>NC_080434.1:41358362-41958362 GCF_028018845.1 Melospiza georgiana | reverse complement strand
GGACTACAAGGGAAATGCCAACATTCTTGGCCTTTCCCTGCAACCCTTCAGCATGGCCACAGCAGGACACAGCTCAGATAGCAACTGTGCCACCAGAGCCAGCTAAAACTCTTTCCAGCTTTTCCAGGCTTTGACAGGACAGGAATAAAATGAGCATGCTGCCATGCCTTGGTTTACAAATAACCTGATCTGACACGAGGTGAGGAAGCAGGGCACTGTTCCCAGTGTTTCCTGCGTGACCTACAGAGCCCCTGGTGATGCCTGTGCACATCCTCATCAGGAAAAGAAGCCAGGCCAGGCAGCCCAGAGGTGCCAGTCACCCCTTATGACCCGCTCTCCTCCTCGGGGCTTGAGCTGACAACATCCAACACCCCAAAGCTGGTCTGTGGAGGGCAAGGGAGCAGCACAAAGCTTGCAGAAGGGAGGTTTGACACAACCCCCAGTTTGTGTTTGGGTCCTTCCCACAGCAGCTGCATGGCAATCCACAGAGAGGCTTGGAAAAGCAACCTGGCCCAGTTACCTCCTTCCCTGGCAAGTCACGGTTATGCCAAGGTCCCCATTAAAACAAGCAAGCAAAAAAAAACCCACCAACTCGATAGACCTGGAGCAGTTCTGCTGTTATTTCACAACATTTTTCTCCTAAAGTTAGTTGTCCTTAATTTGGAACCTTTCTCCAAACCCAAGCCTTTCCAACGGAGTCACTCCCAAAGGCCACAGCCTCAGACTGCTGGTTTAAAGATGCTGGCAAGCTCCAGCTTCTTTCCACAAAGTGGGTTTTGGACCAGACATAGACAACACTTTGGTTGATAAGAATCAAAAGCAGAGGAGGACTTCCCACTCTCTGCAAAATTGCTGAGCAGCTCCACTTCCCTCCTCAGAACACAATGGACCAGGCACCAACTGCAGGGAGAAATTAGTTACATTTGGGTTGAGTGTCATGAAAATAAACTCAGACCTAAAGAAATACCAAAACTCCCTGAGTAAAGTGACATGTCCAAGTGAAAATGCCTCAGTCTGTGCCAGGAGTCTGGGTAAAGGGATCCTTTCTGCCATGCTAGCACACAGAGCCTGGCACCTGTGCAAGACACCTGAGCCTTCCCTCAGCATCCAAACCAGGCCTGTCCATAGCTAAATGCCAATTTACCAGCCTGCTCACCTCCATCCCTCTGTAAGCTGGGAGCTACTCACCAGCACCACACCACAGAAGCTTAAGGTGATTAAGAGATGCTATCTCCTTCTCTCAAGCTGGGTAAAGGATAACCACCCAGAAAGAGCATCACCTCATTCACCCCCAGCAGAGATTTCCCTGGAAAAGGTCTTGGGATTGATGTATTACATGAATGGGTTAAAGTAAGTATTTGTAACATTAGTATTTCTAAAAAAATTGGTGGGCTTGGGTTTATGATCAAGTGAAGGGAGTGCAGAGCAGATCCCAAAAGCAAAAAGTGCCCATGACTCACAGGCTTCACACAAACTGGTGGGTGTTGAACATCCCTCAGCACAGCACCAGTATCTCTTTCCCTGACATATTTTGGGAAAGTAAGTACTGCCTCATCATCAGTTGCTCAGCAGGAACAGGAGTTAGACTCATCTCTTGCATCTGTGTCAGTTATTTTTGCTGCAGACCTTCTCCGGTTTATTCCCCTCCCCTTGCTTTTTTTTTTCATCAAACATCAACAATGGAATAAACAAAAACTAACTCTGCACTTTGCAATGCCAAGTATTTTTCACAGGCTGTGCTGCACAACAGGAGACAGGAGTAGCCTGATATCTGCTCAAAACATCAAAAACACTGGTGAAAAGATCTGAGGCCTGAGGCACAGGCAGAGATGTAACACAAACCCCAGCATTCACCTCCCTCAGTGTTCCCAGGATGCAGCACATCTCCCTGAGCAAAGCAGACATAGAAAATAGCTGCAGTGCTGCACAAGGCCCACAGATACACATTCTGGAGGAGGCAGGAGAGCCAAAGAAACTAGATTTCTAGATATCTCCTCCACACACAAACAGAACCAGTTCTACAGCAGGCAGATGCCCTTGGAAACCTGACACATTTTTGGGGGAGCTGCAGGCTGCATCTCCCCAGAGAAAAGAGGTGCACGCACTGCACAACCACTTCCCACTGCAGCCAGGCCTCTGCTCCTGCTTTCACCCCTTCAAGGGGATATAGCTTCATCCACAAGGAAAGGAAGCCTCTGCTGGAGAGCAACAAGCCTGATTGCTCAGGGTATCAGCAGCAGAGCAGGCAAGTGATTCAAGCTTTCGGTCTGGCAGAGCAGAAGTGTTGTAACAACAAGGGGATGCTCAGTCAGAGGGCCCTGCTTCTCCAGCTGTGAACTGCCATGACAAGCTCCTGAGCACAGTCAGTGGGCTGGGTTTGATCCCAGCTCAGTCACCCCTCTGGGAACTGGGCACCTCAGGCTGAAGAGCAGTCAAAGGCTGACAGGGCTCCGGCTCCCCCCCCAGAGCCCTGTGTGCACCTCTCGGGAGTTTGCCGGTTATTGCAGCCCTGAGACATGAGCAAAGTCTCTGTTTCGTCCCACACATCCAAAGAATGAACTGCAGTTCTTCAGTTTTTGGTCTCAGAGTTGTTTATTATATCTTATCTATAAAAGTTTTCTCCTGTTTAGCTGAGGCCCGCTCAGCAGGACAGCCAGCAGCACTCTGACCGCCCTCAGGGCAGTACTGTCTCTTTAGACTATGAACTCCATGTAACATGTTTACAATCACTTTCCAATAGCTATCACCTATGTTAGACAGCGAATTCCTATTCTAAACCAACCCCAAAGTGCCAACATCACGGCAGAAGGTGGAGGTAGAGAAGGAGAAGAAGAAAGGCTGGACACACCCAAGTGCCTCCATCTTGTCACCAAAAACTCCCATTCCAAAAAATGCCAAAATCCACCCTTTCACCCAGTGATAATTTTATTACACTACTTAAACTTCTGCAGCTTCCAGGTTCTCATACAAAGCTGGTAATTTGCTCCACGGGTCATAATCAAACCCACAGGTGTTCTGCTCCCTTGCTCCCCGCTTCAGGATCCATGGACAAGATGAGCATGGGTGAAACTGCAGCTCCACAGACTCCTGCAGAGACCAGCCAGCTTGCACCAGATGTGCTGCTAGACTTGGGTGTCTGGATGTTCTCACACGTTGGAGAGCTTAAGACATCCCAAAAGCGGCCTGTGTTTTTAAACTCTTCCTCAAGGCAGTCACGTCTCCTGTACTGAATCCTGCCTTACAGGGCACTGTTTCCCTCCCTCTTCCCATACCATCCATGAGCAGGATGGGATTCTGAACAGCCAGAGCTATGTGCTAACCCCTACAAAAACCGGGGAATGACATGAACAAATAAATGCTTGTTTCTTGGGAAAAGATGCTGATCACTTGACTGCTCTTTGCAGAAAGCCCTACAAGGCATCCCACAGTCGATATTTCTTGGATCAACAACTATCTTCGAGCTGCTGTTATCACAGCTGCTGCTTTTAACTGCAGCAGGGGAAGGGAAGGGGTAAGTTGAGCAGAGACAGGCCCCCAGAGGCACAGCAAATACTACCTACCATTACTTTATATAAAAAGATTGATTGTCAGGCACTCACATCCCACTGCTCTTCATTTTAAGGGGGTAAAAAAGCCCTGCAAAAGACAAGAATGGGTTTGCAGTCTCAGAACCCTCTCAAGGCTCTTTTAGATATCTTTTTCTTAACACATAACTCCTGGTGGCAATGGTTTCACAAGTCAGGCAATGCTGTAATGGATGGCCTGTGGCAAACAGTGGGTTTGGCTGGACAGGAATCAGTGAAGCCCTATAAAACAATTCAGCTGATAAGGCACGTGCAAGGCGAGTCAGCTCATTCCTCCCAAGCCACCACAGCTTGGCAGGGCCAGCAGGAATGAAGATTTTCCTCCTCCCTGGAGTCAGGAACAGCACATCTGTGTGTGGACAGGGAGCTGGAGGTAAAGGTGGGCCCCATGTCACTCCTCCAGAAGCAGCACAAAGCAGAGCTGAGTCCTTACGCTTCCAAAAGTGTCTGGCAGTGGATTGGAAACAAAGCAAAGTTGCTCCTCTCCCAGGCAGGAAAGAAGCCCCACTCCCAAAAGGCCAAGGGGAGAGTTCCACAAGGACATTTATTGTCCCAGGCTGCTCCCCTTGCCTCAGGACTCAACCATGATGGTGGCTATTCCCCAGTCCAAGCAAGCTCCTGGCTGAGCCCCTTTTGCTTTAAGGCTGCTGGCAAAACATTCCCCTTGGGCCCCTCCCGGCCCACTGCTGCTGGCGGCTGGGGGTCAGCTTCACACGGCCTCCCAAGAGTTAAAGAAAACAAAAACCAGCCTCAAATTCAAGAGGGGAACAAGGCTGGTATGCAAAATATTGAGCTCAACACCAAATATGAAGCAAGTGTTTAGTTATTTGAGGCCACACGACTTAGGAGGCACCTTTAAGAAATTCTAAAAGCTTTTATTGTTGTCAGCAGCTCAGACCAGCAACATTTTTGACTCATTACTAGGTCAAATCATCTTAGATGCTGCATCCAAAGCCAGGGACCTCAGGGATAGTTTAGTCTGCTCAGATAAAAAAGCAGCTCAGGCAAGAGCATGAGCACAGAAGCAAGGAGCAGTCAGGAGGAGAAATACCTATCCCCCTCCCAGAGTTAAATCCAAGAGCTCATCTCCCTGCCAGGAGGGTACCAAGTACTCCCAGTGCCTAAGCCAGAGCCAAGCTCCCTGTTCCTCCCAACAGCACCCATAACTCCACTCCCCTTCCTTACACAGAGTTAAGGGATGGCCAAACCCTTAACTGCTGGACAAATGGATTTATGAATAGCACGGGGAGAACATGGGAAGCAAGAACAACTCCCTTCCCCTCCTAGGCGTGCAGGGATGCCAGAAGAAAAGGGCTGATAGCAATCAATCAGTTAATCAGTTCAGAAAGAGAGGAAGGACTTATTGGCTGTTGTTTCAGGGTAAGATAACCATCAGTGTCACCAGCAGAGGAGGGGGAGTTCCTGGCTCCATGCTGCTGCTGGCTGGCTGGCTGCAGGCTCGGGCAAATGTCTGCACAAGTTACTCAAGTCCGGGAGGTTCTTGGTTGTTTTTCTTCCCCCTTGCTTTCTTTTTTCCCCCCCTTTTCTCTCAACGGGGAGAGCAGACCCCTGTGGAAGGCATGCTCTCATTCTGTACATTAATGTGTCAGTTAAGCCATGAAGATCTGTGCCTCCCTGCCTGCCACCAAGCCACCAGTGACTCACTGCTGCAGCTATTGTCCCTGAGGGATGGACTGCAGGAAAGCATCTTGATCTTCCTGGATAAAAGCTGGCACCAGCTGCAGCTGCACAGGGACACACAGCTCCCCACCAGGTCCCTGGCCCAGCCCTCCAGCAACATCAACCACAAGAGCAAGGAGCCAGGTCTCTGCTCCCAGGAACAGGGAATGCTGTCAGCAGAGCTATGCCACACTTGGCTCCCTTGCTCATTAAACTGGGAGGTCACAGGGAATACAAAAAGGCTCTCCCTGATTTTGCCTTTAATCCCCAAGAATCGGGGTGGCAGAAAAGGTCATTTTGTGGAAGGAAGGCTGGAAGCAACTTGACCAACAGAGCACTGGGCAGCAGCAGATGGGGAAGAGCAGGTGTGGGACTCATGCTGCCCCCCTTGCAGAAAATAATGCTCTACAGATAAAATCTCATGGAACTGCAGAACCTCCGGCCAGAGGAGGCTGCCACTGAGACCAAGTAAGGAGTTCCCCTGAGCAGATGCCCCCAGAGGCTCTGATGATGCTGGACACACTTCCACAGGCAGTAACACACGGGAGCAACGCTCTGTGCAGGGCTGGCCCCCTGAACGAGGGGCAGGATGGCAGAGGGGACAACGAGCAGGCACCACAAGGCGGTCCCTGCTTAGGTGCAGCCCACACACACAGAGCCAGCGTGCCCCAGCCCGAGCAGCTCCGAGCTCGCCCAGCACGGATGCCACAAGGGGTGGGAAGCACAGCGCCCACCTCCCGAACGCGCAGCACCAAATGTCCTGGTTTGCAGCGCTCACAGCTGCCAGAGCCACCCCTGTCACACGGCAAGGACACGCTTCCCGCGGCCCAGCCAGCCCCGCGCCTCCGGGCACGCCGGCGGGGAAGAGAGCGGAGCTGCTTACATTGGCAAGCGGCTGGAACTCGGCAGGAGCACGGAGGGAAAAGGATACAGTTGCATTCTTCTGGAAAGCGGGAAGTCAGCAAAATCTGACCACTCAGGAGGGGCAGCAGAGAGTGGGAACGAGCATTTGTCTTCAGGCAAAATGTTTGGCTAAAGGTCAGCACAAGCTCAGAGCACTCACAATTCCATGTATGCCAAGGACTGACATAAAAGACATTTTCCTCCATAGATTTCCAAAAACCACGGACCTTTCTATTTGGAGGCAAAGTGACTAATGCTTCTAACAGCCCCTGATGTCACAAACTGCTAACCAGCAAAAGAAAAAAAAAAAAAGGCTGGACTTTGGGGATGATAAGGACCATATGTGCATTCCAGCAAGGCTTGTAAACTCGCTGAAGGGAAAAAAAAAGAAAAAAGGAGAGAGGAAGGAAGGGGAAAAAAAAAAAAAAGACAATGTGACAAACAAGAATGAAGACCATCCAAAGGCAGAGCCCAATGAGAACCAGATGCTCTGTGCTTCTCTGGCCAATCTCTCTCCTGACAGGAGCACGACGTGCAACATTCCCTCTCTGCCCGCCTGTGCAGGGCCGAGGGAATCAAAAGGGAGCTGCTGCTCCTGCCAGCCGCCCGTGCCGACCCACTGCTCTCCTCCCGCTTCAATGGCGGTGCCCCTGCCCTCGGGCTGCTGCAGTGCCACACACAGGGAAGGGCAAAGCTCCCCCTGGAGCATCCCCACCGCTCCCTCAGGCAGGCACAGCGCAGGGAGCTGCAGGCTCCTTCCCGTGAGCCCTGAAACGCTGCACAGTGACACGACACACGAGTCAGGCTGTGACTCCAGGCCAGCTGACACCAGCCAGGACCAGAAAAGGACCAGTTTTTGCTAGACTTGAGAACTTGCCACCTTAAGAGTTAAAAACAACTCCCATCAGAAGGACAGAAGCCAGCTGGGAGACAGCAGGAAGGCACATTGCTGTATGGCCATTAGAAACACTGCTCTCTCCCATTTCTTTGCCCTTTTCCAGCCCTTCTGGCTGCACAGTGCCACACCACCACAGACACAGTCCAGCAAGGCAGGAGAGAGAGAAAATCCAACAGTCATTTCATTCTGTATTTCACTGTCATGCTCTTAAAATAGCCTTGAAACAGCTGCACCACAGGCCATTAAGTCATTGGATCTATACTTTGCTCAAAGCTGGAGGCACAGACCAACATGGAACCTGCCACAGAGGGAAGGGTGACACATGAACTCAGCAAGATTCCAGTTACACCCACAGAGAGGAGGGAGCTCTCTGGGACACTGTCCCCAGGCACAAAAAGGCAGAATTAAGACAAACCTGGCAACAGAGCATGCGACCCCATTGCCAGGTTTTCCTCCAACCTTCCACCAACTCCAGTCCAGTTAGGGTTGTGAGCACAACCAGAGCAGAGGAAGGATTTTGAGAAAGGAAAGCAGCCCAAAGGGCTTGCTTACAAAGTGTAACAAGGCAGCACTGTTCCAATACCTGACTCACATTAAGGGCCCCTGGGACACAAAAAGCAGCAGCTTTCCTCGAGGTGGCAAAGGCACAGCCCAGCAGGGCTGCCTCACAGTTCCTTAACCCCACATGCTCCTTCCTGAAAAGCTGCAGCCACATATCAAGGCCACGTTTTGTCAGCTCCCATTCAACAAGCTGCAGGACTGGAAGGTGCCCCAGCTCATGCTCGGGATAATGAATGATCCCTGGGACTCAGGAGCAGGATCCATGTTAACACTGTGCCCTACTGGCCTGCTCAGGGGCAGGTGGGGGACACTGTGGCTGCCTGGCACATGGACACAGCTCCCAGGCAGGGCACCAGAGCTGTGCCTATCAATGCACACAGCTTCAGACCATTTATTTACCACTTCTCTTCATCCTGGACTAAAGAGCTCAGGATCTATCACAGTAGCTGTCCCCACACTTAAATCCTGAGCTAACACCGATGTACATACACATAAGGCTTATCCCATGCCCAGGTACCACAGCAGCAAGTATAAACCAGTCCTAACATCAAACTAATCATCACCCAGTTCCTTGACAAATCCCTACCAAGGCTTGCAGAGCCCAAAATAGTGCTAAATACACACAGGAGTTCCCCAGGGAAACTTTACTGGTCCAGCATTACCAAGGAAGTGTCAATCCAGCACCAACTGGATTGAAAAGAGTTAGCTCAGACCACCTCTTCTTAAATTCACATGCAACACGTATGTGCATATATTGCACTAAGGTTGTTAAGTAAAAGACCAGAGAAAACATCTTGTGTTTAGCCAAGCCCAGTGTTATCATTCTCACTCGAGTGTGATACTGACCAAGTAACCAGAAAACAACAAAGCAAAAGAACCAGCTTTGAGTGAATTCATGGCACAGCCTAATATGCTGAGTGTTGAGTCACAGCCCCCACATCTGCTTTGAAAAGGGAAACAGAACACACCGAGTCCCTCATGGCACACAGAGCTCTTCCAAGGCGCCACAGAAATCCTTCAACGTGAGTAAGAAAAGGTCAGCAATCAATAAATATTGAAAATCACAAATACTGTTTGCCTTAGCACACAGTTTTTCATCTTCAGCAAGAAGGAAAGGGGAATTAAGTTAGATTGAATCTGCATGTGGAGGAAAAGGTGAAGGTTTACTCTATTTGGCCCACAGTTTTGGAATACTAGTCCATAGACTTGGAGCTCTCAACTACCTCAAAGCAATAAAGTTCCCCACTTGCCTTCAGCAAGTCCTGGTTTTCCTGCCCTAAACAGGGAAAGCCAACACTAAAATTTTTATGAATAGGAGCAATTCTATATTTCAACTGAATTACTTCCTTCCCTCCACTGCACTAACTCCAAATTTTTGTGGTTACCTTGAAAGACCATGTTTTGTCTTTCCAAAAAACCTCCTTGGCTAGAGCTTCTCCGGAGAAAAGGCCATCTGATCTAGGCCTGCAGCACAGCCACAACACTGGGATTGTTAGGAGATGGGACCAGAAGGTCACCCTACATCAGGTTTTTTATCCTCCCTGTGTTTTGCTGCACTGATAACTGCTACAGAAGCTTCACATTTCTGGAGTTGATAGACACTGCAGGACAAAACAGATTTCCCACATGCCGCCCACAGCCAGGAATGTTCCCACAGCCCTCTCCATATCCATCACTTGCTAAGGGGCAGGACCACAAAGAGGTGTCATGGCCACTACAATCCTGGTGATGCTCCAAGCCACACAGAGTCCCCGGACAGGACACCAGCAATTGCCCAACATACACTCCAAAGTGTCTGAACTCCATAAATGCATAGCTAAACAAACATTCACAGCACTAGAAGAAAGGATTAACTCTCTACGCACAAGGAATCCAAGGATTAGCTTGACAGCTCCAGTTTTTGAGCTGGAGCAGAGATAAACGTTTCATTCCAGAGATTTAAATCAAGTCCCAGAAGTATCAGGAGTCCCACGCTGCCCCACGCCTATGTTCTGGAGTTTATCTTGCTCCTGCCCACCCCCAAGAGCTAAAGCTTTCCTTGCATTCCAGCTGCTGGTGACAAAGTAACCCAGTGTGAAGGACGTGGCAGAACAAGTCCCCAGCACAGGCCACCAAGGTCTCTGTGTGACGCAGCACAGCCCAACTCCTTCCAGCAGCTGACCATCGATGTCCCTTCCAGAACACATCCCCAGCCTCCCCGGCAAACACCAGCAAGGAAATCCAAAGTCCATGGCAGCCTCCAAAGGCAGCTCAGGCAGCACCATCACGCTACAAGAAAAGGATTTTTCCACAGCAGATGAGCCTGGGAATTCCACAGAGTGGGGAAGAATCTTCCCCTCAATCACAAGCAATACCACCCAACACCAGGCTTATGTGACAAGGTTCTTTTGCAGGGTCCTCTTTTCCAAACACATCTATAACTGGGACAGCAATTCCTGGGGAAGAAAATAAAAAATGTCATTGGTGCAGGCAGGATTTTACTGTAAAGGCAGCGAGGCCACAGCTGGGTGGATGCAGCAGCTTCCTGAGCTGTGTGAGCACAGCTTCCACCCCAGGGCTGGATGCTGGCAAGGGCAGTGTGCACAGTGCTGGCAAACAGCAGTGTCACCGCATCAGGCGTTTCAAACAGGTTTAGAGCAGATTTATTAGTGTAATCCTAATAATGCAAATAAAGACAGATGCAAAACTGGCATAAGCTGCTGCATATGGAAAAACCTCCCCACATGCCCCTTCACCTATGGCTGTTACTAAAGCACAAGCCTGTACAGCCACCCTTCTCCTCCTTCCTCCCTCACTGCAAGGGCTTTGGGGGCTCCAGTGACACCCCCAAGTCCCCTCATGTCAGCAGGTTCAGATGCTTCCAGCCCCTGAACCTTCAGCCAACTGGTAGTTTCCATAAGCTTAGCTTTTGTTGGTGAACAATTTTCCTTTCTGCCCTAGAAAAAGGGACACACATAGCCCAAACCAAAAAAAAAAAAAAAACCAACAAAAAACCCCAACAATGAGAACAGTGTCTAAATGTACAGCACAAGGAAATAAAGAGAAAAATATTTTCCTTTTGGCTGTTGCTAAGTTTTATTAACCCTACCTATTGTTTGAACATCTACACGTAGAAAACAACAATTCCTAAAGGAAAGTACTCACCATCTTTCCACACACAAACCTATGTTAGTGGCTACGTTCCAGATGCTAATTAAACAAACTTCTAACAATAAAATCCTCTTTGGACTTACACACAATTCCAAGGACTTGATCCAAAACCTACTATCAACTCTGTGTTTGGTGCATTCCACCCACATCAGTACCAGAGGCAGACTTGCCCTAGCTGCTACTCCTTCCCAAGTTCTTCATCCCAACACAGTGTCTGGCAGAGCTGTATGCTCAGAGAGCTCCTGGTATGTGTCAAATCTGCAGAACATTTGAGGATTATGCTGCATTTCAACCTATCCACTGGAACAATGGGCATTTGTAACAAGAGAGGCAGCAAGCAGTCCTTTACACACACAGCAGAAGGAGAACTTGGCTAGGATGTGTGAGAGAAGATGGTTTCGTGGCTGGCAAAGGAGTAAGCTCCACAAGGGGACCAAGTTATCCAGCAGGCAGGCAGCTGCTTAGAGGCAAGCACTGCTCTATCGTGGGACTGGGTCTAGAGGCATAAAACGCAAAGGAATTCCATATAACCCAGATCAAGCACAGCAAATCTCCTTGGAGCCATCTGGAATTATTTAAAATCCACCAAGATCCTCACAGGTAAGCGGTGCACATCAACTTGTGCAGAGTGAAGGTTTGCCAAGGCATAGCTATCTTTTAAGGCTCCCCTCAGCTGTGAGGATACACTCTGATATTAAAGCCAGAACTCAGATACGTTTTCAGCCCTGCCACAGAATGGATGGATGAGCAGAGAGCAAATAAACCACAACTGGTGGGAGGCAGGCACGGATCCTGCCCTGTGCACTGTCCAAGGCTTCCCATCCGCATTCCAAGGCTCCCAAACACCTTTGTGAGCCGGACCTTTGGCTTCGGGTACCTCAGTCATCCTTGGGCCGTCCCAGTGTCGCGACAGTTTAATTAAAAGCAGGAGTCTGCAAAGCTGGAAAGAGGCCTGCAGTGCTGCTGGGCTCACATCCGCCTCTGGAGCCTGGTGCCAAGGGAAGGCACCCAACACCAGCTCCCAAGCCAGGGGACAGGTCTGGAGTGGGACCCAGCTGCCCTGGAGCTGCAAGATCAAGTAACCTTGCACCTGCCCAGACAGCCCAATTACCTGGAATGAGGAAATTGTCCTCCCAAACAAAGATGCTGCTAAGGCTGCTTGGGAAAAGCCTGCAGCCAAAACCATCTCCCTGTGCTGCTCCCCACTTGTCATTTGGTGCATGCAGCAGACTCAGACTTAATGCACTTCTGGTACTTTGGAGCGTCCTGCTGAGAGCCCAGCTCTGCACAGGGGCCAGGCTTTAGGAGCTAAGTGGGACACTTCCAAACATCACCCTGCACTAATCCAATGTTATTTTTCCCACAGCAGCCCGCCGCTCACAAGACCGTTGGCAGAGGTTTGCAAACCACTGGCACTCACCCACATTCTCTGGAATCGTGTCCTTCCAAATTCATAAATTATTCCGTATGCAAGCTGCTGCAACGTCCATTAGCTGTGGGAGCTGCTAGAAGGTTCAACTGGAGCCAGCACCCACCCCCACAGATTAATTAATGCTGGCCTCCACATTCTGCTTCGACTGTCCACCCCAGTCATGTTTGCACCGCGAAGGGAAAGCAGAAGCCGTTGGGTTCAGACTTAATTTTAATTTCTGCCCTCCTGTCAAGGCTTCTGCTTTAGCAACCCATGCCACTGCTTGTAACAGAGCAGTGTTAAATGAACCCCATACTTGCAGTGTTCTTCTCCCTTACACCCCAAAAGCCAACAGACAAAATTCCCTGGAGTACTATGCTTCTAGAGAGTCCAGTTGCTCGGATTTCTCCAGAACAGCCAAGCTAAACATAACCCAAGCTCTTGCAACCTTATGAGTGCAGATGATACATATTGCACTGCTCTTGGTCAAAATTCATAGCTCAAGGACAGCTTCTGGAAAAGAACATTTTGCAAGGCTGTTTCTCTGAATAACAGCAATAAGCAAGAGGATTTGCCATTAGCTCGCACCTCCCACAGTTACTTTATGCTGTCACTTTTTGTGCTCGCGGTACTCAGATTTCTCATCCCTTTTTCCTCCTCAACTCCTCTCTTTCCCTGGAAGCACCAGGACAGGCAGTGAGGTATCCCTCCACCAGCAAAGCCCTTGGCTGTTGGGCCTGGCCAAGCCCTGTGCCAGCACACAGCAGCTGAGAAGGGCTGTGACAGATGAGCAGGCTCCGCTGTGCTGGCCTCAGCTCCTGCAGCAGCCCAGCTCTAAAGACCTGACAGAGCAGGTAAATCCTGCTGCACATTCATGGAGCCAAACCTAAGGATTCAGGAAGACAAACACACCCCAAGGCAAATGACGGCTGCTCCAAGCAAGCACTTCCAGCAGAGGTCTAGGGAAGATTAGTTCACATGAAGGAGCTCCTTGCTCTGACATGCTCTGTAACTCCAAGTGCTGCAGACCCATCTAATCCAAAACTGGGGCACAATTCCCATGTGCAGTGCACGTTTCTGCCCTGGGCTCCAGCAAGTTAATGAGATACCAAAGCGAGGGATCTGCTGCTGCACATCCTTTATTAAGATTGCAGCCTCCACCTCCACGTTGCTCAAAGCAGGAGGTGATGCACGAAGCCACAAGCAGCCCTGCCTGGGTTGCTCATACCCCAGAGCAGATGGGGTCTGACAGATAATTACCTGCTGAGGAACTCGGGAAGCCTTCAAAGAGGAAGGCTAATGCCTGGCTCTTCCTCCCACAGCTGTCCAGGAGAAGGAGCTGAGTCTGTACACGCAGCATCAGGGCTCCCATGTCACACATCAGCACTTGGCCAGCAGCACATGCTGACCCCAGGAGAGTCAGTGCAGGCTGGAACAGCCCTTCCTCAGGTGCTTGATGTCTTAATTCACATTTTCTGAGGTCACTCGGTAGCCCCTGAGGGTGCCAACTAGAGCATAAACCTCGAGAGCAGGCTTGCACTACCTTCCTACTCACACAGTACCCAGGAGGATGGCACTCATCCAGCCATCTCCATCCTCCTTCCTTCCACCCAGCACCACTGAACCCTACACGCTGGGCCACTCTCCTCTGCAAGGCACAGCACCAAATCGGGAATACGAGGCTCCAGCCCTGAGCAGCTTCCAATTGCCAAGATGTTTCAGCACACACAGCTCAGAAAAAGATACATTTACCAAGTGTGGATACTGACAACATCCACACACCCTTCCCCTGGGACTCCTTAGTGTGGATTTTACATAGGGACCAACCACCTACTTCATGCCAGAAACATTTTCTAGCCCGTGTGAACTTTATAGCTCCCTTCAAACTGAAACCAGGACAGCACATAAACTGTATCACAGCTAGCCTGCATTTATACTTCTGGCTTTCTGGCTCAACCCACTGGAAGAAATCATCAGGTTACTTGGTTAGGCTATGAAAATCCTGCTTTTCTCAGGTTATATCAAAATGCTGTAAAGCATATCCCATTGGAAGAAAAATAAAGCTTTCCCGAGCTCCATGCCTGGCAAAGCCAAACTTAGAGGAAAAGTAGTGTGTTCAGTAACAGACAGGAGTCACATAGCAACCCACAATTTCAAATAATGTTTTGTTTAAGCAACAAAACACCTCTGGCTTTTTGTTTAAATGGTTCTGGCCTACACCAGAGAAATTAAGTACCACTAAGGAATGCACTACGTGAAAATTGCCCTCAATTGCACTCAGGCAAACCCAGAGAAACAGGGTCAGAGTTACTCACACTGCTCACCTTTAAACCCTTCCTCCTTATTGTTACATCTCCTTGAAAACACAACTTGCATATTACCCTATTTGAATAGCTATTTTCTTGAAGGCAGTTTTAATTAAAAGCATTAATCTGGTAATGCCTCTGTGCCACGAGAGTTCACTCGATTTGGTGCAACAGGGCGAGGTCTGCAGAGGTGACTACGGTGTGCTATTAATTCTCTGATCACACCTTGGCACCTCACTAACCAAGGAAGGGAATTATCTCCTGCTTTACACATGCACAAAACAAAGGCACACCAAGACAAAGGCTTTTGCCCAAGACCACACACCAAATCAGAGGCCGAAACACTTGCAGCATTGTCAGCCACACAAACCCTAATCCTAAGTGGCTCTGCTAATTAATGCTCTAATAATTAATAACTGCTCAACTGCAAATGCTGAATAGCAGGAGTGCTTTCCAGCTGGATGAATATTCAGCTACCTGGAAACACACAACCCAAGGTCCCCTGACAGCCCTAGTCAATCACATATCAACAACGCACGTGAATCGTTCCAATTGTTCAGTGACCATCAACTGTGCGTCCCAGAAGGGGAGGCAGTGCTCTGAAAAGTTGTTTATTCTCTTACTTTCAGCCAGGTGCTTTCTAAGTCAGACCATCAGGAGAGTCTACTACAGCTTTGCTGAAGAGCTGCTCCACAGTCCAAGTCCACACTTCTTCCATGAAGGCTCTCCCCAACACGGACATCTCTCTGATCTGGTGCCACTTTCTGCCTCCACTGGACACCAGGGACTTGTGCTACAAGCACCAAACCCCCTCCTCTCCCAGAAGACTGAACCAAACCTGCAAGAAAGGCAGGAGCATCTAAGGGCTCACTTAAAGATGCAAAGATTTAAGGGAGCAGGGGGAGAAAAGAACTGACATAAATTAGGTCAAGTGCTCCTGAAAAATGCCAGTTCCTTTATATATAGCAACAGCACTCTGATATCTTTTAATCTCAGCTTGCCACTGTCAGATATTAGCTGAAATTCCCTGCTTTTGCTCCGGCTGCCATATTAAAGTGCCATGTATTTAATATTAATGAGGCAGATGAAACAGAATGAGACTAGGCTGGCACTTCCTGTGATAAAAGACAGCTTGTGGCAGAAAAGCGTTCATTTAAAAGCACTAGGGATTTCTCTTGGCTTGGAAATTACATACAAGATACAGGAAAACAACAAAACCCTTTTCAAATGTAATTAAAAATCTTGATCTTCTGATTCTATAGGTTAACAAAGGCATAATGGTTGACTGGTTGTTTCTTCTGCTAAGATAATCACAGTGGCAGGGAGTTGAGTTACCTGGCCAGAATTATGGGAAGCTTTAGCTGAACTGCTGAATCAAGATTTGAAAGATTACTTCCCCTCCCTCCCAGAGTCCATACCCTTGTGCTTACACTCAGGCAAAAAACCTCAGGGCTCAGAGCTCTGCCCAAAAATGCAAAGGTATAACGAGGCCTGCCATAGGCCAACCCAGACATGAGGCAGATCTGAAGGAGGAAAAAGCAGCAGCCAATGGATGTGGTGATGAAGTGGTACGATGTGTCACCAGACGATATCACAAAATCCCTGCTCCTCTTGGGGCCTTGACATGAAGATTTGAGGACTGTGCATATGTTCAGTCCCAGATGGCAGCGTTAAGCCTTATAATCACTCCCAGCACTTACAGGGAGCAATACCTGCTCACAGTATGACAACCTAATCTTTTCTCTGCAAACCTCAGAATAAATTAGTACTGCTCCCAATTATTTAATTCCACACTTCCTGACAATACCAGCCTTGACACTTCAAACTAGGAACAAAACAACAACAAAGATTAAAATAACATCAGCCATGCTGTGGCTGTGTTCCTTCCCAGATATCCAAGAAATGTCATCATACTAACTAAAACTAAAGGAGACAACAGAGAAAAAAAAAATCTTTAATCACACATGAAGCAAGAAAAGGAAAATCCAACTACACGTATGCACAGTCTCTTTACTGGCAACCCTGTACATTTCCTAGACACATCCAGGAGATATGGGGAAACCCATGTTCCTGCAGGGAGATGCCAGGAATGAGTGTCAGCCATAACCTGGTACCTTCACCTTTCCAGGAGGCAAGTTTCTCATTTCCAAGCTAGTCTGTTGCCTGCCAAATTTTGTCCTAGAAAAATTAAGCCAGGACCATCAGCCTGGCATTATTCATTCACCTGAAAGCTGCCAAAAGCTCACGACTGACTCAGATCAGAGGAGAAGGGTTTGCACAGGGACTGAAGGGAGATGATTTGAGTGCACCCAAAGGCAAAGGCTTGTCTGTGTCTACAGCAGGAACCCCTATCTGGAAGGCCAAAAGCAGCCCTGCAATTCCACCTCTACTGCAGGTCACACTACTGTATTCCCTGTGAACCCCTCTTCGTGCTGCCCTGCGGAGCCACAAGCTCACAGGGTCACCAAACAAACCATCTCCCCAGCTTGAGCCTTTCACTTTCTCTACAGACAAAAACAGAGCTGCCACCACCAGACTGCCAGAATCTTAATTCAAGCCAAGTTCACGTGCTTATACAAAGCACTCTGCACACTTGGTGCATTCAACACATCTGGTAAATAAGTTCTGTTGAGCCTTTTGCTTACAGGACACTGTAATTGACTTTGCACCCAGCAAAGCCACCCAGGGAATTACCTTCAGATCCACTGACAGCCCTGAACAGCCCAGAAAGACATTTAAAAACATCCCGCCAAGGAGTCAAAACAGTGCCTCACTTCCACACCCATCACGTGAGAGAGGTTAATGTAAATCCTGAATGAAAGTCATGAGAGGCATGCAGATTTCCAGGAACAATTTCTATTAGAACTACTGCTGTGCACAGGAATCAGCTCTCAGGAGCCGCCGGCAAAGCGGGGGCAGCAACCGTGGCAAAACCAAAGTGTTTTAAAACCAAAGTGTTTTAAAACCAAAGTGTTTTAAAACCAAAGTGTTTTTCTATTAGCTTCTGCCAAGTATTCATGAGCAGATCTGGTAAAGAAATAACCCATAATTACAGTACTTCAATAACATATTTACAGCAGCTAGATCCCATCTGAAAATAAACCAGAAATAGAAAATCCAATTAGACAATAGAAAGACCTAAAGAAGCTGTAAACTCAGAACGAAGAAAGCACCAACTCCCCAAAACAGCAGCAGTCTGCTTTTTGACAGCACCTTATGTGGGATGCTACTACAGAAAACAAAACCTTAAGCCTGCAAGAAAAGACGCAGCTTCTTCCTATTTGCAGACACTTCAAGAGCTCTAATTGCAAATCCAGATCCTAACCCTGTGTCACCAAAAACACGGGCACAGCCTGTGTCTTTAAGTAAGGAGTTCCAAAAATAGCTCAAAACTCATAAATCACAGAGCTCAGCAAAATAACTGTACTAGCAGGCAAAGGCAGTATTGGCCTTTGGACTACAGCTTGTGCCAGCAGAGTACCACTTAGATGGGATGAGCAGAGCACTTCAGAGATGGAGAAAGTTTCTAGAAAGGCTGGGACCTGCTAAAGGAAAACCACAGGGAGCTGTTCTTCCTTCTTGTGACTCTTCCTTCAGCACCTTGTGCACGGCCAGCTGGACCTTGCCTACACTCCCGTTCATCACACCTGCCCAAGCTGTGGACAACAACAGTTCTGGCAACAAAGTCCTGGCCCACAGGTGTCTAAACCAGGCACCAGGGTGCAGAGGATGGGGAAATGCATCCAGATTGGAGGGAGCAGCCAAGAAGGGGCATCTCTTACTCCCACTGCATAGGACACAAA
The DNA here is from genome assembly GCF_028018845.1 of Melospiza georgiana. NCBI lineage: Eukaryota > Metazoa > Chordata > Aves > Passeriformes > Passerellidae > Melospiza > Melospiza georgiana. Next base: position 41,940,066 of record NC_080434.1, on the reverse strand, counting down.
CAAGGACTCTGTGGAGCAAGAACAACATTTGGGGTAAATTTCCATTGAGGCTGCTGTGAGCTAAGAGAGAGCCCAAAGTGGGTTCTGTGTCTCTGCTCCAGCAGCAGCACTGAACTGTCCCCGTGCCGTGGTGTTTGTCTGAACCATTATTCCGCATCGCTTCCTCCAGCGGGCTGGAGAGCTGCTCACAGAGCTGGAAGTGAAGGCAGCTACACAGCGTACCTAAAAAAGGCTTAGAGTACTATTGAGAGGCTTTTCTTGTTTATTTTTACATCACCTGGTCACATCCAACTGCTCTGCGCTGAAGCTGCTACAGAGTCTTTCCCTGAAAGAGCCCCTGCAGCTCACAGGACTGAAGCCCAGAGCCAAATCACACCAAGGGCAAGGCTGGATGAAGCTGCAGCATCTGCCAAGCCAAGAGAAGACCCTGTGCCCTTGGCATCTCTCCTGCCAAGCAAGCACTGAGCAGCCCCACACCCGTGCTCCCAGAATTACCTCAAATTGCCACAGGGCTGCTGCAGGGGTGGGAAGGGGATACATAAAACATGCCTCAGCTGTGCGTAAATATTTTATTCCTCAGATTCATGCTTAGTCAATCCTCATCATTATTTTAGGGGCCTTACTCAGGCACTAAAATTGCTTCCCCATCATCTCACCTACACAAAGCAAGGACTTTGCAAGTATCTCAAGTATCTGACTCCAGCTCAGCTCATTCACACTGCAAAAGCTAGAGGTCCTGAGTGTGTGGTGGGCACACACACAACCTGGCCCGTGACCAAGGCTGTGCTGAAATAAAAGCAAGGAGGAGGCAGGTTCCCACCACTGTTAGCATCAACAGGAGCAGCAAGAATTGTCTGAAACAATTTCCTACTGCAAACAGACAGCGAGGTGAATAAAGGAAACAAAAAGGTCACAAACTAAAATACAGTCCTGTGTGCAACACCCAGGGCTTCCTTGGTGCAGACAGCTGAGCCAGGCCAGGCCCAACACTCCCACTCAGCAGCAGCCGGCCAGGAAGGCAAACCCTGTGCCCTGGCCACCTCAGCAATCCAAGCAGTGCCTCCCACACCCACAGCATCACCATATTCAGTGAGAGCAGTCTGCAGCCCCACAAGGCAGAAGCATGGGGTACTCCCTTCCCTGCTGCCCATCTCTTGTCCCAGGCCAGCACTGGCCCTGTGGCACTCAGCAGCACACACAGATGTGGCTCTCCAAAGGTGCTGCCCCCAGCTCTTGCTGAGCCCAGTGAGTGTCAGCAAATCTGCTGCTAAAAGACAAAGCACAGAGGCTTCAGCCCCGCACTACCTTCGCATCTCCCTCGCCTTCCTCCCCTCCATGGAAACCAGCAGTCTCTCATTATCAAGTATTTTTAAAACAGATTGAAGAGTAAGAATACATTGTGCTGTTTTAATCTCTCAGATAACATTTTCTATGGTTCCCATGCAAAATCTGCACTCCAGCCTCATTTTCCCTTCAGTTTTTGTTAGGCTTAGAAAGAGGGGGTACATTAATAAATGAACATGAGTCTCACTCCTGTAACGCAACCAAGCTCTGGTTCTGTACTCATTTAGGATAAACACAAAGGGAAGGGTAGGTAGGCCAGGGCCCTCTTCCATACTCAGATCTACCAACAAACCATCCAACACTGGTCAAGACACTGGGAATTAATCCAAGAGGAAGAAAAGTGTCCCCTAAGCAGCACATCTCAACAGCTTCCAGACTGGAAGTGGCTTATCTCACACTGAGCCCAGATGACCACAGCATCCTCTCAGCCTGGTTCATGTTTAAGCACAGATATGGATTTCATCAGCTGAGAGCTCCCACAGCAGCTCCCAGCACCCATCCTGCCAAAACTTTGCTTATGCATGCCTCTACATTGGCATGCTGGGATCAGTCTCCATTAAGTCAAATGAAATTACAGGCAGCACATTACACATGTGCCATCACATCTGTGGGATCAGGGCCTTAAAGGGAAAGCCTCCCATCCGACCAAAACACGCCCTGCTCGGCTACAATTAAACACAGACACTTCAGAGCAGTTTGCTCAAGTTATTTTTCTATGCATACTTTTACAATTAACATAATGTCATATCCTGCCAGGACGTAAAAGGTTGTGACTCAGGAATGTTATCATCATTTTAACTCCAAGTGACTTGCTTTTGGTTTCATTCCTTTCCTTTTTCTTTCCCCCCCCTTCCTTTAATTCTCCCTCCAACAAGATGCATGCCACTCACAGCTCCACTTAATCATGTTTTGTAACAAAGTTGGAAAGGCAAACCTTCACCAGTCTTGCCTTGCTCTAACGTATAATTAACTCTTCCTTCCAACTCCCAGCAGCACAACAGCAGCATGCAAAGTGGGAGCATGGAGGATTAGATAAGGAGGTACATAAGAGAGAACATGCCCAACACCTCCTGAGTGCCAGGCCACCATCCTTTCTTCTCTTATCAGCCCAAGATAAAACAACTCCCTTGTCCAAAAAGCACGGACTCGGCAGGATGCAGGGCCTGCCCCGCAGCTGCTTCCGAGGAAGCCGAGTGTCCTCCGCCCTCCCTCTCCCACATGCTTCTCTCATGCTGACGGATGCTTCATCCCCCCAGTCAGTCCCACGGGGCTGGACTCAGCAGCCCACAGACAAGAATTTGGTTTAACTGGTGCAAAACCCTCTGTGGATTCGGTTCTGGGATGGCCATGGGCTTGGAATCACCAAAATAACCCAAGAGGCTCAGCAGCAGCACCAGTTTAACATAATTTAAAAAAAAGCGCCAAACATATTCACAAGAACAAACAGCAATCACATCTTGCAATAAGCCATGTTCCTGAGCCTCTTCATGCTGCAAAGCTACTGCTCCACACAAAGCCAAAAGGCTCTGCTTGGCAATACCCTTCAGCTTGCCCTAAAAAATCATCTGAAGGCACACCTTCAATGCATATTCTTACACTGAAAGCCAAACTTCAATTTCCAAGCATGCTTTAGACCTTAAGATCAAGGAAACATTTCAGAAGAAGCCTTACAAATGGCTGGTATAATTTATAGGTATTCTGTTAAGAAGCACCAGCTCTCATTTTGCTTAATAGCATAACTTCCCCACCTCCAGTAACACCATTAACCCCATCTCCATACATTCGCTTTTCCACATCAGAGGAACCATACAGCCCCGCAGACCCACAAGCACTTAATAAACCGTAAAAGAAACTTGTCTCATCCTGGTCACATCTTGAACGCAGACCATTTTCTTATTTTGAGAGGGAGTCACATGCAAGTCCTCCACTCATGGGCAACTTCTATGTTACTCCCAAGCACTGAAAAAGTTACCGGGAAGTCGGTCAAGTCTCTCCCTCCCCTGGCCGACAATGCACAAAAGCGCATTCAGTCTGGTCACGGTGGAGTTTCATTCACGTTTCTGTAAGCTGGACGCCAGAGAGATTTCCTTTTCTTTCTCGTCATACTTCGTTGTTGTGGGTTTGGGGGCTTTTTCACTTTCTCCCCGTCAGGGGGAAATCTTTTGTCTTTCTCAAAACGAACCTAAAAACCCTCTCGGCCACCACACCCCCAGAAAAACGGTCACGCTGGAAAACGCAGGACACGCGTGCCCCAGAACCCTTCCATGCCGGGACCGCCGCGCCGCGCCCGCCGCAGCCTCCCGGGGAGCGCGGGCCCGTCCCGCCCGCCGGCCGCCCACCCGCACGGGGCACAGCCCTTCCCGCTCTCCGCTTTCCCATCCGCGGGCAGCGGCGGGGCAGAAGCACCCAGGGGAAGGCGCCAACACCTCAGCGGCGGCGGACGTAGCCCAGGACCATCCCCGCCGTTCCCCCGTGCCCGCGGGGCTCCGGGAGCAGCTGCCCGCCGCCACGGCCCCGCCGCAATCACGAGCCGCGGCCCCAAAACGGGGCCAAAAAAAGTTTTGCGCGGGCTCCCCCCGGCCCCGGACAGGGGCACAGGCGGCGAGCCCACCGTGCTCCCCGGCACCGCACCCCCGCAGCCCCCCGCGAGCACCGCTCCCCTACAGCCCCCGGCACGGCATCCCCAGCGCTGCGCCCCTGCAGCCCCCGGCAGATCCCGCCGCCGCGCCCCGGCGATCCGCGCCCGGGCGATCCCGCCCCGGCCCCGCGCCGCCCCCCGGCCCCGCGCACCGCCGGTCTGCCCACGGCCACGGCCATCGCGGTGCGGTGTCTGCGCTGCGCTGCCGCCCGCCGCCTCTGCGCTGCCTGCTAGCACTGCAACATGGCCACCCGGCGGGGAGGGCCCATGCGCAATGCAAAGGGGCCGGGCGGCGAGGCGGGACCCCCCCGGCCCTCCCCCGGGGCCACCGGGCAGCGCGGGCAGGCGGCCGGCGCCGCTCCGCCGCTCGGGGAGCCCCGAAAGGCGGCGGGAGTCCCGGGGGGCGGCAGTCAGTGCCCAGCGGTAACCCCCCGCTAATCTCTCTCCTGCCCACGCCCAGCCGCGGTACCCGTCCCCTTAAGCCCGAAGGGTCTCTCTTGCCCACCCTGGCAGTACCACAGATGAACATACTGACACATCTGCTCCAGAGACCCTTGCAAAGAGACAGCCAAGCAAGATCCTCCTCAGCAAGAAGGAGCGCAGGGATTCAGCAGAGAGGTATTTCTAACAAGGAGGCACACAGGAGCCCTTAACTGCCTTGTATAACAACACAGAGGACAAAACATGCTACCTCATTCCTCTTGTTTCTCTGAGCACTTCTGTCAAATACACAAACATAGTTTCTAAACAAACTTGGTATACCAAACAGCAGCCACGGTGGCCACTTGCTCTCCCATGTCACAGCATGTCACCGGTGAGACAGCCACAATACAGAGTGTCACCACACCACTTGAGAAGGTTTCAAGCATCTGCCCTTCTTGTTCTTTAGCCTAACCTTTCACACCCCCATGGGTCATGCATCACACCTGTGTGCCCTCTGCTCCCTGTGGTGATTGGCCAGTGCCCCTGGACACTCCATGGCTGGTCCTTCAGCAATGTTCACCTGCTGCTCACAGCTAGAGCCCACTGGGGATGAGGCTCGGCAGCCCCACTCCCAATCACCACAAACTGTGTGCCCACACTCCCACTCCCCTAAATGACTTCTAGGGCTGAAAAGAAGCATAGCTGGCTCCTTGCCACTCCAGCTGACAAACATTTATCCTGGTGTTGAGCGTGATATCCCTTTACCTAAAAAGTGGGGACTCTTAGGGCTAAGCTAAACATGTCTGCTTGCAAATCTATGGCCAAGGTAGGGATGAAGAAAAGGCCCTGCACTGCTTTGTGAGACATAAAACCCCAAAGGGCTACAGAAGACAAGAGACCCTATTTGCTACACACTTGAAGGACACACTGAATTATGGACAAACCAGAGCTACCCCTATATAAGAACATCCACAGAATCAAAAGAAAAAAGCCAGCAGAATAAAAACTGAAAGCACAAGTAAATGACCCAAGGTAGTGATAACCAAATAGACCTTTGCAGTGCACTTACCATTTGTAGTCCCTTCAACGTCAGGCTCGTACCTTTCCCTCCAAAAAAAGCGGTTTCTGTATGGCTATATAGTAACACATGGCTGTTTGAAGAGGCTACAGTGTCCAGGTATCTCCTCCCTGCAGCTTTTATGATTGTGTTTTGAAGAACTCAGGAGCTAATCTTGGAGAGTGGTCACCCACACCAGCTCCTGCACCCCCAGCCTGAACCAGAACCAATGGAAGTGCACTACCAGACCCTCCTCCCCCCAGCAGCTGAGGATCTGCACCTGGGCAGTGCCCTCAGCTGGGTACAGGTGCAGCCCCCACCAGCAAAGCTGCTGCACCAACAGACATGCAAAGGTGTCTGTCAAGAACATTTGGCAAACATAGCTGGTGCAGTGCTTTCATCACTGTAACATGTCAGGCGTTAATGCCAAGATCCGAGGGAGGCTTCAGCATTAGACTCATTATTGCTCTTGTAGCAAATTCCTCCTGCACTCACAGCTCCAGTGAGGAGGTGCTGAGCCAGCCTGCACCGGGAAAGGCACCCGGACCAGTGCAGCCTCTAGTGGAAACCTGGCGATCCTATCTGAAGGGCTGCCCTCGTGGTACCTGTGGGTGAGGCACACAAAGCTTCCCCTCATTCAGATTAGAGACGCATGATACTCCCACATCAGCATAACTCAACCAACATGAAAATCTCCTGTGCTCACAAAACCTTGATGTGACTCACCGTGTCCTTCCTTGGCCTGGAGCTAGGAGAGCTGTGGCCGCGTTTCCTCCATGATACTCACGCACAGACACCTTCCTGGGTACGGCCATCCATGCTGAAAGAGCAGGGAGAGAAAAACACCAGCACAAAGAAACGTTTTGCCACCTTCCCCGAGCTCAGCTAGTGCAGCTCTTTGCAACTGATAGTGTTCGGTACCTTGCTCCTCAAAATTTCATACCCATTGCTAACAAATCAATGCTAACAAATCAATGCCTTTTCATTCCAGAACCCCATGGAAACTGTTTCAATGTTTCTAAAGGGAATTCCCAGCCCCTCATTCCAGAGACCGCACAGGAATTGTTTCAACGTTCCCAAAGATGTTAGGCATACACTTTGCAAAGCCACAATATACAGAGTATCATCATACCATTTCAGAAGGCTCAGCCTATACCCAGTAACACCACACCACAGCCAAAGACTTCAAGCACCAGTCTTGTTCTTTAGCCCAGCCTTTTATACCCTCACGGTTCATGCATGGCACCTGTGTGCCCTCTGCACCCCGCGGTGATTGGTCAGTGCCCCTGGGCACTCCATGGCTGCTCCTTCAGCAATGCTCACCTGCTGCTCACAGCTGTAGCCCATTGGGGACGATGCTCGGCCACAGGCCCACTCCCAATGACCACAAACTGTGTGCCTACATGTACGCAGCATCTATTGCAATCTCTGTCCGTGGTTTGTGAGGGCTGCACACACTTCTGGGTTTGCAGCAGGCTGCAGGATATGCCAGCTGCTTACATGAGAGGCAGCTAAAAATATTTATGGATAGCTGGGAGCCTGCAGCAGAGATGGCTTCTGAAGTGTGACTTAGGGCCTGATCCAGACCTCTTTAAAGCCACAGAGCCCACACTGAGCTCAGTCCCTCCATTCTCTGACTGCGAGACAGAAAATCCAGCACACCTTCTCTCCCACACTTTTGCCCACTATTCAGTCCCCAAACTGCTTGGGACAGGGGCTGTCATTTGTTCGGTGTGCACAGGGCACACTGCCCATGGGGGCACTGATCTTACCATCCCTCTCAGCTGTTATGTACACACTTGTAGTATCAGCATGGGCAGTACAGAACAAAGTGAGATCCCCACAACAGCACATCGTGTGTCCAACCTCTCTCAGCCACGCAGCAAATACAGAGATGAGATGTGGTGAGATACGATGTGACTGCAGACACTCGTGGTGTTTGTGTGTGGTTGTTGTGCAGGGGTTGTTGTACATGTTGTAATAACAGCTACCCCAAACCACAGCACACTTGTGAGTCTTTACTGTCAATTTTCCTAAGTCCGGCGCCACAGGGCAGCTCAGGATGGGATGCACCTCTGGTGTTGGGGTGTTTCATGGAGCACTGAACGTCCCTGAGGATGGAGACCGACCCTCTCCAGCCAACCTCTTCCCACAGCTGACCACCCTCGCTGCAAAATAGTTTTCCCTCACACACAAATGGAATTTCCTGCATTTCAATTTGTGCCTATCATCTCCTGTCCGTTCACTGACACAATGACTGATAAGCAGCTCTTTGGTCTCGCTGCCCGCCAGCAAAGGACCCTCGCACTTCTCAGCTCCTCCCGCCCCCCTAGCCTGCTTCTCTCCTTCGGTGTCACCTCTCCTCAGCGCTGTCACACCAGCTCGCACCACCACGGGCCGCCACCCGGGGCAAAGGCGACCGTGGGGTGGCGGCCCGGCCACGGAGGAGGAGGAGGAGGCGGAGAGGCCCGGCGCGGCGGGAGGCGGGTTTCCCCGCCGCACCTGGGTGCAGCGCCGAGCACCGAGGCACAGCACCGAGCACCGAAAGCCGGCCGGCCCGGAGCATGGCGCGGGAGCTGAGCCAGGAGGCTGTGCTGGACTTCCTCTGGGCGGCCGGGGGGCGAGCCCCCAACACGGCGCTGCTCCGCCACTTCCAGCGGTTCCTCCGCGACCCGGCGCTGACGGAGCAGCAGCGGCGGGAGCGCCGCGAGTACTTCAAGAGCCTCGTCAACTCCCTGGCCACCGTCCACCCCGCCGCCGCCCCCGGCGCCTCCAAGGACATCGTCCTCCGCCGCAGGTACCGCGACCTCCTCGATGAGGAGCTGCCGCCGCCGGAGGAACAGCGGGAGCAGGAGGAGGAAAAGAACGAGCCGCCGCCGCCGCCCCGACGCGACCCCGACGGGCGGCGCGGCCCCCGCGGGGAGGCGGCGGAGCAGGGGCGGCCCGGCGGGGCGGGGGGCTGCTCCGCCCGGGGCCGCGGCGGGCCGTGCTGCGAGTGCCGCCGGGCGCGCCGCGCTGCTGCCGCCGCCGTCCCCGCGCCGGGCCCCGGGACACCGCCCACCCCCCGGCCGCCCCGCTCCCGCTCCCCGCCGCCCCCTCCGCAGCCGCCCCCGTACCGGACCCAGCCGCTGTCCTCGGGCCCCTGGGCGCTTCGCCCCGGCGGCACAGCGCGCCCCCGGCCCCCTACGCAGCCGTCGGGTCCTGGGGCGCTGTCCCCCGCGGTGCCGCCCCGGTCCCGATCGCCGCCGCTGCCTGCCGCCGGGCTGCCCTCTGCCACAGCGTCCCGGGCCCGGACGCCACCGCCGCCACCGGGCCCGGGGATGCCGCCTCCCTACAGGTTGCCTCAGCCCCGATCTTTGCCGCAGCCCGCGACCGGGATGCCCTTGCTGAAGGCTCCACGGCCCTCAGCAAGCCCGGAGAGGCGAACCCCCGCCGGACCCATCCCGTCCCCGCTGCTGTCACCGGGCCCCGGGGCGCTGTCCCCGCGGGACCTGCCCCCTTCCCGATCCTTGCCGCTGCTGTCCGCCCCGGAGGTGCTGCCCCTGTCCCGCTCCCTGCAGGCGCTCCCTGCCAGCCCCTCCTCATCGCTATTGCTTTTGTCGGGCCCCGAGGCGCTCGCTTCCACCAGGCTGCCCCCATCGCAGTCCAGGTCCCTGCAGCAGCTCCCCACCAGGCCGTCCCCAGACCTGCCGAGGGTATCCAGGGGGCTGACCCCCAAGGGACCAACCCAACTTCAAGTCCTGAGACTGCGCCCGTGTCAAAGCCTGACACTGCCGTCAGGTCCTGGGATCCTGCCCCCCACCAGGCCCCCCCCACCCCAATCCCTACCACCGTCCGCCACTTTCCCTTCCCCATGCCGCCCCCTGCAGCCACCCCTTGCCAGGTCACCCCCATCCCAGTCCTTGCTGCCAGCACAGGGCCCCGCAGTGTCCCAAGCCGCAGACAGCCAGCTCCCAGCACCGCTGCCTGTCTTCCAGAGCATCAGGCGCCAGCTCGCTTTGTCGGAGGCGCAGGGCACCCCCTCCTCAGCGCACGATGACTGTGGGCGGCAGCCTCGCTCCGTGCTCGCCAAGAGCTCCCCTAGGAACGCCGCAAGCCGGGGGCCCCTGGTGCCGCTGGGACAGCGGGAGCACGCCTGGCTGGTGGCAATGTCAGCAGGCTGCTGGGCTCAGGTGCGGGGGCTCTTTCTGGAAGAGCCTGAGCTGGCCCTGCAGAGGGACTTCATATCGGGCTTCACGGTCCTTCACTGGCTGGCCAAGCACGGCGACGGGCCGGGCCTGCAGGAGCTGGCAGCGGCGGCGCGGCAGCTCGGGCTGGCCCTGGACGTGGACGCGCGCTCGGGCTGCGGGTACACGCCGCTGCACCTGGCTGCCATACACGGCCACCAGCTTGTCATCAAGGTGCTGGTGCTGCAGCTGGGCTGCCAGGTGCAGGTGCGGGACGGCAGCGGACGCCGGCCCTGGGAATACCTGGGCAGCTCCACCTCGGGGGAGATCTGGCAGCTCCTGGAGGCACCCCGCGGCACAATCATGTTCCCCACGCAGCCCCTGGCCCGCAGCGCGTCCTCTGTCAGCAAGGTCTCGCCGTCCGCCGGCAGGGCAGCGCTGCCTGCCTGCCTCAGGGTGCAGCTCGGCCGTGGGGCAGTGTCCAACCAATCCGGCAGCGACAGCGACTGAGACAGCTCCCGGCATCCCTGCCAGTGGAGATGGGACCTTGGTGGCCACCCTGAGAGAGGAAGCCACGCAGGCACAACAAAAGCCGTGAAACAGACTGAACCTACTGGAGAATGTACTCTTAAATTATTCCAATGAACTGTTTTCTGAGCCTCTCTGCCCTCCCTCCCATTTCTTGCTTTTCTACCAGCAAAAGATGCAGTAAGTGTGCTGGAAGCAGGAAGAACCCTCGGGAGGCAAGTCCGGCGCAGCGCACAGGGCCAGGACCAGCTGCTGCGTGCAGCCACGACCACCAGCATTAGTGGGACCGTGGCTTTGGGGGGAGGCTCAAGTCTGGCCCCAATCCAGGCAGAGCACTTGCTTTTGCTGACAGTGACAGATTGTTGTTGGTCCCGGGGTTTGCAAAACACTTGTTTACACCACCTCAATTCTGGGGAGCAGTAAAATGACATCCCTTTTTAATCTCAGCAGATTAAGGATGAGTCCCTCTTTTAAAAATGCAGCTGATCAAGATCCAGCCTTCCAGCGAGTAGGGAAGGGCGTTTCCCAGGCCACCTTGCCCACCATTCCATGCTGAAAGGAATGCAGGGTAGCACCACAGCCCTGCTCCCCTGCACAGCTGCCCGGGGCTGCCCAGCAGTATCCCTGCTGCTCCCTCATTCCTGCACCTCCAGTTGCTCTCCTCACACCACAGGATTAGGAAGTGGTACCTGTGTTGTGGCTAGGGCCCTGTTCCCACGCCCCAGCACAGAAAGCATTCCGGGAGGATTTTGTGTTGGGCAGAAAAGGAGCTGGGCTGTAGGACGGGTCCCAGAGGAAAGGCAGGAAAGGCAGTTTCATAACCAGAGCTGCATCTTCCCAGAGACACCAGCCCCAAACTGCCTGTCAGGTGTTTATGTGGTGGGGGCAGGTGGGACTGGGGGCCAAGTGCAGTCATGAGATGTCCAGTGGAGTAATTCCTCAGAGTTTACAAAAATCAAACTGTCTTTAGGAATCTCAGTGGATTGTGTGGGTCCTATAATGTACTCTGCTCTCAGCTTTAGCATAAACGAGCTTCTAAAGTGTCAAAACTTGCAACAAGTTCATCTTGCACCTAATCTGTCCCTCCTATAGATGCTCTGTGGAGGCAGGAAGAGAGCTGACATACACGAGCCAGGGATCCAGAGCTGCCAGGCTGATGCTGATGCTGCTGGTGGGTGACCCCGGGTGCAGGAGCAGTGAAACTGGGCCTGCTGTCTCAGCCTCAGTGGGAGGCTTTGGGGCACAGCAGAGCAGGAGGTGGGAGCGCTCATGCATTTGAGGCATGTGTGTGAGTGCCTGCAGTTTCAGGGAGGAACAGCAACGAGGGCAGCAGAACCTGACCCTTGCATAACACGCGTGCCAGGGAATGCCTCGAGTCCTTGCTCAAGCACTAATTGAGGTCTCTGCTTTGCTTGGGGTTTATTTGAGGGAGGAACTTTTTCCTGCACAAGGGAAGCTACTCTGCCTGACTCTCGGGCCACAGAAGGTTGAGGCCTTTTCCCAGCCTGTTTTTCTCCTTTTACAGGGAAAGAGTTCAGTAAACCAAAGCAGTGTCCTGTCAATGATCATTCCTCTCTGAGATGAAACACCATCTTGAACGCATAAGAAATTCAGCTCTGAAGTGGCCTCTGAGCCACCAGCAGGGGAACGTGGAGGGCCCTCTGGGACCTCCCAGAGCAGGAGGAATCCTGTGTATTCCCCCTTCCTCTTCAATCCAGCTGGGGTTTATACTCTAGGTCACACCAACACACAAAGTGTCTGCTGTCTGATGAAGCAATGAAGCCTTTGCCACCACATTTAGAGCCATTGTCACTACTCACATCATGCAGCAGGCTCCCTGGGGAAAGGGACACCTAAGGCCTTCCACAAGCCTTGGCTATGAGCTCCTAAAAGCAACCCTGTTGGACAGGGTACATCAGGGATGCCTGGGTACATCAGAGATGCCAGGGTACATCAGAGCCTTCCTGTACAGGGAGCTTCTCAGAAGGAACCCCAAATAAATGAAGTTTGTGAGCTGACTAAAACTGGGGTGGGGGGGCATATTTTTTCTCCAAAGACAGCTTCCAAAGAACAAGGTTTTCCTCTTTGTATCTTCCATGCTGCTACCTTGGGATTCTCATCTTACACCCTTTCCCTGACCTTTCTCCGTGACGCAAACCAAAGTGGTGCTTTTTTTTCTTGCACACTGTTTCAGCCCTCACCTGTCACCTTTTTCAGAGCCCTTTTCTCTCCCTGGCAGTGTTGTCAGACTGCTGAACTAAATAAGTTGTGACCTGATTTTGAGATCACTGTTTGCTTGCCTATTGAAATGAGACAGATAAGCTGGATTCTCCAATTTTTTGAATTACAGAGCAACTGTTAGGAAGCTCAAACCTTTCCATTCTGGATTCAGTGTGCATTCACTCTGGTTTATCAGCTCAGTGGTGTTAGGACTGCTCATACTGCTAATACTGCACAGCTCGTACACCACACAGTTATTTGGGGGAATAACCACTCTTTTAACTCCCAGAAAGCCTCATCCTCCCAAGTTTTCTGCGAGTGAAATAAGCAGTGGACAGGGTGAAACCCATGTCCAGCCCATGGTGGGAGGCAGGGTTCCCTCAGCCACTGCTGCCTTGGTGCATCACAGATCCAGCCAGCCAGGAGTAATCCACCACTGGATACACACACATGCAGCCTGAGCATTTCCAAGTTCTCCTCATCTCCTTGCTACTTACTTGTCAGCCTGCCTGGCCCCTTCCACACCTGTGCACGTTGCTGTTTCCTCATTGCAGCTGGACGTGGCTTCTTGCCTCACACCCAGTGCAGGCATCTGACTTTGCACCGCCCTGAAACGCAGGATTAACGCACAGCAGGACTCTGCCCTCTCCTCTCGCTGCATTTAAACACACCTCCCACTCGGCGGCTGCTGCTGGCAAAGTCCACCCCTCCCCTCTGTCACGCTTATCTCTGATCAGCTGCTTTGTACTCCAAAGCCCGCGTCCTGTAGAGGGGGAGGGTGTTCCCCCGCCTCGGCCTTTGCCCAGCACAGGCTGTCAAACCTGGCAGGGGTAAGCCCTCACCACCCCTCACACCCACAGCACCACGGCTGAGAGCGGGCGCACGGCACGGCCCGGCCCATGTTCAGCTGCATCCACGCCTCAAGGTGGGGACAAGGACCAAAGGTGGAGCAACGCTGGGAGCCCAGCTCAAAGCGCCCAAGAGGCTTTTGTGCAATTAAAAAAGTGTTCCTGGGCAAGGCAGGTGAGCAAGAGAACAGAACACTGCAAACCAAAACCAGTGGCCATAGGACCCTTTATATCACAGCACTTTATGAAGCAGACAAACAGAACTTGAAGAATTAAAAAAAAAAAAAGGAGAGTCCATCACACAAAACATTTTTTCTTACTATGACAAATGTCATTTTGAATTAAATAGTTTGTATACAACTCCACAGTGAGAAGAAAGTCTTGCACACTTCTACCAAGTAATGAAACAATCACAAATACTACTAAATGCTGTTAAAGCTAGAATTTCCCATAATTACATTTACTACAGGTAGCACCAGATGTAGGTTAGTACAGTAGGAGTCCTAGTAAAATCTATATATTGTATAAGTGGCCTTGCCCCAATCCTAGTTGTTCTAAATGTGCTGCAGCTGTGATGTCCTTAATTGGGCAGCAGCTGTGGCCAATGAAGGTAACTGGGATAAAAGGCTGGCTGGTCAGGGGGAGCCTTGGAGGAGCCCTGGTGAAGAAGCAGGAGCAACAGTGCTGTGAAGAGCTGTGTGTGAGAAAACCACCCAGAAGGCATGGGGCTCTAGAAATATGATAAGAGCAATATAATAACAACAGGTTAGCAGAGTGGGGTTTAGTATAAGAAACCCCCTCCCACCCCTTCCCAATTAATACTACAGCCTGAATTTCCCCAGCAAATGAGAACTATTAGCTTTTCAGGGAAATACAAATATTGTCTTTGAAAACTCAGTCACACTGGAAAGCTCTAAAAGGAGAGTTCTTAGTTTAGTTAAATTAATACCCCTCATTCCTATCATGAGTCTATTTAAGCACAGAAAATGTGTTTTACCATTAATTAAAATAAATATACTTTAGGATACCAAGAAAAGCTTGGTACAGAGGCACTATTGTGTTAAATACTAACTGAGCCCATAGTGCAATACTTGTCTGTAAAGACACAGATGGGTGATCTTGTGGAGGTTGGCTTTCTCCTAGAGCTGTGAATTTGATCTGGTGGAGCAAACTACTTTTTGGATGGTTTAAATAAGCCTAAGGCTCATGGTATTTTAAATCTGGATAGCATTGCAGCAAAGGCACTTAAGCTCCTTGTACTTATCTGGACTCCCCTACAGTACAGGCTGTCATAAAATAAAAAGTAACCCAGAACCTGTTTGTGAGATATATCTTTACACTGCTTTTAAGATTTTTTAGCTCTGATGGTACTGGAGGAAAGCACAAAACTGCTCATGGCAGATGGGTCTGATAAAGATTTTGGCCGCCTTTGTTGCTATGTGATAATGTTTCATAGGCAGCCATGCTCTATGTGCTCAAAAGCCACAAGCTATTTAAAATAAATTGCTTAACAAGTCCTAGTTTCTGTTGTGAAGGAAAGGCCCATCAAAACTATTGGCAAGGTCCTCCACACAAGCATGTCTGTCCATGTGGACTGGCCTCAGTTTGCATTTCTAATGCTGCCGTGGCAAGGAAGGACCACAATCCTTCAGGATGTGTCCCAGCAGTTTCCCCCTTGCTGAGGGGCCTCTGTAAAGAGTGATCTTGGTTTAAATATTTTCTTTTGGCCTTTCTGAGTCACAGCTTGAGAGTGAAGGAATGTTCTGAAGAATTTGATACCAGAAGAGGTATTTTATAGACTTTCATGAAGCCCAGGATATTTCAATAGAAGTGGGAATCAGAAGAATTTGAATTGGTGTGTGTCACAGACCTGGAGCCCCGTGGTAATTCCACAGGGAACAAATAGCTTTGCACAGCCAGGCACCGGGCAGGTGTTGCTGCAGGTTGTCCAAAGTCCACATGGGAGGTGCATGGCACTGGTAAAGAGCAGAGAATGTGTCAGGGAAATAGGAAGGGCTTGAGTCTCACTTGGAGAGAGGACAAGAGGCACTTGCCAGGCCTTAGTGGGGAGTGTTGTTGCTACAGGGATGCAGAGCTGTGCTCCTCCATCCACAAACACTGCACCCTCCTTATCTCCCCAGTGCTTCTCACACTGCCTGGTGATGGTATCTAAAGTGACCCTAGAACAAAACAGGCAGCTGATAAGGATGAGGGCAGGGTTTGTCCTCAGAGTCAGGCTGTTTGCAAGCCTGCTAGTGGCCAAGGGAGAAGCAGATGCTGCTGCTCACTTGCAGCCTGCAGGACTGTGCCGAGCTTGGGGACAGCAGCTGTCCCTCCCCTGCACCACTGCTGGCTTCCAGTCCTGCAGCTCTGCTATCCTTGTGAGTTCACCCAAGGGAAAGCCTGCCTGTCACTGTGGATTGTTTCACCTCCCTGCCCGGCCATGCCAGTGCCCCTGGTTCAGCCCACGCAGGCAGGCTGGGGAACCAAGGTGGGAGCCTGTGCTGTCACCCTGGTTTGACACCCAATGTCACACTGCCTGCTGTGTCTGAGCCAGGCTGGGTCCCTTACCAGCCTCTGTGCTTGTGCCAAGTGGCATCAAGTCACCCTGCAGGCAGGAAGACCTCTGCTGGGCACGTGCTGAATATTACTGAAGAGTGTAAAATGCAAACACTGCAAGGGGATTAACTCTTGCATAAGAAAAAGTGTGTAGAACAGCCCAATGCATTAAGGAAATAATCTTGTTATTTTCCTTCCTTGTGTTCAAATACTTAACCTGAGTTTCCAGCTCTGCTTGAGTCGTATCACCAGTGGCAAGGAATGTAAAGCCTGACTCTTGTCCTAACATACTTTCTGCTGGAGGTTTCTAAGCCACAAGGCTGCTATGGGTTCTCCCCATCCGAGTATCCGAGTGCTGGTCACTACAGTCCACAGGCAAGGGCAAGGGATGTACCAGGGCAGGTGTGAGTGTTTTAGAGGGAAAAAGGAGGAATGAAATGCTCTTGCCAAGGCAGGGAGGCTTCCAGGCAAGTGGCTTTAATAAACAGCATCCCCAGGAGGTCACTAAGCCTGGCAGTCTCGCCTGCAGGTTGGAGACGCACAGATGGGCACAGTCAAGGGAAGCTGCACATTTTTCTTTGCATAAGCACTGGAACTGGTTTAGTCATATGCTGAGTGGCATACTCAGGGGGAATGCAGATGCTTGAGCTCAGGAGGTATTTGCATGTGATTTGGATTCTTTGTCTGTTTGCTTTATAAGTAGTGAGTAGATGATTTAAGCCAAGTGTGGGATCTCAGCACCTCAGGACTGAGGTGCAGAGAGACCGAGACCACCCTTGGGGGGCTCGGGAGTCCTGGAATGTTGCCAGAAGTGTCTGGTGGCTGGACTTTGATCCTACACAGGAGATGACACCTGTATGAGGACTGGGAGGATTTTACTGGGTGAATGGTGAAGGGATAAGTTAATTAGAGTGTAAAACACAGGGTTTAGGATTTCTGTACAGGGGGGTCTAGAGAAGTAAGATGGAGGAATTGGGGCGTGTCCTGTCCTTCTTCTTCTTCTTCTTGGCCTCCATCTTCTGTGGTGATGGTGGCACTTTGGGATTGGTCTTTACTAGAAGTGCACCGGTTAATAAGAGTAGAAGGTATTAGGGAAAAATTATAAATATTGTACACGTAACTTCGGGTATAAAGATAAGTGACCGCTCCAGGGGTTGCGGAGTGTGCCCATGGCTGACTTGCTGTGCAGACCTCTGTCGGGCTGAAAGAAAATCTTTTAGATAAACGATTAATAAACACCGAGACCGAAACAAGATCAGAAGTCTCTCCTCGTCCTTTGAAGCGCGGGCTGCCCAAGGCCACTCTGGGCCTTTCCAGGTCTTTGAAACAGCCGAGAAACCGAGCAAGTGGCATCCCTGAGCTATCTCCGGACATAAATCAGCAAAGAGAAACATGAAAATCTACAGCCAAGACCTTGCAACTCTGCCCTCTCCATGGTTTTTCATTGCTGCCTCACAAGAAGCCCAAGGTTGCTGTTCCTCATAGTGGCTGCCTGTAGATTTCATGATGGGTGACTTTATAGCTGCTGGAGGCAAGCAGCAGTCAGCCATGGATCTGGATGTCCATGCAATCCGGTATGGCATCTGGACAGTCCTGCTCCTGCCCGTGGCCGAAGGGGAGGGCGGGTGCAGTGGTGCTTCCCTCGGATTTTGGTACCTTGCAGACTTGGCAGGCATGCCATGCCCCTTGCCTGTCCCCAGGCACTGTGGGATTCCATGCAGCCCAGCTGCCAGGCTGCTCCTCACACCCTGGGCACACTGTCACTTGTCATGGGAGGGCAGAGTCTCAGTGGAGCCTGCCACCCCTGCTGGCTGCTGCACTGGTGGCTGCATTGTGGCAGCCAGTTGCTTTTGTGCTGTCCCCTGGGTCTGAGGCACGGCTGGGGCTTTGCCATTACTCACATTCTCCCAGTCCTTCCTGTCAGGGTGACAAATCCCACCTGCCCTTCCTTTTCCTTGCAGGGCTCTGAACCACTGCTTTTTTTCACCACACTGTGCCAGAATCTATAGTAGGGGTCCTAGTAAAACCTATGTATTGTATAAGTGGCCTTGCCCCAATCCTAGTTGTTCTAAATGGGCTGCAGCTGTGATGTCCTTAATTGGGCAGCAGCTGTGGCCAATGAAGGTAACTGGGATAAAAGGGGGTGGGTTGGCCAGTCAGGGAAAGCCTTGAAGGAGCCCTGACGAAGAAGCAGGAGCAACAGTGCTGTGAAGAGCTGTGTGTGAGAAAACCACCCAGAAGGTATGGGACTCTAGAAATGTGATAAGAACAATATAAATACAACAAGAATAATTTCGTTAATCCAGCCAGGATCACCACAGCCTTCAGTGGGGTTAGGAGCAGGGATTCTGATCTGCCCACAGTGCTTGGGAATGATGCTCTTGCTTTCCAGCAGAACTTACTCATCTACCACTTCTAAGTGTATTTCCAAACTTGTGTGTGAATATTTCTAACTGGGTCCTTCCCCTTTACCTACCAGATGAGATGCCAGCCTGGGAAATGGCCCCTCATGAATTATGGGAGACAACCAAATGAGCTGCCTGCACTTTTTACAGCTGCTGTACCCTATAAAAGCACATCAGTCTTAAACCTGAGTGTCTCTTTGTTTGTTGCACCTCAGCAGCCAGAGCTCAGGGCTGTTTTGTGAACTAAGGGAAGCCCTTTTTGAAAATTTTGTGAATTTTGGGTAAGCCCTAAATCTGGCTGACAAATCACTGGGGGAGAAGGTGGCAGGAAGGGGAAGGAACTTCTCCCCACCTATCATCATTTTGATGGCTCTTCAGTGTCTCATGGCTCAGAATGGACAATGTTAATGTTCCTTCAAAGACTGTTACATTTTTAACCAGCGTGTTCTTTCCAAGGCATTTTCCAAATACGTGCTGACCATTTTCTCTTGCCTAAAATTGAATTCAAGAAACTTGAGCCAGCCTAAATACAATCCCTTTTCACTGTGGGTGGCTCAAATGAGACCAATTCTGGCACACACATGTTTTTGTGGAAAAGAACTCCAGATGGCTTGAGTTTCTAAGCCATCCTGGCATGCTCTATGTGCTATGTCAGGCTAGAAAAGAGCTCTGCTAAACCAGTCTAACCTAAGGTTGCTGAAATGCTTTTGTGGACACTGGTCCCACCCTGTCCAAAGTCACTGTGAGGGGTTTTCCTCCAACAATTAGAGTCCCAAAACAAGAAACTGCTTCACAGTCTTTCAGTCCAAGGAAAATCTCGGCCTCACAGGTTTTGCAAAATGAGAGTGACATAAGGAAAATCAAGCCTTATAATGCTAAGGAGATAATATAAAAGGACCAACAGAGGTGTCTACTGTGTCCTGGATGTATCTACTATGACAACACAGATGCAGTCCTCCTGTGGACTGGAATGCAGCAAATCCTTCAGAAGAGCATTCCCAGTTACTTGGCAAAACCCTGGGAGCTTTAACTTTACATGTGGCATGATGTGATAAAAGCTGATTTATGAAGAGGGAACAAAACAAAGACTAGAACCCCAGCCTGGTGCAGACACCTCCACTCAAGATGAAAGTGGCTGAGAAGGCTTGCTCCAGTGATGATCCTTTTTTCACTGACACCTTGTTTCACCCACACGGGGTCCAGACCCAGCTAACAAGCTCTACTGCTGGAGTTACTCTGTGGAGGGCAATGCAGCTGCACTCCCTTTTACCTTCCCTCGCC
Organism: Melospiza georgiana; assembly: GCF_028018845.1. NCBI lineage: Eukaryota > Metazoa > Chordata > Aves > Passeriformes > Passerellidae > Melospiza > Melospiza georgiana. Next base: position 41,920,597 of record NC_080434.1, on the reverse strand, counting down.
ACGTGGACCCTTCAAGGCTGTACAGGTTTTATTCAGCAGGTTAGGGATAGGAAAATCCATAGGTCCCCATCTTCAGCCACCACACAAGTCCCCTTGCAGGGGAGGTGAGGATCATGAGGTGCCAATCAAACCCAGATTGCCTGGGGCTAGACCACAGGAATATCTAAGGCTTGGGAAGTGCTGCTATCCTGCTGTGACATCCCGGTGAGAAGTGTTCCAGGGTCTGCTCCCTGTTGCAGAAGTTTGCAGTGCAGTCAGAGATGTAAAGTAAACAGCTGTGCTGCTAAGGAAAACGAGTACTTAGTGCTGCGCGAGTTGAGAGACCTCGAGGAAAACACCTGAAGGGTCACTAATCCATGGGTTCTGCATGGAGCTCCCACTGTAACAGCTGCCTGACTAAGAGCTATGGTGACCCCCAAGGAGGAGGGAAAGATGGATAGGATTCTTAATTTCAGAGTAGCAGTGTGAGATGCAAAGCTGTGTTTCGTGTCAGGTACAAACAGGTGATGTGTGTATTTGTGAATGCGAAATGTGTGGACCCTGACAATGGGAGAGCTGTGAATTCTAATAATAACTGAGGAAAACAAAGCATGGAAAAAGGCCTTTAATCTATCTTTTGTTTGCAATTAACCCTGGTTGATTTAGGAGCATTGGAATTAAGGTGTTAAAGATGTTGCTTTTTGCTTGCATTTAATCCATAGAAAGCTCTGCAATGATAACCTTTTGAAGTATAATTTTAGAATATTACTTGTATCTTGAAACTATAACTTTGGAATATATATAAAGGAAATATGCTTATCTCACGCCTTATTGAAGCAGAGAAAAACAGCTTGAGAAAGGAAGATGAACATCACCTCAAGGATTTATGGTTTCAACCAAAGGGAAGCTGGACATCACTGTTATGAGATTTATAGTCTCTGCAATTAAAAGGTGGACACACATCTGGGGAGCTGGACCCCACCAGATGGGATTCGTCTTTCTTCTTTCGGAAACTGGACCGTCACCACCTGGGGATGCTCCTTTGAGATACATCCTGAGAAATTAAAATCACAATAGTGTATGGAATTGTGATGTAATAATTTGGAATAAAAATTGCTGATGAGTAAAAGATTGGAAATAGAAACTGCTGAAAAAAACTGATGAGTACCCCTATAAATACCTGTAACCATCAATTGTCGGTGTGCAGTTGGAGGGAAAACTTCCCCCACTGTACGCAGTGCTGTATTGCTCATACTTTGCCATATTAATTAATAAATTGATTGCTGCTTGCATATTGGCCTAGTCAAGCTTCTTATTCATAACAGCAGGGAGATCCAGTGAGGAGTAAATGCAAGCAGCTCCTTTCAGAGGAGGCAGTAAACTCTTGAGGCGAGGCGTTTGCCACCCTCAAACTTAAAAGGTGAAGGAGGGAGGTGCTGAAGTGAAGTGAGTCCAACAAAACAAAGGCCCAGTTCTCCAGGGTAGTTAACAATTTGCTCTAGTTAAATCTAATCCACTGAGAGATGAGAGAAACACACAGATTATCAGCTTGGGTCAATGTTAATGAGGGAAATAAAATGAGGAGACATACTTTAAATTCCAGTGACACAATCAGCAAACTCCATTCATCACTTTGTGACAGTGCGAGAAGTTCTTTATAATTAACTTAATTTATAATTAACCTGGAATAGAGGTGCCTCCTTTTGAATGTAGGGAAAGCTGAAATCAGGAAGCCCTCAGGGATAAAAACGCTGCGGTGTGGCCACGCAAGCCCAGCTGGTATCCAGGGCAGACTGGGCCTTCCTGGCACAAACTTCCCTCTGAGGCAGTGCCTGGGGAACCTGAGTGCCAGCAGGCTCTGGAGCACCTCTCACCCTCCTGCCACACTGCACTGGGGCTCCTCGAGTCACTCTCTTTTCTGAGAGCAGGCTAAAGCCTCCTCCTGGGAGTCTGGCTCCACTCCTCTGTGGTATCCAGCCGAGCCCTAGAGTTTCCCCCAAGGATAGCACAGGGCTGGAAGATACTGTGGCAGTGAGAGCATTGTTTTAGCCAGCTCCGCAGAGGGGCCAGGGAAACTCTGTTCAACTAAACTCTTCAGGGGAGTCATCACTGCCCAAGCCAAAAGACAGAAACTTCTCAGATGAGACAAACTGATGGGCTGTGGTAGCAACAGAGAACCAGACACTTCAACAGCAAGAGCAGAGGATTGCTTAAGTTCAAGTCCCCAGATATTCCAAGGGAGAGAAAACAGCCTGGGAGTGTATATAGAAATGCAATGTGTATGTCTGTTATGCTGTAACAGAATAATATTTACGTTGTAAGAGTAACCAGGGGCTATTGCTGAGAACAGAATCCCATCCAGACAGTATTGACACAAATATTCCCTAAAGCCGGCGTGAGAAAAAGATGCAGCCCTTGCCTGATGCACTGAGAATGAACTCAGAGACAAGAACAAATCTTCCCCAAAGAAAATGAAGCTTAAAGCAAACGGTAAGCTTTCTCTCACTCTAGGAAAGGGTGAGGGGTTTCTCTTGTCATTATTTTAGCAGCACAATCCTTGCATTGGTGAGCGTCAGTGATTGAGGGGCAGTGCCTGAAGCAGTGGTGCCCCCCCAGGGCGGTGCATGCACAGAACTCCTGTACTGGCTCCGGGGCTGGATGCCTTCCCTGAAGGAGGAGAAAGCTTCTGCTCACTCTTTCGGCAACAACTGGGGGCTCCCTCTCAGCTGCAGCCCTGAGCCCCTCGGGACGTGTCCCACCAGCAGCCGGCAGCGTGTGTGGGCTCCGTGCGCCACAAAGCAGGAGGGGCGGTGGGGAGCCAGCAGGCCCTGGGTCACACCCTGCTCCCTGAGGTAGCCAGCAGCAGGGTGTGCCCTCAGACCTCCCAAACCGGGGCAAAGCCATCGCTAATGACAGCACTGATTAGCCAGGGATACGACTTTGCCAATGGCTAGGGTGTACATTATCTCACATCAGATTAAAAAGAGGAACACTCAGCATGCTGCACCCTTCTCTTCCGAAGCAAATCTGGGACATTTCTAGGGAGTTACAAGGAAATCAGACTGGCCAGGTGTCTGCCTTCAGCCTGTGCAAACCAAGAGGGGAATGAAGAGTTTGGGCTGGAGACTTGGTGCTGGGCAGGACACTGTACCCACAAGCAAGCCTGCACGGCCAAGCATCGGGAGGCCAGCCTTCATTTTCCCCAGAGCCAAAAATTCCTCCGTGCATCACCTCTGGATGAGCAGGAGATAGATGACTCTTGTCTCCCAGCTTCTGCCAGAGCTGCCAGATGGGTGCAACACTTCTTCCAAAGCAGGCAGAGAGCTGTGATGCTTGAAATGGGGACACTTGCACTGTGTGTGCCCTGCTACTCTCTCTCAGGGCCTGTATTGACTGCAGGCCCTTGTAACAACCCAGGTGGGGCTCACTCGGGCTCTTCTGCCTAGGGTTTCTTCTCAGAACATCCCCTGCTGGACCAGGGCAATGAGATGGGCTTGCACAGGGCCCTGCCTCTCCCCTTCTCCCCCAGGCCTTGGAAACACACCCCAATCCTCCGCCTGCCTGCTGTGGGTGCATGGGGCCCGAGTCCCTCCCTGCGGGAGGTGCAAGGTGTGCTTTGCCTCCCATCAGGATCCTCCCTGATGGGTGGGATTGGCCAGTGTGGCCTTCCTTTGCAGCCTGCCCTCTGAAAGGCCACTGTGTCCTCTGTTTTTCTCCCACTTAATCCCAAGAAAGATGCAGGACAGTGAGGCAACTCAGCATTGTAGCACCAGAACACACACCTTGCTGATATCACAGGGCTCACAACAGGGAGTGCTTTAAAGACAAAGGCTTTGCTGCTAAACCAACCAGGCTGCCAGGGCAGAGCACTCAAGGAAAACAAACAGAGCAGTCTCCAGGTGTTATTAGAAAGGTAATTCACTGTCTGAAGGGTCAGAGGAGGAAACCAGGCCAGAAGAGCAACTCACATGAAATGTGCATTTCGGGAGACAGAGGGCCCAGCACTGAAAGGAGGAGAGAAGTCTCCAGGGATTTCACAGGGCTGAAAGGAAAACAAATACACAAACCCAACTGACCAAACAGAATTTGCTCAATCCTTCCCCCGTGCCAGCGACCAGGGGAACAGTAACTCAGGTTCAGAGAGTAGGGCCTAAAGCCTGGCTCTAACACGTGATCCTGGCTAACACTGCTGGAGAATGGGGCTAACTTAAGGTGGAATTAGTTGGGATTTCTCCAAACTCTCTGTGGAGGGGGTTTGCTCTCAGTGGCATTTGCTACCTGTGTGAACTCTGCTCCCACAGTTAACTCCTGACTTCTGGATGGCTCTTGTGTGTGCCAGGGAGTTAGCTGGAGGTGAGGGCATGTGCAGCATTTTCACCACAGCACTTTCAGTCAGCATTCTGTCCTCTTTTATGCACCCCATTCACAGGGCTGCAATCCGAGCTTGTGACTTTTTAGTAAAAAGGCAGCTCAGCTTTGCTGAAACGCCACAGGAATGTTCTGAAATGGGTGTGGGGGATATCTGGGGCAGGATGCTGTTCCTGTACCAGCTCTAATGAAGTTCCAGCAGCCTCCTGAAGGGCAGAGTGTTTCCCACCTCCACCCAGCCACAATCTCCTGCTCTGCGTTGTGAGGTGCCCGGTGCAGCCCTCCCAAGAGTGGTCATGGCTCAAGCCAGCAAGCAGCACCCTGTTCTTATAGAGCAGCTCTCGCAGCGGGTTTACAGGCAGCATAGGGAAGCTGCGTGTCATTAGCGTCACTTCAGGCCTCAGGGAAACTGAGGCACAGAGTCCTGAGGACCCTGCTAAAGCACATGGAGAGGTACAATCCGATCCAGGGACACGGCCCCACCAAGCACTGCAGCCGCTGCCCCTGCACAGCCCCTCGGGGCAGTCGTGCTCGGGCAATGGCAGGCGCTGGGCACCCTCGGGGATATCAGCCCCCTCTCCGGTCCTGCCGGCTGCACACAGCCCTGCCCGGCCTCTTCCTCCCCCAACAAAGCATTTCTCTTTTCCCTCCGGAGCCTTCTGCAACTGGAATGGAACCAGCGAGATCGTGCTACTTTTCAAAAGCCGCAGCCTGAATTCTCACATCTACCTAAGAGCCCCACACCACCAACCTTAACCTTTTAGGCGCTGCTGAAATGCTGACACGGGCTACAGCCCTTAGCTTTCATTTAACTGCAAGCAGCGAGGCTTTGTACCGGTGTCTCCCACCAGGCTGGGCTGGGAGAGCGCATCCACCTGTATCCACAGAGGCAGCCCCTTGGCAGCAGGAACACGGGGACTCCCAGCCCTGAGTTTAGACACGGATCGCCGAACAAAAAGCAGCCACCTGGCTCCTAGCACCGGGATCCGGCTCCTGGGATCCTGCACAGCAGCTAGGAGAGCTTACAGCACGGATCACGCAGAAGCAAGCAATCACTAGTTCTTAGTATCACACACAGGCTGCCCGCAAAGAACAGTATCGACAGAGGTCTCCCGCCGCCCCCTGTCAATGGCTGCGAGGCTCGGGGCCCAGCCCAGCAGCTGCGATTATCAATCCCCCTCTGCTCGTCCCCCCCCGAGCATGTGATGGTCCTGCCCGCGGGATCAGCTGCCGGAGCAGGGCGCTGCGTCACTCCGTGCCGGGAGAGGGGCTCGGGCTGCTCTGCCTGCCGGGGCCGGTGTCCGCAGCATGGAGAAAGTGAGTGCCGCCTGCGAGCCGGGCTGCTGTGCCAAGCAGGACTGGGATTTCGCCTGGGCGGCCTGTGGGGTTTGAGGTGGTGCTAGAGATGGGCGGAGAGGAGGAAATGTAAAGCTGATGTATGGCTTTGGGAAGAACAGTTAGGGCTGACCAGCCGTACTTCTTCTCTTCTCTTCTCTTCTCTTCTCTTCTCTTCTCTTCTCTTCTCTTCTCTTCTCTTCTCTTCTCTTCTCTTCTCTTCTCTTCTCTTCTCTTCTCTTCTCTTCTCTTCTCTTCTCTGTTATCTAAGTGGGGAAGCTGAGGAATGTTTTTATTCTCAAGTACTCTAAAGGTTTGGGTCCGTTTGCAACTCTACTGTTTCCCGACTCTTTATACTTTTTTCCCTTAATCTGTGTATTTTTCTTCTGGAAAATGCCTTTTGGGTGCAGGAGTGGGTTAACTCAATGCAACAGGAGAGGAAAGCAGGCTGGCAGTGTACTCTAACCCGCCCCTGCTCCCGCAGCTTTCCTTTCCTCGAAAGACCCCCCGGGCGCAGCGGCCGCATTCCAGAGGCGGGAGCAGAGTTCGTGCCGCGGGAATAAGGGCGCAGGGACTCGAGGAACCCTGAGCTGGGCAGGCTGTGTGCGGGCAGAGCGGGGAGCAGGCATGAGGGCAAGGGTGCCGTCAGGGGGCTGGGGGGCAGCGCCCAAGCCAGCTGATTCGCACTTTGCCCCCCTACCTGCCCCTGCTCACGGTTAGGTAGCTCAGTACGGGGCTTGTGTGACCAGGCTTTGGTAGCAGAGGGGGCTGCCGGGGTGGCTGCTGTGAGAAGCTGCCAGAGCCTCCCCCGTGTCGGCAGAGCTCCAGGACAGACACGGCGCTGGCCAAGGCCGAGCCCATCAGGGACGGCAGGAGTGGCTCTGTGATAACACCCTGCAGCCTGCGGTGAAGGCCGTGGGGGGGCAGCTGCCCCTCTGCAGCCCATGGATGTCAACAGGCAGGCAGAAACGCACTTGCAGCCCAGGGAGCGCGCCGTGCTGCAGCAGGGGCATGGCCGAGGAAGGCTGGGACCCCGTGGAAAGGGACCCACGTCGGAGCAGTGGTGAAGAGCTGTAGCTCACGGGGAGGACTCACTGGAGGGGAGCACTGTGGGAGCGATCCACACCGAGCAAGGGAAAACTCCTCTCCTCGAGCAGGGGCACAAACACCGTCCCCCTTCCCTGCCTCCCTGTGCCACTGATGGGGAAGAGGTAGAGCCCGGCAAGGAGTGGCAGCAAGGCATTTTTAAAGCCTGTTTTACTTCTCATTATCCTGCTCTGATTTTCATCGGTAATAAATTAAATTATTTTCCCCAAGTTGACTTTGTTTTGCCTGTGACAGTAATCAGTGAGTGACCTCTCCCTCCCTGTCTCTGTTTTAACTCATGGGCTTTTTGTTGTATTTTCTCCCCCCGTGCAGTTGTGACAGCGGCTCTAGTGGGTACCTGGCATCCAGCCAGGGCCACCCCACCCCACCTCCTTGTCACCTTATGCTGCTTAGGGGAGCGGGAGACCCCCGTGGCTGCTGGGACAGGCAGAGGCCTGACTTAGCCCTTCCCCTAGCACAAAACTCATCTTTGGGTGTGCCAGAGCTGCTGGCCCAAGCAGGATTGGAAGCCTTGCCTTGGGATAGACTAACTCCTGTGGTTTGGCCCTGCAGGGACTGGTTGTTACTCAGCTGGATGTTGAGCCTGGTGAGTGCATCAAGGTCAAAGGGAAGATCCAGTCTGATGCCAAAGGGTGAGTGAGGTGGTGAATGGATTGATAGGGGAAGCCAGAGCTCCTGCTGTGTTCAGCCTGCCAGCACTGGCAGCTGGAGCTGCTGCACTGGCACCTTCTGTACTAGCTCTGTTTGCCCAGGTTTGCTGTGAACATGGGGAAGGACAGCAGCACCCTCATGCTGCATTTCAACCCTCGCTTTGACTGCCACGGGGATGTCAACACCATCGTGTGCAATTCCAAGGAGGATGGCGTGTGGGGGGAGGAGGACAGGAAGGCTGACTTCCCCTTCCAGCATGGTGACAAGATTGAGGTGAGGCCCCAGGGGCTGCACTGGGCCCAGGCACCGAGTGGCCAATGGCACAGCTTTTTATGCTGCCCTGTGCCTGTGTGGGGCAGAAGGAGCAGCATGGAAAGGGGAACGAGCCCCAGGGGAAGAGCCAAGGAAGTGTCTAGAGCTGCACTGCCCAAGTCAAGCCCAGCTGCTCAGTGCCCCACTCTGGGCTGAGCTGTGCCCCTCAGAGCAGCAACAGCACTGAGCTCAGACTGGGTCTGTCTCATCCCACGGCTGCAGAAGCTCCCTCCCTTCTATGCCTCTGCTGGCAGGGAGGGGGCTGAGCTGCTGAGCACGGCCTTGGCAGCAGCAGCACCTCACCTCTCCTGCGCCCAGACGGGAGGCAGTGGGAGTGAGCAAGGCCTGGGAGCTGTGATGTGTCAGCTTCATTCCTTCCTTCCTCCCTCCCTTCCTTCCTTCTCTCTCATGGCTCTCTACAGATATGCATCTCCTTCGATGAAGCTGAGGCCACGGTGAAGCTGCCCGAGGCAGAGTTCAAGTTCCCAAATCGGCTGGGCATGGAGAAAATTGAATACCTGGCTGTGGAGGGTGACTTCAAAGTCAAAGCCATTAAGTTCAGCTAACAGCTATAGCTTGGTTTGTTTTGTTTTCTGCCCCCTGTGTAGTGAAATAAACCAAAACTTGCAATGGCTGCTCTTCCCTGCTCTAATCTGCTTGCTCCTGTGTGTGCTGCAGGGGGGTGGGCAGGGAGGGGATGTGTATCCAGCCATTTTCCTCCTTACACTGCAGCCTTGCAGCTGGTACTGAGCTAGACACGAGCCTGGCAAAGCCTGACTGAGCGAAGCTGCCTTAGCAGGAGTTGCTGCGTTCACCCTGCTGGCTCCACTGTGTGGTCCCTCTCTGGTTCCTCCAGTGTAGGATGAGTCCCAGCCAGGAACAAGTGAGTGTTGGCTGTTCACAGTGCCATCCCTGACCACGAAGGGATGCTCCCTGCTCTGCTGGGGATGGGGGACTGACAGGGAACTCGGGGCATGGCTTGTGCTCTTGCCAAGAGCTTTGCTTTCCCAGTTGTGTGCATTGCAGGCTGGCACTGGTGTGTACCTGAGGAGCAGTGAACAGTAGGCAGGCTGGGAACAAGATGTGGAATGAAAGGTGAAGCCTGGCAGAAAGCTTAGGACTGACTTGAGGGAATCCAGGCTGTCCCTGGTGCTCATGACTTGAGGTGTGGACACTGCCAGAGACAGACGATCAGGCACAGTCAAGGGCTGAGCAACACGTCAAGTATGGGTGACAAACCCTGTGGCAGCCTGTGGGTCAGTGTCTGGAACATTTCCCTGCTACAGGGCTGTATCCAACACAGTTACCAGGGGCATTTAATCCTCAGTGCACTGAACACAACTAACTGCAGTTAGGCAGACAAAGAAGGAAAAAAGCTTGGTAAAGAGTCTCTTCTGCTTAGAACCTCTGTACTCGTGCAATGCCTTGGAATGTGTTTGTTGCTGCTCTTTCCCCACAGCCTGCTGACCCAAGCCAGGGCTGGAGCTGGGACTGCTGTGGCATTGGAGGACCCATGGAAAGTAAGGAAGTGCTGCACGCTGTGTGGAATGGGGAGCCTGGGCAGGTTGGCTCGGTGGTTGTGTGACTGTGCTGCCAGTGGGGCTCAGTCAGCAACAGCCTGTGCAGGTGAGGCTGCCTTAGCCAAAGGCTGCTCCGTGCTGGAATGTGATCCCTGCTGGCTAATCCAGGCACAGCTGCTCCACCAACAGCTGAGCCAGCCTGGGCAGGGCCACGGCCCTCTGTGGAGCATTTGAGCCATCCCAGGCTCTTTGTGGGCAGGCTGACAGGCTGCCTTCATGCCAGCAGCACTGTCCCCCCTGCACTGCAGCAGCTGCTTGGAGCTGGGCACCCCCAGGGGAGAGGGTGCAGATAATGGAGGGATTCATTCCTGCCCTGCATCTGCTGCATCATTTATGGCACAGGAAGCTACGTGTTTAGAGGCTTGGGTGTGTTTGTTAGGGAAGGCTGAAGACTAGTCCTGCTGGTGCTTTGCCCTGTCAGGTAAGGCTGGGGATTTCTGTGTTTTGCAGGGTATTTGGGGTGGGGAGCTGGGGAAGAGAGAGCACTTTTTGCCTTGCTTCTCCCTCTGTCACATAACCTGGCTGAAGGTAAGTCCAATCAGGTGTGTGACACTGAGAAGGTACAACAGCCCTGATGTAGCAGTGGCACAGGAGAGCTTAGAGCTGAGTGTCTCTGTTCCTGGTCAGGTGAGGTCTGTGTGCCTCAGAACTGACAAGAATAAAGCTAATCCCCTTTTTTTTCCTTAAGCTGGCAGCCCTGATTGCCAGCTAGGTTAGCCACAAGTGTTCCTGACTGCGGTGCTCAGGGCACAAACAGCGCCTTCCTGGGGGCACCCCCCTCCTGGACTTCCCACAAGAATTAATTCCCTTTATCCTGCTTTTGAGCACCGGCAGTTACCACTCAGGAGACCACAAAACAGGAGAAAGGGGAGGAAGGAAACATCCCTTTGCCAGCATTTCCTGCTGCTTTGAGTCTTTGCTCCCATGTCCAGGAGCTATAAGTAATCCTGCCCCTTTAAGGGACACCAGTAAATGCAGAGTGCCCTGGCTGGCTCCTGTCCAGGCTTTGTCTCCTGCTAGAGCCATCTGGAAAGCCAGAACTCTGTGGCCTGTTGAAGAGCAGAGGGTCACAGTCAATGGGAAAGTGACATTTGTCCCTGCCAAGTGTGCTCTCCTGAAGCACAGGGAACTCATGTCAAGATTTCTGGGAGAACCCTGAGCCCTGCTTGCTCTGGAGAGGAGCAGAAAGCACCACAACATGGCCAAAGGGTGCAGATTTTCTTTCTTTGCTGAGTTTAAATCTTGCACAGTGGGCACTCACCATTTTATTTCCTTACAGCGTCATGGCCAGGGAAAATGGGACCTCAAAACCCTCTGCAAAACAGCTGTGAGGCTGTCTTATAACATGGACACTGAGTTGGGTGTGAGAAGAATTTTTTTCAGGGGAACAGGCTGCCCGGGGAAGTGGTGGAGTCACCATGCCTGCAGGTACTTAGGAAAGGTGGAGATGTGGCACTTGGGGCAGAGTGGTGGATTTAGTGGTGCTAGGTTCACAGCTGCACTTGACTTTAAGGGTCTTTTCTAATCTAAATGATTTTATCAACACAGATTAAGTGAGAGGTGCTTTCACCTCACACCTTGGAAGATGAGAACAAATAACCAGTTCTAAAAGAAGGTGAGTTTGGAAGCAATAGATTGGACAGGAATTAAAATCTCATGCACAGCTTAGAAGAGCAGTGAGGGCTAAGACAGACCAGCAGCTTTGTCTTCTCAGAAAATAACCTCTCCCTGAGCAGTTCACATTAACTTCACTCGACAGAAATAGGCCATCCAAGTGACTGTGGCTGCACCAGCCTGCGTGTGGCACTGATTGTCACAGCCTCAAAAGACAGGCTGAGGACACTGGGCACCCAGGAGCTGGGTGCTAGGAAGGTGAGGGGCAGCCCTTGGTGAGGCACGAGAAGCCAGCAGGGTCACTTCCCGTGGAATTGACAACCAAAATGTCTCCTGACAATTTCTTCTGAACAATAAACATAGGCAGTGGACCAACAACCCGTGTACAAAATGAGGAGGCTAACACCAGCTGGCTCCTGTTCCTCCTCCCTTGTGCCCTCACCTCCCACTCCCTCAGCCCCAGTTCCAACATGTACAAACCAAAGGGCCCTTCAGGACTCACTTCACAAAGTCACCCCCAAACCTTGTGCTGTGTTACCTCACAACTGTTCTGGGGCAGCACACAGGCAACCATAACCACACCATTCCCCTTTCCCAGCATGCAGTGGAGGTCTGGGCATGTGCCTGGATGGTGCTGGGGTGGAATATCCTTGGGGTCAGATGGGTACAGACCCTGTACTGTCCTGTCCAGGCTGTGGGCAGGAGCTGAGACCCCCATGGTGTGGGTGCCCTGCAATCCCCACAGGCCAACATGTTCTCTCCCTTCAGAAACCAAACACCTGACGCTCCTGCTTTCCAACAAACAGCAATTTTTTTTCCCCTTAAACCTCCAATGCAGCTGCATGCTGCCAATCTGCCTCATGAAGAGTAAAAATATACATAAAGAATAGAGCTTTACTCACCTTTTCTCAGCAGGCTTCAGGCTGAGATGTCCATTGTCCGGCACTCCCTCAGACTGGACTCCTGTCAGGCTGGCCCCAGACCAGCTGTCCCTCATTAGCCCTGATGGCCACACAGGTGTTGGCAATAAAAACACAGCAGGAGGGACAGGCAGCGAGCCCTGCTCTCATTTTTGGAAGTTTTTTGAGATTTTTGGAGGTGAGGTTGGTGAGGCCTGGGCGTCCAGAGCCCCTCATGGACAGGGTGCCCTTCCCTCAGCAGCCCCCTAAGATGGCGGCCGGGGTCCCTGAGGGAAAAGATTTCCTGCCGAAAAATTTGGTGGGAAGAACCATGAGCAGCTTCTGCTCAGGGCCCCCTTCCTCTCCCTAAACTTCTTCCCCTCACAGCTGCTCATATTCCAATTTCATCCTTTCTAAGCTGGTGGTTTGTGTGTATTTTTTTTTATTATTTTTGTTGTTGCTGTTTAATCAAAGTTTTATTTTACCTCAGTAAAACCACAAGCACCTCATGAGTGGTTTCCCCCATACTCCATCAAGCTTTCACCAGCTCTCATCCTCCCCAGCTGAATTATGTCCTCGTTTTTGGTTTGGTTTTTTTTTTTTTTTTTTGGTTTTTTTTTTTTTCTTTTGCATTTCAGTTCTCTAAGTTCATTTAGTGCTAAAAGGAAGAATTTAACAAGTAAGGCTGGATTTTCTCATTTGAAGTGCCTCTGCTTCTCAGTGCAGCCCTAGCAGAAGGCTATGGCCTCAGGCTGCAAACCACAGAGGAAAAAGCTGCCTGGCTCACATGTCCCCTGTCCCCTACATGGTTGAGGAGAAAACAAGCCCTTTTTCCTGATCTCAAAGCAGGCAGAGCCACACTGACCCCCCTCTCAAGCTTGTCTGAGGGTGCTGAGCCTGGCTGGCTCCATCTCCCCAACATCTTGAAATGGGCAAGAAGAAAGCAGATTTTTGCAATGGGTTTTGGCACCGATGCACACCAAGCTGCACAAAGGCTGGCCACAGACACACAGCCAGTTGCACAACACAAGGGCTGATTGTTCAGTCACACAGGGATAGAAAAACCCCCTCACACAGCAGAGCTGCAGGACACTTGGTTGGTGTGCAAAGGCATGAGCAGCACTCCTGTGGGAACACAGCCAAGCCGTAACACTGTGCCAGTCAGGACACGTCCCCTCTGAGGGGTGTAAAGGGATAAGCAGCTCTTATGGAAACACTGCATTGCAGGGTGAGTGAATGAGGCACAGAGAAGCTTGGGATGGGGTCTCTAGGTGTGCCTCACACTGATTTAAAGCAGGGACTCTTCGATGAAAAGCTCTCTGTTTCCTGTTCTGCAAAGGACAGGATTTATGTGGAATGGGTATGGAGTGTTATCCAGTCTGCTTTACTTTCTTAATTACCAGCCTAAACAATCAGGACAGCAGCTGAGTTGTAAAGATGACGGATAAACTGTTGTGCTCTGGATTGGACCAGTTTTATAGGTAACCTTCACAAAAGAGTTTGTGTGTAAACCTACAACCAACAGACCCTGGTATGTAAACACTCTTTACTAGATTTAGTCTTGAAGGAAGCATCTGATGTGAATTCCTTGTGACCGCCAGTCGCCCAAGGGCTCTGATAAAAAAAGGCCAATTTGAAGTTGGATGAGTAGATTTTCCTGCCTTCTATCACATGCATGTTGCTAAAAGCACGTGAGGCCTCACTAAGAGCTGGCCTGCTTTGAGTGGAGATAATAATTTCAGCGATGCTGACCCAGGAGAGAGGCTGTTCATAACTAATGTGCAAATCTAACATAACGGTGTTGGTTTTGCAGAAGGAGATTTTACTTGGAGCTGGCACCATGTGTAGCAGTCTAACTGCTCTGTCCTTACTAGGGTTTTCCTCAAGTCACCCAAGGGAGATCCTGCTTTCCCACTGGGCCTGTGGCCAGCTGAAGGAGGCTGTCACACAATCCTTGAGCAGTCCATGACTTACCTGGAGACAGCTCTGGAGAAGGTGCTTGACCCAGGTACCACAGACTGACTTGGGAAGGAGTTCCACCCATTGTTACCTACAAACAGAGCCCCCCAGGCTGGCAAACAGGCCAGGCTGTCATCCCTGGGGCAGGGTGGGATGTTGGGCATTCCAGAGCAATATCCAAACCAGATGTTTCTGTTATAAAGTTCATTTCTAGCAAAAATTGCCAGGCTGCTGAGAACCCCTTCCCTGACGTGCATTTTGGGGAAGGAGTAGCACAGCAGATTGTGCTCACTGTATCTAGTGTACTGGCTTTCCTTACTGCAGCCACTTCAATACAGGTTCAGTATTAAAAATCTCATGTAGCCAGACCCAAAATGCAGATTTGTATCGGTAAATTTACCAGGACTGGACAGTAAGTGTAAAATTTTATCCCTGGTATTCCTGTCCCACAAAATCAGTCCAGAAAACTCTGTGTTTCCTTTATCCTCCAGTTTCATAGCCACAACAGAAAAGCAAGGTGGGATAAAATAAACACACTCCACTTTTTGCCAGAAGTAAAAGAAGTAAATATTTTTGGCTGAGAAGTAAATCTTCAGGCTTGCCTGACGTGTAAGTACCTTTAAATTTATATCAAGGTGTACTTCGACAAAACTCAGTAAACTTTGCAGTTAGGAAGGTGATTTTTGAACAAAACTGCAAAGAGTTTTTATGCACTTAGAACAAAAATTGTGGCTTTAACTCATTTCTCCCTTGAAAATATAAGCTGTTATAAAAATATCAGTGACTATCACTTGCCTCATTAGCTGATGTTTCTCTGTACTGTGGGAACACACACAGGACTTGCCTTGTCCACCCCAAACTTGCTGGAGGTGCTCCCCCTGAAGCCATGTGGGTTCCTGGAGCAAACAGGCAGATCCTGTTTGGATGGAGCCTCTTCCTGACCTGGGGACAAAGTGCAGGACTTGTATTTTTCAGGAAAGAACTTGCTAAATGGAAAACACACAAACACCTCCCAGATCTACCATGTCTTTGTGAGTTGTTTTGTTAAGTATAAGATGGAAGGGTGGCTGGAAAAAAAAAAAAAAGTAATCTGGATTTAAAGTGCTTTTAAATCTAATAAATTAAACTGCAGCAGTGTGTAGGATTTTTTTTAGGGCAAATGAAATGCGTTGATTGGATTGAAACAGCTCCCCCCGCTGTTTCCCTGAAACTCTGCTCAAAGCAGGGCCTATAGATCACATCAGCAGAGATCCCTGTCACACCTCAGGGAAATCTTTCAGGCTTCAACAGAAACACAGGCCACAGCTATGAGTATTCAAAATAAAGACAGAATTTCCCCCACGTTCCTGCAGGGAATTCCTTGCTTCCTTGCCAAGTGCTAGCTTGGACTCCTGACACGTAGCTTACCATAAAAGAAGTTTGAACTCCAGACTCAGAGGATCACAGGATCAAGAAGAGGAAAAAATTGTTATTTTTGTGGCCAAAATCTCCTTTGTAAGGCCACTTAATGGTATCTTTAGCATGCGTTGAAACAGGGTGAAGCTGCTTCTGGTAGCCCTTTATTATATTAAAAAACAACCACAACAACAGCAACAAAACCACGATGAGATGTTTCAAGCTACTGCATGACTATCTTTGGGGTTCCCTCTTTTTGTTAAGGTCTTCACAAAATACAAAATTAAATGTCTTTTCTACATACAGAACAAAGTAGAATCAAGTAACTGATTAGAGTATGTACAAAAACTTACACATTCGGTCTTGTTCTTTAAAAATATAAATATCAACAATGTTCAGTAAAATGGGTTGGTTTTATTTTTAAGGCTTCATTCTTAGATCCTTCATTATTTAATGAGGTGTCAGGTAGGCAGAAAAGGGAGGGAAGAGAGGAGGTCATGTTTTTTATTAAAGGTCATGTGTTTAGTTCCTGTGAGATTCTTCCTCATCTCGGGCAGGAGGAGATTTCCCTCCACAATGATTTAAGTTTCCAGGAAGTAGAGGTGGAAGGAAAGGAAAATAAAACCTCTATTATTGCTATTCTTTTTTCCTTCATTAAAATCTTGGTTTAGACCTGTCTCCGTCCATGGCCTTTGAAGAGGACCACCTGCCAAGTAAGGGACTAAAGGGACTCGGGCAGGGCTGCACCCCAGCTCCACCTGGGCCGGGTTAGAGCGAGGAAGAGGCTGCTGGAGGTGTTTTACCACCGGCCCTGGAGGAGGTAGCAAGTGCTGCAGCCAGGGCAGCTGCTGCTGCTGCATCCCTGGGTGTGAAGTCCGTGGGGAGACTTTCCATCAGGCACTTGAGCTGCTCCTGGCCCAGTTTGATTTTGTCGTCGAGCTCCCGCTGCTCTATGAGGAGCGCAGACTTCATCTTGACAAAGTGCTGGTAGTCCTGGAGCTGCTCCTCAGAGAGGTAGTTGCCCAGGATGTCCAAGACCAGCCGTTCCCGACGGTCGAGGTTTTCCTTGAGCTCCCGGGCGTCTTCGTGCTGGCCAGCCAGCAGCTTCCGCTTCTCGTTCAGGGAACTCTGCACACCAGAGAGAGCCCTTCAGTACCAGCAGCACCACACCCCCTGAGCCCTTCCTGCCTCCCAAAACCACCTCTGCAGATGGCTGCAGAGCTCCCAGAGCACAGTTAAAAGCCTGGGAGAGGAGGATGAATTCCTCATCACGGAGTGACCGTGACCCCCACTGTACTGGACTTTGAACATCCTTGCCAATGGGAGGCATGAAGTGCTGCAATAAAGTCAGGAAACCTCGCCTGAAAGCGACAACTACCAGGAAAATCTGGTTTCAAAGCCGCCCCAAAAATGTTAAAATGTGGCTGTGCCCAACACAGCTGCTCTGCATCCAGACAAGGGCTGCAGGATCCCAGCCATTTATACACAGGGGGATTAAGACTCCCAGGGACAATGCCTGAGCAACTGCTGGTATGGGAGCACCGAGAGCCCCGTGCTGCCCTCCTGGCAGCCCCTGGAGGTCGCTGTAATGCCGTGGTGGCGGCAGTGGCTGCTGCCCCAGGCCCCAGCAGGCCGGGGCTGTGCCCATACCTACCCGCTCCTCGATGTTGGCGTTGTCCCCCAGGCTGCTCAGGACGTTCTCCACGCGGGCCAGGCGTCCCGAGAGGGAGAGCAGGAGGTTCACCACCTTATCCAGATCGCCAATGAACATCTTGTACTTGTCAAACTCGTTGGGTTTGCACAGCGTGCTGATCAACAGCTCCACCTCCTCCCCAAGAGCATTATTCATCTTAATGTCCTCGAGCAGGCCCTCCTTGGCTTCCTTCAGGATTTCCAGTTTGTGGGTCAAGCTCCCGATGAGCTCAGCCTGTTGGAGGGGAAGCATTGCCACATTGGTTGTTACCAGCATCACCCTGCTCATATGGGTGATGACAACAAGAGGATATGGCTGCAGGTCCTGAGGAGCAGGGTCAGGTCAGCAACAGCTGACAAAGAAGGGAGGAAACAGAGAAAATACTGAAATTCCCCACCTTGGAAATAACCCAAGCAGCTCATCAGGTTGCATGATGATGTATTTGTTCCATGAACATTTATAAAAGAGATCTCTGATTTGGTGTACTGTATTCTGATACCCAGCTACCTACAGATGAATGTTCTGTAAAACCTCTGAGTGAAAAGAGCTGCAGCCACGTCTCTGATGTGCTCCTCATACCCAGCCTGAAATGCCTTTAAGTGCTCCAAACAAGTGCCTCACACACAGAGGCATCGAGGAAGCCTTCACACCAAAGATGCTCTGGATTTACTCAGTGTCTGAACACAGAGAACACACCCATTTTGCAGAAACACTGACACTTATTCCCTGCCAAATAAAAGGAGGCCCCCGGGGTTTGGTTACTCCAGGAACAGCAGTGCTGCACATGTGCTGGAGATCCCAATTTCTGTTAGGGTTTAGTGGAAAGACACATGCAGAAGCAAGTCTCTGGCCTAGGGCTTGCAATTCCTACTTCTGCTTACTTGGAACTGAGAGCACAGCAAGCAGCAGCAGCTCTCCATACAACGGGTGGGGATTCTCAATGTCTCCAGTTCCTGCACTGCTGAGGCACAAAACACCTGTGTGTTCATCTGCTCTGCACGCAAACCCCACAGCATGGAACAAGTCAATCACAAGGTGGTCTAAAAAGATTCTCTCTGAGTCCTCTTTCCATCACAACTGAGTGTCATTGCAGGCAGAAGGCAGGATTTTCAAACACTGGTGAGGCTGGGGTCACTGGGGTGGGCTGGCAGTGGGGTTCCCAGCTGCTCTGGCAGCAGGGAGCACATGGCTCTGTATGGCCAGGCACCACTAGATGGAACACTTGGACGTGCGCTGCTCTGTGCCTGCACCACAGCCCGCCCTCCGCTGCCGCACGCGTGCAAAGGCTGAGCAAAAGGCCACTAATATTCCCTGAAACAAACATCCACTGCCTGGAATGACCTCCACTGCTAGCAGGGTAGCTCAGGGGAGAGGGAGCAAAGGTAATACTAAATCCCACTTCCTAAGGGCCAACCAAAACTCCTTCATGGGCATTCTTCCCTCAGAAGTACCCAGAGACAAAACCCAGCCCTTGCCCTTCCCAGGGCCTGTGGTTCTAAAGCCCCCTTCCAAAGAAAGAGCCTCAGCAGTTGATTGCTGTACCAAATCCTGAGGAGCAACAGGAAGGATGCATGTCCAGGGTTACAGTTAGGTGGGGAAGTCTCTGTGGCAGGACTCCATGGGGTGGTCTCAAAGTCTGGCACTAACCTCAGCAAGTTTTCAGGTGGATGGAGCTGCTGGGAACCGGCAGCTGCTCCTCCCTGCTCCAGGAGATCTGCCCTCCAACTGCAGCAGCAGGCTATGGGGCTCCTGAGAGTCAGGTACCTCTGTTCTGAAGGCCTGGGAGCTGGAGGGGCTGTGACTTAGGTTTGTGTTCATTAATCAGTGACTCTCCTGCAATCCCAAATACCAGCCAACAGAGCTTCTTTCCACTTACAGTGGAAATGTGCTTGGTTTATCCAGAAGATTTCCCACAGGTGCTGCCCTCAGGAGCCCCTCCTCAGGTAAGGCTGTGCAAGTTTTCCTGCACACAGACCATGAGCAAAGGGGCCAGAATGTGCTGCCTGGGCCTAAGCACTCCCATCTCCTCCTGGCTTTCCATGCAAATGGAACCTCTGAAGCTGGGACTTGCCCTCCATGGCAGGCTCATGGTGCAGCACCCTTGTCTTGTTCTGCACCTCTCACCTTGGTATGAGCAGGCAGATTTGGAAGGGAGCCCAAGGAATGCTATGGATGTGGCAGGGGCTGCCTTTGGAGCTGGGTGTGCTACAACCAGTGCTTTGGGCCACAGGATGAAACCAGCAGGCAAAGGCCCTGGGCAAATGCTTTTGATCAGTGACCCACCTGTGTATTTGTGACCCAGAATCTGTGCGGTTCCACAGAAAGAAAAGGTGGTGAACAGAAAATGAAATCTGGGCTGTGCTACTCTCCATTGCAGCGTGGGATGGTTTAGACTTAGAGGCAGGCATGGCAGCTTTTGACAGGAAGGTAGGAGATGTGTAGGAGAGGCACAGACAGGTCACAAACACCAGCCTGTGGCCCCTAGGATGTGGGAGCTAAGCAGCATACCTGTAATTACCAGGTAACTAATGTGAGACAACCACGGGGCAAATGAGAAGGTCCTTCAAATGCCCTGGAAGCAGAGCATGGAAGCCTGCAGCAAGAGCAGGGAGCCATTCCACAGTGAAATGTAGGCTCAGTAAGAGAGCAAAATGTGTCCTTCTCTCCTGCCTGTTCTCTGTCCTTCCAAGCCATCACAGGGAGGTTGTGCTGACTGAGCCACTGAGGTGCACCTGGCTTTCAGTGGGGCAGAGAAACAATAGTCTGCGGGAAAAAGAGTAACCACGTTTCTTTGGATGCAGTGAGTGCAGACAGCAGGTGAAATGGGTAAACTGACTTCACTGAAGAGGAAAGTCCTGGGGAAAAAAATCTCCTGCACTCAGTGCAGTCACTTGCTGGACTCTGTTTTTGTTTCCATCTCATGCTGGCCTCACACAACTTGCTTCACTTCTCCCTCTTCCTTCCTTGCTGCTGAACAGGGACGGCTCCTGACAGTCTGTACACTCAGCATTTGGTATGATCGGGCCCACCTCAGGGTGGTGCAAGATTGGTACTCAATCTGCAGTGAGTAATTCAGATTAACTCTCTTATACAATTTGGGTCACTCTAACGAAGCTTCACGGGTGGCCTAACCGCTCCCACGCAATTTTGGGTGCTGCCAAAAGCTGACATCAAATAGAAATGCACTTCAGAGATTATTATTATTTCAGGAATGTGAGCAGCAACCAGTACTGTGTGCTGAATTTACCTTTTTCTCATTGATGTCCAGCAGCTCTTCTTCCTCAACTACTTCTTCTGGCAAGTCCTTGATTTTATTCAGCAGTTCTGCTTTGGGTGCTGAAACGCTGTAGTAAGCAGGACAGGTGACCAGGGTGACAGGAGCTTCCCTCTCCTCTCTCCTACACCAGAGTGAAGAAAAAGCAAAAGTTCAGTCTGAGCCTGACTTTTCCTGGTGTTTAGACCCATGGTTTTCCAGCACTCCCTCTCTGGTACCTTCCAAGGTGATTACCCACCAGGACAAGGCAGATTCCTGCCATCAGGGGGTCCCTGATGCACAGCACAGCCAGGGGTTTAAAGGTGATTGGACACAGCACTGCACAGGATTTACCTTGCTGAAGGTGGCCAGACTGCCCTTACCTGGCTTCATGCAGTACACCTGACTTCTGGACAGTAGTCCAGCTGCCACCTGGAAGTCTCTGTCTTAAAAAACCCACACTGGGCGACTTGGGCTGATCTTGTAACAAGCAGCTCCCCTCAACCCTCCTTCCAGAATTTGGCCTCTTGTTATCTCTGTGCCTGCCATTATTTTCATCCTGATTTTACTTCACTATCTCTGTTCCTTTGCTTTGGACTGAACTGCTTCAGATTACTAAGGTTCAGATAGCAAAACCCAGTTCTATCTCCAGGGATGTTTCATTTCCTGCTCTGTTCCCAAGCTCAGCATCATTCTCTACACAGCCCAGAGAGGTGAGCTCAGAGCCCAGCTCATGGGAAAGGCTGCTTGGAAATGCCCTGTCAGGCCTCACACCTCTGAACTGCACAACTCACTCACACCTACAGACATGCAGAAAAATTTGCACAGGCCAGATTTCAGAAGCAAGGGAGCAGGGAGTTGTGCCCAGCGGTGCTTACGTGTCACCCGCCACCGCCGTCCTGCTGGCCTGTGTCTGCCACATCTTCCTCTTCATGTTGTTCTCCTTCAGCACGCTGCTTCCACCGGGGAAAATCCCTTCCATCAAGTCCATGGTAGTTTTCATTTTGGAATCTGGATCCAGGATATCAGCCAGAGACTTGTCTTTATGGACAATTTCTTTTGCTAGAGCCTCTGACTTAATATCCTCTGGGGTCTTGTTCTTTGCCTTCACTGGGGGTGCTGTGCTGGTTATCCCAGAGTCCAGGCTGGCATTTTCCAATGCTGGCTCTCTGGAGTTACCTTCAGGCTGAGTTATGGGCTGTCTGTCAGTGCTCTGAGGCCCTTCAGGAGAAGCAGGGGACTGGTGCTGCTGATCCACAGCAGATGGAGAGCCAGTCCTCTTTAATGGGGTTGGCCAGTTATTTTCACTGGTACTGGTGCCCAACCCTGTGGTCTCCCTCTCAGCCAGGGCTTTGGGAAAGCTTTTGAAGCTGCTATGGACAGAAACATTCTGTGAGATGAAGAGAAACCTACCACCCAGAGACACCCATTGTACCACACAGTAAAAGCCTACAAGGAGTGAGTTTTCCTTCTCTCTCACTTGTTTTTGTGTCTCGCTTTTCACTCCAATACGGAGGGTCCACAGTGTGAAGCCACTGGCACCAGAATTGTTTTGTCCCTTCAACCTGGGCACTGCTGGATTGTCCTTCCAGCACAGAAAGAACTAGTGAACACCAAGTCACTTTGTTTTCCACTGGCAGGCTGGGGACATTGCACATCCCCGCCTGGGAGTGCCATCCTGAGCAGCCTCTACCCCATTTGTCCTTGCTATGTTGGAAGGCCAGTCACTACTACAGCCCTGGCCAGATTCTTCCCAGATGGATATCAGAGCAGCTCCCTGGGAGTGAGGGAAGCTGTGCAGAGTTAAACCTCCTGAGCACCTCGCCCAAAGTCCTATCCTTCAGGAGAATTTCCCTATACAAGGCCTGACTGTGACATATTTGCATTGTCGTTTCTTGGCAGACGGTCACCGCTTCCTGACAGCATTATTTTGTGCCAGGTCCAAAATATATTCTGGGAAATACTAACTGTTTGGAGAAACCCATCATGGATTTTCACAGCTGTCTCTCAAAACCAAGTAACTGGAAGGAGCCAGCAGCCATTCCAGCTCTGTGCTGGAGTGAGTCAGAAGCAGCCACACTGAAATCTGCGGGAGAACCAGCCCAGGAGTGTTCCCCCATAATCTCCTGTCCTGGGGGTTTTGGGGAGCACCTGTCAGTGCACCTGCTGGTGGACCAGCAGTGAGTCTGTCACTCCCTGTCCCCTGACATGGTGCAAGCTCCCAGCCCGGCCAGCAGCTGCGGCTCCCACGGCCGAGGGACGAGCCCATCTGTCCCAGCCCCGCATATCTTACTGTATATGGCCCGGCACCGCCTGAGCCGCCACGCTCCAGCCCACCCTTACCTCACACCGGCCTCCTCTGGGAGCCAGGGGGATTTGTCTCCAGCTGCCCCGTTCCCCTCAGCAGGAGGGGCAGGAGGTGGCAATTCCTCCGTGCCGTTGGCAGAAGTGCAAGAGCGGAGCTCGGGAAGAGGACGGGATGGCGGCGGTGGGGAGAAGGGCGCGACAAACACCTCGTCGTCCTCCTCGTCCTGCAGCGGCGGCGGGGGCGTGAGCTGCAGCCCCGACTCCGAGATGCGGAGCTGGGTCACAGCCTGGGGAGAAGGGCTCTCTGGGTCGGAGGAAGTGCTGCTCTGCGTGGGCAGGGACTGCCACCTCTGGGAGGGCTTGGGCCCGGCCGCCGGAGGAGACACCACGGCCCTGGTGTAGCCGCTGTCTTTGGCCGAATGAGCCCACGCTGCTTTGGGCGGGAGGGACCTGTGCAGCAGCCCCGCTTTCCTCCTCCACATCATCTCCTCCATGGCAGTCTCGGGGGATCTGTCCTGGGCAGCATCCAGAGGCTGTGCCTGAGTGCTCCCGCTGCCCTCAGGGGGAGCAGCCTCTCGTTTGGCATGGTGCTGTCTTGGAGCCTGGCTGTCACCTGTGCTCTGCAAGTCTGCGGGAGCCTGGCCGGGTGTATTAGGGGAAGAGTGGCCAGGCCCAGAAGGAGTAAGGTTAAGGAACAAGGGTTTAAAGCCTTGCTTTTGCTCAGGATAGTGACTCCTTTCCTCTGTTGGGGCTGGGAAAAATGCAGAAGTCCTGCTATCTGGCCTGGAAAGTTCTGAGAGCTTGTGACTCTCAACCAGAGTGGCAGGCCCGGCGACAAGCTCTGTGCTGCGGAGGGGATGGGGATAGTAACTGGTGAACGCCATTTTCTCTGAATGGCTTCTTTCTTTCTTGCTGAAAGACCTGAATACCAAGAGACAGACCATGGTAAGATTAATAACTCATCAATGAGCAGGAAAATTTACTGTGCACCTCCTTAATGGGCAAGTTACCAACACTACCAGAGGCCAGCATCACTGCCTGCTGGTCTAGGTGAGGTACAGCTGAGCTTTGAAACTGGAAATGAAATCCTGAGCCAGATCTACTCCCTCTCACCATCTCCCATCATTGTCAGTGTATACTACATCACA
Organism: Melospiza georgiana; assembly: GCF_028018845.1. Classification (NCBI taxonomy): domain Eukaryota; kingdom Metazoa; phylum Chordata; class Aves; order Passeriformes; family Passerellidae; genus Melospiza; species Melospiza georgiana. The sequence goes on along the minus strand of NC_080434.1, from coordinate 41,896,997 downwards.
CACATAGCATGCACCACAGCAGCAACTCAATGGAAAAACTATTAGGAGAACCTAATGGCTGGCTTCCATTCCTGCTCTGCTTTCAATTTTGTTTGTTACACATGGAGTGAGTAGCAATTGTTGTAAGATAGACTATTTGACATTATCTACCACCAAATTCCATTCTCAATTGCTTGAAAGTTTAAGAATTTCAGCTCTATGAGCCAAATATTCTCATAATGTTATCTGCTCCTTTTGGAAAGGCGCCATTAAAATGATTCAACTGTCTCCAAGAATGAAGAAAGGCCAAAAAATGCACTATTTTGACTATAGAAAAAAAAGCTCTTGCAGCCTTGGAATCCTGTTAGAAGGAAGAGCTCCCTCAGACAGGCAGGTGTGACAAACACCAAAGCCAGCACATTCCAACTGCAAGCGGATGTTAAGGCTTCAAAGCCAGCAGATTGAATTATTCCTTCCAGGTCTTTTAGGGTGCTCACATGTGAGCCTGAGAAACAGCATCTGGCCTTTGGACTGAGGATTCTGCTTGGAAGACAGAGCCAAACCTATTTGCCTGTCTGGGTGTTTAGCTGGAAAACAAACTGAGCAGTAATAATGGCACTGGCAGAGGCAAGACAAGGTGGCCTGGAACCATGAGACCATATCATAAACACTAAAACACAACGAAGCTCTACTGCCAGTGCATTTTCTGTTCTTGAGATGCACTGTCAAATAATCCTGCCAATTTGTCATGCTGGAGACTTGGGCCCCAAATTTGTTCTCAGATGTACTGGTACTAATTAAGAACAACTCTGTCAAAGACATGGGTCGTTCTGGCTTTATTCTGGTGTGACTGAGAATAGAATTTGGCAGCCTGTGCCTGGGGGGTGGGGAAACTTCCCAGACAGGCTGCTCTTGGTATTGTCTGTGGTTCCTGGACAGTAGCAGTGTGTATTCTGTTCAGATGCTCAGTGTTTGTCGGGAATGCCAGATGGTGATTCTCTAATTTAGAGATCTCTCCCACTGTGGAAGCAACTGTGCATTCTAAAACTGGTGGAGCAGTTCCCAATGGCCTGTGACACCTGGGGAACAGAGGAACAGCACGTGTGGCTGGGCCAAGTGATTGCTGACCAAGGTTTTCCTCACTAAACCATCTGACTGTTTTCCTCTCCAGCAGGAGAGGTGGTAAGGATGGTCCCATCTCCTCTGCAGCACATGGAGCAGCTGTGTCCCAAGGAAACATAGAAACGTAATTCCTGCTGCCTGCCTTGCCTCCCTAAAGGCTCCATGCATGGAAAACACCTCTCCTGTCCTTTTATTCTATCCTTTGGGAAGTCCAATTCCAAGCAAGAAGGGAAAGCAACCTCCCATCTCCCAGGAGAAATGTGCTTGTGGAGCACGTGGGATGCCTATGCTGCACAAACACCATAAAACTGTTGATAACAAATAATCTTTGTGCAGCGAAGCATGAAAATGAGAAACCTGCATTTCGTGTCCCAGTAAACTTGTTTTCAGTCTGGGTGTTCCATCCCATTACTTGGAAAATAGGTTGGGGAAAGGAAAATAAAAAATAGAAGGAAGGCACAAGCAGTGATTGAGCAGCAGGATGAAATGCCATCTCTAGGAGAGAAGGGGGGCAGGAGGAACCGAAACAGCTGCATTGTTCTCTTTGGAAAAAACATGGAAAAAGTTATTCCGAATCAAAGTAAACAAGTGTGTTTTAAATAATCCTACAAGGATGTGCCTGAAGGCAGATTGAGTCCTTTTAAAACAACATTTATGTGTTCTTAGGGGCAAAAATGGCCAGAAGTAGGATCAGCCAGAGTAGAAACCTTCCTCTGCTTCTAGCTGTCACTCCCTGACCCAGAGCTGCATGAAGAAACCTTTGGACACAGCAGTGTTAACTCCCACTGTGACCACAGAGAGGGCTGGCATTTGCTGCAAGTTTGTGAGGAACAGAGCTCCTTTGTGAACAATGCTTTTATTCCCTCTTGATGGCTTTTACTTTAATGGGAGTTAGCTGTTTGGGCACTCAGGGCTTAGGGCAAACATCTATTTATTATTTAAATGTAAATACAGCACGACCAACTTCAGTTCTCATTAACTTCAAAACAATCAGGGGCTACATGGAGACTTACATAAGCCCTAAGACATTGAGTTTTGTGCTTATGCTCTTCTATTTTTAAAAACATTTCTCTCTCCCCTGTTGCTGAGCACAACATCCTGCCTGGATGAAGGGAAGCAGCCCAAAGGCCATCTCCCAGTTGAGCATGATTAAGGAAATATCCTGGGTTTAGTCCCTTGCTTTTGGGGTGGCAGCATCCCTGGTGGATAAAACCACCCAGAGTGGGACATGGAGGTACTGTTTCCTTTAGGATCCTTCAGTTAATGCTATCATACACTGTGAGTTTCAACAGCAGACCAAACACACTCTGAAGTTACAAAAGTGGGAATTTGCTGCACAAACATGCTCACAATGACACAAAGAGGACTTGATAGTAAATTAATGTCCGTGGTGGAAGAAAAAGCTTGTAGCAACTCCTCCTCAGTCTGCTGGGCACAGCACACCTGGAACATGTTTGTGCAGGTCTGAGCTCTGCTGCTGGCAGGCAGGGGGATGGCCAGAGCTGGCCGTGCAGGGACACAGGGGACAGGGACACACACCCACCTGGCTCCTGCGCTGAGCACGTAGCAGGGATCCCTCACCATGGCGCTGAACTCGCTGCTCTCCCTCCTCAGCAGCTCCTGGGGCACCAACACAGCACCAGCAGCAAGCAAAACAAAACACCAAAACATGGATGAGAATGCCTTCCAAAGCCTGAGAGCAAGTCATTCCCCATGGCCGTCCACTCCTGCCTAGCTCCAAACAAATTCCTGCAGTGACAGTGCAATGTGATTTGTATGCAACCTGAAAGGAATATTAAGCACTGTACACAAGGCCCTGAAAAATGAACAGTGAGTGAGGCAGAGAGGTCTGCTGCTAAACTGGAAATAAACATTTCCCACAAAAATATCTGAAAAGGCCAAAAGAAATCTAATAAATAATAAAAAAAACCTCATTCTGTTGGTTTGGCTTTCTACCCCATGTTTATAGCTGTGGGTTTGCATTGGAGATGGATAAAAACAAACCTAATGAAGAAAGCACTTCAACATATACTTCCCTTTCAAACAGACCCTATGGATTGGTGTATATACTGGAATATATACACTGGAAGTCAAGTGAGGATTTAAGACCAGGATTTTCACAAGTGCTTGGCCGCCTATGGGACTAATCCTTGTTCCACAGGTGATTACAGCTAAATCCCTCTGGGAAACAGCCCTAAGGGCTCTTCCCTCTTCACTGCCTGATTTAGGACCCTGTGTTCAGGTCTGCAATGTTCTTCACCCTCTTCCTCAACTTGGCGTCCAAGAGGCAGAACCTCTGGTTTGGCAGCTGAGTGTATGAATAACTAAAAATTAACCAGGAGGGGAAAATGAAGATCTTAAGAACTGTCCTGTACCTCCTGCTTGATAAGAGTTAGGCAAGGCAAAATGAATTGGGGCTGCTTGTCATCCAACCTGTCACTGTAAAGTACACTTTGGTGATTTTTCTCTTTCTGGATGTCTGGTTTTCCTGCTGCTCTGATCATCAAGTGTGACAAAATGGCACAGATGGGGCTGGTGCCTGCTGGGATGGAAAAATACTGATGGTGGCATGAGACAGGGGCGGTTCTGGAAGTGCATTCCGGTCACTTGATATTCACAAGATGCTTTTTTAATTCACTCTATTTAAAGATGTGGCATGGGAGCTGATGGCTGCTGAGGGAGGATGTGTAGAATGAAGCACACAATGAGTTTGGGGGGGCAGCTTCATCCCCCCACCCTGGTTTGGGCCATTTGTGAGATGCTGCCCAGAGCCTCCTCTCTTGTCACTTGACTCAGGACCATTTTGTTGCTCCTGGATAATCTGCTCTGGGCCAGGAGTGAGTGCAGGAGTAGAAAGAGATTTCCTGGGTCTCCACTGCCCTGTAAGCATGTGAGCCTCTCCAAACACTCAGCTTATTTGGGGCTAGGAGCCTGTCCACACATTTTGGTTGTTTGCTGCCTCTCTCCATGATGAATAGAGCCTGGCATGGAAATAGAGATGGGGCAGCAAACCCAGCACTGCTGCAAATCCATGTGGCTCGACCAGTTTGCAGTTTCCTAAATAGGTCTGAACAGATTTCAACCAGCTGAAGAGCTGGCCTGGGCAGTTGCTCTTTAAGAATTTAGCCTGGTTCTACTGTTTAACATCTTCAGAGTCAGTCAAATTCCCCATTTGTGACATCAGTGTGATGTTCCCAACCACCAAGCAGGGGACATGGAAGGGCCAGGGTCTCTGTTCAGTCTTCTCTGTGATGTTTCCCTCCAGGGCTGGAGGCTAAACATAATGGTTATTTGGCAGTGCCTTTGCCCAGCACTTCCCAGCACTGTCAGGCACAGTGGGAGCCAAGGCAATTCCAAGCAGCCTCTAATCCTCTCTACGTTGCACCAGGAAAATGGGCTGAGGCAAATCACCATCTCAGTGGAACACTCCACTAGAAAAGTGCTCAGTGCATCTCTGGTGCTGCTGGCAGGTAAAGACAGGACAGCTCAGATAGGATGTCCAGAGCAGCACATGCACTGGAATCCCAGCATCCCTGACACCCCTGACTCCCCAGCAGGGAGAGAGCTGAACCCCACCAGTGATCTTTTAATTAAGGTGCACTAAATTGCCTCAGTACGTGCTGAATGTGTCTCTAATCAATGGAGTCCTGGCCATGACTGGACATCAGCCTGTTCTCTGACATTCCCCCCCATTCCCTGGTTGTGAGATCCCCTCTTGTGGGTGCACATGACCCCGTTCCCACATACCTGGTGTTTCTTATCCGCCGTGGGAGATGACCTGGAGCGCACGTGCACGGGGACCGGCTGATTGTCGTACCTATCGAGCAAGTCTTCCACAGACACCGATTTCCCAGATTTCCTGGTGGTGGAGGGGGTTTCAAAGACCTGCTCCTGCTTCCTGTAGCGGGGTTGGCCCTGCATGCCCAGCAGGTCTGTCTGCGTGCCTTTGGTGAGATCTGATCTGGGTCTGTGCTCCCGGCACCTCTCTGCTTTGGGCCGGCCGGTGACCAGGCTGTCCTGGAGCCCTGGCACCTTCTCATCTCCGCTCGTGTCCAAGCAGTCCATCAGCCCAGGAGGAAGGGTGGAAGACATGCGTCCCATCCTGGATATCCGCTCCATGGACTCCCTGTGGCGGTACAGGTTCTGGTCCTGGAGGGAATTCATGCTGGAGGCGGAAGAAAGGCTCTGGCTGTCGGGGCCAGCCAGCTGCAGGTAGGAGCTGTGGGAGCGCTCCCGGAGCAGCCCCATGTCCTGTGAGGATGGCCGGCGCCCCATTTTGCGCTCGATGTAGTCAGCCAGGGCGTTCTGCTGGAGCTGCTTGAGCTCCGGCTTGGACAGGCTGGCTGTGGAGGAGGCTTTGCCGTCCCTCTCGAAGATCTTGCGCCGGTCGGCCACCGTGTTCTCTGGGAAAATAAAGTGGATGCTTTTCTTCTGGAAGGAGAAAGGGGATGGCTCCCCGTCCGAGATGCCCACCTCATTCATTTTCTCGGGCTCCGAGTAGGAGCGCTTCTTCTGCTCTGCCGTCAGCCGCTTCCGGCCCCCGATGCGCAGCACCTGCTGTGTCCTGGCGTGGTCCAGGCTGGAGAAGCCTCCTTCCGTGGGTGTGATGCTGTGCCTCTCCTTGGGGGTGTGCGGGGACGCCGCAGTGCTCCTCATGCCCACATGGGCCGAGGCAGGCCTCTGGGGCACCCTCTTGGGCGTGTTCCCGAACGGGGGGCTGATCCGCCGGAAGGAGGTGGCCCTCAGCACCCTGGACTGAGCATCTTTGATGCTGTTCCTGTAGGCCCTATTAAATGATGTGTCCAGCTGTGACCCGTGCGCATTCTGGATGCTATCCTTCCAGAGGATCTCCTTCTCAGGCTCGCCTCCCAGCTGCAATGTGCTCCTACTCCGAGGAAGCTGAGGCGCCCTTATTTGCACCTCGTTTTCAGGACACAGGCCGTAGTACTCGCTGGGTCTTGCCTGCTTCACCGAAGCCACCATCTGCAGCTCGACGGGGCGCCAGTCAGCCTCTTCCAGCTTCCCGTTCCTGATGGAGGGGCTGGAGACCCTGCCTGGCTCACTGGGCAGCTTGCTTCTCATGTCCTCTGGGCTGTGCACAGAGCACCTCATGCCAGCAGGCTGGCCCGTCCTGCTCGGCCCATAGTGCTGGCCGAAGCTGGGAACGCCGGCGCTCTGGGGCCGGGGAGCGCTCTGCTCCCGCTGCTCAAACTTGTTGACCTTCTCCAGCACTGAGCAGCGGGACTTGCCAGCCTCTGGTTTGCTGTAGGGAAAGCTCGGAGTGCTGCTAGAGCTGAGCCGGCTCCTCCCGAAATCTGAGGGCTTTGGGAGCTGAGGAGAAGGGGGCTCTTTGCACTTTGGCTCAGCAGCAGCATGGAACAGAGCCATGCTTGTGCCATCCTCCTCCTGCCTCGTGAAGGCCTGGGGGTCCACATCACTCCACTGTCTGTGCCCCTGCTCCCTGTGATCCTTCTCCTCTCTGCTGCTGCTGTTCAGGAAGGACAGTCTGGTGCTGGAATAACCCTCACCTGGTTGTGTCTCCCTTAGGTCAGAGCTGCTTTGCCTCCTGGAGCTCTCTGGGATGTTCTGTAAGGAAGAGAAGCCATACTGCTTGGCCTTGCTGTGACCCCATGGATGCGCAGCACCAGTGTCTCTCTCGTTTACCTGTGTGTTACCATTTTTCTCCTCCTGGGATCCAGGTGTCCAGTCCTCTTTGGGCTGGTAATGGTTTTTCCTCTCACTAGCATCCCTCGGCTGGGGTTGTGGACCCTGGAAAAGGGGCTTGGAGGTCTGTGTGGTACCGGTGATCTCTCGGTGGCTGTGTGCTGCCTTGTAAAGGGGTAGCAGCTCCTCCTTCCGCGACACAGCCGGGCCGAGCTCCGGGCCCGCTGCGCTGGGAGGTTTCTGCTGGATGAGTTTGGCTTCGTGCTTTCTCTCAGTGGCAGGGGGCTGGTAGAAGATGGTCGACCTGTTCGTAGTGCTTTGGTTTCCATTCTCATCCAAGGGCAGGGTGCTGCCGGCCTCGGCCTTGTCGCAGGAGGCCGGGAGGGCTGGGGAGTAGCCACTTTCTTTGGCCAGAGCTGGGTAAAGCGTGCCGGTGCTGCCGGCGGAAGGCCGGGGCACCTGGGCGTAGTGCGGCTCCGGGGAGGGAACGGCGTAGACGCCGGTGGGCAGCAGGGGCTGCCCTGGCTGGGCTGCCTGGGAAAAGCTCTGCTTGGCCTTCATGGTGGGGCTGCTCTCCGGGCTTTTCTCCACCACGGTGTGCAGGTGCCCTTCTCCAAAGGGCGGCTTCAGCAGTGGCCCCTGCGACAGGGAGCTGACGAGCGGTGCCCAGGCCCCTTTGGGCTGGCCCCGGCCGGGCTTGCTGGGCTCAAGGCCGGTGCCCGAGCCGGGCCTCTCGTGGTGCCGGATGGCCGCGTAGCTGTCGCTGCGAGCGGGAGGCAGGGGCGGCTGGCTCTTGCTGTCCGAGGGGCCCTGCGCCGGCTGCGCCCAGGAGGAGGCGGCGTTGTGCCGGCCGAAGGCTTGGAGCCTGCCGTGGCCGCGGCCGTCGCTGCCGGGGAGCAGGGCCGAGGGCTTCACCTCGTATTCCTTCGAGATGCGCTGCTGGGCGTCGTAGACCGTCCGGACGTAGCGGATGTCGGCCTGCCGTATGCCTTCCGGCAGCCCCCCGCGGCACTGCACGCTGTCCGCGGAGCACGAGTGCTCCTTGCCCGCCGGGGCCGCGGGGTACTCGGGGATGCTGGAGTTGGTGGAGAAGGAGCTGTAGGCAGAGTCTCTCTTGCTGTGCAGGTGGGAGAGCTGGTCGATGCTGTTGGTGGATTTGGCCGGGGACAGGTGGCAAGGGTGGTAGGCAGGGGCGGAGTGGTCCAGGCTCTCCATGCTGCCCCGGGAGCTGTACTGATCGGGGCTCCTCCTCAGGTAGCCATGCTCGTACGCCGAGAGATCGCTGGTGGAGGAGCTGGGGGACAGCGAGGGAAGAGTGAAAACCAGCAGAGGAGAGGCACAACAACTTATAAGTGAGCTCAGAAGCAAGATGTTTAGTTTTGAGATGAAAACCCATATTTGGGCCTTGCTCCATCCCCTGTCTGGAGTCATCCCAGTTCACAAAGAGGAACTGCTTGACATTGCAACACATGGCTCTTATTTACCACAGAAGGGTGGGAGGGAAATACAGACAGAGAGATCGTCCATCTCTGGAGCCAGGGAGGATCAACCCCACCCGGCAAACCCATCCAAAGCCCTTGGAAAGCTGAATGAGCACCGACGCCGCTGAGGAGGAGAGGAGCACGAGGGGCATTCTGGGGGGGATCTAATCTCTTTCTTTTTTTCCCAGTTCATTTCTTTTTATGGAGATGAAGGCTATGCCCTGGCAGGCTTCCTGGAAATTCAGCTGTCCCAAGGATAGTTTGTTTGCTGCGAGAAAACTAAGCTGACAAGAAGAGGAGAGATGTATGTGCCTGTGCCTGGAGGAAAGTGGGGTGCAACCACAGAAACAGTCTGAGAATTCCCAGGAAGTCTGCACTGCCACCTCTTCTTGTAGCTTAGCAGGTGCAGGTACACCTTGGCACTTCCTCTGAGGACTCACGGCCATCAGAAAAGTGATCAAAAAAGAAGGATATTCAGAGATCTTTCTATCCATGGAAAGGGAGCTCTTTATGCCAGTCACAAGGGGATGTCACAAACTTCTGCAGAGTTTGCCCTGGCTAATCTCCCCTTCCAGATTTAAGCAAGTACACTGAGGACTGGAGAGGGTAGCCTGAGGATTTCACTTTTCTTCCCTCTCTTCCCAGATTCCCCTCCTCAGGTATCACTTTCTCTAGTTCCCTGTGCAACGACATGTGCTGTCCTGTCAGAGCCACAGGGAAGCAGCAGGGAGGGACAGGCTGTGGCAGGGCAAGGCACAGAGCTGGAAGCTGGCTCCAGATCACATCCCAAACAAGTGACAGACCCAGGGGAGAAGGGTGCTAAGGATGAGGAAAGGCAGAAGGAAGCCTGCTCACAGCAGCTCTGCAGAGAGATGCAGAGGAACACGGGCAGGAAGAGATATGGCAAATCTCAGGACAGAACTGGTTTGCTCATTTAAATGCACCACTCTATACTGGATTCAAATAACCATCTCCCTGGCAATGCCCAGCACAGCCCCAGCCAGCTGGCCACTAGATGTTCCCCGTGCTCCTTCTCAAGCACCCAGGAGACAGAGCCATGCTGCCAAAGGCTCTGCCAGGAACTGCCTGGGAAGCAAAGTCCCTCGGTGGGAAAGGAGTGTGCTCCAGCATGAGCTGTGCTGAGGCGACAGAACAACACACTTTATTTTCTGCACCCATCTCCTCACTTTCTTTAATGCTCTTTTTTCTCTTTCCTCTCCTCTGCCAAGGATCAGTCTAGCCAGTAGAAGAAAGTGATGTTTCAATCCCAGAGTCTATAATGGGGGGTTTCAAACCCTTCTGCCTCTCTGGGTAAAATCTTTCAAGGGCGGAATTTATACTTGTCCTTCCTCAAGCTGCCCTGCACGTTCAGCTGTGATAGAGCTGACTCCTGCAGAAAGCCACTGCCAAAGCAGGAAATCCCTCCCTGAACTCCTCACCCTGGCAGCACTGTTGCTGATGCACTGTTGGCTGCTCTGACAGCTTCTGCCACTTACACCCTTTTCTTCCTTTTTGTTCAATAGGCCAATTTAGACTTTGGATTTCTGTTCCTTTGCTGGGAACAGAAAAAAAAAAAAACATGCTGTGTTTCTGTATGGAAGATCATCCGCAGAGAGCTCTACCACCATCCTGGCAGTGGGCTCCCATCTTTGTAGGAAGGGGGACTTCCTAGCTGCTAATCACCCCACAGAGCACTTATAGGAGGAAAACAAAGCCACTTTATCTGGGAAACCAAACAGGAACTGAAGCCTTCCTAACTCCGATCTGAACCCTGGCTGTGTATAAACCTGTCCAGGTGTATGGAGGTGACTGGTACCATTTTCCCACTACACCTTTGCCCCCTCCCTTCCCTCGCCAGCTGTGCAGTACTTACCTGGAGTGGTAGGACTGATGCCAAGGGGTGCCAAGTGTACCCTGAGATATTTGCATCATGCTGGGATCGGGCTGGTTCTCCGTGAGTTTGCTGGAATGCCAGGAGTGAGGTCGGCCTGGAGTTTCACTCCGCCTAGGTGAAAGCAGAAGGGGTTTGCACATCAGCAACAGGCCAGCTCTCCCCAGGAAGATGGATGTGAACTTCACACCACCATTTAAAACTGCTTGTGCTCATTTGTGCTCCCCTGCTGTGTTTCTGTCCATTCCAAGCAAGTCCCACAGGTAAATGTCCCCACATTGCCACAACAGCTCCCTCTGGGATTTGCACAAGTCGCTGAATGCCATGAGGGGGTGGAAGCCTGCAAAGGGACTTTTGATCTCTCCTCGGGGCTGCTAAAAATGCAGGACGAGACGTGACAACCAAGTGCCAGCAATGTGTGTCCCTCGCATCCACCCCGGCAGACAGCTGTCCCCAGGGTGTGTCCCCAGGCGTGGCGCTGGCACAGCTGCCCTTTGGTGCCTTCAGTCACCAGCACCAAGGCCTGTGTCTGTCAGCCCCGAGGAAAAAAAGCCCCACTGACACCTTATTTAAAGCACAGAGTGGTGCAATGGAAAGTCAAAGCAGGGGATTAGGGATCGAATCCCCTGAAGAGGCCACACAGACTCTCCTTTGCCCCAGCCTTTGGGCTTGTCCTTAATCCTCCTGCTGCTTTCCATGAGGGATCTCTCTCCCCTGATCTAGCACTCATTTCCACAGTTTCTCACTCTCTCCCTGGGAGAGCGAGGAGCAGTCCTGGACCTGTGTCCTACTGACACGTGACACCCTGCAGGACAATTCTGACTAAATAAATGCAAGAGGAGGATATGACACATCTTTAGTCTTTGTCTCACTGAAAAATCCACAGCACAGCATGTCCTGAACACATCAGTACACAGATGAAAATGCCCTTAGCACACAGACACTGAGAGCACTGCCTAAGATTGGTAAAAGGAACAGTACAGGAAAGTGCAAAAAGTTAAAAATGCTTTTTAGGGTCAGGTCCTTTCCTAGTATCAGTTAACATCAGCACCTGCTGATGTTGGACAGCATGGAAAAGCACCGACAGAGAGTGAGAGGCAGAGCCATTTCTCCAGCATTTCTTCCATACAGATTTTACAAGTGCGAGGTTTTTCCTCACTGTCTGCAAGGGACATGCTTTTCTCTTTAACATCTCTTGTTGCAGGATTGTCTTAAGGGAAACTGGACCGGAGGTCTGCAAAGGACAAGCTGAACCAAACACCACTTTACCTTTTCATGTGTAGGTGTGTTTAAGACAGAGCTCTTCTGCTAAGCTCCTTGCCCAGAAAACAAAGAACCTGGACACTGCCAGATGGGAAGTTGACAAAACTGTTTATTAAGAATAACCCACATTCTTACCTTTTCCTCTGCAGATTTTTAAAGACTGTAAATACTTTAGTGGAGTACAAGCCATCAGCACCAGTTTTTTGCTTGGGAAAATGAATGATCCTGTGCAAGGCATGTGTTATCCCTTGGTTTGATCAGTAGAAACAGTGAGGGAGCTGTGTAGCCAATCATCCGAGCCACAGGTATTTTAACTCTTTTGTCTGATAACCTTGTAATAATACCACATGTGCACAGCTGTGAATTTTAGTCACAAGACACATGGTACCAGCTTAGCAGCTCTGTGTGGGACAACCTTGCACTGTTTCCATACCTACCCTGTCTTGGAAATGTGGCAGATCCTGACTGATCCCAGACAAACTGGCAGAATGACACAACCTGCAAATGCAGCAGCTAATGCTGGATTTGAATGAAGACAAAAAACCAGTTAGATCTTTAACTGGGATTACTTTGGGGCAGCTAAGTTGCCTGCAACAAAACCAGGAGCAACAGGTGACACTTTGGCACAGAAGGCTGTAGGATCTAAAACTGCAGAACTGTAATACTAACAACAAAAACAAACCAACCTCATCACCTTATCTTTTACATATTCTCTACTGTACTTGTGAATGTGTCTGGACAGCCTTACTACCAAAAAATTCTCCTCTTCAAATAACAGACTAAGTGATCCCTGTGTTGTAAATGCCAAGGCTGGAAAAGGAGACTCCTGGTTCCTCATGGATACTTGCAGTGATCAGATAACTTGGGCATCCAGGTCAGGTTGGCATCATGACAAGTGCCTGGGAGTGAAAATACCTGGAGAAGTCAGTGGGATGTGATGCAAGGCTGGCATCCGAATGGAGCTGTAACCCAGGCTACAGACCAGGAACTGCCAGCTCACACTGGAGACTGGAAAGTCAAAGGGAAAGGGATAGTTTTCATCTCATCCAGCTGCTGCCATCTGGGAGCTGCCCATTGCTATGCTGGCCCCAGTGTTTGCAGATGGAAACACACCCAGGCCAGCAGAGGCTCCTCAGTTACAGTCTGGCACACTGGGAGCAGTTTGGGCTGCAGGGACCACATCCACATCCCTGAGGCCCTCCCCAGGAACAGCTCTGCAGCTCGCTCTTATTGGCAGGAGCTGAGTGTGCTCTTCTCTGTAATCTCTGGAGATTATCTTTATATTGCATGCAAAACAGGAATGGAACTTTACAGAGACACTTTGGCACTAACTCTAGAGATTAATCAGCATCTGAGGCTTTCTTCAGTCTAACTGAAAGGTTATCTTCTCCTCAAGGTCACAAACTGAGAACATCCAGGAGAGTGTAGTCAGTCTGACTGCTGTTCTTCACGTACTGTTCCTTGCCACTTCTGGAGTACACATACAACCTGAATGCTCTGCAAGTTCAAAAGTACCTCAAGCCCAGCATCCTTCAGGAGGTGCAGTCCATCCTCAACCAGAGCAAACAACCCAGCTTCTTCAAATTTCCATTTGCATTTTTTCCACATCCTTAGAAAGCTAATAAGTGAAAGCCAGAGAGGGATGTTGTGGCTGATTAACTAGCCACTCAGGGTCATCAGTGCCCCAATAAACTGATCTTTTTCTACTCCCACACAGCTCCTGGGGAGTTGTGTTCACCATTCTCACATCCATCAGAAACATCATCCAGGTGGCTTAGAAGAGAGAACTGTGAACAATGCTTCTTGTACCACTGACCTTGTGGTCATTTTTCTCTGTCCCCACAAGCTCCAAACCCTTCCTCAGCAGACACAGGGAATGCTGAAGATAAAGACTGCAAAACTTTTCAAGGAAAGCAGAATCTACCTGCAGATCCAGGCAGGAGCAAAGGTCACCAGGACACACCTCCATGACCTGAGGGGATGGCTCTGACTAGCAGCTGGTGTTCCTGTGTCCAGGGCAGATGGGATGGGGCAGAGAAGAGAGAAGGTCACTCTGCCATCACTCACAACCACAATCCCTGTGGATGTGCTTCCCCCAGCAGCCCTGCAGCCAGGTGGCTGTGTGGGAGGCTGCTGGAGCTGGAAGGGAACAGCCATGGCCTAGCCTATCATGTGGGGAGGTGGGAAGGGCTGGGGGTCCTGCAGCACAGACCCTCCTCCTGCAGGAGAAATGAAAGATTTGGATGCAAGTGCAGAGCTGGTGCCTCCTGGATCTGATCCCAGGCACTGAGTCACAAGAGAGAAAGCCAAGAGGGCAGCAGCCCATCCTTACCACGTCATCCCCACTGCAGCTGAGATTTCAAGCTGGTGATAATTCTAACCTAACAAAATCCACGTGGCAGGGGCACTACATCCTGGGCCATATCCTGTACGTGCAGCAGCAGGATCTTTGTACATGGAGAGATCCTGATCCCAGCAATTCACCCGTACCCTCCTTCCAGGGTGAGTGTGCACCTGCACCGACAGAAAGCAGAACAACCATCTGAATTCTCACTGGGACAGACCTGTCTCCAAGACAGACACTGCTAAAGGAGCAGGAGCATGACAAGGAGATGTTTTCCAGACATCCAAACGTGGCTGCAGCCTCTCTGTCCATCTACTAGGCAGGAGACAGGAGATGAAGGAAGAAGTAAAGCACTCAGAAGCCTATTAGGATTTCCACAGAGCGAGGCCACAATCTACTCAAAGCAACGTCGCTCTTAATTAAGGTTCAGTCATGGTTCTAAAAATAAGCAACGAGGCCAATTAGAAAGGAGTCGGACCAGAATGGCATCAGCTTGGTGTGTCTTTCACTAAATCTCTCTTTTTAGGCTCACTGAGCCCTTCTGGTAAATTCTGGGGCAGAAAGGATGTGGAGTGAGCTCTGTCCCTTCACAATTTTGACTAAAAAGAAAGAAGACTGATTAGAAAGACCTGAAGTCTATGAAATGTTATTTCACACCATGGATCTTGGCCAATAGTGTCTCCTCATCCACAGGGGAAAGGGAGAATCACGCCCACACTGCCCACCCCTCAATGCTCAGATGAAAACTTTCCCTGAGTAAAAAACACATGAAAAACCCTTCACTTGAGAGCAGCTGGGTGAAATGTGTCAATATTCTCAATACTCTCATACCAGGACACAACCTGCTTTTCCACAAAATGTTCATTTTGCAGCTCCTGTGCCTGTGTGGTGTTTCCAGCTGACACGTCAGACACCATTTGTTTTTCCCCTTTGACAAACATCACTGAAGATGTCTGGGCTGCATCAGACCATGCCCTGGGTACCATCTGGGAACTGGGAGACAGGTACCAATCTCCCTGAAATCTCTGAAGAAGGGAATCAGAAGTTTCTTCTCAGAATTCCTACCATTCCTATCACAAACTCTTTGGGAAAAAACTCCCCACCATACCACTGGGGAGAAAATCCCTCTGTGGAAGCAGAGATGACAACCATGTGGATCTAGAGACAGATTTTTTCCTGCAGGCTTTTCCTGACTGAAGTGCCCCCAGGCACAGGCTGCAGATGGAAGTGCTGGGATCGCTCAGAGGTGATGGCAGCTGTGAGCAACGGCGCTCCTTCCTTGAACTTAGGAACAGTCAAACATTGTAATTAATGATTATTGGTCCTGCAAGTCACACCTCTGTGTTATCACATATCTCTGGGAACCCCCACGCTGTCTTATCCAAGAAAGAGGCATTTATCTAGTGTCCAGCAAAGGAAAACAAAGAGTGAGGGGCTGGCAGCCAGGCTGTGGGCTGCAGCTCCATCTTCCCTTCACCCCAGCACGGGTTTGACAGGCAATATTTAGATTGAGGACTTTTCCCTACACAAAGAAAGGGTCCCATGGCATTCCCTGACACTAACCAGACACAGTTTCAACAGGAACAGAGGTGATGTACACAAACCTCACTCTTCCTGATTACTGAGTTCAAGGACTCTGTCGTACCGGGATCTTCTGACAGCTTTCTATTTTGAAGACAGCATTATCAAGCAATAGAGTTTGATTTAAATTTCAAAACGAGGAGTATTTCAGATCTCTATTTTGAGAGGTGCTTGCCACCAAGATAGTTCATCTCTCACAGGACTGCAGCTTGGACATGGAGAAGCCAGGAGAGCCTTCAGCCTGGTACCTAGACCATGCATACAATGAGGAGCAGGAGAGCACTGGGTTAAAGACTCTCTGCAACTTTCTTCTTTCTGTAATTTTATTCTGCTTCCTTTACTGGAGGAAGAAAGAACAGACATGGAAAAGAAGCAGCTAACTGACTTAGAGTCTTTGAGGAGGATCCTATTATTCCCCGTCCTCTGCAGGGATTCACATTATCTCTCCCAGAGCAAGTGTGGAAAATCCTAACAGCCAGAGCCTGCAGTGGCTTCCCTGCCCAGAGCTCTTCAGAGCTGCACTGATTTATCCAGACTGATAAACCGGCCCCACAGGCTCAATTCAATTCATTTTTTCTCATTCTTCTCCAGTCAGTAAATTAGTTAAAAAGACAGAAACCCAAGCATAGCTTAGATTCTTTCATCACCCGATACCCAACACACAGCAACTTGCAACAGGAGAGACTTGGAAACAAAGGAAAGAATGTGTTTTCAGTGCTTAGGAGGAGCTGGGTGGCTGGCAGCAGGAACCCTGCCCCGTGAGCCGGAACGTGGACAATGAGGCTGGGCAGGTAACCAAGGGGATCTGCAGGGCAAGGCTCCAGACAGCAGCTGGGCTCTCCCCTGAGCTACAGGGCTACAAATCACAGGCAATGCTCATGGGCTCCACATCCAAGTGTGGGCTCCACATCCAAGTGCTCCTGGAGGAGCCATAAATGGGACAGAAGCAGCAGGGCCTTCAGGAGGATATGTGGAGGTACTTGCACACAGCTGGTGGGGTAACAGGGCGAGTCAAATGTGCCAGGGAACTGCACCCATTGCCTGGGCCAAAGCAAAGGCTGCTGAGTCTCAAACACCCTCCCACAGGCACATTCTTATACATTAGAGCAGCTTCCTGTCTGTAACTAAAGCTCCGGCCTGGGTCAAACTGAGATTTGCAGCCACAGCTTCCAATGCTGCTGGAAAAGTAAAGTTAAACACTGGGCTCTACACCCAAAGGCAAATTAATCCAAGTGAAATGCCAAACTTTGGAGTTTCTGTGAAGATCTGGTTCTAAACTGGCAAGAAGGATTTACAGAGGGCATATGGTGAATGACTCGTTATAGGGAGGTGGTGAATGCAGGGGAGCTCCTTTCCCAAATTCCCTGTGGGTGACATAACCTGGGGAAATGCCGAGTCCCACTCCTCAGTCAAAGATGAACTTCTCAACAAATCAGCTTGAGGAGATATTTCAGCCTCTAAAATCTGCTCCATCCAAGGCTGGGCCAGGGTCAGCATCCATGACTGCCTACAGTGGCCAGAAGCTGGAGCACCTCCACTAAGGTCAGGGAGGTTGCTCCAGAGATGCATCCTCGCTGATAAAATCAGAATGTGGAATTCCCTTCTCAGCTGCTCACTCACAGGCACTGGGCCACAGCTCCACCAGCTCCAGGAAATCAGTGTAGCTTCTTGACTTCAAATAAGCCAAGGTCTGACCCAAATGCAATATTGCAAATAAAAGCCACTGCTTCTGCTTCACAGAACAAATCTCACAAGACTGAGACACAAAAATCTATGAGGTCACCCAGACTATAGCTGACTGATGTAAGAGGTTCTTCTGATGCCAGCAAAAGCTCTGCCTGAGTAAATGCTGTAGGACTTGATTCTAAACTGCATGGCCAAAGGAGGGGAGTGAGGCTCGGCCACAGTACCAGCCAATCCAGAGCAGTTCAGCAAAGTGATTTCTGAATACATTTAATCATTCTAAGATGCAGACGGGTGCTCAAAAGTCATGAATGCCAAACTCCCACTAAACCACCCAAACTCTGAAGAAGCCAGGTGATTTTGGAATGGCAGGCACCTGAAGTTGGGAAGTCAGAGAAGACTAACACCACTTGTGTGGAGATATTTGGGTTCAGCATTTCTGATGACCTTTACCAGCATTGACAAAAGCTTGTAAGGAGAAATTTCAGCACTCCTTCCCTGCGAGTGCCCCTCAGGCACACAGGCAGCCAGAGCAGTAACTGTTTTCCACCCTGCCTTTGCAGAGGCTTCAGGGACACACACAAACACATTCTCACCTGGTCTTCAGCCGTAGCTTGACTCCTGCTGCCCACGTGGCTTTGCTGGGCTGGAAGTCAGTGGTCACGCAGTCCGGGCTGAGCGGGCTGGGAGACAGCTCTGAGCATCCCTGTGCTGCATGGGTGTCCCTGCAAAGGAGAGCAAGGACAGGTAAACACCAGCACGCAAAACCTCAGCCCTTAGCCAACAGGATTTTGGGAAAGAGGGCAATGCACAGACCCAGAGGGCGAGGCAGGGGCATCAGGTCGTGTATCCTTGTTTTTGTCTACTCTGGACAATGCTTGGCTCTGCGAGTGTCCCTCACGAGTGTTTTGGAGGAGCTGCCCAATCCCACGACACACAGGAGTGAGATTAGCTCAGTACACAGGGCACAGAACTCATTATCTTGCAGCTGCATTTGGGGACACTAAACCCCCAGGTATGGAGTCACGGGTTCCACTGTGGGATACGCTTTTTCCACATGTAACCACCTTATGAAAGCTCAGGGATTGCTCTGAACACACAAGAGAAAAGCCAAGAGAAAACTCCACACAGTGAGAGGGAGAAGGACAAACCTGTCCTACACCTCTGCTGATATTTCCACCAAGTCAGCAAACACATATTTACCCCGCTCCAAGTCACAAAAACACAATGTAACCATTGCTTCAGCTCCTTCCTTTCCTCTGGAAGGCTCCACTATTCCCACTTGCTCCAATTTTGAGCCCTGCAGTGCAGAAGGGATTTGAGATTTTGCTCAGTGAGCCTCCACGCCGAATAAAAGCGGGGCTGAAAGGCTCCCTGCGCCTCTCCCTGGCCCGGCATAAGCTGCAATTGCCTCTCAGTGTGCGCTGAGCCCCCATGCCGGCATCGGGGGCCTTGGATGGCTGAGATGGCTCGGATGCCATTCCGCTGAGAGCCCGGCCGTCTGTGTGTCCGGCCGGGCCCTCCCCCGCGCCCCCACGTGCCAGGCAGGAATGTTAAGCCTCCCATTGCGGATGAGATACAGCGGGGATGCCAGCAGCACTTTCACCTCCATCAGGGAAAGCGACTCGTCAGGAGCGGCCTTTTGTTGCTCACCCTGCTCATCTTCACCCGATTTTTACCCCAAATCCTGCCTTGGCTGCCTTTTCTTTCCATGTCCCAAATCCCGTCCTGCTTTGTCTCTGCCACTCCTCTCTGAGATGATGTCAAGCCTCTGATCAAAATTGAAAGTTTCCCTTCCCTGTTCCCATTCCAGCCTCACTGTACACCAGGAGCACAATCTCTTTTCCTGCAGCCCTGGAAGTGTCAATATCCTTAAATGCTCTATTTCTCTTAGCTCACCAAGCTTGCCATGAAAAATTACCAATTTCCAGAGGAGATTTCACTGCAAGACACGGAAAGGACAGAAGGCCTGCGACAGGTGAGGATTTAAAAGATTGCATATAAACGATTTATCCTTACAAACAGGTCTAACAGTTTTGTGAGCAAAACATATTCACAGCTTCAGCGTTTGGAGGACAGAGCCCTGTGCTTCCCTGCTTGTTTCCTGGAGAGCAGAGTTTGGCTGTGCCAGGCCACACCACGGCAGTGGGCAAAGCTGCTCACGCCCTCCATGCAGCCAGTGTCTCTGAGGGAGCTGGGGGACAATGTGTAGGGCTGGGAAACTGCCCCTGGGCCAAGAGAAGACTCATCAAGAGCCTGAAGAACTGATAGAAAGGAGCAGTAAGTGCCTACAGCTCCCCCGGCATGGATGGGCACCACAGCCTAGAGATCTTTCAGCACTTGGACTTTTTTTTTTTTTAAGAGAAAGCAGCTTTCGAAGGATGCTGAGAAAGCGAGAGACACCACAGACCCTATATTCCGCTGTGAGCAGAGCTTTCTGAAGAAGTGCCTTTGCCCAGCCTGACCCTCCAGGGGCAGCCCCAAGCAGAGGGAGGGAGGGAGGGGAGGCAGCTTGGGTGTTCCCCCTCACAGGAGCAACCCCTGCTTCCAGCATGCATCACTTTGGGCTTTACCTCACAGAGACAGACACCTTAATTACTGTCTCAATGGGCTCCCGAGGTGCTGTTGGGGGAACAAGGAAATGCAACAGAGTTTTTCCCCAGCCTCTTAGAAAACTGTAATTGCAGAGCTCTGTGGTGCATGGCAGGCTCAGTAAGACACGGCAAACTAATCATCCACTCCAGAAATAACATTAACCAGGCCCAGCGGGGAACACAAGAGATGAGGATCCTTCCACCTGGGAAGCACACCCACCTCAGGGCCAGAGCACAGCCAGAGGGATGGTCCCCATGCAAGGGAGGGGGGTCCCTGTGACAGCAGGGCAGGGAGAAGAGCTGAGGCCAGCCAGGGCTGCAGAGCTGAACACCTCCCCAAACAGGACCCCAAGCCCACACCTGTCCTGCCCTTGCAGCCTTCTGCCTCACCTGGCTGCTTAGCCCAGAGCATTTGCTATGGCATTCCTAAGGAAGGCAGCTCCTTAGGTCTGCCTCCAACCAGGAGGGTGTTAATCTCTGCAAAGACACTTCTTCCACCATTACATGGAGACAGCCACTCTTGTGCAAAGCTGCTGGGGGCCTACCTTTCCTCCTGGCTGTCCTCACACCTTCTCCTTAGAATGGCCCCTCTCTGGAAGCTCCAGCTCCCTGTGGCAGCGCCCAGCCCGATGGGATGCTCTTAAAGCCTGGGGCTGCATTTTATTTTGGGATGTTTCAAAGGGCTTCACAATTCCACAGCCAAAAAGTATCCCTGGCAAGGAGGGGCCTGCAGTTGTTCCTTTTGTTATCATGCTGTTTCTAAAGCTCTCAAGTGGGAGACAGGAAACCCAGCACACACAGTCTATTTAAAACTCCTTTACCTCCCACCTGAGGCTGGCAGCTGCCTCTGAAATCTTTCCTTTTCTGCAAAGTTTGTGTTTAATTATGAATTGTTATTTATACTTGCTGCTTCCATGCTGCCTTTGGTATTTAATACCACACATGTCCACGAGGACACTCTGCTCAGCTTTTCCCTCATCTAAAAATATGGCCTGCTTGAATTTTTTCCTTGCTGCTTGCTTGACAGTGAAAGAATACAGTGCTAGAGATTAAGGGCTTTTTTCAAGGAAAACCTCCTTCAGAAGTTTCAGTGCCCCCTCCAGAAGAGAGGCAGAACCTCCTGACCCCACATCCATCTCTCCCCACACAGCCAGCACAGCCTTTCCACAGCAGGCATCTGTGAAACTCTCGCTCCTTCTCACCACCTTCCTCAGAGCTCTTCAAGAACACATGGGCGGCCTTATTTTACATTAATCAACTCCCCAGAAGACTGGTTTGCCAGCTGCTGCCATTGGACGTCTCCCGAGCTGCCACAGCCCTTGCAGAACTCGGTTGCTGTTTTGGGGAGATCCTTTGCCTCTGAGCCGGGCTGACTCCGAGCTCCTCTGGCCCCTTATCTGCTTGCCATGCTGACCTCCTGTTACCTGCATGCTTGGAACGTTTCACAGCACTTATCTTAACCTTTGGGGCTCCTGGCTCTTCCTCCTCACTTTCTTCAGTCTTCCTTATCCTTATTTACAACTTTCACATTCCAGC
Organism: Melospiza georgiana; assembly: GCF_028018845.1. Classification (NCBI taxonomy): domain Eukaryota; kingdom Metazoa; phylum Chordata; class Aves; order Passeriformes; family Passerellidae; genus Melospiza; species Melospiza georgiana. Next base: position 41,875,859 of record NC_080434.1, on the reverse strand, counting down.
ACAGATCAGTTTTCTAAAGTCAGCCTGGACAGAAAGTGTAGGTGGGTGCCCCTGCCCAGCAGCTCTCCTGACAATTATCAGAGTCTGCAGAGATCATATTCTTAATTAATTAAAGCCCATGTTTCATAACAATAGCTCTCTGAGTAATGGCAGCAGCATAAATCACTGCTCTCACTGAGGAAATGATGCAGTGCAAGCTCAGCTGCCTGGCTGTTATTCCCAGAGAGGAGACAGACTTTGCACAGGGAGGCAGCACAAACCCAACTTGGGAAGTTTTGTCCGCTCATAGCATTTATTTTCCAGGACAACAGTGTTACAGTTCTTCTGGCTGCACTACCATCCTGCACTCTTGGCTTAGCTGCCTGTAGTTCCAGGGATGAGTCCTAGGATATGCCTGAGGTGAGCCACAAGCAGCACCTGGAACTAGGGGAAGAAATCATTTAATTTTTTAAAAATTTTTCAGAATAGGTATATTGTAATGGTTCCTCCTCTTGGAGCCATGATTGCTGAGTCTAAGCCAACACCTGATTTGCTGCCACAGTAATAGATGACCTGAGTCCCAGAGGATCCAACCCCCAAATGTTAACAGGTTTTGTAATTTTTAGTATTTTGTTACCTCTAAATCCAGTGTTGTTCTGGAAGAAAGGATAGAGATTAAATTCTCATTTTTAAATCATTTGGGATGAACAGGAGTATTTGTAACCAGAGACAGAATTAAAAGCCATCCTAGAAACACAGGTGCTCACACAGTGATGCTTCTGAAACTGAGATTAAAGCAAGGAACTCTTCTTACAATTTCTACAGCTATTTGTAGACTTTTCCTGATATTCTTCCCTTTGTCTTAAATCAGAACCTAAGAGGAAACCCCCCTCCACTGCAGAAACAGCCAACAGCACATCACAGACACAAAAATACAGAGAAGCACCAACAAAGCTGAACTGGGCTGCGACAGGCAGCAAGGAGCCAGAGGGGTTAATGCTGCTGGTTTGTCCTCACAGCACCCCAGGTTACACAATGTCACAGGGCAGCCTGAGATGCCCAGCTCAGCCCAGTGACATAAGGAGAGCTGGGCAGCCTCACCTCTGGCTATCCTCATCCCTCAGGCAAGCTCTCAGCAGCTGCCCAGCCGCAATTACGGCTCCTGGGGCTGCAAACAGCATCTCCACGGCAGTGCCCATCTATCTCCTGGCAAAGGACAAGCCCTCCTGTCTTCTCCCTGCTGTCAGGATGGGGATGCAGAGCAGGGAGACACCACATCCATGCCAGGCACCCACCTTGGCTGTTGCTGTCCTGCTGGGCAGATCCTCCCGCTCTGACTGGAGTGCTGACGTATTTCTTATTTTGTTACCTCCTGTGGCTGGCCCAGAAATAGCCTGTAATCCACAGCTCTGTCACGCTCCCAGAATCTCCTTGAGCTGCACTGCAAGTGTCCCTGTGTCACAGCACAAAGGCCCAGGTGCTCTCCTGCTAGCAGCACAGGTTTGTTTTGTTACTCTGCGCACAGGACCCCCGAACCACACCAAGACCAGGAGGAAACGTGTGGACAAAACTTACCATGAAAAAAAAATTTATAAATTGCACCAAAACCTCCCACACTAATAACCTGTAAAACCTTTGCCAGAAAAAGTCTCAGTCCTTGGGTAAAAACTCTAGCTTGTGACTAACAACATTCACCTGAGATGGGGAACAGCCAGGTTTAACTCCACAGTCTTAATTAGGCACATGAGCAATTCAAGACTGGTTCATGAATCCAAAACGCAACAGGCTCCACCTGTGTAACTCCTGGAAGCACATTTTCATCATAAGCAGAGCAAGACTCCTCTCAAATCTCAGTAAGGCTCACTGAGCTCATGAATCTTGGGACTGAATTAGGCATTCTTCCCTGAGATCTGCAGCAAGGTCCAAGTTCTCAAGTAGAAACAATAATATCCATGCCTAGGATTCAGATGGGTCAGTAAAACCCAGGGAAAAAAACCCACACAACCCAAACCCATTCACAGTGCTGCTGGCTGCTGCTTTTTAGAAACAGGACTACTTAATGCACATTTTCTGTACACATCACAAGCACATCTATCTTGATATCTGGTAAAACAGGATTACTAGAGCTGATCTTTGTGCCATAAGCCAATCCCAAAAGAGAAAATATATTTCCCAGGAGAGGGGCTTGTGCTTTTCTACCTGCACAAGCCATTGTTCGAAGGCAAATTAAAGGAATCACAGGATGGTGAATTTTAGATGGATCCATCCCCCCATTCAGTCACCCATCACTCTCAGTCTTATGGCTCCTACTGGAGATTCCGAGCATGCAGGATTTCAGGGCAAAGCAAGAGAGGCTGAGAAGTCCCCTGGAATTTATTCAGACTCACAGCTTTCCTTCTCAGAGGGCTCTTCACTCAGGCAACTCCAACTTAAACAACCTCAATGAGCACTGACCTTCAGGGCCACCGAGAAAAAACTCGGGAAAAAGGAGACCACTTTTCCCCTGTGCAAGCTGTCTAGTCCTACTTGTCCAGCATTTTCCTGGCTTCTCCTTTTCTCTGGGAGTGGATGGGTTTTAGTTGACCTGACCTCAATCCCACAATCTGGCCACGCTGTGTTTGCACAGCCCCACACAAACCAGCTGCTCCGGCACCATACCTGTTTGCAAGCACAGAGCTGAAAGGAGCCCTGGCATTCATTTGGGTTCCTCACTTCACTGGCCAAGGGATCTTTGAGAAAATGAACTCCTCCTTTGTCTGGGAGAGAGCCCTAATCCCCGTTTTGCCCTGGAGGATTACTGGGTACTTAAAAAGGCACTCACATGCACATTTTTGGTTCCTGCCAGCTGCATTTAGGCCCACAATACGCAGCGTTCTCTTTGGTCTTTAGCTTTGACAATAAGCATTCCACTGCGCCCAGACCTCGACCCAGAGCCTGCCACCCTTTTCCAGGCACCCTAAATCCACGCTTTCTCAACCGGGGGCCTTCCCTGCTTTGCATGAGCACTTGGCCCTCGGAGGCAGCTGGGCACGGAGCCCTGGAGCCCACAGTCCTTTCTTGTGCTGCCCAGCCGGTTTGGAGCGCACAGCTCCCTGCACAGCCCTGCCAAAACCACCTGGGTCCTGGCCGGGAGAAACAACCTGGTGGCTCAGGATTTAGCTTTTATCCCTAGTGAATTCCTGGCTTTTTGTGTTAGTGGTGTATGGTTAGACTCTGTCACAGCTTGCTGTTAGCATCCAGGCAGCCTGTTCTCGAAGTGGGCTCTGTGAAGCTCTGGCCACATCTTCCTTGGACTGTGGCTTCATTCCCTGAAGTTCTAATCTGGGATCAAGTTCAATGGAAGCAAATTACTCTAAAGCAGTACTGACTTGAGTAGCACTTGGCCTGCTCAGGGGAGATCTCACCTTCTCAGGAGGAGACAATTGAGAGGTGAGAACTCTCCTGGTCTGTCAAAAAAGTGCTGTGAGATCCATCCTGCACCCCACGTCTACCTGCACCTTGTGCTCAGAGAGCTTTAACCCTCTCAAAAATACATCTACCTACTTATTGTGTCAAGACAGGAGTAAAACCACAGAGAAATGACAGTTTCATTCTTTTCTACCCCACGACTAACAGGACTATCCTATAAACTTTCTCTTGACCATTACTGAGCATCTCCTGAGGTCTTCCAGAGATGCCTTTGGGGACACTGCAGGATTAGCTTGGGGAATCAGAGCATCCCCTCTCCTCACAGGCTGTTCAGGACCAGGAGGCTGTGAGGTACAATCCTTCAGAGCTGGCCATAAAACAATGGGATCAGCTCTCTCTGTGCATCAGATCTGTTGGGCAGAGGTGCCTGAGAGGAAGATGATGCACAGCAGTGCTCAGGTAAGCTGGAGGGTCTTTAACACACCTGTCCCTGTAAGGGCCACGGCCACCACACACAGCTAAAGCAGCAGCCTGACAGCTTCTAGGGTATCCCCACACTGAATCATGTGGATCTAAAGCCCTTCTGATAAATGATAACATTTAACTTCTCTTACATTACACACACCAAGCACAAGCTGGCTCTAAAGGAAACTAAAAATGTAACTGCAGCTCTCCTACTGTCATCATTATCTTGCAAGAGTTCTTTTGTAATTATATTGCAAAGGTTCCATATTGCTAGAGTTTTCTCCCAGTGATTTGTACTAACAGGAGTAACAATCTGAGCATCCCTTCAGAGGGGGCAGAAGGAAGCCTTGTACTCCCATTTGTCACAGGCACGGTGGACATTCAGCACCAAGGACTCAGGTCTGCAGCAGCTGAGCTGTCTCTCAGCCCTCTCTAACCTGATTATCTGCAGTGCTTCCTGGTATTCCAGATTTTAATTGCACTTACTGGACGGGTGGAGCGTGCAGATGTAAAGCACCTTTGAAAGTGTAGCAATACCTAATCCCCAGAATATGAGCTACACCTTTTGAGCTGCTTCTCCATCCCACAACCTCTTCCTGGACAAATTCCTGGGCACCTTACTCAACACAGCATTCCATTTACTTCCTGGGGATTTCAGCAGGAGATTTGCCCAAGTAAGAAGTGATGATGGATTGAGTAAAGAGATGAGGACTTGGCCAGCTCAGTGAGAGAGACCGAGGCAAGTGACAGAAATGCTGGCTGCTAAGCTAATAAATATCTGTTTGTCACTCCAAATACCTTTAGCATCTGCCAGTCTGGCAGAGATGAGCTTGGAAAAGGATGAGGACTGCAACCATCACAAGGAACATGAGATAAGGGAGGAATCCTTGGCTCCTCTCTCTTGGTCCCCTGCCTCTGTGCATCCCCATTGTTCTCACATAAACCCTGCAAAAGGGGCAGCTGGCCTTCGTGACTCCACTCCCCCCAGCAGGGAGCTATTTTAGCAGCATTAGGAGTCATCTGCCATCCTTCTGCTGAGGAGGTACCACAAGCATCTTTCCTGTACACAGCCCTGGGTGTGGGACCCCTTCCATGTGCCCTGTCAGCAGGAAAACTCTTCCCCATCACCTTTGTCTACTGTGTTTTGGTCTGGTGATCCTGAGTCTGGTGATGCCAAATCATTCCTTGGGCTTGAAGCAAGATCTGAGGCTGGGTCTTGGGATGTTCTCTGCAAGTACTGCAGGGCTGGATGAGCACCTGGGGAATCTCACCTGGATGAGATGGCTTCCCCAGTGATGCTGCCCTCCAGTACCACTGAGGTGAACCACTACCAGCAAGAGCCAAGAGAAATTCCACTAGAGCTTAGCATATGGCTTTGACTTCCAGGGACAAGTCTCAGATCCTCCTGGGTTTCCAGGAACATGAAGGTGCTGCTCTGTAGATGCAAAACCTTCCACAGTTCTTGGGAAACCCAAGAAAACCTCACTTAGCCTAAATGCCCATCAGCTTTTAATGGGCCTTTCCTCACTTCAGACACATCTCAAAAATCCACCCAAAGCCCTCTGAAACATCATGGGCTGCATTTCCTTGGAGTGGATGCCCCCAAAGGAAGCAGCGAGGACAGGAGCACCCACATCACTGCCAGCTGGCACTCTGACCTGACCCTCACAGCACGTACAGGTTAACAAGACATCAAAAACTCTTCTTCCCCAGTGGCAACAGCAGCACCCTCTCAAAGGAAGCCACACCTCTGCTAGGGACATGCAGTGATTTGGAGTCCCAGCCTGGAGATCTCTGCATACCAGATGGAAAAGGGGAGCAACACACACCCCCACTCTCAGCCTCTCCTGCATGCAGCACACGTGGTGACACTGTCATTACCAACACTCCTCCCAAATGGAGGAGCCAGCCCCAAAAACAAATCAAGCCACAAGTGCCAAACTCATTTGGAGAGAAAGCAGAAAACCCAAATCCTATTAAGCAGCCATCAGTGTCAATATTTATTCCTCACAAAGCAGGGACGAGTGGCCTAATAAACAGTGTCAGGCTGAGCCTGGTGAGAGGGAAGAAGGGAACAGGCAGACTTGGGGAAAGGACACAACATTAATCAGCATCACCCCTGCAAACCTTTGACAGAAACAATGTAGTAAACTCAGCAACCACTTAGAAACTAAGTTCCCTTTTTGTTTCAACAGTGATAGCCCCCAGTTCCCAGCCTGGAGGTTTGGCAACCTTCACAACAGAGCCACTGGGCCCCATAAAACCTTTCCCTTTCAATCCACCTCTCAGCACACATCTCTCTCTGGCCTGGCTTAACCACTCTCTGCCCAGCACAGAGCAGATCCATCCCAAGGTCTGGGCTGCAGGGCATTAAGCACTCTAGCCAGTGCAGAGTGTGTGGGCTCCCAGGCAAACAATGTCTGCACAGGAAGACAAACAAATCAAGCCATGATTTCACAAGGCAAACTCCTTGGCTGCCAGAGTCACTTCAAATATCCCAGCTTCTCCTTCTCCCTGTGGATCATTCCTGCCCCTGGGGACAGGAATCTATATGCCATTGACTTCTGCCTAGCCTGGATGGGAAAACACAGAATTGGACAAACCCACTCCAGGCTCTCAGTATTTCCATCAGGGCTCTAGCTGAGTTTTTAGAGCCATGCCTTACTATAGCACATACTTGCTCCCATCTACACGGGAAATTCAAGCTGCCATAGCATGATGAGGATGCATCGTGCACGGGGGGCCCTGTCCCCACTGTGACTGTACTGGCCACCAGCTATCAGCATGTACTTTGCTTAAATTAGGCTGAAATGGAGTCTGTCTTCAGCCTGGAGCCTGCCTGTATAACTGCAAAGGAATCTGTGCCCTCTGCAGCACATGAGACAGGATCAGGTCACTGCTGGAGAGCACTTGGCCTGCCTATTTTTATTGTCCCCGCCGAATACTTTTCTTCAACACCATTCTGAGTTGCTGAAAGAATAGTAAAGATGAGATTTTTTTTTCTAAATAACAGACAGGCTGATAATCCAGAGGAACCGTGTTCTTTTAACTTTTGGATATTTCTTAAATCTCTGCCCTTGTTGCCAGGCTGCTGAAGGCATTTTGAAGGCACAACACGATGTAATCTAATCAGGGTGAAGTGGGCTGGTTTCATTTCTATCAAATTCCCCTTTCAAAGGCATAAATTTACCCTTCTGATCCCAACCTCTAGAACTGAGCCAATACAACAGTTACTGCTACATGAAAAACCCACCCCATCCCCTTCCCTCTGAACAACTGCTGACTGACATTCCTCATGCTTCTTTAAACCCAAGGACACTGCCACTAATTTGAGCCCTGGTGCAACTGAAATGTAAAGGATTAGGGAAGTGGCTCTGGTCAGAACAGAGACAAGCATGCAGCAATGCAGCTCATCAAGGGCAGCCAAGCTTTTCATTCCACTTAAGCTGGGGAACAACCTCCTAAATCATGGTTTTGAGCACACAGGGTTTCCTTTCCACTGCCTGGAGCACCTGAGTGCTGTGCACCTTGAGATACTGAGTGTGGCTCCAGCCTGATCCTGCTGACCACGAGCCATTCTCTACTCCCACACCCACTAAAGTCCAGCAGCTTGCCAGTGCCAGCCACAGGCACTCTGGGCCTGAACAAATGTTAGCCAAGTGGGAATCACACAGGGCATTATAAAACACCCTGTTTGATGTCATATCCTCCTGATTTATTTACTTACACTGCTGCTGGGTGAAGAAGCCCAGGGATGGGATGGGATGGGATGGACCAGGCTCCACCATGCCAGCTGCTCTGCAAACACCAAATGAAGGATGGCTGCTCACCCAGAGGGCTGACCATTAAAGCAGGGTCCACCCTAACTAAACAAAGGCAGGAAGGATGTTTTCCCCATCACTGCTCTTCCCTTAGCAGCCTTCCCAAGTCCATCTGCTCACCGATGCCAGCTGCATCCTCCTGCTAGAGCTCAGCTTTTCTTCCATTGCTGCCAAGACCTGAGATACTCTGTACAGGGAGAAAGGCTCTACATCACTCTGCTTTTATTCTCATAAAAAAATCTGTTCAGGCCTACTGAACACAGGGGCATTTATGGAGGCCCCTGGCTGCTGCAGAACCATCTCCCAGAGGCAGGGCTGCCACGTGCCACAGCCCTCTCTGCAGAGCAATGCCAAATAGCCCACAGCTGGCCTGGTATGTCTTTATTGCATTTTGAGCAATGTTTTACAGTTAAACCTCTGGCCTGCTGACCTCTGGAAGATAAGCCTCTGTGATTATTAAATGAACTTTCCTTAAAATTTACAGTAATCCTGATTTCAGTCGAACTGAACTTCCCTCTTCGATTAAAGAGCCAGAGGTGCCAAGCACCATTTAATGTGGGCCAACAAGCTCTCAATCCTCTAAATCCCCCCATTACAGACGTGCAGAGCAGCCCTCCCTCTCCCAGCTCTGGGCTGGCCTGGACTTCACCTCTCTCACTCAAAGGCGTTTTAGGGCATTGATTTTTCCCTACTGTTGTTTCTTCTGGTGTCGAGGAAAATCTGGACAAGCACCTTGTAGGAGCAGAGTCAGGCTGAGCAAACACAGTGAGCTGCTGAGCCTCACCCCTCTCCTGAATGAGCTACAGGGGGCTCAGGCTGGGATGAGAAATGAATGTGTTTTAATGGGTGCTGCTGGTGGCACCCAACTAAATTTAAGGTTGGGTTGTTTAGGCAGAAGAACATACAGAGATCAGAGTTTAAAAGGCATTACTGCAGGGAATGAGAAAAGCAGACCTTTGGACCTTGTGGGCAGAAGAAGTAGGGGAGAAAGTTGGAGTGAAGGCAAATGAGGTCTGTGGGACACATTCCTCCCAAATTTACAAAGAAAAACACTGGCTAATAGTGTTCAATTTGAATACAATTCTCTTCCTAGCCATTTTAAGGAGTCTGTGGGTCACTCCAACCAGGTGATAAAACTTCTCAGCTTCTGTCCCAGTATCTCGTTGCAAGGTGCCTGCCAGCAGAACTCCGTGCAGGAACACTACACTGCTTACTAAAACATGTAACACGGTGAGAGCGCACACGAACCCTCCCGCTGCTCCGATGCCCGGCACCCGGCTCCAGAGAAAGAGCAGTAAAGGGACCCTCAAGCCCCGCAGCTCCTGCCCACTGCAGCCCACAGCGGGTGGTGCAGTCCCGGACGCGTCCGTGCACTCTCAGCACAACGAGGGCGTTCAACTCGCACCTGGAAACCCCTGCGAGCAACGAGTTTCACATGCGGACGGGGGAGCGCGGCACGGCGGGTCTCACCCTACACCACTTCCCTCCCCGACTGCTTCTTCCCAGCATCCGGAGGCGCCGAGAACACCGAACGAGAAAACACCACTTCGAAGGGGTGGGGGCGGGCGCCCTTCCCCGGGAGACTCCGCCGGTGCCGGCCGAGCTGCGGGGCTGCCGCCTTTTGTTAGCCCGCCCTGCCCGGCATTCGGAGAAGGAGCGCGCCTGCCCCGCAGCCCAGGCAGCCCCCTCACGCCGGGTCTCGTCCATCTCCCCCGCCTCCAGCATCCCGCTCCCCGCGCACTCAGCTCCCCGCCGCCGCAGCGCTCCGCACTCACCGTGCCCCGGGGCGCGGACGGCTCCGCGCTCGCACTCGCGCCGGGCGAGGGCGCCCCCGGCAGGTGCCGCGGCTGCAGCCCGCCCCCGGCACCGCCCCGCACCGAGGGAGCCCCCGCAAGCTGCCCGATCCCGCCACAGCGCGGCCGCCGCATCTGCATCCCCGCACCGGCAGCGCCGGCTCCGCCCGAGCTCCCGCTCGGCTGCAGAGCTCAGAGAGCTGCTCTCCCTCCAAGCCCTGCCGCTCTTCCCTGGTCCCTGAAATAGTCCAGTCGCTCCTTCCCATTAATCAGAAGCTGTTGCGGGTGCTTTCCGCCTGCCCGCTGATGTCCTGTCTGAGGAGCGAGTGTCACGGACCACAGCAAAGCCACGTTGCTGCTGGGGTGGCTTTAACAGCGTCTGCTGTCACTTGCTAGGTTCGTTTCATACAGGACACTTAACCAGCAAATGAGTTGTATTAAATTAATTTTAAAACTATATACATCTGAACTGTTGTGTCTCACAAAGGAAGATGACGGGCAGAGACAAGACAAATAAACCCTTTCCATTTCTTATATTGTGAAAAACTCAAGAAAACCGTTCATGCTGCACAATGATTTGTGTTACACACGGAAGGAGTTCAAGTTTCAAGTAAGAATTTGTACTCCTAATACCCTGCTTTCAGCTGGCACGAAACAAGCACGGTGCTATGACAGAGCCAAGCTGGTTTGTGCCTAGCAATTGAAGTGGCCAGGTGCTCTGGAAGTCTTCCTGGCTGAGGACTGCAGGATTTCATTTTCCCTTTCCCAGTGGTGACAGATTTTGCAGGTGAAATGAAATCGGTTTCTGCTTTCCCACCCTGCCACTTGCCATCCTCCTTCCTGCCCTTGTGATGCTGAACACCTGCCTCTCCCTTTCTGCTCTGTACCCTCCTGGGTTTTTATCTGGGAGCTGTTTCTTCTCAAGGGGTGGCTCCATGTTCACCCCCGTTTTCTGGATTTGCACATGGATGCAAATACAGCACCTGGCCCTGTTACAACCCCTGAACTCAAACTCCTCTGCAAGCTGCTGGCAGCACCAGAGAGAGGTGCAGAATGAGGATGGCAAATGGGGGAATGTGAGGGAAAGAAAACACCTTTAGAGGTGGCGAAATACCCAGAGAGGTGGCTGAAGGAGATGCTGGGAAAATTGCTCTTCACAATACATCATAATGGATCTTTTATCCAGGAATATCTAAACATCACTCCAAAATATCTCTGTTTTATACAGAAAGAGACTGGTATTTTATAGAGTGAGGGAAAAGGATGTGATCTTAGTGTGAGCAGGAAAGAATCCCACTCCCAACATGCTCTTCACAAGAGGCCTCCCTGAAGCCATTTGTTCACCTGCTGTTAAGCTACCACAACATGTTACATAGATGATTTTACTTCTGTTTATATATAACTTAATTCTGACCTAGCTTAAAATGGTTTCTCTTGGTCTCATTTGAAGTAAAATATTGAACAGGTACATCTGTGTCAGGTGAAATTATGCTCAGCCAGTGCTACTTTTGATGTTAATGTCTCTCTGCCTACCTGCACACTCATAATCAGCAGCCCAAAATGTTTCATACTTCATCAGCTGCAGAAATCATAGTGATAAACTAGAGTGGCAGATGCAGAAAAGCACCAGAGGTGAGATTACAAAGGCAGTGAGCATCACTTCTGATGAAACCCATCATGAGGTGGCACCTCTCTCAGCAGATTAAGGGTCATTTCCTGGTTTTTTTCACTTGTGCTTCCTGGGGAAGATATTTTGTCTGTATAAAACCTGGGGTGGTGTCACACACCTGTCTTGCCATGGCTTTGAGCTCCCACACCTGGATTTCCACCGGGGACAACAACAGACCCCTCCCGTGCATGTGTATAAGGGGATGTGTCATCAGGATGGGTTAATAATTTCAACAGCTCCTGATCCCTGCCTTGTGACACAAAAGGGCAGGTTTGGGAAGCAGGATTAAGCAGCCTGGGAATAAGGATGACTCAGGTGGTGCCTGCCTTCCTGTCCCCTTTGACAGCAAGAGGCCCTTTCTGATCCAAGCTGAGCACAGCCATCACCCCGCTCAAGAGCTGGTGTCTGCAGCCACCAGCCAGGGTGACCCTGCTGCCAGCAGATGTCACCCGTTGGAGGCATGGCCTTTGCTATCACCTCTCCCAAAGGCATGACTTCTCCCCTCCCTGACTGGAAAACCACACGGAACACTGTACATTCCCACAGCAGCATGTGCAGCGTATGTCACCTGCTCAGGATCATTCCATTAGGACCCAGAAGGGCCCACGATAATTTGCTCCATAAATGACTCCAGATGGTTTTATTGATATTTTAAACACTTGAAGTGTACTTTGCATCTTGGCCAACCATTTGGCAAGATACCGAGTGGCAAACAGGGTCACAGACGTTACCAGGCAAGGAAACAAAGTCCGGCTTTGGGATGAGATCATAAAAACCCATGAACGCTTGTCCTTCTGTCATAAAAACAACAACAAAAACATTACCACCATAGCATAAACCTGAGGCTCCCCATAACCTTGGACTATTAACTGAAGCAAAATAGCACTTAGGATAGCACAAGGACTCGCCCTGAGGCAGATGACAGGCAGCTAATCCGAGTGGGAATTCACTGGGAGGGATCACAACAAGCACATAGTGCTGACAAAACGAAACCTTCCGCACGGTCCCTGCTGCCCTGGAGCAGTGAGCACGGCCTGCCTTGCAGACTGATGGGGCTGGGTCCAAACACCCACACGGCGCAGCTGAGCTGCTGCAGGCAGCTCTGCCCGATGGCAGCCACGGCCCAGAGGTGCTCAGTGCTCTCAGCTCACCTCCTGCCAGTGTCCTGCCTGGAATGTCACTGGCCCCACACAGCCAAACCCATCCCGGTCACACCTTGGCCTTTGTGCAATTCCCTCCTGATCCTGTGTTTCTTCCCTGCTCAGGTGGAGCAGCCCCAGATGGCACGTCCTGGATGGGACAGCATAGCTCCACTCCCACTGAACTACATCCATAACTTTTTCCACCAGGACCAGCCTACATGACCTTCAGTGCTTATTCTGGAGAGAAAAGCCCTTCCATACAAAAAAATGAAAGAATGTCTGTATCTAAGCAGGATTTCTCCACTGGGTGACTCTTGTGACACCAGTATCAAATATCATATCCTGCAAGGGGTAAGAACCAGAGGGCTGGTTTTAATTCTTTTTTTTTTTTCTTCAGGATTTTGTTTCCTTACTTGGTGTTTGCTTCCGATGGCAGTTTAATCCTATCTAAGCACAAGAGCAGAGGTCATATAATCTCCCTCAACAATCATGGGTCTTTGTAAGTTTTCCTCTGTCCTGCTGGTGTTCTCACTGCTTAGAAAATGGCTGTCCTTGGACTTAAAGAGCACCTGAAGAAATCAGAGCCAGACCCTGCAGTGCCCAGATGGATTCCTCACCTGTCTCCGCCAGCTGCAGCAAGTTGCATTGGAAGCAGAGTGAGTTATGGCAGAGTTAGTGTCAGGAAGGTCCAGTAAAGCCCTTGCCCATCTCCCTGCCCTTTCCCACCTGGATCAAAAGCATGCAGGTAGTTTCGCCTCAGCTCCCACATCACAGCCAACAGGCAGTGTACACACTGCTGCCATCAGCTCCACGGGCTGCCAGCTGGGCTGCAACAGGGACAGAGAGCCCACAAACTCTGTGTACACACCACCTGATGGCACTGCCTTTGTTTGCCTTTGGGAGTAGGGGAAGATGCCCTAGGACCATGCACATCCACATCCCATCCCTTCCCAGAGATGACAGGAATAGCTCTGCTGTGGGGAACCAGAGGACTCAGATATTTATCCAAGAGTCCTTTCTCTTTTGCTTTTTTTCTATTCAGCACAAAAACTCCTCCAGTGCTCCTGCTCTCCAGCTGCCCAGCTGGATTCCTGGTACTGCCATGAATAGTGTGCTCCTGGGGGCACGGGATAACCAAGGAAGGTTTCCCCTTCCCAGTAAAATGAAGCTATGAGGGGGAGGAGCACTGCATGCCCACAGTGCTGGCTCTGGAAGAGTGCCCCTGGATCCCTGTGCTCCCCCTCATCCCACACTTTGCTGTTTTCCCAGCTGTTTTCTCGCTTCTGGCAACACGAGCTTCTGGACACAGGGCTGGGATGTGGCTGGGTCACAGAGATGGAGAAAAGCTCTTATTTGAAGGATGAAAAGATGATGTGAAACAGCCCCAAGGGAGCCTGTGCTGTGGCTGTTCCTTGTGGCCGTGGCCTGCTGGGCACTGCAGATGCCAGGCTGCAGCACAGCAGGGCCCCCCCTGCATTTGCCCAGGCAGCTGGTGTGAAATGTGAGACCCTTGGCACGTCTGCTGGGGGAGGAAGGGAAAGCGTGGGATGCACAGAGGAAATTGGGTTTTGACATAAACTATGGGCTGCATTGGAGAAGGATGATTTCCTCTGAGGAGTGTTTGCAGTGCTGACCTACCCACAGACCATGAAGAGTGAGAACACAGAGGGGCTGGAGCCAGGGCCATCCATCAGGGGGGAACAGAACTCCCGGGAGGCTCCGGTTTTCCAAAACGTGCCCACTCGCCTTTTGGTTTGGAAAACTTGAACCATGAGTTGCTCAGAGCCAGGTCTCTTTGAATCCAAGCCTGTAAAGCTGGGAGAAGTTTAGAGAAACTCCCTGTCTTGGCTTATCTCCAAGTCAAATTAACTCCTGGAAGGTGAGGTGGTGTTCAGATAAATATCAAATCTCTCTCTAATGGGTCAAGGCCATTTTTTCCAGTGAACAAAAAGGATTTTTATTGGATCTCTCTTACACTGCATATCTCAGACTGAACTTAAGATAGCTGTGAAAAAAAATTAAGAAATGAGGAAGTCCAAATCCTGCAGCAACGAATAAAACCCATAAATTTCCTCATGAAGACTTCACCCAAATAAACCCAATGAAAAATCAGTTTAAGATTGAACTCAGTCTAGATGCAAGAAATCCCATATTCACACGTGCCAACTCTGGGAAGTTAATTCCTGATGTTTTTATTCAACTACCCTTTCCTCTGCACTGAAAATTTCTAGACTGTGCCCCAAAGTTTTCTCTCAGTTCTTGGCACTGCAGTCACTGTGAGCACCTCTCTGTGTGTGAGATATCCCTAAGAGAGAAACATCATGATGACAGCATAAAGAGGAAATAGTAGAAGGCTTCTTAAACATTCCAAGGAGAGAAGTGCAGAAAATAGATGTGAATCCACTTTTCCTCCAACATGAGGTGAAAAGAAGGCAGAGAGAACCCTCTCTAAAAAAAAAAAAACAACCCTCTTTTCCTTCTGAGCTACTGACAAAAAGACTTAGGGAAAAGAAGAGGGAAAAAAGGACATTTGTACAGTGAAGAAAAAAGGGAGAAGGCTTTGAAGACCTAATTAACAGACTGTCCCAAGTCACTTCAGTTCAGCTGCATCACAAAAGCTTAACAGAGATCCATGGGACCACAACAACCTGCCCAAGAGAATAAGACACTGTAAACAAAACCAGTCACTCCAAAAACCCACCCCCCTTCAAATCCAGGGGGCTGGGAAGGGGAGGAGGCTGCAGCTGAGGGCCTGTTTTCCTGCTCACTAATAAATTTAGTGTACAGAACCTTTTGTGAGTCCTTTTTAAAGTTGTTTGTTGATTAAAGCAGCAAACAACAAACTTAGCCTTAATTTATGCTTCTTTAAACATTTCAAGCTTGGGGGGGTGCTTTTTATAGGAGTTAATGAGGCAGAATAGGTTCTTTAAGGGGAAGATATTTTCTCACCAAATTAAAACCTGTATTGAAAATAAAATAATGAGATGAAGGTGGCTTTTCTTTCAGAAGTAAATAAATCTTGGAGTAGGAAACTTCTCACGCACTTGGAACCGTCCTTATCGGAGAGATCTGAGAACAGCAGGTTCACAAGATGTTCTCACTCTCCTTTTTTTAAAATTTATTTTGCCTTCCCTCTTTCATGTAAACAGTAATAAAGCATTACTTGCTCTAAATGTGCAAACAGTTCCAGTGTGTGAGAGCAAGGAAACAGTGGGAGCTGTTCTTTGCCACAGCAGAGCCACAAAAGCCCCAGGCAGGGACTTGGCCCCACCATAACCCAGGCAGGGCAGAGAAATGGGCCACATCGTGCCACCTCAGACACCTGGGCAAGTCTCAGAGGAGCTCCCAGCAAGATCCCAGGTCAGGCTGAATTTTCCAAATTAAAGCTTGCCTCAAATCTGCTGCATTTTGGCAATCCGGTGTAGCAGCACAAGGAAAATCAAGTACCAGAGTGGGCAGTGCAGGAAGCTACTGTGACACCAGTAATCGGCACCGGATGTCATTAGCTGGGGACAAACAGGCACAACAAGGTCCTGGTGTGACAGGAGAGCATCAGGCATGGCTCCTCTCAGAAATGGGGAAGAAAGGCTCCCTTTCATGGCATCTCCAAGCACACTGGAGGAGATAACCCTGTTTGTCTTCACCATAAAGGCCGACTGAGCGCCGGCCTCGCAGGCACAAACGGGTTGGTGCAGCCTCCAGACACGCAACTGCGCTTGGGGGCGTTCTGGGTGTCACTGAAATGTCAGTAGCTTTTCTGGAGAGAAGCCCATCTTTCTGGCTTATTCCTTACCAAAAGGAATTGGGATGTTTGTGGTGTTTTGCTGAATTATCCCTACTGTATGGGTAAGAACAGGGCTAAGCCTGCTCTGGAGTGCAAATCGAGCGTTTTCCCCTCCATCTATGGAAATCTGCAGACAGGGCAGCCACGAGCAGTCTGTAACTCCCCCCAGGATGCTGGGAGCTTTGCAGGAGGGCTGTGCTTACCCTCCTGCTGCCAGCAGGCTGACCAGGGCTCAGAAAGTCCAGTGCACACCTGTGGGAAGCCGTGGCAAAGCCTTATGCGATGGAGCAACAGCTCACCTCAAATTTCAAAGCAGCTGAAAGAGCCAGCAGCAGGACAGGAGGGTATGAATGGGGCTGTTTTCATATCTGCCCTGCAAATGTCTGTTAGCACAGCAATGCTATCCGTTGTTATCCGCAAACAGCGGGATTTTATCCGCCGGCCTCCCTCTCTGATCATGGAAAATGTATACACAGGATAGCCAAAGGAACCTGAGCCGGCAGCCAGCCACTCCCTGTGAAACCACATACTGCAGCCATGAGAAAAGGAGCTCAACAGGCACCAAAAAGTCAACACCCAGGGGAATTCCAGCGTTTGGCAACGGCTCGGGAAGATCGGGGCCTGCAAACCCCAGTGCTGCGTGGAGCTTACCCGCAAAGCAGCTGTGAGAGAGAGATCAGCCAGAGAATGACTAAGAGATTAAAAAAAAGAAATTGTGAGCTCTTCTCTCAGTCCATGAAAGCACAGCAACAGTGCCCTGGAATTAACTGCAGACATGCAGCCATGGAAGCACTTCACAGGAGGGGGGAAAGAAAGGAATGTATCAGGAAATCTCCACAGAGAAGTCCCCAGAGGCAGGCAGGGAGAAGAGAGGGTCTCCAAAGGGACACTTCTGGCTGGACTGCGGTGTCAGTGTCTGAAATATCAAGAAAAAATATTTTCAAGCTGTTAGCCAGCCAAAGGCAAACAATGGCATATGAAGATAAAGCAGAGAGACTCTAAGGGCTAAAATCACATAAATGGGATGAAAGCATCTCCAGCATGTTGGAGTCTGGAGGGATACAAGGCAAAACTTCCTCATGAACTTCCCCTCCTCTCTGTTGTGCACATATCCACAAAGGGCAGTCTGAAATTCCCCAGTACACTGAGCATCAGCTGGGAATGTTTCATGACCTCTCCCACTGAAATAAAAATCTAAATCAAGGGAAAATCCCTTTTAGGTGCTGTGGACATGATGCCTGTTCCAAAGCTGCTGAATGGAATGGAAAACCTTTTGCTGAGCACCTGTAGCTCCCCTCAGTCATGATTGCTCTACACAGCACTTACAATTTAATTTCTAATTAAGAGCCATGAACCAGACTCCAGATCAGATGGTGTCCACCAGCATAACTCCCTTTCTCCTCTGTCTCTGGTGGTTCTGGAAGGGAAGATCCCCGTGCTGCCTGTGCAAGTCCCAGATGTCCCAGTCACAGGGAGGAGCTGCAGTGGCTGCACACACAGCCCCAAGAGCTGTGCTGGGCTGTGGAGTAACAAAACTGGGCCAATGGGCTTGGAATTCAATCCTCCTTCTCACAGGGACTCCCTGCCAGGCCAAGGTGCTGGACCTTGGAGTGGGACTGTAACCACAGCAGGTCAAAAATTTACTGCAGACACTGTTCTGTTCAATGAAATACCTGCAGGAAATGTCCACTGATTCACTCACATGGTTAAAAAGAAATTGAACTGTTTTCAGGTTTTTTGGAATGGAATGAGAATCCTCCAGAAAAGCCTCTCACATGAATGATTTGTTTTGTTTATTTTTTTTTTTTCATCACTGAATCTTCTATTTCAGACTTTCAGTCTTTCATTCACTGGGGTTTTTTACAAGCCTCGGGCTGTCAGTTCCTTCCCCACAACTTCTACTGATTTTCTTCTTTTTCTAAGCCCTCTTGCCTTCAAGAAAGGATGCAGTTTTAAAATAGAACAAACTTCTATTGTAGCAATTTACATTTTAGGTATTATCATGAGTGAAAAAGCTGAAGCAAATGTGTTCTAACTTTTCCCTACCTGGGTTGGTTGTGCAGTGCTAACCATTATTCAGAGAATTCAGCATTTTATAATCTCTCAGGCACACTTAAGTAAATACATGGTGTTTGTAAAGGACTTTGGATTCACCTAATAAGCCAATGGATGTCACTGTTGCTCTGCACAAACCAAAATAGGAAAGCAAAGAAAGGTGATTAAACCAAAATAAAGTTACAGGAGAGAATTCTCTGACCTGGTCTGTGCTGGTTACATTGGGCAATTCCCTCAGGCGCTTCCTATGTGCATGTCCAAGGTATCCCACTGTAACTGCAGAGATAAGGTCAGGCTAACAGCTGGATGTAACAGAGGAGGGCTACAGCAAGGTTCCTAAGCTGTTTAACCCCTTCAGCTGCCACCTCCCCTGAAACCAAACGCAGGGAGAGGCATTTGTTGATGAGTTTCCTGGGAAGGACCCACCCTTGTGCAGCAGGATGCTCCAGGCTGGGACAAAGTAGGTCACCAAGAGGCTCTGCAGCCACGGCCAGAGCTGCAGCTGCCACATTTCTAGGTCAGTGCTCACTCCTGCTTTAATGGGTTGATAAAGGTTTAAGAAACAAGCGGAGGTTTTGGTTGCATTCCTGCGTGCCAGGCAGCAGCTCAACATCTCACCAGAGCTGCTGTCACTTGAGAATCGCAGTTGCAATGAGGGGTGGTTTACACTGAATTACTGACAGAGCTCAGGGAAACCAGGAGAGAAAGGCAGGGTCACCAGAGCACAGAAAATATGACCCAAAAGTAGAGATAAAAGGTTTGAATGCTGTGAGGGAAAATGAAGAAAAACGTCTCAAAAGTATGAGGAGCGTGAAGTTTCTGATCCTGGTCTAGTTCTGTCAAACTGTCCTTAGTCAGAACTGTCCCTCATGTACAGGGACTCTGCCTCTGTGATAAGAACTCAAGGCAACTGGAATTTGTTTCCTGGAAGGAAGAATACTATTTGATCAATTGGGAAAAAATGCCTGAGGCTGGTCCAAATTTCATATATTTGGATCTAAAATACACTTGGGATTAAGTGCAGTTATTCCAAAGTGTTGGTAAGAAGAGTAATTCCGTTTCCTGCACGTGCTGTTTAGCAAGCAGGAGCTAAGCAAACCAATAAAGCCAAAGCAGGAACCTCAAATGCCAGTTGTTTAGCACTGGAACAGAACCACTGCACCACACCGCTCCCACCAAGTGAGGAACTAAACCTGAGACATTGTCAAGGTGCTGATGAAAGTAATTCAATTGTTATCTCATGAGATCCCTCAGGAGGATCTCTGAACCCTATCTCAGAACAGGCTGAGCTTGTTGAAGTCTCTCCCAAGCCCCAGCAGCCTGTGAGCTGCCTAATTGCACCAGGCAGGAAGGAGCCTGTGGTAGACCTGTGTCAGGCACTGCTGTAGTTACTGTTTGTGCTGCTCTGAGGACATGGGCTGCTCCACACAGCCATGGTTCTGTCTGCTCTGCCCTGTCATTAGTCCTCAAAGGGACACCTCACCAACGCCCTCCTGCAGTGACAGCTGCGCCCACCACGTGTGTGAAGGCACACTTACACTAACCTTTGCTTTTTGAACTTTCAAAGCCTGCCGAATAAATGTTTAGGTGCCTCAACTCCCTTGTACAGTCAGATTAAGTTTTGCTTCCCCTGTAGGAAAAGTCACTATCTGCAAGTCAACTGGGTTCAAAAACCTTTCTGACTGCTTCCATGCAGCAGTTCCATCCATATTTTCCAGAAGTTTTGCAATGGCACTTTTGGAACTGGCCATTTCCCAGCTGGTATCCTCAGCTGTGGCAGAGGGAAAAGCCCAGGGAGCCACTCCACATCCTAACTCTGATGCTGTGATACCATGATGTTGTTCACCCTGTGCTGACGTCAATTAAACTCTTGTTAACTTCCATCAGTAAAACGTATTCTGATCTATTTACATTGGAACAGGCCAAGTTGAGGAATTTGCACTTAATGCTTATCGAGTCAACAGCAAAAGAAAAACACTTGACTCTCCAAGTGGTACAGAATGACATAACCCAGAGCGGGGTAAAACAGGTAAAAACGAATATCTTAGATATCTCAATAAAAATGCCTCAATAGAAGTATATCTAAACTAAAGCTCATGATAATTTCCTTGGGATTGTCATGGATGGGAAATACTTTTCAAAAACCAAGCCAGCTATATCTTAATTCCCAGATATTTGGTCTGCAAGGAAAGTAATCACTTGAACAGTGATGCTATCAGGAATTGCACAGTAATTCAAGACTATGTGACAACAGAGCTCTGAAAGAGGCATAATTTAATGGCTGAAAACAAGCCCATGCCCTCAACCTGCTCTAAAGGAGAGAGGCCACCCCGCCTAAACCCCAGAGCAATTTGCACTAAGAATGGTGCCACTGGCAGGCACAGTGCCCTGGCAGAAAAGGAAGATGTCCTGTAATTTCATAAGGTCAAGATTAAATTATAAGATACTCTGTTGCTATAAAGCAAGGCTGCTGCACACCTGGTATCATTAGGCAGCCACTCCTGGTGCGTGAAAATCCTCAGTGCCACCACAGTTAATTATGCACCCATGCAAAGGCAAAGAAGTTGTTTTCTATAATTGGATCAAAAGGATTGACAACTCAGAGTTAGGTTCCAAAAACAGATCTCTCTGCAGTCTTTTGTACTTCCTCTAACTCCTGAATCTCACCCCCACCCCTGGACAAACACATCAGCAGAAAAGGAGCAAATACCATGCACTTGATAGGGACGGTGACCAAACACACAAAGGCAGGACTCGTCTGAGTGACAAGTGCCACCTGTGATTAACCTCCCAGGTGATACAATGCTGTTCTGATCAGCTTGTCATCATCTAACCATCAGAAAGACACATTCTCACAATGTGGAGCACACACAGAGCACGACACGAAGCAGCCAGCAGCGCAGCCCGCTTACAGCAGCATGCCAGGCTGGGACAGGGTGGCACTGCCTGACAGCTGAGTGCCACCTCCTGTGCCCGGCTGGTTGTGTCACCACTACAGATCCAGCTGCGCTCACCATTCACATCTAAAAGAACAAGCAAACGACACCAGAGAGAACGAGAGGAGACAGCAAAGCGCGGCGTCCCAGCTCACCGAGTCTCCGAGCGTCCCATCCCTTACAAAGCAGGCGGACAAACCGAGCAGCAGCGCCTTGCTCTGCACTGCCACCGAAGGGAGCTGAAGCTTCCCCGGGCCCCGGTGCCCGGGCGCCCCCGACCCCGCGGAGCCGGGTACCCACCGGTGGGACGCGCTCCAGAGGGCCAGAACCTTCCTGAGGACGAGCAGGTGGCTCTGCATGGGCAGCGGGCCCGCGGCAGCCTCAGCTGCGGCCTGGGCCGGGCTCGGCGAGGCGGCGCAGGGGAGCCAGGCCAGGGGCACGCAGGGCGCAGCCAGCCCCGCTCACCCTTTTAACAGGCGGCCGCAGTAATGACAGGGCAGCAGCCAGCCAGCCGCGGCTCTGGAGTAATTGCCCTCGCTGCAGGCACCCAGCTGATGAGACAGGAGCACAGCAGAGGCAGGTGACTAAAGCAGGGCAGCAACAGCAGAAGGGATGCAGCAGGGAGACGGTGCCTTCTTGTCACCTCCCAGAAAGGCCCTGCCGTGGCTCTGAAGCTAAGGCAGGACCCTGTGTTTTAGTGACCCTGAGTTGTCCAAGCTCAACACACCAGCTTGCCCAAAGGATTGATGGCTTAGCCCAGCCTCATCTGACACTTTTTTTCCAGAACCTGAAATGATCTTAGAACTGTACAAGCTCCCATTCCAGTGTCACAGTGGAGACACAGCTCCTTGGGAAATGATAACAAAAGGAAGCCAAGGCAATGACAGTGGTTGTCCCTTCACTCCTGGTTTCCATCAGCTCCCTGTGTGATCCCCAACACCCATGAAGAGAGTTCAGGAAGAGATTTTATTGCCAGTTTCACAACCACACCTAGGGATGCTCTCAGCCCAGCCCTTGCATCAGGACTGTGGTTGGGAAACAGCCTGATCTCTCCTGGCTCAGACACTGCCTTTCCTCCTCCAGCAATGAGAACCAGTCCTGGGAAAGCCCTGTGCTTCCTGGTGGAGTGATACTGCAGGGCTGACTGGGGAAAAGCTGCTCTCACATGTATCCCTCTGCTCCTCCTCTGCTGCTGCTTCTCCTCTGCCCCAGGGGGAAAGGGATGAAAAAGGAGCAGTAGGCTGAAATTAGTAAGGAAACGCCAGAAGAAATAAGAGAAACCACAAAGAAACATGGAGAAAGCAGACAAGGCAATTCTTAGAGAAAAGGTCACCTAACAGAATCACACATGATAACTTTCCTGTGCATATTTGGTGCCATGCTATCAAATTAACCACTAAATGTCTCAGAGAGAGTACATTAAAACATTGATTAAAAGGATTTCCTACCTTATTATATTCTGAAGGATAATGCCCCAGTTAGGCATATCTTGTGCCCATCCACATTAAGTTAAATAAGGGCATTTCTGATCCTGAAGGAAGCAGGAATTACTTGACCTGTCATATGGACAGTGAAGCTGAAGCACTGATGAATTTATAGATAAAGATCTTTAAAAAGCAGGTGTCTAAATTCACGGTCTGAGTTTCCAAAGCACAGAGCAGTTTGCAGCCCCCACTGACTTCAAAGAGTCCTTCTTGGCCATTCACACAATTTTGGAAAAGCAGGAAAAAAGATAAGGATCGCTTTTGATGAAAAGCTTGTGACTCAGGGTTGGGATGGGAAACAGGGTTAAGCAAAATGAAGGCACATCACAGGCTCAGCTCCAGTGCCCTGGTACAGTGTGTGTCTGCTAAATGTGTGATTATCTTCCCATCCCCATGCAAGCAGGCTGTATCTCCTCACTGTATCAGTAACAGGAGATCAGGGCACCTCCAGCTTCGTTAACCATGTGCTGAAATCCAGCATGCTTTCTTTACAGAGTACACATCCAGCAGGGCAGTGCTCCCTCTTTGATCTTCAGCCTGCTCCCTCTGGGATCACTCTGGGTGTCCAACTCCCCTGCATGTCCCAGAGAAGGTGTCACCATAAAACAGGAGGACCAGAAATAAGGAAAGTGTAAATAATCCCACTCCCAAACCAATATATTCACTCCACATCTCTAATTACAGACAGGCAGGACAGATCTATAAGCCTTGTGCTGGAGACAGGAATGTTTTTAATTACACCTGGTCCCTAGACTGCCAGGTAGCCAGCTGCTCTTTCAAATTAGCCTGCTATGGCTTTTCCCTCCTCCCCGGATACATCTCCAGAGCTGCTAATGCCGAAAGCAGCTACAGCCTGGATGAAAGATCCCATGAATGCCAACCAGGCCCTTGTTAATACTTCACAAGATGCTTTGCTGGATAGTGTCTCAATATTGCTAAAGAGAAATTAACAACCTCATAGTACAACTTTCACTCAGTCAACCTACATGCAAAGTAGTTTACTCAGATGAAAAACTGAAAGGGCACAATGGTTCCCATCTAACATTCCACCTCCTTCCACAGCAGCACAGCGAAATTCCCCTTCTTTGAAGGCAATGTGATTTCTGGAAAGAGGACATGAAAGCACATTCATCACTTCCAAGACACAACACGAGGAAGCACTTAGGTTAGCCTGAAGTACATGCCCAGGGGCCTTGCTTACAGCACGCCCAGGATTCCTTATGCAAGTGTTCATCCATAACTGGTGTTGAATTAAAACCCTGTCTGTTAATTTGGCACAGTATTAGCTATGACCTTCCTGTTTCCTCATGGCACAGATGCTGCAGAATGACCTTCAGCCACACTGGCAGGAGCTGCCAATGTGCTGGGAAGCTTCAGGAAAGGCCAAGTCAGTGTGTAGGATGGGTGTCTGACTGCTAAATGATCCTGTTCCTAATCTTTCATGCTCCTAAGAGGAAATGAAATTTCAAGCTAAAAAGTTAACTCTTTGTTTTGAGCAGAAAATGGTTATTACTTTCAGGAGGAAAGCCAGTGCCACCCAGCCTCTGCCATGGATCTGGGAATTGACACCACAGTGTCCTGTGCAGGTTGCTCAGTTACCAGGTTCGGCCAGGCAACAACCCTCGGGATGGAAACGCTGTTGGGCTTTTTTATTAAAGCTTGGACATGTTACTGATTATTTCCAAAGTTCAAACCTGAAGCTTTTTAATTTCTGAGAGAAGTGATGCTGGTCTTGTGAGCTGAGCTGGGAGCAGAGATGCAGCATATCACCAGCAGAAATGCAGTAAAAACTAAATCAATTGACTGAGAGTATTTGGTGTGGCCTAGGTCTCTCTTTGCAAAGGCCAGATTCTCAAGGTTTTATTATGCCCTGCATATAGTCTATCAAGGGGAACACAACCGTTTCCCATGTACTGTAGAGTAAATGAGAACAGAATCAGACTCCACAGTAATTGAGAACTGGTAGTGAACTTGCTCTGTAAGTCTCTCTAAGCCTCAAGCCACCCATCATGCAGACGGTATTAATTTTAAGGGGATAAATAATGCAGAGCAAAGAAAAAAAAAGCCCACAGTCAACCCACAACATTCCAGAGCTATTTACTGTGTGGGGCTTTTTGTCATTTGATAGTTTTTTTAACAGTTTTAAACACTGTCCTCTTGATTCATGAGTTTGGTCTCCAGTGAATACCAGGAGGTTTTTACAAGACCAGCAAACACTCTGCTATTATATTATTTTAACCCCAGCTGTAGCACTGGTGATCTGTGACAGTTTGATAGCTGCTGTATATACAGAGCTGGGGCTTGGATTTTTTTTCCTTTCCCCTTTTTTCCCCCCCTTTTGGTGAGAGCTGGGGCCAAGCCATGGCAGACAATCTTGTAACGTGCCAATTTGTTCTGCTGGCGTCTCTCACCCTCAGCTTGTCACATGTACTTTTCAGCATAGACTAAAAAACTAATCAAAACAATCCTGCAGCGTGAAAGGTGCAGGCAGCGACTTCCTGACACTTGTCAGGAATTGCCATCACTGGGAATTCTCATGCCCCACCACCCACCCTGACTAACCTTCATAACAAAACAGGGCTCAATGCCTTCAGAAATGATTCGGGTCAGAGCAAACGTTGCTCGTGTTTTATCACCCGGGAAACTCAGAAACTTTCCAAGAATGAAGTTATGGGAGCGGGGCAGGCTGGGGAGCTCTGATGGACTGTCTCCCGTAGACAAGGAGGCCTCAGTGTCACAGCAGCACGTCCAAGGGCAGGCAGAGCGGGGAGGAAAGTGCCCTGAGAACCTGCAGGACACTCCTTACAAACAGGTGGCTGAATGCTAAAGAAAGACACACAGAGAGAACAAGCAGCAAGACACAGGCATGAATGGAATATATTTTACAGCCTGGCATGAGGAATTTAAGGAATTAAGACGGTTCTTTTTTGTTTCCCAGCTTAGCAGAAATATTCAGGCTTTAATTATTATTTGTCTTGCTGATGGAACATAAATCCCCAAGAATCCCCTTCTGGGGCACTCTGCAGTCTTTGACTTACCTGACACCCAGAAAGAATTTGATTTTGTGCCTGACATCACTGTCAGCAAAGAAGAGAAACCGGTGTTAAGAGGTTTTAGCCTCCTTTGTTGATCTTGGCTTACACAGTTTGAGGACTTCGGGCAGATTGGCATTAAACAAAAAAAGCCCAATGTGCTTTTGCCCTAAATTCCAGGGTGCTACTCTGTGACAGGGCTGCTGGCAGTGACCTTCTCCCTTCCTCCAGCACATGGCCTCAGGCCCCTCTATCCACAGGCTTGATCCTGCAAGGCTGTGCCCCGCTGTCCCCACACCAGCACAGGGGTAATCCAGAGCATTTCAGTGCAACTGCTCACACTCTTAAAGCTGATCATGACCTGAAAGGCTTTGCTGGATCAAACCAGAATATTTGGCACTGGGTAATTTGGGAACCACTTGTTTTGGTGACTCATGTTCTACGAGCCCTTTAGCTTGAGCAGCCCAGCAAACACCCCCAGTAAGAGATAAAGGCAGTGAAACCATGAGGGCAGCAATTGCCAGACTTTGGGACAGGTCAGAGCTACACTAAAGCCTAAATCATGAATTTTTGGCTTGCCTTTGGCTACACCAGTACTCGCAAGTAAAGGAAACCTCCTGACCTCCAGGCCTGGAGCAGCCCACTGAACCGCTGGGGACACACCGCAGGATGCTGCAAGGTGAGCACTGACAAAACTTCAAAACTCTGGAGCTCAGGTTTCAAGGAAAATCTCCTCTAATTCACCTTTGTTTCTGTTAGAGCCCAAAAGGGTTTAAAGACAATGTCAGGTGAAAGATCTGCAGGGAGTTAAAGCCCTGCTGACAGCCTGACTTTAATCCCCAGTGGTGCAGGATGTGTTTGGGTCTTGGCTCTGGAGCTCTGGCTACTCCAGCCACATCCCAGGAGCTGTATTCCACCCCATTAGCTCAGACTGTTCCCTCTGGGGTCACAGGAATGTGGCTGGGAATAAATAAATCTATCAGCTAGAGAGAAACCTTCTCTTTACATTTCTAAGGCCTGATGGAGTTTAAGCACAAGATTTAAAGCAGCTCACTCTGTTGTTCCTGTGCCCTCTGGCACTCCACATTGAACACAAGAGCCAGGTTTTATAGCATAAACAAAGCAGGCTGCTAAACAATTGAGCAGACAAACTGGTTGGAAAGGTTGTGCTTCCAATCTGGCAGAGGCAAGCTGGTCCCTTGACCTCGGGAACAAATACTGCCCCTTCTTTGAGGGAAAAGATGTCCCCACCACCCTCCTGTCCTGTGCCTGTGTCAGGTGATAAAGGCAGGCAATCAGTACTGCCAGAGATCAGACCTTGATCAGGAATCCTGCTTGGCCTAGCCTTAAAACATACAGGCTAGCAGTCAAATCAAGGCATTTTGTTGTTTGGATTTTTTTAAACGCTGGGGTGTAACATGGGGACAGATCCCAAGGATCTTCTTTCCAGTCTCTATCCCATTCCTCTCTCTTAGTCTAGAAGAAGGAACTAGCAAAAAGTTGGGGATCTGCCTAAGGAGAAGAACCCGAGGCAGAGCTCAGGAACTGGGAAGATCAGTACAGCTGTGCATCATCACAGTGAAATCTTCCTAAAGGCAACTAGTGTACTCCTCTCCTGGAAAACTGTTGTAAACTTTGCTCATTCCTGCCTTATGTAAGCATCACCACATACTACCTGCCTTCAGCATGGACTGTGACTGACAGCAAGCAATCCCAGCAGCAGCTATTACACCACACTCTTCATTTCCCTGGAAGGAAGCTGGAATGGCAGTGACACTGAAAAATAAAAATCTTCTCAACAAGCAAATCTGATCAGTAGTGAATCCAGCTTGGAATGCTAGCCCTTAAGAGCAAAGGTTGGTAAAGAACCTGAAATGTGACAACATGAACTCCAAGCTGGCAGATTTAACCCAGAGTCATTTCCATTAAAAAGATAAGATCCTTCAGAATTCTTAGGCAGCTTATGGTAACTAGGAACCCTTGTTCACTCTTTAAAAAAGCCATTTGTCACAAATTCTCATTCACCCCCCCCCCACACACAGAGGGGTGAGTCAGATGAAAGATGTCTGTCTGTTAAGCTCTGTGACAGAAAATATGTTAATAACTTTGAAATTAAAGCAAGACCCTCTTACATACACCTTAACTATGAAAACACAATGCTCAGCTCTTAGGCCTTTTCTTTAGGCAAAGGTGAAGCTCTGGTGCCAGCCTGGAGCTGAGGGAGAGAGCTGGGAGTGCAATGGGATCTCCCATGTCTGGACTACTGCAGAGGAAGTCACACCACCTCTGACCAGCACAGAACTGGAGCTACTGGTGTTTGTCACCCACCAGCACGCTTTGCAAAATTTTTCAGTCAGTTTTCAGTCAATTTTTCAGTCAGTTTTCAGAAGTGGCTTCACATGGAACGTCACTAATAAAATAAATGTTCAGAGGCAATACACCCTGTCACCAGTAAGCAGTGACTTGCTGAATCATCCCTAAAGGTTCCTGTGATGCCCTCTGGGCTGATGCCGACTGACTGCCTGCCTGATGCCATACCTGGAGATTCCTGATGCCTGAGGGCCTGCCTTGGATTTTGCTCTGCTTTTATGGCAGCAAGCACTGCTGGTTTGTAACCCACCTGTTTGTATGAGATACAACCATGTAGATAACAATGAGCAATAATTCTGAGCCAGAGTCCTGATTCTGGCATCCAGCACACCTCTCTGCAGGGCATTGATCACTTACTTGTAAAATGTTTGGTCTCAATCCCCTCACTCCAGCACTGCAGGACTAGACCTGATCCAAAGCACCCTCTGGACAGGAACTAGCTCATGAAGTCGACCAAGCCATTTGTAAAAATAGATTTAGGACATTGCAAAGGAGCTGCTCCAGCCTGTCACCTGCTAAAACTGAAACTGGGGACTGGTCATTAGTGCCAAGTACAGCTGACACTGCTGGACCAGTGTCCATTATCTGACTGCCCATCCCTCAGAGGCTCTGACAAAACTGGGACAAGGAACAAAGCACCTTTCACCCCAGAGCATGTTGTGGGTCACAAGGTCATAAGACACAGTTCAAATTAACATTTTGTTTGCTGCAAAAAGGTCCAGGGCCCTGGAAAACAGTGCTCTGCTCATGGCCCAGATCAGTGCTGGAGTGTGGGCAGCACTGGGCAGGCAGCTCAGGCCTGCAAGCATTATTCACACAAGTAGTCCTCACTGTCTGCTTAGTCCCACTGCAGCCATGAGACAGGGGGTGTCCATGCAGTCCTGCAGGAGGAGGAGAAGAGCCCTTAGCCATGGAAACTGTGCTGAGACATGCATGGGGACATTTTATCACCCACTTCTCCTGTTGGGACTTAGCAGCATTTCCCAGTCCATCCCTTTGTTTCTCCTTTCTTTTCCTCTAGTGCTTGATCTTGTCAGCGAGGCAAAAGCTCTTGGAAAGGTTTCCTGATGTCCCACACATGTCACAGGCTGGATGTGCTGTGTAGCAATATCATCATAGAATCATTTAGGCTGGAAAAGACCTCCAAGATCATCAAGTCCAACCTTGCCCTTGTCAACTAACCCATAGCAGTGAGTGTCATGTCCAGTTGTTTCTTTAACACTTCAGGGATAGTGACTCCATCCCTTCCCTGGGTGGCCCATTTCAATGCGTGACAATCCTTTCAGTGAAGAAATTCTTCCTGACACCCAGGCTCTGGCTGTTCAGCTCTCTTCAAGCTGCACCACCACTCACAGGGTCAGTCAGCACTTCCTGCTGCCCTCCCAAACAGCACAGGGAGGAGAAGAGGCTCTTGCTTCCCTACTTCCATCAACAGACATGTCTGAGCTGCAACTTGCTTTTTGTGACTTGCTGGCCTTGTGTATGTAAATTATATAATTAACAAAATACCCCAAGAGACAAATGGGCAGTTTGCAGAGCAAAACCCAACTCCACATTGTTCCTCACTGATATTGTCTCAGCACAGCTCCCTTTTGGCTCACTCTGAAGCCATTCATGTGCCCACACCCATTCCCACACCAGGAACTTCCAGCCCCTTGGCTTATGATTTATCTTTAACTGCAAAGATATAAAGCACGACACAACGCTGACTTTCTCTGGGCTCTCCTTTGCAGCAGAATTGCTTTATGGTATCTCCTTTATGGTTCTTTGTCATGTGTTCTTTATTCCTGAGGAACCCTGTGAACACTGCGCTCAGAAGCACTGCAGAATCCTCAGGGACAGCAAAGTGCTGGAATTAAAAGTGATTTCCAGCAGAGAGCTCAAGTGAAGCAGCGAAACTTTCAGCCAAGGACCTACTGGGATGACAGGAGCAGACCAGTGTCCTATATATTCTCACACTTAGGGACAGCTACAGGCACCTGGGGTCTCTATTATCCATACTTTCAGAGGCACTGGAATTATGAGCCACATTGGTAGTGCTCATCATGGCAGCCCCACGCCAGAGAGAGAATAAGCGCTCAGTCACTGAGGCAGAGGTGAAGCAGGAAGATGCAGGAATACTCTGGGCTTGTGAGGAGAGCCCCATCTTCCAAGCCTTGGATGGGAGGGAGAATGATAAAGAATCTGTTCCCCTTTTTAGCTACCAAAGGCTCATTCTTGGGTGGCTGCAGCTGAGGAAGGCAATATTTTCTTTTCTAAGAAGCAGTTCTCACCATCTACTTAGCAGGAAAATCCGGGCTGCGGTTACAGCAAGCAGTACAAAGACATTCCTCTGAAAATTAGAGAGAAAGACCTTGTATTTTTCTTTTAATTGCCTTTTCGTACTTTCAGTGGTGCAGGGTATTTTGCCAAGTGCACCACACATGGCAATCAAGCCTCACAACATCCCTCACCTGAGGAAGGGCTGTCACACGTACTGCCTGCACAGAGAAATGGAAATACACAGCAGTAAACACCTTGCCTCCCATCCCACAGTGAGTATGTGGCACAGGCAGAAATGATACCCAGGCATCCTGGCCCTCTAATAGTTGCACACCTACTAATCAGGCCTTACACATGTAACTACAGGCCTTTAGTTTAATGCTGTCTATGAGGAAAGAAGTATACTGCTGATTTTTTAACAGCAGATATTAATTATCCTTTCCTTAATCTTCCACAGGGAATAAACAGTGAGGAATAATACTAGCTGCCTTACCCCCAAATTTAAATGTTGAGTGCTGAGAGTTTGTGTTTTTCTTTGCCCCTAAACATTGCCCTGAAGGGCTGCTGTGTCTCTGCAGAGCACGAGGTATTCCCACGTAGTCACACCGTACACAGGGCTTAGTGAAGGGCTCCATTTCAGGCACACCAAAAAGCCTCTGGTCCTCCACAGTGCAGAACTGGACTGTGAGAAGACGATAGCTTGGCTCTGGATAGATGGATCAGGATAGATGCATCCCCTCAGCCACCCAGGCTAGGCTTAACCTTCACACCCTGCCATAAAAGGCAGCACAGACCTTCTTAAAACAGTCCAGGGGATTCTACCCCTTCTACACAGAAACAACCACCTATCCTGCCTGATAAACTGGCACCTCGTGTCAGCTTGTGCTTATGTCTAATAAATAGCCAGGGCTGAAGTCACTGGGATTTGCTCCTGGAGGGGTAAGGTCACTCACTGCCTTGATTCCAGGCCTGGAACAACATCACTTGCTCGTGTCCTTAATGACATCACGAAGCTTGTGCCTTTAAAAGACTTCTTAAGAGCAGCAGGAAAAAGAAATGCCTAGGAGGTTCCAAAAACTCATGTCTGAAGGTTTAATAGGTTGATTTATGGGTCTGGGTCTCTCCCACTGTGGCTCTAAGTAAATGTTCAGTTAGGATTTCGTGAAGGGCTGGTGATCATTTCCTGCTTTGTCAGCTTTACTGAACGGAGCTGCCGCTGCTCTCCTTCCAGAAACAAGGCCTCTCTGATAAGAATTACTTGAAAAACAAGAGCAGTTCAAATTCCAATAGCACTAATTCATCATTAAGCTCAAACTCCTCCTCATGCCATCATTCTAAAAGTCTATGCCAGACTAAGGAAGACAGAGCTAAAAAACACAGAATAAAAGTGCTCGGATCCTGAAAAAACCACAAATGTACTATATTTGCACTCGGTCACTTTTTAAAAGGACACTTTTTACCTAGCAATGTCCCAGAAGAACAAGGCAGGGGGGTTTCTCAGGTGATGAACATAAGGCCCTTCTGAGGATTTAGCATCTGCCAGTGCCAAAATGCTTTGTGCTCTCTATGAGTTCACAGCTCTATTTCCAAAGTGTGGTTACATGTTAACTGTGAATAAAGTTTTCCCTACTCTCAGCTGGGCACAGTGTGTGGCAGGCACATCCCAGGAGGGGACATTCACAGGAAACCAAAGGACAAGGGGGCCCTGAGCTTTCCCAGTTAAAGGGAGGGCTGGCAAGTGTCACAACCGAGCCCGTGTGGATTTTGCTCAAGATCTTCTCCCACAAAAGCTCTTTTTTGAAATGTCACAGGGTACTTCAAGTGTCCTGGAATTTACCAGCATCATCCAAGAGGCACTTGGATGTGTAAATAAAATAGCTGTGCACTTAGTCCTGGCTCCCAGCATGTAACCTCTGTGTAGGAACAAACGTTGTCAGCTCTGATAAGGACATGGGCTGGTTACACAAAGGTGAGTGGCCCCACAGATGCACGCTATGAATCAAAGGAACTTCTCAATTATACTGTTGTATCACCCAAACATAAAGCAATCCAAATCTACCATAATCCAAGGAGTTTGGGCTTGGATACACTGGGTACATGCATGGGTCTTTGGAGGACACCTCATGTTGACTTTTAAGAATTCCTGCTTGGAAAGTGTCACATGTAGTGTTCATCATGCTGAGATGGCCAACATGTGGCCTCTAAAACCCAGACATGAAATTAAGCAAGTGCTCCTCCACAAATGCCTGAAGAAGCTGCATAGCCCAACCAATTCAGGAAAACCACAGCTGAAGCGATGCCAACAGTGCATTTGAAATACAAAAAGATAAATAACCTGAAGGACAAGTGACCACAGGTAAAAGAAGTGTGAAAGAGGCATGGGAAAAGGTACAGAGCAAGCCGGTGCTAACTTTTCCAAAGAGAAATTCATTTAAGTAAATTAATAAAAAAAAACCAACATCTTTTTCTCTGATGCCCAAATATCTAAGAACAAAAAATGACACTTGGGCTTTCCTGGCTGCACCTGAAAGGCCTCATCACACAACTCTCCTCGAGGTGCTCCAGGGGAACTGGATAAACAGCAAAGAAATGGCAACACGAAATCAAAAGCTGAGAATTATTCACACCAAATTGTCTCCCCTCAGTTGTCACTCCCAACCTCCTGCTCCAGCAAAGCCCAGTCAAAAACTGCCCTGGAAACAAACCCCTCCTTTTGTTCTCTGAAGACTAGAAGTCTTTTTATATTTAAATGAAAATCTGTCAAACTAATTATGTGAATATGTAATGGTCTCATTTTGTACTCATTAGAGAACATGGTAATGGCCATAAATTCCTCTGACGGAGCGTGTATGTGTGAACATGAATGTCTGCTAACGTCTCATAACCTTCAGGCTGGACCACGGCTTTTGTCCCCGGGTTAGACCTCTTGAGACAAACAAAAGGCCCAGTATTGCTTAAATTAGATGCAAAGTGCTGTGTTACAGCAATATGATAAGCATGATTCTTGTGCACACAAACAGCCCAGGGGAGCGCAGGGAGCGTTCCCACCGTGACAGAGACGTGGCCCCGTGTCGCTCAGTGACGCTGGCCATTGTCCCGGGCCATGTACAATTTTCTGCTTCAGGATAAATGGGCAGTACAGCTGTTGCTGTGGGTTGCTCTGAATGTCCCATCAGGAGAACTTCAATGGGATGTGGCATTCTTGGCATTTTTTGGGTGCTTTTGATGTCCATAGATAAAGAGAAGGAATAAATATGGACAAGCAGCACAGAAATAAATGTGTAGGTATTATATCTCATTCATAATTGACCTTCTTCTTTCACTTATTTCTCTCTATCTTCACATACTGATGACAGATAACTTTTGAAATAAAGCTGGGCTGGCACTAAAATGAATCTCAGT
This sequence comes from Melospiza georgiana, assembly GCF_028018845.1. Lineage (NCBI taxonomy): Eukaryota > Metazoa > Chordata > Aves > Passeriformes > Passerellidae > Melospiza > Melospiza georgiana. The sequence continues at coordinate 41,842,257 of NC_080434.1, read as the reverse complement.
CTGAATTTAACAGATGCAAGGAAAAAAATTGGCATCAAAGAATATCCAATGCAGCATGTTGGAGCTGAGGCAGAAAATACTGAAGAACATTGATGATTCAGGAGGTGTGTTGCAGCGTAGGAACAGCAGCAACACTTTATAGGGAGAAGTGGGCTCCTGGGCAGGATGAGGCAGAAGGCACAGACTTGTCTCAGCAGACTCAAGCCTACATTGCTGGTTTTGTTTTGAAATGTTATTCTGAATGGTACAAAGAACAAAAAGTGTGATAAACACTGAAGAGAGAGAGAAGGAGACTGAACCTTAACAGCCCTCAGTCATCTACAGCTTTCCTTTACTGATCCCACTATCCAAAACCAAAACCACCCAACTCGGCTTCATTCCCTTCCTGCTGGGGGATTGTGACAGCATCCATGCCTGGATCAAAGATCTTATTCTACATTAGAACAGCTTTCAAGTAGAGAGCACAGCAAAGACACAAGCTGACACTGAGGTGCAGTTAAATGTAAGCAGAGTTTGTGACTGCTTGGTGCAGCTCAGAGCATCCCTCCACAGCTGGCTCTTGCTCTTCGCTCTTTCCAGCCAAAAACACAACTGCCTCGTGCCTGTAGTTCAGGCTGGCAGCTCACAGTGCAAGAGTTCTGGGGAGGGAGAAGAGGCTAAAGAGGAAGGGAGCGCTGCAGAACCCATAAGAACACCCATACTGGCTCAGTGAAGAACTAAATGTGACTGAAGACACCAAGTGCTTGATTTTAATTGCTGTTTTCCCCACCCCACTCCCCGTGGTTTTTTGGGGGTCATTTACTGGGAAGGATGGCTGCAAAGAGCATGGCTATGACTGAGTAAGCTCCTGACTAAAGCCCAAATCTCTGGTTGCAGCAGCACTGCCGTTTCCCCTGAATGAGATCAAAAGTAAGAGATAAAACATATGAGGAGGTGAAAGGCTAATGGCTCCTGAAAATAGTTCGGTGGTGATAGGACTGAGATTATTTCTTCGAACAACATTTCTCTCATTAAAAGCAGGTAGGTATCAGATTTTAATGACTTGTTTTTTCCCATCTGGGTAGGGCCAGAAAGACTTGACTCCTCTGTTCTCCACAGCCGTCTTTCAGAAGAAATGCTTACCTGCCTTCTTATCACGGTTAAATGATACCCATGCTTGAAAGCAGGATTTCTACCCTTCCCCACAACCTTGGGCAAATATACCTGGTTCTCAGAGAGCTGACAGGAAGGCAAATCCCCTATTGCAAACTGACAGCTGTCAAGTGATAATAAATACCTGTAATAGGGAGAGTTTTATCCCTCCTCCCTGTACAGATCAGCTTTCACTGAAATTATACCCTGCTCCCTGTGATCAAGCCACTGTAGCTGTGTGCCCAGCTTCAAACACAGCCCTGAGCACTGAGGAGAAAACTACTGAGTTTCCTCCCCTCTCCTCTTTGTGACATCTCCTTTCAAAGGACATAAAACTGCCAGTTCCGTGATTCCCTCTTGTCCATGGAGGATTCTCTGCAAATTTTGGTATTTGTTGCATGCTGTTAGGCATAGAAATAAAATACTAAAAGAACACTAAAGAAACCAATATATTGTCTGGGAGAGTTAAATACCCCTAACTTCTGAATGTCTCACGTCAAACCTCTTGAAACAGTCATGTAAATTTGCAACTTACAAGTCCTCATCTTAAAGGAATTAAAACACTTAAACACAATCCACTTCGCTGAGTCACAGCGAGAGGTTGAGCAATGTGCAGGAATGAGGCCTCAGCTGCTTGACAGCAGGAAAAAAAGGTTAAGGTATGGGGAGAAAAGAAATCTGCATTTCAGAAGGGAATTTCCAGAGGAAAGGAAGGAGTAAAACCATTCAGACAGACTGACAGTCTGTTCCTGCCCCTGCTGACAGAATAAAGGCTCTTTCAGCACTAACCTTTCCCCATGGCATGCCACCTCACACTGGTGAACGGAAGACAGAGTTCTTGTGTGGCAAAATCTTCCCTGGAACGCAAGTTGGCATCTCTCAGTACCACCAGTGATGCTGAGTTGCCTGTAACCTCAGAGAATCCAGTCCCACCACTTCATGATGCAGCAAAACCCCTCAGCCATGACAGAGGAGCTCCAGGGCCAGAAGAAAATGATGGGCACAACAAATCAGTCCACTGGGACTATTTACATCAGTTATAACCTTGGTATTTGTAATAACATGGCAGAAGTGATTTCTGTTTCATTGAGGACAAGCAAGTGGTTGTACATCCACTGGAGATTTTACTGACCTCATGGCAAACCCAGGTGCACACTTGATTTGAATAGAACTAGATTTTGGCAATTTGTTTTCATTATATTGCAAGAGTCCTATTGTCATTACATTGCAAAGGTTCCACATTGCTAGAGTTTGGTATCTCCTTGATGTTTCTGATGTTTCTCATAGGCAGCTCCTCCAAGCACTGACTCTTCCTTGTCCTCGCAGCAGCCAGCTGCCTCCAGGTCCCCTCAACCAACCAACCCACTCTTTTATAGCACTCTTCTTGTTATTGGCTACAGCAGTGGCCTGTTAAAGTCAGGCCTGCTCCTAATCTTTAATAATTGGCTCAGCTGCAACTCCTTAAGGGGTAAGATTACTTTCTATACTACCTTTATTTACTTATATTCTATCCCCCTAAAACAATTAACAATAAATTATACACATGGGCTCACGTCCTAGCACAAAAAGGAAAACGCCTCCCCAAACCAAACGCAAGCTGAGCTCTACAAGGCCCTTTCTCCTTCAGCAGGCATCACTCCGGAGCAGGAATCCCAGCCCCGCTCCCGCTTATTCATGAGGGCGCGCATGCAGGAGCAGAGAAGAGGCTCGGGAAGAATTTCTTTACAAGAAAGAGGCAGCAGCCCCATTCCTGAGCCGCTGTTGCTATGGGCCCGCGGGGCTCACAACAGATGGCAGGAGAGCCATCCCTGCGCCCGGCTCTGAAGCTGTCCACTCAAGCATGCCATTCGCATTCCCCGCATTCCGGCGGGACGCGGCCCCGGCGAGGGCGGCCGGTCCCCGGGACACCCGCGCCGCCCTCTCTCCTCTCCGCTCCGAAGCAGCAGGACCACAAATCCTGTCGGGATACGGGATTTCGGTACTTGGAGAGTTTCACTGCCTGGGAGAATGTGGTTTGCCGACCAGAGGCTCAGTCCTTGACATTGTTCCTGCGTCCTTGTAGTGATCTGATTGGGAGTGAGAAAACAGCACCGAAGGGCCTGATCCAGACCCTGATGCAGGGCTAGGCATCTTCCTGCTCCCTGGGTGGAGGGGGCAGCAGCCTTCAGGACAAGGGCTTGAGGTGGGGAGGGCTGGACGGAGGCAGAGACGTCCTCTTTGCTGCAAAGACATCATTGCATCCTAACCACTTGAGGGGAGCACAGTTCAGAGCCAAGGCCACGGCCAGAAAGGATTCAGTGTCCAACAGGTATTACAAACAGCTGAGAAACGTGAGAGAAAGTGAGCAGAGAGAAACCAGTGTAAAGATGCACTAAGAGAAGTGGCAGGTGGGGAAAAGCACAGTTTAAGAAGCAGAGATGTCCAAGTATATAGAAAAGGGACACCAGATGCAGCAGCCAAAGACTTCAGGTACAGCATTCTGCCTTGCTGCTCCATCTAGGTTGCAGTAGGGCAAGATTACCTGCAAGAGCCCCCAAAGTATGCAAAACCTTGTTGAGGGTTGAACTCCCCATTCCCAGGGAGTTCACGGTCACAGACTTCCTCTTTTGTGCCCTGCAAATCCCGCCTGGGAACCAAAGCGTGCCCGTGACTCCCAGCAAAGCTCTCCCAGGGCACAGGCATGCCAAGGAAAATGCACCCTGGCTCCCGTTGGACACTCAATGGCAGCGTTCTGCTCTCCTACACCCAAACAACGGCGGGGCCGGCTCTGCAGTGAGGAATCTGAATGCTATGTGCCTGTTGCTCGCTGATCACACAGGACGGGCTCTTCGGGGCTAATTTGCATTTGGCTGCCGGAGCCACCGGGTTTTCCTTTTCCTGAGGGGTGTTACAGCAAGGATGCTGGAGACAAAGGGGCAGATGCTGTGGGCCGGCCGTGTGCAGCTGGCCATCGCATTGTGCCGAGCTGCAGGGCTGCTGCTCCGAGGCAGCCTGGGAAATGTGCTCCCTGCTCCGGGCACGCTCAGCCCAAAGCCAGCGCCGCTCCGCTTCGGCCATGGGACTCGCCTGACCCCCTAAATGCCCTCCTCCCAGAGAATGTCATTTTCTAGTTCCTTTTCTTTCCAGTGCAGACACGGAGCAAGCCATGTTGGAGGAAAGAATCTGACTTCTGCTAAAAGTCGTTCAGGTGGCTGCACGTGCAGTCTTTTCTGTGCAGGCAGGCAGGAAATTCTCCCTCCCTCTCACACACACACAATGGTTTAGATTTGGTATTTATGAGCTTAAATTGGAAATAAAGGAGGAATGAAATTTCCAGGTGGCTCTTTCTTTCTGTAATCTTTGCTATGTTTCTCCCTCCCTGTCTTTTCTATCAGTCTTTAATCAAATTCCTGCTGTTACTTTTATTGAACAAAAGAGATGCTGGCACAGCCCTGAAGTGCCTCTGTACATGGGTTGTCCTCTAAAAGCCAAGTTGCTGCGATTTATTACTAAATGGTCCCTGCAGGCTGTAATTTATGAAAGGCAGAAAGAAACGTCCAAGCTTTGGCAACTGAGGTAAATGCTAATATCTGGTAATTCTTCAGCCACTTGGGTTTCTATGAGGTATTGCCTTCAGCCCTTTGAAGGCATCCAAAAGACTTCTCTTTAACACAGAGAAAACAGTAGCATCAGCCTGAGATGAATTTTTTCAATTTGCTTGAAGGGAGTGACCACCCAAGCTCTTTAATTCAGGCATCTCTTCAAATTTCAGATGGGAGGTTCCTCTGATTGCTGCAGCCTGGGAACACCCTGTTCACCCCTGTAGGCATCAGGCCAGGCAGGGTGGTGGGATCTGTGCTGTGAAGCAACCTCTTCCTCCATGCTCTGGAACCTTGTCCGCTCCACTGCCTCAGGAATCTTCAGGGATACTCCCATGCCCACTAGTTTTGTCCCAGTATTCCACTACAACCTGCACTGCCAACTTTCCCTAAGCACAGTGGATCACCACAGCTTAGATAAGAAAAACAGTTACAATTTCCCTTGAAGTGCACAGCTAAAGCTTTGGCTCATACTCAAAGATAAAACAACCCCAAACAAACTCCAAACTAAAAATATCCTAATAGCAATGAGGCAGCTAATGAGTTTGAAGATTAGTTAATAGGTTTACTAAAGGAGTTCATGTGTCAGGAAATACTCAAAATCAAATCCAAGTTCAATGAACTTAGTTTTATGATTCATGACCAATCTAGAAGGGTGGATAGGTGTGTGTACAACATACGTCAGGTCTCCAAAGAATGCAAATTTGTGCAGGGCCACCTGGAGCTACAGTGATTGCCAGCACTGGAGCTGTACTAATCACCATCTCTCGTGAACCATCCTCTTTCACATTCTCTCTCTGCTCCGTGCAATGTTCAAACAAGAGCATATCCCAGATTGTGGGGCTGGTCCATCTCTGTCCAGCAGTGACGTGAAGTTCGTGCCCGGTTTGCTACCCACTTTAAATGACTCTCCACTTATAAAAGGTGAAGGCCAAGAAGAGTGCCACGAACTTGAGCATGGATTCTTCCAGATTATGAAACTGCAAACTGCACCCTACAAATCGTGGTGCGGATGTGAGTCAGAGCCCCTGATGGCGAAGACTCAGCATCCCAAGTGCACGGCATTGATATTACCCTTGGACGCCGAGGGTGGGGATGCCAACACGCTGCACAGCTCTGGAGGCTCTCCCAAGTTCACCTCTCCTGTGAGCTCCTGGCACTTTTCTAGCCTGAAGCCCGACAGCTTTGCTTAGATTGCCCAGCAGCCTCCCGGTGACAGACCCTGAGCGCCTGCACAGCACCCGGCTCCGCGTTTGCTGGGCGCCCGAAAAATGCCCCCCCCCGGCACTGCACCAACACTCGTTTGCTCTGAACTTTCCGCTGCCCGGGAGGTTTAGGACAGAGAGAGTCCCTAAGGCTCCCGCCCTCCGTTGTGCCCAGCCCCGCGGCACGGAGCCGCGCAGAGGCCGCTTACCTTTGGAGCCCCTGGAGGCAGGCTCGGGATCCCCATCCCGCCCGAGGGGAGCGCGGGGCCGGCGGCGGGGAAGGGAAGGGAAGGGAGGAGGCAGCGGGGAAGGGAGGAAGGGCAGCAGCGGCCGGAGCGCGATAAAGCGCCGCGGCTACAGGTGCTGTGCTCGCAGGCACCTCGGCGCTAATCCCGCAGGAAAAAGCAGGAGGTTGGCTCGGCACAGGCAGCTCGGATTACTGCCCTCCTACCCGGCAGTCGTCAGCAGGCCTGACAGACAGGAGCAGGGACCGTGAGGAAAGGGGGAATGTGCTGAGTGAAAGTGCCAGTCAGCTCTGCCCCGGCTCCCCGCAGGTTTGGGCTTGGCTTCTCTTGTAATTAACACTGGGCTTTGCGGGGAGAGAGAGGAGAAAAGAAACTATATCCAAGAAAAAAGTGTTTTCAGCCGGCCAGGAACTATCTATTGTTTCTCTCGAAGTTCGCCCCTCACATTGCTAATGAAGAATGTAACGGGGATAAGGGTGGGGGATAAACGCGGCGGAGGAGAGGTGCAGCAGGGATGTTGGTCCCTGTTGTTCACAGGCCCCTAAATTGGGGCTCAGCAGTCGACTGCAGGGCTGAAAAAGGTGACACAGAAGAAGGCTCTGGAAACTGGATGAAGTCCATGGAAATAATCCCAGAAAACCACATGGCCCTCAATCCACGGGACACATCCTGCTACTGAGGAAGGCAGCCTAATGCAGCATGGGAGGTTCAGGTGCTCTATACCCAGCCAGGCTGCCTTAACATCCAAGAGAAAGCTGAAAACCTCCATTAAATATATATTAAATGTATTAAATTAACATGCTTTTCCTACGAGGAGCAAAATGGTTCATTTCGGGCCAAACAGAACACACAATTGCATTTCCATTTAACTCTAAATAGTTCTCTTTTCCAGGCCAGCTGTAAAAAAAACATTCACAGTCTCACCCATACTGTTCACCACATTTTCTCTACTCCAATGTCCCCTTGACTTCAAGTAAAGGAAATACATCATCCTCTTCCACACGGTTAAGTTTTTGAATGCCTCCACTCACCCCCTGACATTTCACCTGACAATAGTAATCGTTTTTAAAAGCCTGGTAAACACAAAAGCCTAAGTGGTAACTCTGAGCTGAGTCTCTTTCCAGCTCCTGAAACAGGCATTTTTTAACCACTATTTCTGATTTTCATTTCTTTACACATTCTCAATAGGAAAAAAAAAAGTTATGGTTTATTATGCAGGTATAACGTACCTAAAAATGCTTTATATACATGCACTGAAGATCAGCCCTGCCTCCCTTCTAATACCAAAGTCAGGCAGGAAGCTGAAGAAAGGAGGATTAGGAAAAAAAAAAAGTTCTATATTCTTTGTCCATCTGTGTTTGGGTGAGTTATTCAGGCTGCTCTGCGCTACACACAGGAAGAGCTGTGCATATGAAAGAGTATTTGATACTGTCTGTGCAGTGTCTGCTCTTCATTGTTCTTTTGCCTGAGATATTCCATGTATCCAGCCCTAAGGGACAAGCAATTCCAAGGGATTTGGATGACCTGTACAAGCCCATTCATAAAAAATGTAAAGGAGTTACAGTAATCACTACACCCTAACATCTGTTTTGCTGAAGTAAATCCAGGCAAACACAATTTATATCAGTAGGATTACATCAGTGTTCATTAACCTCTCCTGACCCTACCTCCCTTTCAGAGGAAACCTTGGACCAAGCAGGAAAAGCAAGGAAAAGATTTTGTGAAATGATTTTAAATTAGTAGCTGAGCAACTAAATATTTAACCTGGCTGTGGCTGTGTACACATGTACATCTGTCCACATCAATGTCACCCAAGCAAGAAACCCCTTATAAATCTGTATTTACAGTCAGCTCCCATGCAACTGCAGCTCCTTTACAGCGCAGGGATGATGAAATGCAGCTATTCTCAGCTTTCCCTGCAGCTGCCCAGTGAAGGTGTCACCCTGCACCCCTCTGCACCTGGACAGGTAACCAGAACCCCTGGCCAGTCCCAGTATTTGCCCTGTGGACTAAAGGTCACCTCTGGACCATCCCAGATAGTGAACAATGCAGGGAGTGCTGGGAGAACACATGCTTGTTTGTCTGAGTTTTCATATTATTGTGATCTGATCCAGCTCCAACCTAATCCTTGGGAAATTCCAAAAAAAGGAGATTCACACTGTAAATGTACTTTGTATGGCACTGGCAGAGATTTCCCAGCTTTTCCAGAGTCACTTGCTGACAAATACAACCCCAGGCTGATTATTGCCTGAAGAAGGCAAACTAATCCACAGGCACAGGGTGAGAGGAACAGCTAATTGGAATGGCAGTGGCTGGAAATTCCTGGGTTCCTAATGCAGCTTCAGCTGGGGGGTCAGTCTGTAACATCCCAGCAACCATAACACATCACGGTGGCTGGCATTTATTTCTTTCCAAGGCATTTGCCAACTGTTCCTATCAGTGACCTAAAAGCTTTTGTTCAAAAATTGTATCTAGATCTCCCTTACATTTACTAAAACCCTATCATTCCTGAGCTGTAGCTAATTAAATCCTAGACAGTAAGGATTTGCCAGGGATTTAAAAATTAAATTCTGTTCCCCTCTCAGCTGTCTGTCCCTTCCTAATGAGACAGGGACTGCAAACACTTCAGTGAATGCATGGGAAATTCCTCTATGAAAATACTGATGCCTGAGATGTTAAAGACTGACCAGTTTGATCCAAGACACAAGGAATTGTTAAGGCCTTTCCTTACCAGGGTGTACAGGGCTTGGAAATCCCATCCAAACAGTGGGTGAGGCCCCGGGTGGGCTTTGGCTGGTCACACCCATTGGCATTACATGAGGAGCTGCAGCCCCGAGCAAAGGCTCATTTTTTCAGCGATAAAAGGATGCACTTTGAAAGAGCTGAGATACAAGGAGACATGAGCAGGGGCACGCTGGAAAGCTGAGGAGGAGCTCACAACAAACAGAAACCAGCGCTAGACACAGACCACCCTGGCAGCCCCTCGGATGCCAGCTTTGGCCTCTGAGCTGTCAGCTAAACATTCCATGTGCATGAAGCCTTCCTTTCTGCCATTCCCCCGGCCATCAGCACGGAACAAACCTCAGCACACCGCAGAGCAGCTCTTTGGGAAGGCGCTGCTGCAGAGCGGGGCGTGGGCCAGCGCCAGTTCTCATTCATTTCATTCACAAACCTTGGATTTATTCGATGCAATTTTCTGGCACAGTGTCAAATACGGCACAAAATTACATTAGTGTCATAAGAGGAAAGGATTAGTGGACAGACTTCTTTGAAGAATTGTGTTGGCACTTGTCTTTTTGTAAAAATGCCAGCAGCTTCCCCTCTCTCCAGGAATAGCCCATTTTCTCCTGGTCAATGAGGGAAATCACTGCTCAGTGAGGGTCTAAGCCAAAGCCTTTTGGAGTCTGTGGGAATCTTTCCACCGATTTCCATGGGCTTGAATCAGCTCTGAGCCGCAGATGTCAGCTGTGCTGACATCTTCCTCCTGTCCTTCCACACCTCCACAGGGTCATTTATTAGGTGGAGTGCAAGACTTTTCTCCTGTATTTTTTCCTAAAGCCTCAGTTATAGCAATTTGCTGCCAAACCAAGAACAACTCTGTAGCTATGGCATAAGTGCAAGTATTCAGGATGTCTGGGTTTAATTCCTGGTCTTGCCACTGAGGTGTTTAAAGGAGTTGATTAGAACTTGATCTGTCTGAAAACACAGCCCTGGCCCCGGGAGGCTCACACAGCCCAGCACCTTCTCGCTCCCAGCATCTCCCCCAGGTCTCATCATTCAGGCAAGAGGGCCCAGGGCCAGGGATGTACCAAGAGAATTACCAAATAACCCAAGTGATGCAGGGAATCTGTAGGGAAGTGTGAAAACAAACATGCAGATTATGGTCATAGGCAAGGATAAGCTTAATAATTCCTTTTTGTACAGTTTTTTAGCACAACAGGAAAAAGAGGATGTTTTCTATCCCCACTCTTTTATTTGACTTTTTAGTCTGAGGTTCTTTGAGAAGGAAAAGAATTGCAGGCACTGCTTAGCCTGAGGCAGACACAAACCACTACCACTGAAAGCAGAAAATCAACCACCTTGAATAATGATCTTCACTACAATATTGTGTACACCACATAAATAATACTTGAACAGGCTTCTTGCAGTCACTGGTGTCAGAATGACTGGATAAATGCTAAGAGCACACATGTGCATCCCGGAGCAAGCAGCTTTGTTGTAAATCACAGCTAGTTTGAAATTTATGCTCTGTCCAGTCTCACAGGCTCTGCAAACACAAGTGTCACCATCACATCCCAATCTGTGCTGGCCTGAGCCCTGAAAACAACACCCCGGAAGAGATCTGCAGGGCCCTTGCACATTGGTATGGGTAGAGCAGGGGCCTAAAACCCTGTTAATTCTCTGCAGAACATTTTTCACTGCTGTTCCACCAGCAAATATTAATAGAGCTTTGCATTAATTAACCCGGCCCGAGGCTGGATCCCTCTGCAGGGCACTGTCCCCTGAACAAGAAGGACTGCACGGGCAGTCAGAGCGGGAGGATCTGCCCAGCAGGACAGCAACAGCCAAGGTGGGTGCCTGGCATGGATGTGGTGTCTCCCTGCTCTGCATCCCCCTCCTGACAGCAGGGAGAAGACAGGAGGGCTTGTCCTTTGCCAGGAGATAGATGGGCACTGCAGTGGAGATGCTGTTTGCAGCCCCAGGAGCCGTAATTGCGGCTGGGCAGCTGCTGAGAGCTTGCCTGAGGGATGAGGATAGCCAGAGGTGAGGCTGCCCAGCTCTCCTTATGTCACTGGGCTGAGCTGGGCATCTCAGGCTGCCCTGTGACATTGTGTAACCTGGGGTGCTGTGAGGATAAACCAGCAGCATTAACCCCTCTGGCTCCTTGCTGCCTGTCGCAGCCCAGTTCAGCTTTGTTGGTGCTTCTCTGTATTTTTGTGTCTGTGATGTGCTGTTGGCTGTTTCTGCAGTGGAGGGGGGTTTCCTCTTAGGTTCTGATTTAAGACAAAGGGAAGAACAGCAGGAAAAGTCTACAAATAGCTGTAGAAATTGTAAGAAGAGTTCCTTGCTTTAATCTCAGTTTCAGAAGCATCACTGTGTGAGCACCTGTGTTTCTAGGATGGCTTTTAATTCTGTCACTGGTTACAAATACTCCTGTTCATCCCAAATGATTTAAAAATGAGAATTTAATCTCCATCCTCTCTTCCAGAACAACACTGGATTTAGAGGTAACAAAATACTAAAAATTACAAAACCTGTTAACATTTGGGGATTGGATCCTCTGGGACTCAGGCCATCTATTACTGTGGCAGCAAATCAGGTGTGCTGAGGAGCGGCCTGTGGGAGGCCTTGGCCGGGCCGTGTTTGTGCCGCAAAGGCCGTGTGGGACCTGTCCCCTGTGGCCGGGCCCCCTTGGTGGCACAGCCCCGTGTGCCACCACGCCTGGCTGCCCTGATTGTCGCTGTTAGGGACAGGCTGCATGTCCAGCCATGTAAACAGTGTGATGCTCCCGCAGCCATTCCTGCCCACTGACCTGTGCTAAAGCCTATTTTTGGCAACTGCTCCAGGCCACTGTAGGGGCTGTAAAGCACAGAAGGCCCTGCCCTTGGTTTGAGCCTTATCTTCAGCTGATGAAGGCATGCACAACACAATTAGATCAGACTGATAGAACTGAAAAGGGTCTTTTTGCAATTGCATCCAACTCTGCTTGGATGCAGTTGGAGAGGAAGCAACAGAAAAAAAAACCAGGTTTGAAATAATGTATTTCACAACAAACCAGCTAAGTCTTACTTCTTTTGTAGCTGTATCCTTCAAACAGCTTTTTCTCCACCTGGTTAAAGATCAACTGAGTATCAAAACCTCTGTAAGGCGGTTTGCTGAGGACAGTAGGCCAGCCTTGTGCTACAAAATCCAGCAAACTGGTCTCTCCAGTTTCCTATTGTGATTCACATCGACTGCTCCAAATGGGCAAACCCTGAGCAAAGCAACCTCCCCAGCACCAGCCTGTGAATTCCTCAGGCCTGATGAAACTGGTTGTTGTCATGCCCATGGTGAGAGACATTTGTCGCCAGCAGTGATTGAGGCACACTGAGTCACTCTCTGGGCTGCAGAGCAGCTCCTGCTCCAGCTGCTTCTGGCCTCAGCACGATGGAGTGAGCATCAGCAAGGCCCCTCAGAGCACACCAGCTGCAGGCCTGAGGTGTACAGGAATGAACACACATATCTGAGTCTATTGTCCTGGAAATGAATGGGCAAAACCAGTGAGGAATGGGCAGAGAGGCAGGATCTGGCTTTGGGAACAGCCTTTGAAACAAGGGAGGTGTGAGCAGCTGTGCTAAAGAAGCAGAGAAAATGGAACATTTGAAAACTGTCACTGAGGGCCTCTGAGCTGGGGACAAGACAAACAAAATGCAGCTAGAGAGCATCTGTGAAAACTATTCAGCATTTATGTCCCAAATAAAGATCCTCTTAGGGAACAGGCATAGGATTTACTTAACACTGGGGCTCATTAGGGCATTCTCTGCCTCTGCCCTGCTATAAGTCTGCAAGCAAGGAAGCAGAAAGCGTATAAATTCACAGCTTCATGTCTCTCCTCCCGCAAGGTCCTCCCTGGGAACAGCAGGACATTTGCACAGGAGTGAGAGGCAGACTGTGGTCCTCATGTACTAAATACTCTGGTGCTGGTCATGTGAGACAGATCATTTTTCTTACTGTTACTTATTGTAGCCGTTTATCTTGCCCTGAATTTTCCCTAATTTTGCCTTCACATTCCCTTCTTTCAAACTATTCCCACCCGGTCCCTCCATTACACTGATCAATCAAACCTGAGTTGATGAAGACTGATGATGACACAGCAGTTGTGACATTCCAAGGGAAGTACCACATCATTGCATCAGCTTGCAGACCTGCAAGGTGTTGTAACACCTACTTTTGCTTAGTAACACATGGAGAGGCTCACCCTTTAAGTACGAAAAGCTCACCTTTGTCCTGAAATAAAAACCAAGATTAAATAGCAATCTGAGTATGCTGTGTGGACTATGCCACAATACATATGATTTAAAAATGTGTGCTTTCTGTCTGGTATGATGGTTGGTGTCAGCACCACACAGTTACAGACAACTCAGGTTTTCCTTTGGAAAACAAACAGCTAAACCCTTAAAAATATGCTGACCTGGAATGTGCTCTGCAGAGAGCCAGAAGCACATATACCAAGCAGACTTTGCTGTTGTTGGTATATGACTTGTAAGGAGTAAAGTCCATGTCTGTGGAAGTTTGTGCCACCCCATAAGAAAGAGTTTCTGTGACTACTGAGAGCACTGAAAAATTTAGGTTACAAACAGGTCAGGGAGTATTCAAACTACTGGTATTTGCAGCAAGCAACCCTAATCCAGTTCAATTCAATCATTATGGCAAGTTTACAAGCATCATCACCACACGAATTTCAAAAATACTTTATTTTCAGATGATGTAGTACTGCAGATCTCCAGCCAACCATTTTATCTCTTCTTACCTTCTAGAACTGGAGACGAAATCTCTTCTTCTACCCTGGCCAGTGTGCTGAGTCTGGCCACTTGTGGTGATGGAGTGAATTCAGAGAAACTTGTGACTCACTGCCCAGGGAGCAGTCAGGACCACACATTTCCTGATTTTTGCTGCTTTCATGCCAGCACTGCAGGGTGAGCTGAGACTGGGTCAAATTACCTGAAGGCTGGGCTCTTACCTCTTAATTGCAATTTTCCAGTTCTAAACGTATGGATTATCACTGAGCTTTAAATGTGCACAATGGATTCAAAGTACCTTGGCAAGGGGATGGTATGTGAATGTAATACCTCTAAAAGTAAATGTCCTTGATCCTTCTATTGGTGATGAATGAAGCCATGAAAGACTCCCAACCAAATTTTTTTCATGTTCACTATAGTAATTCAATCCAGAAAAGCATCAAAACCCTTTGCATTTCTTTAAAGAGGGAAAAATAGGTGGAAAGGTATTGGGGAAAAAAAATGCAGAGAAACTATTGCATTGCAAAACAAACAGGTTCTGTTTCCACAGTTTTGCTAAGGTAGCTTGAATTAAACATTTGGATTACAATCTACATAGGCTTAAAGTAAAAACCAAATCCAAAAGGTATTTTTGGAAAACACTCAAATTGCAATGAGCTTCTTTTGCAAATCCTCTCCCAATGGGCGCACAAACCATGTAATAGTTCTGTACATGAATATTCAAAATTTGCTGTAAGATGTTTTAGTTAAACAACCAAAGAGAGTCAGCAAAAGCACAAAGTACAGCCCAGAGAGCAGGAGGGTGCTGTGCTGATCTTTACCCAGACTTCTTTTTGCCCAAGTGTGGAGCTTGAGGACAGAGCTCTCCATAAAGTGATACCAGCTATCACTTAACTGGCACAGAAAGAAACTGGCCATGGCCACAGCAAAAGACATAGGTAGCATTTCTGTTAAGGTTTAAAAAAAAAAACAACGCAAATTCCAGACCCAAACATCTTGGATTCAAAATCCTCTATCACTTACCTGCAGAACACCAAAAAGCTCCAAATCTTGATGAGGCCAGTGAAAATCTTTGTGCTGCCACAGCAACAGTGACAGCGTGCAGCAAATGAGGCAAGAGCTATGTACAGAACTGTCACCCTTTGGCAGGGAGCCCCAGGGACATGGGAGGAAGATGGGACTGCCTGTACATCACTGAACAGGGATCCTGGAATGTCATGTGCACATTGCAGGAGTTCCCTCCACATGGCAGGGGAGCAGTGCAAGAGAAATGGGTGTTTCACGTGCTTGGACTTGTCAGTGACAAAGGAGCCCTAGAAATATTGGTGAAAGAACAAGCATTTGCCCGTGGGCTCATGCCTGTGCTCTCAAAACAAGGCTTGTGCTCAGATTAGGCCAAGCCATAGGGCTCCAGCTGGAGAAGTGAGGGGCATGGCTGGGTGGCCTGTGGGGCAGGAGGAGGGCAGGGAATGACTGTGGCTCTTGCCTACCTGCGGACGACAAGCTTCAGCTTCTTGTAGGAGCCTTTCACCAGGGAGATGGCCTCTCTCCTGGAGCTGCTCAGCTCCACCTCATTGATGTTCACCACTTCATCACCAGCCTGCAGCTTGGAAGGCAGGGAATCTGCCTTCCCTCCCTCTTCAATCTGCACAGAAGAGAAGGGAGAAAGTGAAACGTGCCTGACACGGTTTGGCTTTCACCTGCAGAGCTGAGAGTGTGCTTCTGTTCAAGAATTGATCTACCAGCCCCAAACTCTGCTCTTGGATTAAAAAAATCCTTTGCCAGCCAGCTCACTCAAAGGTCTGTGCTTGCCACCCCTATATTTCTTATAGAAGTGAGTTGGAATCAGCAGCCAGATGAGCTCTGCCAAGAAGCGCTGCTTAGAATAAGCCTGAAAAGTCTTTGGTATTTGGAAGCAGTGAACTCCAGCAAAACAGCCATGGAACGCCTCTTGATAAGAGCACCCAGGCACCAGCCCAAGGGCAAAGCCAGGATTAGAAGAGCTTGGATGTGATTTTGTTTGTTCAAGCTCCCCTTTGGGACCCAGATGCCTGATGACCAACAGTTTCTTTCTTACTGGCCAGCAGCAAAGCAGGAGCACTCAGGTGTAGGTAGTTAATGAAGTGCAGCATCTTTGTAGGGTTTTTCAGCTAGGGATATAAAGAAAGTAGATGATTATTTGAATTTTATGAGAAAGTAAGCAGTCTGATCCAGGCTATGGAGTGGCAAGGCTAGAAGCAGAGTCCCAGGGCACTTGCCTCTGCTTTGTACGGCCCATCATCTACACAGTGTAGTGACTCCCCATCTGTGTGCCAGTCGAAATACACAAGGCAGAGAAGAAAATCTGGCCCAGGATCTGGGAATTGCAGCCTTGTGCACTGATGCACTCTCCCTGCAAATGCATACACTAGCATAGCAGAGGGCCAGGTTAGGCACTGCAAATGCTGAGTTCCAGGAGACTCGGGAGTGCCAGCAGCTCCAAGTGCAACTGATAATTACTTTGGCTGCAAAACCTGCCACCACAACACCTGCTTTTCAAAGCACCCTGCAGTCCCTGCTCAACAGAGGCTGTGACCTGTGTTAGCAGATGCCACAGGACCCACACGTTCCCTCCTGTGGAACATCTCCTGGCACAGCAGAAGTAGAAGCACTTCCTTCAGGCACTCACCTCCCCAGACATCCTGCTGACACAGAGATGTGGCTGCATTGGTTCTGCCTCAGATCCAGGCAGGAAGGGCAGCTGTGTGCAGGGGTGAGATTTCCAGGGCAGTGGAATTGCAGGCATGCTTCTGGAAGTTGCTTTTATTTCAAGTCAGGCCAAGTAGTGTGTAATTAAGCCATGCCCCAGACATGTAACTCAGCACATGCAGACGCGCTGCCCAGGTTTTTACCAGGGCATTAGTTTCGGTGTTGAATGGTGGTTTCTCACTGGCAAAGCTGGTCTGTTCCTCCTAACCAAGGAATTCCAGCCCAGGTACCTTCTAAAATGTAAAATCTGACTTCCCCAAACATCAGTCAATAAAGTCTCCAAACCCCCTACAAAGGGAGGTAAAAATCATTGTCATTCATTTTACCAGGAAGTCATTCCACTGATGAATGAGTTTTTTCTTTTCTTCTTAAGAATGAATAAAACCACAGGAATGAGCCTTCCCATAAAGGGCCTTGTATCACAATTACCAGGAAGGGTGAGAGATGAAACATTAGCCCTTGCTGCCAGTATAAATAAATAACAAACGAAAAATGCAGTATTGCTGCAGTTTATTGCTGCTGTAAAGCAGAACAGGTGGGTATCATTTCAATGAAATACAATAGTGGGGTACTAGGGGTTAGATTAACTTGTGATATAGTCAACAGAAGGGATTTTATGTTTGGTTTTGCTTTATGTTACAGCATGTATACTGGAGAAAAGTGCTGCTTGGAAAAATATGTTTTGTAACAAATACCAGCTACTTCAAAGGCTGTGATACTCATCAGAAGCATTTGTATTCATTTGTGCCTGGAGGAACCCTAACCTTAAAATATCAGCAGAATTATGATCTGTGATTTATCATCTAATAATTCCAATTGTAATTATATATTTGAGGTTTTTCACTTCACAGGAACACTTTTAAGGTTGTCTTTACAACTACAGGGGCTAGACCTTCCTTTTCCTCCTTTTGCAGTGAAAATGGATATTTGGATTCTTCCATTTTCACCTTTATAAAGAATGTGAAATCAAACACTTTCAGGGAAGACTAAACCCTGCAATACTTCTGATCATGCTGATAACGTTATTAACCGATCTGAAAGAAATCTTCAAATCCTGATGCATTCCAGCTTATCCCTACCCCAAGGGCTCTTAAACTGCAGCCTATAAGGCCAAGCAGCCAGCCACAGTACCAGAGTAAAGGATGCCTTGAAGGAAAGTTTGTTAGCATGGGTAGAGTCATCTGCAAGTTACTCCAGAGGCTGGAAGTGAACTGCTTTGCTCCTGTGTGCTTAAACTGTCCATGAGCAAGACCTAAAACCAGACCCACATGCTGCCTTTGGAAGGTTTAGATGGCAGCTTCAAACCTGTATTACTTACGGACTTGGAGAGAATATAAATGGAGATGTGGACTGACATTTTACTGTTGACACTCTCATCTATTACGAACCTGTTAGCATCCTCATCTCTCATCTACCCAGCTGGGGTTACCTGCATACAAATCCCTGAAAGTTCCTGGAAGAAAACATTAACAACAGGCCTGTGACCTGGTACTACTGCTCAGAGGAGCAAAAAAGGCAAAAAGACTTATAAGGTTCCATCAAAACTTATAAGGTTCCATCAAAAGTCCAAAGCAAAGCTCAGATGCTCCATGTCCATTCTTCATTTTTGCATGCCTCTGAAAATATTTGTGTTTAAGGAGTGGTGAAATTTCCTGGGGAGGATTGAGTGATTCAAACAAAACGAGCTGCACTATAAACACAAAGCTCTATCACAGTGTAACAATTATCAACAAAGCAAACAAACCTCACCATGCAGGTAACCTGGTTAAATGAACACCTGCTTTGCTGTAGGAGGGTGCACGGAGCCCAGGATGGGATGTGCTGGAGGCACAGAGCAGAGGATAGGAGATGTGTGCACGCCATGCAGCCACAGCAGCCAAGCAACACCACGTGGGGACCACCTCTGCCTGTGGCTCCCTGCTCTGACTCACCCTGGGCGCCAGATCTCCAGTGAGTGGAAGTGGGAAGGTGAGCTTTCCACTGTTCCCTAAATCCCCAGTGGATCTCAGTGCTGTCACTCAGCCAGGGCACAGCCAGCACTGCAGTCTGTTGTTTTCAGTGTGCAAGTGGAGCAGACACAGCATTGCCAAAACCACCCTCGGTAGTCACTTGTGTCACAAATGTGATGGCCATAAGCTACAGGGCCTCGTGCAAGGGGCCAATCAGTGGCCAGCAAGACCTCTTACAGTTTATTTAAGCTGAGAAAAACAAGGTGAAATGCAGCCAGCACACCTTGTGGGTGTAATGATAGTCACTCATCCGTCAGGAGCAGGAGGAGCCAGTGGGAGCCAGCCAGGGATTGGAGTTTTTTCCTTTTGGCTGAATTAGGCCCACTGCTCTGCCAAGTCAAGTTATGAAAGATGACTCTGACAAGTATGGGGTAGAGGAATACCTGAAAATCAGTCTGGCTTTGAACCTTTGGGGCTGGATTCAATGGCTGGTGCTTACTACAGGTGCTGTGACCAGAGCCTAGGCAGTGCCAGGAGGGGAGAACAATCCCTTGCCCTTGAAATCAGCAGGAACATCTGTACAGCAAAACATGTCAATAGCATAAAGACTCTTGTTTTCCATGCCTCAGTTTCCCCCCGGGAATCGACACAATTGTTCTACTTCCTCTGTCCTGTCTAATTAATGTGTGAGTGCTCTGTGTGTGGTGATGATCCAGATCCTGGCTCTTATTCCAGATATCTCTGCAAATCCCTAGCTCCCAGGCCCTGGCCCTGGGGAGAGTTCATGCCAATTAGAAACATGCAACAGCAAAGTGTTCCTTTCCTGAGGAAGTTCCAGACAGGATGGTTCCCACTTCTTGTGAAACCCCAACAAACTTCCATGATTCCAGCATGTCCCACACCTCCTCGTTTCTCCTGTTTATCACAAAGCCATCTAGCCAATTCTGTCAGGCTCTTTTGGAAGGAGAAGACAAGGAGCTCCCTGCCAAGCTGGCCTCTCCTAAAATGCACCCACTTGAAAAGGCCTCCAGAGTCTCCTTGGGCTGATGCAAACTCCAGTCCCGCTGTTGTCTTTTCTGCAGCAAAGCCTTCCATGCCCACTGCCCTCTGCTGAAAATCCCAAAGGCCACCCCTGGTCCTGCTTTGCATGAACATTCCAGACCATTTTCTTGCATTAGAGGAGGCTTCTTGTCACTCAATAGATCCTGCAGGAGACTTCAAACCCATGTGTTCCCCCTTTTTTTGGCTTACTGTAAAAGCAAGAAGTTGCTTAAGCAGATCACCAAGGATACATAAGACTTAGTACTGCTGCCTTTTGTTTGGCTCACTATGGTTACTGTAGGTTCAGAGAACACTGGCTAACTGAGAGGCTTTCTTGGTTATTTTAAAGATGTTTTCTTTATTTATCCCTCTCTTCCCTTTCTTCTAGGAGCTTTTGTAAAAACAAATTCTCTGCAGCTCTTAAGATGGATTATTCCATCTTTGTGTCCTTTCTATGGTGAATAGTACATGTGATTCTGAAACTGTAAACTTGCTTGAGTTTCTCAACAAAAAAGAGGAGCAATCAAGCAATGATGTGTGCACACTGATGTATGCAGTTGCACAGGTGAGAGCAGAGCCATGCAGCAGGTCAGGACAGTTCCTGGGGGACACCTGGAGATGTCCTGGAAAAAGCAGCAAGCCAGCATAGCAGGGTGCTGACAGAAGCAGCAGCAATTGCTATGACAAACTGCTGCCCTTTTTGTGTCAGGTATTATAATGATGGGAAGAGAAGAATCACATATGAACACTGGAGGTGGGTGTTCAGAATTCCTGAGCTGCTGAAGATTTTATAGGAACTGACAGGGGGAAAGAGGAAGCAATTTCCCCCCATGAAGGAATAGAGAGAGGGAGCATTCTCCGATGCAAGGAATCCCTGACTTTCCCAGGAGCAGCATTACAGAAAAATGTTCTCTGCTTTAGAGCTCTTGTTTTCAAGTATTTCACTGGAACCATTTCCATTCTTTCCAGTAGTAAGATGTGTTTCCTTTGAATCTGGGGTTCATCTCTTCACAAGGTCATCAGCACCAGTGCAATGTGAGGGAAAGGGTGGAACCAGAAAATCTGACTGTATTCACTCCAAGTTCAACAGCCAAGGTTTTAGTCACTTTTCAGAGCCCAGACTGGAGCTTCAAACTGGGAAGACTGGGATGTTTCATTTCCCTGTGCACTATGAGGTGTAGCAGAGCCACACCAGACCACTTGTGCATTGCACCCAGTGCAGAGCAGGGCACGCATATTTTGGCTTGCTCAGAAAACTCACTGAGTTGCTGAATTGATGTGGGCTTTGTGTTGGAGATTTTTAATCCCCTGTGGAGTTCAGAGATGGTTCTCAAAACCCAAAAACAAAGTTGCAGAGCTGCTGAATGTCTCCAGAGGATATGCTGCTCCCCTCGTTCAACCTTAATGCCATGTCACAACTGGGGGGCAGTGACATGCAGCATACAGAAATTCCTCCCCATTGTCCCCAACCTCTGTGTCAGCATGACAGCAGTTAAGACAATTCAATCAAGAAATAGTTAAGTCAAAGGTCTCCCCCTGGAGCCATGTCTCTGTTGGATTTCCCCATCCCTGATGCATCTGGAGAGAATTCAGCTATTGCCATTTACTCCAAGCTAAGGAAAGAGTTTCCAAATTAGTTATTGTTTTATGCTGCAGCTGAGCAAGGAAGGTTTTTTTTCTCATAGTGTTCTGCATTGTTCTACAATAACATTTCTGCTCCCAAGTACAAAGCATAGTAGTGTACTAATTTATTCCAGGTGATCATACAAGGTTCATATTGAATGACTGCACCTTGAGAGGCCGAACTTGATTCAGTGGAAGAACAAGTTAAACTCCACAGTTTTGAAGGGTTAGCAGTGCTCTGAAACCTTTGCAATACTTTAAAGTAAATCTGTTCTTTAACACAGGCAGAAGAAGGCATTTTCTCCCCCACTCAGCCTGAACATGTTGATGAACACCCAGGATGTGAGTGCAAGTGGCACAGATGGTACAGTGACTGTGGGCACCAAAGCTGTAATCCAGCTGCAGATATCCCAGTGGGATCCGTGCAGGAGGGGTGCAAGTTACTGACAAGTGCTGAGGATTCAAGGTCATTCCCAGGACTGCCCTGCAGGCTCCAACACTTCCACACCTTTCCATTTCCTGTGTGATTGTTTCCTGTCCTGGGAGCAAGGTTAATCTCAGCAGCCAGCCCCTCAGCAAAAAGTGGCAAGAAGTGAATGGAAAACAGATTGCTGGCTTGGGCTCCAAGAGATAAGGAGCCATGCCTGGATGAGTTTGCGTCTGACTCCTCTTGGTGACTCTAAATTCCTAAGCCAGTGGAGGAAAGAAGGCTTAGCTCTTAAGATAATTTTCCACCTTCTTAAGCACAAAACTGCTAGGCTCCCACAGAGATTTCTACATTTAAAAGAGGAAGGGGCAGGGAAAATCAAGTCTTCTTTCAACTAATGCACAAAGAAAGATGGGCCTGTGATGCAGCTTGGATTCAGGCCTTCAAGAAGCATCCAGGATCTTTTCTGCAGCAGGAGGCAAAACCAACAATACATTTTCTCCACCCCTCTTGGATTATACAAGACAAGGAACTAATCTGTGTTTGCTGTGGGCAACGCCTCGAGCTGTATATGGTCCCACCTTCAAAGGCTTGGTACAAACACCTCATCATGGACAATTCCTGCCCCAAGCCCTGCAGCTTTGAGAAACAGAGGCATGGAAAACAGATGTGGAAAAGCTGTGATGATCGAGCAGAGAGGCAGCACCAAAGTCGGCTCTCAGCTACACATGGGCGACACATGGACTGAACCTCTGGGCAGGGAGAAGAGCAGCTGCAGGACAGGCAAAGCCAGCTGGTTCTCAGCCAGCATAAATCCATCACCACAGCCTCCTCCCGCCTTTCCCTCCTGTTGCTTACAGCCCACTGGAAGTGGGCAAGGCAAGGAAGGACTGAGGCACACCTGGGTCAGCTATGGAACAGCGATGCCAGTGCAGGTGCAGAGCAGTTCTTGCCCTGTGAGGCACCACTTCGTCCTGTTCATCCTCTGCTTCCTGCTTCCAGCTCCAATCCCAGCCTGCAGAACACGCCCTGCCCTTGCTCCTGGCAATCAGAGAGCCTTACTCCTCTGCTCACTGTTTGGTTTTTGCAAACAATCCATTCCAAGCACGCCACAGAGAGCATAGCACCAGGTGACACAAATACTGGGGCCTGGAGCACGTTAACTTGATCCTGTTTGGTCTGCGGCGATTATCGGCTGGTATCAGCTCAAGGGGCTACAAGAACTCATTCTCTGTTCCTCTGTTATAGCTGATACAGCTCGCCACTCTCCAGAGCACACAAAGCCAGTGGCTACACATGGCTGAGAGTTAATATTTGCTTTGCAAGGGGAGAGTTAAAAATAGCTGTCTGCCAAAGAGTCTGCTGGAAAGGTCTTCTGCTGTGCCCCAAACACACCCAAGGATTCTTTTTTTTCACCCTGCTTTGCCATCCTGCCCCCAACCTTACAGTCCTTCCTCACGTTTCTCACAAGGTTTCAGCAATTAAAATCCAGTTCCTAGAACATTTTGACAGCAAGCCCATTTAGCCTAGGCAAGAGGCTGTCAAACTTGTGGCCACCCAGCACAGGAGACAGCACTGCCTCACAACTGTGAGTCTGTGGCACTCAGTGCTCCTCACTCAGTGCCACACATTCCTCAAAAATGGACATGGGCCTGTGGAAGCAGCTGTAATTACTAAAACTGAGGTAAGGTGCTGTTCAGGGACTGCCTGAGCCCTATGAATCTTAGGATATACAGTCAGTGGCATTAGCTGTTCCCTTATCCTTCCCACAGCCACTCCCACAGAGCACACACACCATCCCCAAACAGCCCTTGTGGTTGCAGCCTATCCCTCAAACTGTGGGATGCTATGGACTACCATCCACTCACAAAAAGGTTAAAGGTGCAAGAATTGGCCCACCTCAAAATGCCCCCTTTGGGACTGAGTGCAATTGGATCAGTTTAGGCACATGTCATTATATTTTGCTGTTGGCTGATTATTTGCTGTGCACTGCACGGCCTTCTGTACCTTCTGTCCCCTCCCTCTGGCTGTCCTCACTATCTAGGAAAGCAGACCAGTTGGAGATGTGTCCTCAAAATTGTGTTTGTTCCCTACTCCAAGGACAACTTTCCAAGGTTTGGGAAAGCCAACCCTAGCATCACAGGAAGAGCCATAGAAGGAAATTCAGTCACTGCTTTAATCTCCTGGCTGTTCTAAAATCAAGGCACAAATGGCAATGTGCCCTTCTCTACAGGATGTTTAACAAGTCTTCCCAGACTTTTGTATTACTGTTTTTATACTTGCTTTTATGACCTATATTGATGCAACCCCCTGAGGCTTGACAGGGTGACAAAGTGCCAGGAGACTTGTTTGGGATTGTCTCATTTTGGGTTAACTGGAAAATACTCCCAGGTAAGAAAATATAGCTGAGATGTACATACCTGGGATCAGTTTGGAGGAGAAAGGAGACAATCAGCAGCTCTCAAAGGACAGTTGTCAAGGTTCTTTTTCATCACAGGATTAGGCAGTGAACTTCCTGCCTTGGCATATTGCTCACATGGATTCAAAGCAGAAATGTCAAGAAAACCCACCCTGCAATCAGGTAATTCCATAAATTAGGTGAATCTAAAGCTATGGGATTTTCTGGCTATTGGAACAGGTAGTACTTATCTTTCCTGTAGACAGATCCTTGGCCCCAGCATGGCCAGTTACTGCTTTTGATGTTTGCCACTTCTCTTTCCCTTATTTCCCTTCCCCAATATTAACACTTCCATTATACCTATTATAAATAGCAATAATGATAGTAATGAAAACAGCAGTAATCATCCTCAAGAACTTTCCTTCCATTAACTAATTTGGCCTTTCAACACCATAGGGAGACAGCAGGAAGTATTGTTCCTAAATTAGAGAGGAATAAAAACAGGAGCCATGTTTATGTAACTTTTCCAGGGTCACAGAAAGCACCACACAGCAGTTCTGGAGCCCCTGCTCTGACTGAGGTGATGCTGTGCTGATGCCAAGCCAGACTCCTTGCCTTTAATATTCCATCCATGTCCCCAGCACTGGGGCATTTGTCTCTCACAGCACCGTTCCCTTTCCTACAAGCATGAGGAAGTGCTCTTGGATGTCCTTCCATCATTATTTCTGGCTTCCCACTTGTCTCCACAGGTTTAATTCTCCTCTGTTTGCTGTGGTTGTCCTCTCCCTCATGATACTATCATGTGCGTTTTTACCTTTTCCCCTTCTTTATCATGCTCTTCTTCCTCCCTGAGCGCAGTGATACAAACCATTAACCACTAAACAGTATATATCTGAGAGGAAATAAAAATAGATCATGCAGCAGAGCCATGCTTGATGAATCAACTGGAGCTCTTGCCAGGATTCAATAGTTGCTGAAGGGATTTAGGGATGCACTTCTCCCTCATTTTAATGAGAATCAGACATCAACATTTTTAGTCACACTTTGAAGATCAAAGCTTAGAGCGGCCAACAGCAAATAAAACCCAGCTGAACATTCAGAGAGGTGTCCTTCAGGGCAGGAGAGTACCTCTGGCACCCTTAGGGATGAGCAGGCAAAGCTAACAGACTTTGCAGAGGGAGCTGAGCCGGCTCACCCAGCATCCTGACTCGGTGCCAGGTCACATCCCTGCCCAATGCCACAGCCAGAGCTGCCCTGGGACAGACAACAGCACACGGCTCAGGGCCACGGTGCCGCGACAAAAGAGGAATTTCACAGCCCGAGCCATTGTCATCACATCACTCCTGGCAAACCCTTTCTTCATTCCCCCAGCCTTCTGTAATTACTGTAAGTTCTTCTCAAGTGAATTTAGTGCCCATGAAAGATGCCAGGCTCGCAGCCTGGGAGATTGCTTTTCCTTGCCTGCAGATCAGCTTGTCACCCCTCCTCCCTTCCACCTTCTTCCATTTCTTTTGTCTCCAAGGCAGACTCGTCCTCTGAGATCTCCAGGGATGGTCAGCTCCACAGATCCAAGTGCAGCAGCTAGTTTAATAGAATGGGCATTTCTGTGTAGCAGGCTATCCAAATGGAAAAAGAGCACGGGAAATAAAACGTCTGCTCTTGCTCTGGTCGTTTGGATGTCTTGAGGTGCCTCCTGGTCTTCCTGAGAGCAGGAGAGAGATGGAGAGGCACTTAGGAGGATCTCCCTGTGAGGGGTACCCAGCCCTGGCCGCTTCGGCCTGCAGTCACTTTCCTTGTCCTCTGCTGTCACCCCGCGGCTGCTCCAGGGAACAACTGCTTCTCCATGGAACTCATTTCTCAGTGGAAATAATTTTTCAATTATTACTGGTGTTGTGAAAATAGAGCAGTGCTGCACTTAAGCCACAGAAAGTATCTGAAAGGTTCAAAGGCAGAGGCTTGAATAAATTTTATTATGTGGGAAAGCGAGAATAAACTGTTTAAGAAGTGGTATTTACCTTATTCCTCAATTTCAGTTCTGAAAACCCAGGCAGGCTCCTCAGGAGATGCTGCAGTCCTCTGTCCACGTACAAAATGAGAGGGAAGGGGTCCTGACCCCTTCAGCTTGCCTGGCTGATATCTTTCAGTGCTTCCCACTCTGCCAGACATGATCTCTGAGGTCTGTTTTTCCTGATAGTATCGTTCACCCTGTGGCTCAGAGCACATTCCCTATGAGTTTGTCCTGAAAGTACCTTATGCTGCTAAAAATGATTGAACATTCATGTTAATAAGCACTGAATTAATTTTGTTCGTGCTCCGTGTCAATTCTTTAACTACTGCCCAAAAGCCCCTGAAATTCCCTGTCCACATGTTAGCAGAAATGTTTTTAACCTGCATGGGAGGGTTTTTCACCAGCTCAAGAAATGCTGGAGCAATCTGGAAACTAAGATGATAAGAGCAGACTTAGCTAGTGATTAACAAGGCATTTCAGAGCATTCCGGGAACTTTCGTGTTGATTTTATACTGCAGATACAGACATAATCCTGCAGAAACTGACAGGGTGAGAGAAGAAAGGCATTTGTTCTCTTCTGCCTCTAAAACAGTCCCTTCAGATATGGGTGGCAGGGACAGGTGCTCCCTAAAGCCACTCTCACAGTCACATGCAGCACCTCTCCCTCTCTTAGCCTGTATCCTCTGAAGTGGCCACATCCTGCTTGGAAATGTCTTATCCAGACATTTTAGGGAGGGGAATTTATACCTGCATTTCCAAGCTTATTCATTTACCAAGCCAAACACTTTTTGGCAAAACTATTTTTAGCTGCAGTAGACACAGAGATTAATTCAGCTGCAGTTCAGGTTGAGGCAGGTCCAAGTTTCCAGCGCTGTCAGGTGCCATGGAGATGGATGAGGTAAATAGACCTGCACAAACACCAGGCACATTGCCTGCTGTCTTCCTCCTTCCTGCTTGCTTTGGATTTACACCTTGCCCTGCATCTCCAGGATGACATGGGCATTCCTTTCTAGAGGAAGGGTTTCAAATTGTTGTTTTACCATATTGTGCCAGGGACAAGTCCCACACAAGCACTGCAAACACAAATTGAACACACACATTCCCTTCCTGCCTTCTCCTCCACTTGGCCCCATTTCCTGATTTCTCACAGTTCTCTTCATGTTTGTTAGGGTTTTTTTTGCTGCTCTTCTGTTTCCAAAAATGTCATTGAAAATAAACTGACAGGACAAACAGCTCCGAGGTTCCCACTAACAAGGGCAATGAGAAATGATGTGTTCAGCTCTCAGCAGCGAAAGGCCCCCAATGTCAGGAAAGAATTGGATTACAAAGATTTCATACTCCAGTTTTATATCTGGCTCAAAATGAGCCCCAACTCCTGCATCATGAGAAGGCCATTTGGCTGGCCGGCCTCCTCTCTTCTTGAACATAGTGCCAGGTTCTGGAGGTATTGTTACAAATGTGGTGATGATGAACCTCTGGGTAAAAATAGCCCTTCTGTTTTCTTAGCTTCAGCCTTAAGCATTGAAAAATCATATTCCTGCTTCACGTTTTTACACAATGCACTGGAAGCTTTACCCTCGCATCCTGGGCTGGAAGGAGGAAGGAGAGGAGCAGGAATAACTAGAAAGGAAGGGAATGTGCCTGCTAAAGGCAGCCACTACACAGAGGCCAAACAGCATTTCTTTACTTGCCATAGCTCCAGGGGATAAGGCAGCAGGCACACGTTTTTATAAGCTGAATTACACATTAATGAAAATCCCAGGACATTCCTGAAAGAGTGGAGGCATTAGTGGCAGCTGGGCAGCTGGCCAAATTCCAGTGTAGGTAACGACACTGTTTCCCCATGGTCTCCCCGCCACTTCAGTGAATGTGCTCAATTGTTTCAGCTCCAAGAGGCTCCACAGCATCTCTGGGATGTACAGTTCTCTGGGATAACATTCTCACTTAAGGAATCTTGGTGGAATTTAAAAATAGGTCCTGTGAATGATGACAATGTCCTTTCTGGCAAATAATTTTGCAACAACAGCTTTGAGACAAACAAGCTGCAGAAAACTTGAATATTGCGTAAAAGTTCCAAGAGGAAAGAACAAAAAGTTCACTGGAAACCTCAAAGCAGAAATAGTGTGGCAGACACTGCTCTGTTTGGAATTAGTTTTATTAATATCCTTCCAGGGATTTGACCAGGCATTGCTAAATTCAGTGTATGCCTTTTTCATTTCATGGGGTTAGGATGAAGCCTATACAGAAGTGTTACTGATGGGTAAGGCTTTATAAAAGGAAGGCCTTGCAACAGGGCTCTGGCCTGTTCCTTAGGCTAAGGAGAAGGGAGTGACTCAGCTGGAATAGAGGGATGTGAGAGATATGCTGCATGTCCACATCGTGGTGAATGCTGGCTACTTCACCTGGGCTTGTTGTGCCTTGAAACTGCATGAACTGGCATGGTTTTGGCAATAAAGAGCCCTCCTCTGCACTGCCTGGGGTCCCTGCATCACTCATTATCGCAACACAGAAGGATTCTTCAGGGAAAATGTGCCTCTGTAAGAGGGCTTGGAATGGATATTTCCTTTGCTATGGCTACAGATGGCCAGCTGCAACCCTTCCTCCAGGCTTCCAAATTTTTAAAGCTACTGTCTGAGGAAGTGTCTTTATGACAGTTGTGAAAAGCAAGCACTGCCTTGTCTGTATCAAAGCAGACTGTGGTGAACTTGTGAAAAGCTTGGATGAGCTTTGAAGGCCAGCTCAGGTTCAAAGGGCCTGGCAGGAGATTTCCACCTGGAAATGGGACAACAAACCTTAAGGCTGCAAGTGTGAGTTTCCAGCTGTCCTAGCAGAGACTTTGAGGAGCACTGATATTGAACTGCTGCTGTTTGCTCTCACCCTTGCCAACATAATAATTAAAAATGTACAGTGCTGGCCCTTTGAAAAGTTGCACAGAGCACCAGTTCCAGTAAAATCCCAGCATCTGTTCCTCAAGCTGAATTAGAATCAGAGCCAGCTGATTGAATCTCCCTTTTGCTGACAGGACAGACCCCCAGATCTGAACAAAGCCTGAGCAGTTTGATCTCTCCTGCATTCTGGCCCTTACTGAGGTCAGGATTAATGCCTTCACTGCATGGAGAGACAAAATACCGAGTACAAAAACAGCACAGTGATTATGGTGGCCTCTTGGCTGTTCCTGCTGGATCCTAGAGATCTCTATAAATTGCAGATGTAACTCTGTGCTGGTGTTTGTCTTCAGAGCTAAACAGCGTGCAATGCAGGGATGGAGTCTCTCCTCTCTACTTGCCGCTGGCATTGTTACCATGTGTCACAAGAACTGCTAAGTCTGGATGTCCATCTGTGGGGGAAGCAGGTTTCAATCACTGATAAAATCTACAAACCCCAGAGCCAGCCATGGCTTTCAGAGGAGCCCAGGCGACAGGGGCCAGTGCATGATCTCAGTGATGTTTTGCACCCAGCCATCCCTGTCCTGACTGATTAACTGAGAGGGGACTGAAGGAGCAGCATGCAGTACTTAGCTAATTACACTGCCCCAGGTCTTTTGTCCTGCTGCCGCTGGATCGCCTCAATTGATTCTTTCAGGCCCTAAACAGCTTTGTGGGCTGCATGCCTGGGCAGAATGAGGTCTTTTGTCATACTTTAATGAACGAAAATGTTTTAAATCCTCTCCTTCTCCCTCGACTCCAAGTAGCAGCAAGGGTAACCCTGGTGCAAGGACAGAATGATCACGGTGTCTATCACCATGAACATCCTCCTCCTCCAAGGCTGTGGGAGCTTACAAGCTTCCCAGCACCAGCTATCCCATCTACCCAAAGTATCTATTGCCACCTCCATGGACTACAGGGGATGTAAGCCTTGGAAGATTTTTAGAATACAGCTAAAAAAGTGTTAAATGTGTGAACATTCAGCATGATAACACAGGTTCATGAGTAGGTAATTCCTGCATAAACCAATCTGAAACTTTCCTTTTCTGGGGGAAAAAGAATTAAAAATAAAAATTGCACCTTCAGTTTAATGTTTTCCCTTCAGCATCCAGCTACCGGTGATGTGTTTTTTGTAGTTCAACTGAAAACACTTAATATTCCATTTAAAACATGGGATTGGCAGCATCCCCGCGAAGATCTCCACAAAATGTCTCCTAGTCAGTTAATCTAATAAACTTCCTCATATAATGAACACTTTCTCAGCATTGTCCAGAGTCATTAATCCTGGCACAGCCTCCCAAAGTACAAGTAGTAAAACATGGATGTCATGACCGAGCTATGAGCTGACCGTGCTGCACTCTACGTGCCCATTCTCCAGAGCTGGTTATTTTTCAGCTGGCTGAGTTTTAGATGTGAATTAAAGTGATTAATAAATGAAAAGGCTCTTATCATCCATTCCTGTGCTCACAGTCCCTGAACAATTTTTCCCTGCCACTTGCCAATGAAGCTGTAATAGCTCCCTGCATATGCTTCATCACTTCATGGTCAAAACTCGTAATCTGAGTAATAAGGGCAAACCCCATTCCTTTCTCCCAAGGAATGGATGTGGGGAAGGAGAGAACACCTTGGGACTAACAAGCAGTCGTTAACCCACCGTGATCAGAAAATAAAGGCGTGCTGCTCTTTTGAGACTGCTGTTTACCCTGAATGGGCTCCACGTCAGATTTGTTCCCTCGGAGTTCACGTAAGTTGGTTCCAGTGCCAGCTTGGCATGTCTGAAACGCTAATTGTCTTGTTTCCATTTCACACATCATCATCACAGTAACATTTCTGGAACTGGGAGACAAATGCCAATTTGACTGGAAGGCAGACTGAAACACAGCCAGAGAACCTGCAGGTTTAGTGCAACTCCAAATATGGCTTCTCCCTAGCCCAATAAAAAAAAGTACAACACTGGCAAAATTGCAGCCCTGTCCTTTGGGTTAAAAACTACTGTTTCAGACAAGGGCTTTTGCTGAAATGCTTGCAATACGTTTAGGTGTCTACTTGTCCCATAAAAGCTTATTTAATTCAAGAAGAAATCAATAAAGGCCCAGGTGCCCAAATGCGCACAGGTGAAATCTGTTTGGAGTTAAGTACTGAAGCATGACATGTCAATACAGTTCTTTGCAGATTTTAAAATACTACTTTTTAAACCAGAATTTGACTATTTGATTGACAATGAATGAATAAATGCACATAGATGACGTAATGTGATAGGAAAATGCATTAAAGCAGTTAACACAACATTTCCCTTATCAGTCCAAAAACACAGACCAAGTTTTAATATCTAGTAGTCTGGCATGGTCTAGCTCCATTACCTCAGCAGAAGGTTTAGAAGACTTCACTAAATGCAGATGGTTCATTGTGTGGAGGGAATGAAAGCCATGAAATACATAGAGTCAAAGCTCCCCAAAATATTTTTGTCTAACACCCTTCATTATGCAGATTTTCCTATTGTGGAAATACATCCATGGTGGAGTTTAGAAACTTTCAGTTTTGAGACCTTTTTTCCAACTCTGCAAGGATCTACCCTGCTGCCTAATCAGACTCTTCTGAGATCCCTTTCAGTCTCACAAGCAAAGATGGAAGTGGCTGATCTTGAAGCAAATGTCTGCCAACAGATATTTCTTTTTTCTCTTTTGGGAGGATGATGAGAAGTTTTCTTCATGCTTTCCTGAGGAATATAATCTGAACAAAACCTGTGTGGCTTGCTATTTGGGCAGCACAAGGACTGAATAACCTGATGCATTTTTTAAAGTTTTTCTGCATTTTTTCCTTGTCTCCTTCTCTTCAAAATGTCAGTTCAGCAGCTGAATGTCCTGCTGAAGCAGCACATGAAATTCTGTTCTAAGATGCTGAACACTGTGCCTGAGCTTTATGCCTAACCCTGCCTACCTTAAATCCTGGGTCTTTTCCTTGTGACAGAGCAATATGCCTAAGTAATTTGTTTTGTTCCTTAGGGACACATTATTCACTCCAGTGAAAGAAAAACACAGGGCAATTTCTCAGCTGAGATCCTGGTGCTGTTCCAGTATGACAAATGTGTTTATTTACACCAGCTAAAAGCACTGGCCTCTGGAAATCATTGCTCCATGCGTTATATCTGGTGATTTTTATGAATCAGGGAGCTTTCTTGGGAATGATGGGGAAGGCAATATTGAACCAGGATCCAAGAAAGAGGTCTCATGGCTCTTCAGCATCATACAAGTTTTTCTCCAGAACTCAAAAGAAAAAGGGCATAATTTATTTCCTAAGGCCTGGCCACACTGTCCTATGAAAGATCCCCTCTCTGTAGCTCACACAAAGCACTCACTTCTCTTTCTCCCATCAGTAGCTAATTCCAAGTCCCGTGTGGCCTGGGAAAAGCAGGAGAGGTGTGAAGCAAAGGAGTATCAGGGCAGGAAAGATTATTTCCCCTGCTTCTTGGAGAGAAGCAGCCCAGATAAAAAATGTTGTTCTTTGATGCCATAGCACAGATTTGGGATATTGGCCAGCTCCCAAGGGTGTCCTTGGATGACTTTGCTGTCATGTCTCCATTTCTCCAGGCAGATAATAATGCTCATCCATGACACTTAAATAGCCAGAACCGAACTCTGCCCCAGTTACATCAGGGCACAGCAGAGGAAACACTGCTGACACCTCACTCATTCTTTCCAGGTTTACCACAGGAAATTCCAAGAGCAGATTCCCACTCTGACGGTTCATCATGCTCCTCACAGAGGCACTCAAGGGTATTTCTTCAAAGCCCTTGCTGTGCAACACCCCAAAAAGCCCTTTGTGTCCATCTTATTCTCGTGGCCCATCACCTACACCTAAGACTGTGTTATATGTCTGCTCTTCTCTTGCACCTCCTGTGTGCCAGCAAGAAGACCTCAAACGGCCCCAAAACAGAAGTTAGGTAACAGAGGGCACAAGTGAGGGCCCGAGGCAGGACTGGATTGTAAGCAGCAGCTCCCTGGTCCTGCTGCAGGGCCCCTTCTCTTGAAGCACTCTGCTTTCCTCACTGCCCAGGAATGAACCTACCCAAAGGCACAGTCCAGAAGGATCAGGCCTGTAAGCTGGTTTCACTTTTATTATTTGCTCCTAATCTCCGGTCAGTTCCCATGCAGGTTCTTAAGATTCGATCACCCCACAGCAAAAGCTTCCAATGAACTGTGGTTAGTGAGTCCCAGGAACTCCTCTCACCTCGCTCAAGCCCCTGGGGTGAGAAAGTTAAGTGCTCCTCTGCAAGCTCAAGTGACTGCTCACCATTTCCTTAATATTCCATCTCTTTGTGTTTTGCAGTTTGCCTTCTGCTGAGCTAATGTTTATTTTTCCAGAGAGCAGTTATTGTGGTAAACTGATATCACACCAGCAGTGTGGGAAATAAGACTTCATCTCCTGTACTTCAACACTTCATCCAGGAAGGCAAAGAGAGCAACCTAAGAACCTTCTTTGTTTTTAACAAGGATGACACCTTGTTGCTAGTGCAGTGGTGGTGGCTGTCACTCCTTGATGCTTACTGGGTCTCTCTCACCAGTGATTTTCCATTATTTAAATTGTGTATTTTTTTCTAATGGAGAAGATATTGCATTCCCCTCATGTCAGTGTGGAAACCCCTTGGGCACATCAGCATCTGCTGCTGTTTTCTAGGTATTGGGACACCAAGACCTCCAGGAATATGACTCTTTCCTGTTTGCTCACTTTAATCATACCCTTGAGCGTGTTTTACTTTACCCACATAGGTAATATTAGAGAAAATAATGGGACTTGTGAGCTGAGAATGGACTAGGCCCCATTTTTGTGTTTGTAGACCTGTGCTATTCAAAACTGTGGAAGAAAAAAAATGTCCTTTTACTTTTTTGCAGTTGCGGAGAGCAGATGATTCTTTACGGAAAATACAACTCTCTAAGAATGTTTTCTATTCTAATCTTGCTGACTAATCTTTCTTCTTCTAAACTTTTAATCTTGCTTAAGGAATAAATGTGTGATATTGTGTTAGAAAAGCCAATCAACTGCTCAGGCTCTAGCTGGGAAGCAATGTGAGTTCCCCTTTGTACAAGCTCCTCTCAAATGTGATTGTTTCCCCAGTGTCAAATTCCATGGATTTTAGCAGCTGAATGGGTACAAAATTTGACATGGTCAGAAACGTGTGCTTATAAAAACTTATTACTGCTGAATAGCCGGCGCATTCTTGGTGCACTCATGCGCGCAGTGCCCTCGCAGAGGCCCGGCTGGCAGCACCCCTGGGCCTCATTAGCGCACACACGCACCCATCCCGGGCTCGCTCCAACGCCGCCCGCCCGTTCCCGTGGGCCGCGGGCAGCGGAGCTGTCCTCAGCTAACCCGGGCCTGGCCCGGGCGGGACACAGCCACCACCGCGGCTCCTGGGCCGCTCCTGGGGCCGAGGCCTCACGGGCTGGGAATTACAGCCCGAGCAACGCTGAGCTGAGAGCAAGGGTGGGCACAAACACCAAGACTCTGACTTTCCAGCTGACATTGCTGCTGGAGGGTTCACCAGCACACAGGTAGCTGCCATCTCCACAGCATGTCCACCAGGCCAGCAAAGCCCCACAAGGAGCGGCAAGCTACAGGCACGTTGGGTTGCATGGCTCACTGTAGCTGCCACCTCCACAGCATGCTCCACCAGGCCAGCAAAGCCCAGCAAGGAGCAGCTAGCTACAGGCATGTTTGGAGGCCTGGGACACTGTAACCCAAACCTATGGCTCCCATGCAAATGGAGCCTATGGGGTATATCCATTTTACAATCACCTAGGGTTTGGGTTGGAAAGGACCATAAAGACCATGTAGTTTCACCCTCCTGCCATGGGCAGGGACACCTTTCACTATCCCAGGTTGCTCCAAGCCCTGTCCAGCCCAGCCTTAGACACTTGCAGGATGCACAAAGCCAGTGGCTCACACTGCACACAAGTACCAGATTGGTGTGCATACACCAGCTTTAAGAAAAGCTGCCTCACCCTCACAAGCTCCTCTATTGCCAAGCCTTACACTACGAAAACCTCTTTGCCTGGATTAGTGCTGTCTCTAGACTTAGAGACAAATCTCACAAGTGATTTGGAATAGTTGAAATAACAAGTTTTGGGCAGCCTGGGCTGTGTGGGGAGGTTAAGCACAGATGCTGAGCACACAGTGCCTCCTTCCTGGCCTTACCCAGTTCCATCCAAGCTTCTGCTTAGAGCTGAGCTTTTTAGCTCAGGCAGAGGGAACTCCAGTGCCCCTGACACGCCTGGGCATGGTGGTCATTACAGGATGACTCTCCCTGCCTTTCTGCACTGGAGCATTCATGGGCAAAGGGCCACAATATCCCCTCCCAAAAGGTGGAAAGGCATCACGGGTGAGACCCCTGGGTGAATAAACAAGAGCAATTGCCAACAGGGAACTTGAGTGACAAAGCCAGATTTTTTATGGGTATTCAAACAAGAACCAGGGAAACTTCTCTGGACACTGAGTGCTCCTGCAAATCCAGTTCTCATCTACTTTGCTTTAACGACTGCCCAAAAACTTTTCTAATGCCTATGTGACTTGGGTGATTGTGGTGGTTTGACCAGGAAGAAGTGGGAATTCTGGGATGTTGTGGTCAAACCAATGGGTGCTTGGATTTTGATATTGGCACCTGGGATAACCAGTGGGTTTTAGGACACACCTCCGAGAACACCCAGGGGTTAAAAGCAGAGCTTCGGGTTCGAGGGACGCAGGTCGGAGCTCTCCCCTGTCCAGCCGCTGCTGCTGGGCGGGGGAGGGGCAGCCATGCGGTAGGCCTGGGCCTGGACAGAGATGGGAGTGAGAAGGCCTTGGAGGATGGAAGGGTGGAGAGCAACAAGAGACATCGGGCAGCCATTCCCCCCCCCCCCCCCCCCCTTTTGGAGACAGACAGAGAGAGAGAGAGAGTGCAGCCTGTGTTACCTTGAAACTCAGTAAATATGTCCTGGCAGCAGGCAGCCCAGCTGAGGAGATGGGGGGGGGGGGGGGTGTAGCCAGGAGTCCAGCCGCCTGGAGGAGGTTTTTAACCCTTTTTTTGGACAATGAAGGCCTTACAGAACATTAACCCTTCCCAGACGAGTGATAAGAGAGGAGGAGGATGAAGGTAATGAACGAGTGATGGAGGTCTGGACCAGAGAGAGAGAGAGAGTGAGAGATGTTGAAAGAATGGAGAAGATGGAGTGGCATTTAATGCTGGACTCTTTTGTGTAGTCATGGACAGAGCTATGTTTCCGTGAGATACAGAGACTGAGTCCAGGGGGAGAAATGTCCCAGAGCCAAAGAAGAGTCAGTGTGTGGACCCCTCGGCCCCAGGGGGTATATAAAATATGGGGGGGACGGATGTCCCAGAGGATGAGAAGGTGAGATACTGTGCTTTTCTGGAACTGGACATAGCATCCTTAAAAAGACAACCCTGGAAGCAGCCCTGATCCCTGTTCGGTGGTGAGAGCACCGGAACAAGGACGGAAAAGGCCACCATGACACATGGAAGGACTCCCTCTCCTCTTGAGGAGTTGAAAGTTTGACCAATCTAAAGGGTGGTGCCAGACGGAGTGTGAATAATTTTGGGAGTGTGGATAATTTTGGGAGATGAATTGTACGGGGATCTGGAGGAGGAGGGGGAAGTGTTTCTGTGTAGTTTTCATTCTCCTTATGATTTTTTTTTTTTTTTCCTTTGTGTATGTGTAGTTTAGTGTTTGTGTGTAGTTTAGTAATTGTTTGTATGTAGCTTAGTTAATAAACTTTTCTGTATGTTGAAGTTGGAGCCTGCTTTGTTTATTCCTGGTCACATCTCGCAGCAGACACCGGGGAGAAGGTGTCCTCATGGGGGCTCTGGCTTTGCCAGGCCCAAACCATAACAGTGATTAAATCCAATTGGTGTCATGTTAATAGTGAAAACACTTCCCAACACATACTGATTCCCATAAGATATTAATTAAAAACCAAACAGCCTGAAGGTCACTATTTTTAAAACAAAAAGGTACAATTTTTCAATTTAAATTAGTGTGTCATTACTTGATTTGATTTTGGTAGCTGAAGCTATCTCTGGGAATTGTCAAAACTAAAAATGTTATTGAAACAAACCATCTGAAACCAGTGCAAATATTTTTTTAACATCCACTGACCTGAAAATCTATTTTTCACTCAGCTCCAGTTATCAATAATAATAAGGGAAAATATCTTTCTCCATTAGAAATATTACATGCACAGGAATAATATCCAGTGATATTATCACATCCATTCCTTTATGAAAATTCTGCCTCACTACCTAAGTTTTCCTAGGAGCTTAAGATATCCCTTGTACTATTAAGAAAAGGTCTTAAAAGGGGGATTCTGGCAAGGTTCAGCTCCATTTCACCAGAAGACAAAAGGTCAAAATAAGCCCCAAAGATAATAAGGAGTGTCATTCATAGGTGGGATGAGAGCTAAATTACTCCACATTCAAGCAGAGCTTTAGTTTAAAAGACAAGAGTGGGGCACCCTCATTTAACTACAGTGATTCCAGTGGCAAGAACAAGGCTGCTTCCACATGCAGGTTAAATGCAGCAAGGGGCGTTGCTCCCCAACAGGCATGAAAGCAGGAATAGCTTTTAAGGGTTGAAACTTTTAGCTTTGACATTTTTAAAGTAGAATACTTCAGGTTTGCTTGTGGTGATCATTTTCATTTCCAAGTTCCCCTGCATTTATTATACAGGGTCAAACAAAACTTGTCAGTTCAGCACTGGTCCCTCATTTTTTTCTATTCTTCGCATCTTGCCATGATTTTGTTTCAGGGTCCACAAGAACCAGTCTCTTTATACAGACCACCAAACCAAGAATATTACATAGTTCTATGTTCTTTAAGCTTTGCTTGTATTAAAAATTAGTATTCATGCCATGGTCAATATGCTGTGAGTAAATAAAAACTGTAAATCCAAGTGAACAACCAAACTCCTGACACTGCCTGATCCAAATGCACAAATCCAAATCTCCTACGCTGCCCCCAAGCCAGCAACACACATATATCCAGATATTCAGAAAGAGAAAAGGAATTTCATAAGCCACCAGGCCAAGAAAATTCCTCCTCTGTTCTCCTCCTGACCAGGATCTTTGGGTTTCCAGCATTTTTCTTCCTGGCCATTGTTAGTTTTGGCAAGAGCAGTAACACCACTAAGAAGTTACAGACCCCCTGTTCCATTCCATAACCAATTTAGCTAACTTAAACCAGCAAAAAAACCCCCAAAACCCGCACCTTCTTATCAGATGGAATTTCCACTAGTGCCTGAGGGAAGGAGGAAATCAGAAAGCATACTACAACCCAGCAGGAAATATTTCTGGCCATGATTAATGCTTCCTTTAGCAGTGCAACAGAATCTTTGCAGATCTTTGGGGATCCTTGGAAGAATTCCATTTACTACTCTCCAGGCCATATTTTGCTGTGAAAACCTTATTACACAACAGAAGCATTAACGGATTCAGAGTAAAATAAGAAAAGATGTATTATCCTAAAGATTTGGAGAACAGGGAGAGAAGTTAAGAAAGGCACACAGGGTTTTCCTTTCACTCCATGTGATTATGTTGTGATAATGCCTGCTACAGACCCGTCCATCACTCGTGGACTCAGGTCAGAGAAGCTCTCTGACCCGACCAGCTGGGTGACACAAGCCAAACAATGACAAATTCAGCTTCAGTTGCTCTTGCCAGAGGGATCTCAGGGTTGCCTGTTGAGCAGCTATGAGACAGCCATATCCTTTTCCTTTTATCCATCTTGGTTTTTTCTTTCCCTTTCTTTTTGTCTTGGCTTGGGAATTTTCAGGGATAGCTACAGAGCTTGGAAAGGCCCAGTCTCTTATCTCGCGTTGCAGAAAGGCATCTCTCTAACTTTGGCTTCCTTACCCAGCTCCCACATTCCCGACTTTTAGCACATAGAGAGGTAATTGCCTTGAGTTCCCTTGATAGGAAGTACTTTAAAGCCATCCTCTGGCACAATAATCTCACCTCGCAAATTTCTAGGTATTGCTGTGAAGCTGGTCTGTGACATCTCACAGGGATGCAGGGGCCAACTCAGCTCCAATTGCCACTGGATTGATATGCTCCCTTCCAGTCATTGGGGAATGCCACGGCCACAGGCACGAGGGAAGATAATGCCTTTGCTGGAAATGGCAGGATACTGCCTCCATTTTCAAATTACCCTAAAGAGAAGCAGACTCACTCTGGAGTGCTGAAGAGTCAGCAACTAACCAAAGACATTTGACTGAGGATTGTGCTTGGTCCACAACTAGTCACCAAAAGTACAGGGGCAGACTACACCCCCCTGTGAATTACAAAGAGGGCTTAATGTGACTCAGGAAAAATCAAGATGATAATGCTGTTGTTGCCATGTGATTTATCCCGACCAGAATTTAGCTTGTGGCATCACATTTTTCCCCTAGTACAATATGCCACCCTGAGCTTCTCTAATATCTCATCACCAGAGGCAGGAGGTCTCCCAGAGCAGGGCTATCACACCCTCTCCCCACAAACCCCGAGGGGTCAGTGATTCAGCACTGACTCAGCGGGAGCAGGACCACAGACTGAGCCACTTTGTGTCATTTCTCTTTGCCTTGCAAACTCCCCCATCCAAGGGGGGACACAGTCCATCCTGTTAAGCTAATGAGAGCTGACAAGATCCCAACCTGAGAAGAATAAACCCTACAGAACAATAGATGCTCACCCTGGTTCTCTTCAGCTCCAAGCAGCACAGGAACCTTTTGTTTCAGCAGCTGACGAGATACACAACAAGTCATAGAAACACTGAGTCACCCAAGCGTACTTACTGTTGCTTCTGCTTACTCCTTCCTCCAAACCTCCAGCTTCTCTTGGTGTGTTCACAGTTCACTCTCCATCAGTCTCCGTCAAACAGTGATATGAACCAGAAAAAGCCCATGTGCCTGCTGGGCAGGGAAACCTCCAACTGCAGTTCATGATTAATGTCCAACACTTGGTTAAATAACAGCCAGTCTTAAGGAAAGCACAGATGAAAGTTGTGCCTAGACATTTTTTTGCATAGCAGCAGTTTTTTAGAAATCTTGGATGTTCTCTCTACAGGTTTCTCAGCTCAGACTGTACAGAGCACAGTCTCCCCATGGTCTTGCTGCCTTTCCACACTGTCTACAGGAAAAGAAAGACTGAAGCACCTGCAGTTCTTGTGCCTGGAGTTTACAGGGACTGGACTACATGGAGGGTAGAGTGATTTTTGGATGTACCCCTTAGTGAGCAGGTGAGGACACAGGTGCTGCTGGCAGGTCAATGTGTTGCTACATTAGAGGCAGCTCAAAAAGAAGCACAAGAACTTCTGTTCCCAAAGTAGAAGGAACTGTTAATAAATTGAAAATCCAAAGTTTTTCCAGCTGTGGTGGTGTATTGCTGAGAGTGGTTCCTGCAGAATGGCACAGAGGAGTGTGGGGACACCTGGCCAAGCCTGACTGCCACTGACTAAAGCAGGAGGGAGTAGGGCCTTAGGCTGGCAAAGGGGCTGCTCTGCACTTATGGGCAAGGAGAAGCAGGCAGTCCCTCCCCTCCCCTGTCTGTGGCTGTGTTTTTGGCCTAGCAAAAAGGCTAAGTTGCCCTTGATGAAGCTGTGATGGAAAACTAATCCTCTCCAACAATAGCCCAGTGCTAAGAAACATCTGTGGATCTGGGCAGGAGAGAAAGCAAGGACCTCTTCTAAGGGCATTTGTTTCTCCATCAGTCTTTTGTGGTGTCTCCCTCAGCCACCTCCTTCCCTGCTTGGTTGTTCCAGCATTAGTTTGCACAGGCTGTTTGCAGAGACAGAACAACAACAGAGGTCTGCTTGGAAAGCCAGCAGAAACCTCTTAGCTTGAGACCACAAATGTGCAGAATCCGCAAAGAACAAAAATGTTTGAACTTGCCTCCCCAAAAGTGTTGTATTCATTGACTTGCAAGCAGGGGGAACTGCCATAGCAATTTAACCTAGGGAAGAGTGCCAACAACTTATTTAATTGCAGAGTTGGTGCCAACAACCCCACAATACAACTATTAATACAAGTCTGCAGTACAAGACTAATTCTGCTAACCTTTTGCTATTGCCTTTTAGTCAGGTCAGTGGCTGCATCCCTTCTGTGCTGACACTATTCAACAAACACTGGCAACTGCTTTTAAGCAAACACCAAATGGAGCAGGGCAGGAGGGAGGGGAGAGGGACCATTGAGAAAATGAAGATTCCCCCCATGACCTCACCCCTCGCTGCCCAAATGTTTCACATTTCTCTCTCCATTTCAAGCCTCTCTCTTGAAATCTGTCTTGCCGTGTATTTGCCCCTGGAAAACAGCCAGATCTTTGGTCTGGATTCCATCAGCTCATTTCCCAGTTTCTATGAGACTGTATTTGAGAAATGTGGGTCTATCTCAGTCCACTGGCAAGAGTGGGCATCAATCAGTGTATGAAAACATGAGGTCTGACACTGGGGACCAATCCACTTTTCTAAATGCGGCGTTTCTTTAAAGAACACGTATTTTTACAGAAAAATTTTAAAAGAAAGCAATAATGGATCTGGCACTACTGCAAGTTTTCAAGGGCACTATTATTCCAGCAATTACGTGCCATTGTAAACATCTTAAAATCCAGTATTAAATGATGCATAAATCTGAAGCAACATCATCATCATTCTTGTATGAGGTAGTAAACTTGCTGCTGCATTTGCAGACTCTTGCTTCACTCTTCACCCATCCCCACATTTGGGGTTTTATAGTTACATCTCGTGACTGTATCATAACTTCCAACCACCTGGAAGCACATTTCTTTAGCTTTTACCTTTATCCTGCTGCCACTACCATGATAGAGAAAATAAATACTGCCTACAAACTCAACAGAAAAACAAGGTAATAGGGCTACAGTGAACACTCCTTCTCAGGGGGTCAGCAGTTCTCTACAGGTATTGGGAAATTTTCAGACCCTGCTGATCCTACAAACCAATCCCCTGAAGACTTCAGCTCACAAATGGCACCCTGCATGTCACGTTCAGCAAATGCTCTGCTACCCAGAGTGGCTGTAAGCCCCAGGATGTGCTGGATCTGCGCTGGCCGGGTTGCAGAGGCTGGAGCTGCTGACGGCAGCGCTGCAGAATGTGCGACCCAGCCAAGCTCCTCATGCGGCCGGGCCTCGCAAAATCCCCATTCTTGGGCAGAATGGGCAATAGCTTTCAGGCTGCCAGATTATCTGGCGAGTCTGTGGGAACTGCAAAACACTGCATCTGCCTGGAAAATGGCACCAGCTCACCACAAGACGTTTCCAGAGGGGAAAGTTAATATATGGGAGGAATGCACATAAATCCTGTTATTTCTTAATGGGATTTGGGAGCTTATTTCTCACCCCGTGCTTTGAAATGTATCCCACAGCCTATTCTATTAATGAATTTAAGCACAGTGATTTTCTTATCAGCAGGAATCATTCTTCACTGGGGTTCGATTTTTTTTTGGTGGGATTTTTTAATGCAAGTGTGAAAAATTAATATTATGCTTGAATACCAGTTAGGATGTTAACAAGCTGTGTCCTGGATAAGCTGCTCTTGTTCTCCTCCTGTTGTTCTTCTCCTAATTTCAGTTGACCAAGAAACCTGGAATCATTTATTTGTTGGGGTTTTTTTTATGATTTAGGCAGTGGTTGGCTAAAAATGGAAAGATGGGAATTCTATTTCTGGTTCAGCTGTGTGAATGAGTGGACACAAACTTTCTCTTGCTTAAAACAAACAACATTTGGAAAGTTTTTTTCCACCTCTTGGGTGTACTCAGTTGGTACTGATGGGTACCAACATCTTTCGGGGTTTCCTGGCACTGCCTTGGATGCTCTCTGCTGCCACTGAATGGGGATTCACTCCAGGCTTTGGAAGTACACAAATGAGTTACAGAAATTTTCTGCCTTAGCAGTCTATCTTCAAAGGCCTCTGCACTTGTTCCTTTGACTATCAGAGTTTGTTGGAAAGCAAATTACAGCTCACCTCATTTTCACTTCCCTCCCAATTCTGACTGGTTCAGAGAATATTCTGAGTTGGAAGGGACCCATAAGGATCATCAAGTCCAACTGCTGGCTCTGCACGAGACCACCATGTGCCTGGGAGCATTTTCCAAGCACTCCTTGTGCTCTGGCAGGCCCTGGGGAGCCTGTTCAGTGCCTGACCACCCTCTGGGTGAAGAACCTTTTCCTAATATTCAGCCAAACACCTCCTGACACAGCTCCAGCTGCTCCCTGGGATCCTGTCACTGGGTGAATACTTCCTGTGCAATAAACCTATGCTGGATTCATGCTTCCCAATTTTGAGCTTCCTCAAAAGTTCCTGAAGGGAAACAATGATGAAATTTGAGATGAGATTAGCTCAGCTCCAGCTCTATTATCAATGATGGGTTTTCATCCTATGCCTTGGGCTCCCAAGAACTGTGGTAAAGGCTGTATCTGCTACAGCCAAGGATATGTGGCATTCTTCTGTCTAATGTTTCACGCAAGGTAAAGCCAGGGCAGGATTCACAAAGGCTTCATTTCTGGACCTTAAAGATTATGTGTTATGTTTAATCACATAGGATTCCTCT
This sequence comes from Melospiza georgiana, assembly GCF_028018845.1. Taxonomy (NCBI): domain Eukaryota; kingdom Metazoa; phylum Chordata; class Aves; order Passeriformes; family Passerellidae; genus Melospiza; species Melospiza georgiana. The sequence continues at coordinate 41,798,899 of NC_080434.1, read as the reverse complement.
CTGTCCTGAGAGGAAAACATTTCTTCCCTTATACCTTTCTGTGACTTTGGAGGATATGACACTCAGTAACTCCTGTGGCAGCCATGAGGGGTGGAGACCTGATCTTTCAGAGGATTTAGTGGATTTAGGCCAAAACCTCACAGCTTGGGCTGACCTCTGCTGAGGAGGAAACTAAAGCATGACTGGTCAGCTGGACCCCAACATCTGGCAGCTGCCATCCCCACCCCTTCTCAGCACAAAGAAATCCTTTTCATCATCTTTTCCTTCCACAGACACATTCACAACATAGTTGTTTGCGCCCCTTGGGATTCACAGCCTGGGACAAGTATGGTATTCCCTGCAGCCAGGCTCCCTGGGATGCACCACAGCAAGCTGGTAGTGCCCCCTCAGCAGTCTGAGAGCTGCCCTGACCCTGCCCATGTCAGGCTCTGGGCTTGCCTGTGGCTGCTAATGCAGTGCTGTGGAAGTGAACAGAAGTCTTTTTGTGCTGGAGAATGCTCGGCAGCCTGATGGGGGGGCTGACAATAGAAGCCTTTTCATGCAGCAACTCCCTCGCTTTAAGCAAAGGTAGTCCCTTGTGCTGCCATCAGCAGTCTTTGGAGAGGCCCTGATGTGAGCCCTGGGAAGCCAGGAAGAGGGGTGAGGAACTGCCTGCTGCTTCCTCACAGTTACTGTGGCAGCTGCCAGTCTGCAGCATCCACATCCCCTTGGTTTCTGGGATCAGACCTCTGCCTTGTGCACTGCCTGCAGCAGGAGCCAGATGTGCCAGCAGATGATTTTGCACCGTGGACCCCTCACCATCACCGGCCCACTTGCAGAATATTCAAAGATAAAGGGTGAGAAGGGGTGGTTTTGTCAAAAATTAACAACACACTGAGCTATTCCTCAGCAGCAAGGAGAAAAACAAAGTCCATATTGACAGCAACAGGGGTGGAAATGTCCAAAGAGAAATTACAATAAATTGCAAATAAATCACAGAAGATGTCACTGTGCCTCTGGCTCAGTTTCATGTCCTAATGCCCAGGCCAACAAGTCTCTCATGACTCTGCCAGCTTCAGAGAAGCCTCCCTAACGTGAGCATGGGCCATGGGTTTTGTGCCTGCAGCCCTACAAAAAGGGTAACAGTTCCTAAACTGCCACTTGTCACACCAAGGGATGCAGGGAACAGTGCACAGGAACTTTGCCTGTCAGTGCATAAGATAATTTTATTTTGTTTAAGGGGACTCTGGACATTCAAGAAGGGAAAGCTACGAGCTCCTGCTACTGGGAGAACACAAACAATGTTTGGATCAGACAGGGCTAAGTGTCTGTGGACCAGCTGGGTACAGAATGGCCTTTTGAGTTTTGTTTTGTCAAGAATGGTGGAACAATTCCCACTGCACATCACTAAGTGCTCTTTGAGCTCCCTCAACCAAAAATACCAGAGAAGTAGCACAGGCAAGGGAGCCTTGTGAAGGCAGCTGGGTCCAGCCCCTGCAAGCACTGACTGAGAGCACAAACCATCAGAGTTTGGATCAGGCTCCAGACAAGATTTAAACACCTAACAAGAATTCCAGATTATTTCTCAGGCTCTGCCCCAAACAATTCCCATTATTATTAAACTTTTATTGCTTCCTACATCCCTGCTGAGACGTAAACCTCAGAGTTTGTGTCATGCTTTTGGCATGAGGTCCCTGCAAACGACCTGCCCTTTTGAGTGAAGGGAACCCATGAACTCCAGCACAGCATGTGAAAAGTGTTCCCACACAGCCACCATCCCAGGGAGAAGGCTTTGGATGCTTTAATTCCTAGGCAAGAGAAACAACTCCTTTGTTAACATTGTCAACACGGAGCTCAAAATAAAAGGGCATTTCAGAGGCCTACAACAGCCAGAACTGTTCCAAAGGTTTGTGTAGCGAGGAGAAACACGCCACAGAAATACCTCTCCTGGCTCCAAAATGGTTCAGACTGATTAACATTAATTACCTAAGGTTAAAAATTCTTAGAGAAAATTGAGAGGGAATGAAACCTTACCTTCCCTTACCAGTTTGCCTTTACTGCCTATAACAGTCAGGGCTTTCATTTTTGCATTTTTGCAGCTAAGGGTGAGCCAAAAAAGTAATTTGGAAATAGAAATCTGGGTTTACTTCTGGGTATTATCATGATTTTGAGGCCACAGAATATTGGATTCTTATTAAACACTTGGTATCACTGTGGCATTTGTCATTGAAGTTCTGTTTCCAGATGAAAAAAACACTTGTTTAATGAAATTTCCACTGCAAGCAAATATCCTCAAATTGGGCAACAATTACAGGGTTCTAAATTACTAAACAGGTATGACAAAAAATCAGAAATTCAGCTGTAGGACCCAAGGTCTAGAAACAGAGGAGTGGAGGTCACTTCAGGGAATCTGACTTCTACTCATTTTGAAGCCTTAGTGACACATTGAGGACACTGAGTTACTTTTTAAGCACCAATGGGTGTAAACACTAAAACCAAAACAAGCAAGTGTCCTGTTTTTTTATAAAAGGAAAGTAATTAAAAACGTGAGAACCTTCTTGCCAAAGGACTATTTGACCACACGTCATTGACTGCATGTTCTGTACCACACAATTAATATAAAAAGGAAAATACATGGTGTTAATTTGCCTCTTTTTGGGCACTGTCCCACTGCTACCCAGGGACATTCTGGTGCTCCTTTAGCTGCTGAGTTTTGGGCATTTCCTTGAGGTGCAGCAGAAAAGGAACATGCAACTGCCTACCTTTTGCCATCCTTCCCCTTCTTTCCTGCTGGTACAATAAAAACATGCTGGGAGGATTCCACAAAGCTTTATTCTGAGGCTTCTCTCAGGGAAACATTTAAGAATCTTAAGAATTACTTTGTTATTAGAAACTGATGCATGATTCTTTTTTTTTTTTTTTTCCCACAGTGTAAAGTGATTTGCTGCAAAAAAGCATTTGTAGTATTATCTGGAACTGTTGTTGGATCATTCCCAGTGCCTGCATCCTTAATGGTCCTTTTCAACCTAAAACTTTTTATGATTCTCCAAGCACTCTTGTACAGAATTAAATCTGTAACATAATTCATCATTTCCCCACAGATCCTCATTACTTCACAGTACACTCAGGCAAGGAACATCGAATTAACTAAATGAGTAATATGCAATTAATTCTGAGGAGCACATAGTGAATTGAAGGACCAGAGGAATTTCTCAGTTGAAACTGGAAACCAGGAAACAGGAGCTGCCTGCATTCCAGAAATCAGAGCTTTCACATGCAGCCATTCTCCAGCTCTGCATCACCCATGCATGAGCAAAACACTGAAATGCTGACACTGAGCACAAACCAAGCAGGGACTACGAGGAGAAAAAAGGGAAAATCCCACCAAAAATAAAACCCAGCACATTTTTGCAGTGTTGTTTCAGGAAAGGCAGGCACAAGTCATACAGCTCCCAGTGGCACTGTGCACGCTCCGGGCATGTTTGACATTAAGGGGCTTGGTTGTTGTGGAAACCAAATCCCATAGATTAATTAATGTTCAGCAGCCAGAGCCATCTCCCATCCTCTCTGTCTCCCTGCCCCCAATTAAAAAAAAAATAAAAAGGAAAAAAAGAAAAAAGGGGGGAGTGCAATTTTTACATCACAGAGGAATGTCAGAGGAAAAAGAAAACTGCAGAAAACCTCACAACTGCAGAACACTGCCAGGAACAGTGAACAGCCTGTGTTAGTCCCAAGTGTTTATAAAAGAAAAATTAAAACACCATTTCAGTGAGGCTGGCTTTTGTGTCTGTGGCTATGCCAAACTGCCTCCAAGAAGATGAAAGATGCAAGAAAGATGATTGTGTGACATTTCTAAAATCCCTTTATGCTGGAAAGACTTTAATAGGAACCCCCTTTTTTATTTTCAACATGTAAATGTAGTAATCATAACTAATTTATGTCAGTGACTGACAGTCTTCATGTGATTGTGTTTGCACAGGGAATTGCAACGGGATTTGAAAATGCAAAGGATTTCAACAACATTGATTCTGAGTATCAGCATTTTCTTGTATCTGCTGCTGGTTGTGATTCATTGAATTCCCCACATACATCCCAGTTTGCAGGAGGGCGTAGGATTGGACAAAAGTCCGTTTGTGCACTGGTAGTTTAACATACATACTATAAACACAGAATGCACCAGATTGATGACACAGGACACATATGGTTAGGACCCACTAGAGGTGAAATTTCAGAATTACCTATATCCTATTTTCAGAACAGTTTTAGAGTCATAGGTCAAACATATTTTAGATATTCAAAGATTTAGGGTGATGCTTTTGAAAATCCGTGGTCTTCAGCACCAGTTCTGATGAGAACAAGGAATTCCTTCTCCCATTTTTCCCCCTCAAAACATCCTTGAGAGCTATGCCTCTAGTTGCCTGTTGAGAATACCCAATTATTAAGTAGTAAACATCTTGAAGGTGTACCATACTTGACAGATATTTACTAACCAGGGTGAGCAAACCACTTACCAACCAGGTGCAAGTGTTTACTGCACAGTTTCACACACACACTCCTAATTAGTGCACATTCCTCCGTGTGGCTGGGAGCACTCGGTGTTTTACCTCAGGAGTGGCGGGGATGGATGGATTACTGACCGTGCTCAGATATGGCACGGCTTCACGACACAAGATCACTTCACCAGAGTCCCCTGCTCCCTCCCATTGATGGCAGTGAAATAAATACAGCCACTTCCTGTGGGACAAAACCTGCACTTGGATAGTTAAACAATGCCAAGAGCTCTCCTGTGTTTCTCAAATATGCAGCTCCTGAGCAAAGCTGCTGACTCAAACAGGTGCTCAGCACTCAAAACCCAACTAAATACAAGGCCAGCTATAACATTTCGGTGTTACTTCCACAACTCTTGCCCTCTGAGTCGGGCACCACTCCCAGCTTGCTTGCATGGCACAGAAAATGAGAACAATTACCTTGGAGATGATTAATGGCTCTCCATGCTCCAGCCCGCCCTTCAGCGTGAATCCCCATGGAGCACCTCCGTGCAGCAGTGCCTCCAGGTAGATGTATCTTCCCTTGTGGGTGATGCTGCACTCTGAAGGGGATATGCTGCTGTTAATGTTGTCCAGCATCCTCATCTGTCCTAATCACATACTCAGGCAAACACAAAACCCACTCAGGCAGTCACAGAACGACCAGCTCGGAAATCAAAGTCCCCAGAAGTCCACTGCAAGTCATGCCTGAATAGGAGGAACAAGAAGAGCCTGAAGTGGAAAGTTCTGCTTCAGAGCTGGAGTCCAAGGTGATGGGTTAAAAACAGCCCCATCCACATTTCACCGCGCCGCTTCTCCACTGGGATTTTAGTTTCAGCACTGAGCTCTCCCCATTCCCAGCTACTCTGGGCATGAGAGCTCAGGAAAGATTTCTCTTCCTGCCTTAGGCAGATCAAAACTACTTTCAAAGATGGGGGCAAAAAAAGAAAGAAAGAAAGAAAAAAAAAAAAATAGAAAAAGTTTATGGATTTAAAAGCCCCCGGCCAGTAAATTGCCAAAATCCAAACGAATGCTTCATTTGTGATTGATTATCAGTCTTTTCTTCCTTTCTGCATGCGATTTACCATTACAATGGCCTTTTTGCCTCAGCCCACTGCACTAAAAGAATGGAAGTGTCTTCTCCCTCTCAGCTCTCAGTTACTCTGCTCGCTTACTTCACAATTTTCTGACTTGTCAAAAAAAAAAAAAAAAAAAGGCGAGGGGAGGAGGAGGAGGGAGAGAGCAAGTCCATTCCTAAAACCCTTTAGAGGGGTTTAAAATGTGAAATAACTCCATACTTATTGGATTAAAGAGTGAAAAAGAAACCATTGGGAAAGCTGGAGTAGCAGGTGAAATGAATCCTCTGGGAAAAACGTTAAGGCGATAGCTGAGCTCTTTTCATTTTCGGCGCTCTCCCCGATGAGCGGCCAGAGCTGCAGCAGCTACCGCTGCTCTGAAGGAGGGTGAGGAAGCGAGGGGGAAGAGAGAGAGAGAGAGAGAGAGAGAGAGAGAGAGAGAGATGGATTAAGGCAAGTAAGGCAGTGCTGCCCAATTGTGCACATCAAGCATGCAATTATAAAATGCAGTGTGCAAAGCTGGGGCTCACCCTTTTATTATGCCCCCGGAAACCACCATCTTTCTATTGTCCTTGCCAAGGAATTGTAACAATCCAAACTGCCAGTTGCTGAAAACACAATGGACCTGTTCCAAATCAGCTCAGTGGAGCACTGCTAATAATTCTGCTCTCATAAAGTGCTTTTCCTCTGCGTGGAGCCTACCAGCTTCCCAGGACATATTTCTTTTCCCCATTTACATTGCCAGAAAATGCCAATGCTTTCCCAATAAATGGAATAAGAAACAACACCAAAACTCTGGATACTTTTATTCGTGTAGGCAGTTACCTATTGTAGAACATGTGGCTGTGGGTGGATCTGCTCTTCCGTATGTGCACACAGACTTCACAACTTGGCTCATCCCTTAACATATATCACAGCACGTGTCACAGAAGGTGTGCAAAACCTTTCCTGAGTTTTAACTGGATCTCAAATGGGACAATAGAGAGAGGAGACCAGAGCCCACTGCCTTTCCTGTTGGCAGAGCTGAGGAAACACACAGTAGTGTCTGCCTCTAAGGCACCCCCAGCTTTTGATCTCACCATGCATGGAATGTGCATTATTTCTCCTTCGGGTTTTGCAAGCTCTCAGGGCCTTGTGTTAACAAAACCTTAATGAACAGTGGGGAAAAAGCTTTGGAGCTGGGACTCTAAACCCAGGATTCCTTGCATTTGTCCGTGCCACCCCATTCCCATTCCAGCCATTAAGATGTTGCAGGTTCCCAGAGCCTTCTATTTGCCCCACACGTCCCAGGTCTCATTCCTGACAGCCCTGGGGACAAATGCAGGAAAGAGGCCCCTCACTTTATTTTTCATTTTAGATGATTCCTCAATCCTTGCTTATCCTGAGCTTTGCCCCCTCAGCTTCCCTCCCAGGGGCTGAGTTTTCATTAGCCTCACAACCTGGTCAGGGCTCACAGGTTGCTATTATCCAGAACTCACTCTTTAGCCTGACTCAAATCAGATTTCTGAGGCTTTACACTCCTAATGTTTCAGTGTGAAAACTCTCGCTCCAAGGCACCACAAAGAGCAATTCATGCCCATGCTCTGCACAGCCCTTCCAGGGACAGGAAAAGCCTCTGGGAGCTCTCCTGAGGCCGTGCCTCCTGCTCCCCTCAGCCAGCAGGAGTGGGTAAGGCTGTGTAAGGACACAGCAGCCTGTGAACAGCCCGAGGCACTTCTCTGGATTGCATCCATTTCCCATAGGAAATGTTTGTCATCACAGCTGTCTTTGGACACCAGATTTCCAGTGAGAGCTCTGTTTCTCACGGGGTCTGCTGCATCTGATGATTTAAAGTTATCAACATACTTCTGAGAGAGAATTTTACTTCTCCTCCAGCACTGTGGTTTGTTTCAAGTGCTGAATCCAACATAATTTTTGCCAAAACTCCATCAGATTTGTCACCATTGCAAGCACAGAATTTTCTCCTCTTACCACCCTCAAATTTGCCATTTTTTCATGCTGTTAATCCAGCTCTAAAAAGGTCACAAGCAGGTGCTTCCATGTATCAGAGACTCACAACCAGCTAAGGAAAGAGGTTTGATCAATCACCTCAAAAGAGCTGCTTTTGCAGGAGGTAGCTGTGCTACCTCCTCAGCAGGCTCTTATTCCACACAGGAGTTCCACTCAGGACAGAGCTGACATACTCTTTGATGGGATACAACCAAAAGAACCCGGGCTCAGAAAAGGGCTTTCCACACAGAACAATATAATTGAAGTTTTGCACAGTTGCCATGTAAGGGAAAATAAATTAGGAACAGTCATGCCAGAACACTTTCCCTCATCGAGCACTGCTAAAGCAGGAAAAGTTACCACTGATTTCACTTTGCAGAGGTCCCAATCAAACCCTGTATTTATCATCAGTCAAGGCAGCTGGCAACTGCCCTGTCTTTTCCTAGATTCTTTCAAATAGTCCAGCTTTCTTTCTGAAATGAAGTTCGTCAGTGCAACACTGCCCCTGTGTGCTGAAACCAGAAATTGACACAGTTTAACCTGATCGACATACATGCCAACATTTTCCTTAGTTAATAGGCAGTTACTACGCTTTTCCCTTTCAAAAATGAAGCAGAATCTGTTCTGTGTGTTCAGAGTGACTGACCTGATCAAAACCAGGAAATTCAGCTCATTTTTTACACACTTGTTATTGCCTTTTTTGGCAGGAAAACTAAACACTAGGTTTAGTTTAAATCTACCTGCTGCTTAGTTCTACCCTGGAAGTCGAGAGGAAGCAGATGCCCAGTTTGTCTCTAAAGAGAAATTTTATGAAATAACGTGGGCCCTCCTACCTTTCACAGAGACCCAGCATGTGACTTGCTGATGGCCATACAGGAAGCATGAAAAGGCTGAAAAAGAAATCCTCCTTTTACCTCAGTTCCTGGTCTTATCACTGAAGAACTTCTCCTTTCCTTCCAGGCAGGGCTTTATGTAAGTGGAGGAGTGTCAGGAATTTCAAATAATGGACATCCTTCAGGCACCAGTGGGCCCAGCTTCTTCCTCTCCCCTGGAGTCCTGAAGCCATTCACCTCAATCTGCAGTAGGATGGAACAAAACACAAGTGTTAAAAGGCACAGCTCTCCTGGATCAGCCCAGGACTCCTCCAGGAATGAACAACTCCCTCTTGGGATAGCAATTCCCCTGGAAGTTTATTATATAAAAAAAAAAAAAATCAGGAACAAACAAATCAAAAATATGGCTTTCCTATACTTACCTACAATCAGCTGGGGTTGACTGTAACTTATCCATCTCCTCAGCGCAGGAAAATGTCAGTCTGGCATCTGAAAGAGAAAATAACAGGAGAGAAAACATGTTGAGGCTCTGCATGGTATCAAAGGGATTGCAGTCATCAACTAACATTCAAAAGGTGCTTCCAGAGAAAATTCCTAGGGCTACACAGGGAACCTCCACTCACATTGCCAGTTGGATTTGAGTTTATCTTCATTCCAAAACACAGAATCAGCTTCTTTGTCTGGATAGGCCTGAGGTAAAAATGCGAAAAATCAGGCAGACAAAGGGGAAAGCAGAGATCTGACAGTGAAAGGAAGGAACAAAGCTGAGAAACAGAAGTAACCTGTGTTGGAGAAGGCACTTGTGTTTGAAGTCTGAAAGGAAAGAACTTTCTTTGGAGAACAGGAAAGGTTGAGCATTAAAATGGAGCCTTGCTGTGTTGCTCAGCTTCTCAAAGAAAACTGAAAAGCAGCAAACCAAGGTCAGGAAGGGATCTGTCCCTTCAAGGGGACCACAAGTGCTGCCACAACCCAAGGATGTGAACCCAGGGTGCCTGAACTCAGAACTGCAGGTTTACCCCCTGCATCTGAATTCTCATCTATCTGATGTCATCACTCTTCTTAAAACAGAGCTCCAATTAGGAACCAGGAACCAAAATAGAGTCATCACAACTGTACAACATTCCCACCCTGTTTCTGGGCTTGCAAGGGCTCCTCAGGGGTGAAGAGAGAGACGAGAATCTTGACTCCATGATCAGAAGGCTGGATTTATTATTTTATGATATATATGTTACATTATGACTATGCTAAAAAGAATAGAGAGAAAAGTCTCAGAAGCTTGCTATGCTAAAAATAGAACAGGAATGAATAAACAAAGGAGCTCTGATTCTGTCCCCGAGAGAGCTCGGCCTGTGATTGGCCCTTAATTGTACACATCCAACATGGGCCAATCACAGGTGCACCTGTTGCATTCCACAGCAGCAGATAACCAGTGTTTACATTCTTCTTCTGGGGCCTCAGCTTCCCAGAAGGAAAAATCCTAAAGAAAGGATTTTTCACAAAAGATGTCTGTGACACCACCCCAATTAAGATGCTGATTAAACAATTTAAGCTGCTGTTAGAACTTTTAACTGTAGGGGGGATAGAATACAAGAAAATAAAGATAGAGCAGAAAATAATCCCGCGAGGGGCGGGAGGGACTTCTGGACCCCCAAGGAGGACCAAGCAACCAAACACCTCCCAACCCACCAAGAATGCTGATCTTGAACGCCGGCAGCCAGGCTGCCCTCACACTCAGCTGTCGGGCCATGCCTCCTCCACAGAAGGAGAGACCGACACCCTCTTCCCCTATCCCAGCTCCCCCCGCAGGGGCAGCCCCGGGACAGCCCGAGAAACTCGGGGGGGAAATCACGCTGGGTGCAGGAGCCGCTGCGACAGCTGCCGCCGCCGGGGCCCACGGGACCGCGGGCTGCTCCGAGGGTCCCGCGGGTTCAGCGCCGTTTTCAGCATCACCCTGAACAGGGACTGGCACGGTGGAAGGCGGTGAAGCCGCCGGGGGGGGGGCTGGCGGAGGCGGCGAGGCCGGAGAGAATGCGGTCGCAGAAGGCAAAAGCGGTGGAGCCAGCCCCCCCGGCGGTCTTTCTGAGCTCTCGCACACAGGCGTGGAAGCCGGTGGAGCTACGGGCGGGACCGCCCGGGCAGGCGGCCCCGAAGGCGCGACAGGCGGGACCTTGAAGGCTGGTGCCGCCCCCAGCTCTGAGAGGGGCAGGGCCCAGGAGGCCGGCGGTGGCGGGGCCTGCGGGGCTGCCAGGGGCGGCTCAGCCCACTCATCATCCCCCACAGAGAGGCGAGGAGGGGAAAATGCCGGCTCCGTCTGACCATGCTCTGAAAATGCAGAGAAAAAAACTTCGTCGGCTCCGGGCAAGATCTCCCCCACCCTGCTGCGATTCAAGGGGGTTGGGAAGCAGCAAATCGTCCCCCTCCAAAGGATCTTCTCCTGCTGGAGTCGGGGGAAATGGAGCAAGCCCGTTGCAGTTAGCAATCCAGGGAAAAACAGCTCCTCTCTGTTCCAAGACCAGAAAGAGTGCCTTAAATGTTAGGTAAATTCGGGGGTGTCCGAATCCACAGTCCAAAAGGAATTGGAAAATGGATTCCATACACTCCCGTACAAACACATCCAGGGCATACAGCACATTTGTAAAAAACCCAAAGAGCTTTGCCCATCGAATAAACTCATATAAGTGTCTCTCTGCCAGGAAAATTCCAAGAATTCCATCCTCTTCATCCCATTTTTGCCACAGGGCAATAAGTTTCTCCTCTGAAGGGGAGGAAGGAACCATGGCCTTGATGGGAAGACCCCACCACCTTTGCAGCCATAACCTGCAAAGGCCAGGATCATCAGGAAGGGAAAAGCAAACAGTACCTTTTGACAGAGTCCAGCATGCTCTGGCCAGCTGCATGGTGCTGAGCTTTCTGGCCATCCTCCTGGAGGCTTTTCAGAAGGTTCTTTTTGTGGTCAGCCTTGCTGTGAACTCTGTCCAAAGCAGGATCTTCAGTTCTTCAGCTCCTGGCTAGAAATCCTCTTCTGTGGTCACTTGTGAAGCAACCATCAATGCCACACATTCAGGGTTTACCCAGTGCAGCAAATGCTCCTCTGGGTTCTCACCAAGTGATGATTTGTCCTCCTCAGTCCAGGGGTCACCAGTTGTGCCTCTGGTCACAAGGGTTTGCAGGATGAGAGACAGACGGAAATGTTGACTCCATGATCAGAAGGCTTGATTTATTATTTTATGATATATATACTACCTTATAACTATACTAAAAAAAATAGAAGGAAAGGTTCCCAGAAGGCTAGCTAAGCTAAGAATAGAAAAGAATGAATAACAAAGATCTGTCTCTCAGCAGAGAGGGAGAGCAGCTCTGCCGTGAGTGGTCAGTAAATCCAAAAATCCACAGACCAATCATGGATCCACCTGTTGCATTCCACAGCAGCAGATAACCATTGTTTACATTTGTTGCTGAAACTTCTCAGCTTCAGCAGGAAAAATCCTAATGAAAGGATTTTAATGAAAAGATGTCTGCGACAATTGCCACCATATCTTTTACTTTCCAAGCAAGGAAAGGCACTCCAAGTCACTTGGCTTTGCCTTGCCTCCGGTACCATGCCTAGTTTTCCTAGCCTACCCTACCCTAGCTTTGCTTGCTTGCCTATGTCTGCCTTGCCTAGCCTTACAAATAACTTCCTGGCTTTGCTTTGCCTTGCCTACCACTCTTTGCCTGGCCTTCCATGCAGGTAAGGCAATGCAAAGCAAGTGTAGGCAATTGTAGGTGAGTCAAGGGAGATGTTGGCAGGACTGAAGCTGTGAGGGGAAGCCAATGGAATGGTAGGTGAGAGAAGTCCCAGAAGTTAGAGGCAAGGCTGGGCATAGGAAGTACTGGTAACAGGAAGGGCTAGGCAAGGCAAAGCCTGTAGGAAAACTGTAGGCAGGTCAAATGTGAGGCATGGGTATGCAAGGGAATGCAAAGCAATGGAGAATCAGCAGGACAAGGCAAGGAAACTGTTGGGTTGCCGAAGCAAGGCAACTGGCAGGTCCAGTCAAAAGATTGCTGGTACACAAAAGTGGCCCGGACAGACTGGTCTGTCCAGCCTTGATCTTGCATGGGCCATTTCTAATCTGCACCTAAGACACTTGGGTTGCCTGCTTTCCTTTGTATGCAAAAGAACTGTCATTCTGTTCCTAAATCCCAAGGGTGAAAGGTGAAATTTGTGTCCAAAATTCAAGACGTGTAAGCATAGATGTCAGAAGAAAGCTGTCAGGACAGATAAGTGTGCTTGCACATGACCTCCTCCAGGCTTCCTCTCACATGCTCCTGAAACACTGGGGCCTTGAGGAAAAAAAGCCAGTGGAAGCCTGTAGAATCCTAGGAGAAGCAGGCAGGGCAATGCAAGTTGAAGAAATTCCACAAAAAGAGAGGTGGTGAATTCCAGGTGGGGGAGTGGTGAGCAAGGTAATGCAAGGCAAGGAAGGGGTTCAAGGGCAAGGCAAGACAAGTGGTGGCTTTGCCAGGCAACAGAAAAGAGAGGGAGGCAAGGCAATAAGAGTCCTAGAAGGAGAAGGAAATGAAAGATTGGAGCTGGACAACTGGGAAGCAAAAGAAGGATAGGTGAGCAAGTCAATGCAAGGCACTGGGTTGGTATGAAGGGCAAGGGAAGGACATGCATGGGTCAGGAAGGCAAAGGAAAAGAAAGGAATGGTCAGCAATGACAAGGAAATGCAAGACTGGGTAGGAAAGGCAAGGCAGTGTGGGGGAGGGATAGGCAACACAATGGGTATCTTAACAGGAAATGTCCATCCACAGCAAGGCCAAGAGAGAAGTGGTAGAGAGGTCAAGGTGGGAAAGGTGGGAAATAGGTGAGTGAGTGATTGCAGATAAGAAAGAAGAAAGTGCATAGCTCTTGTGTGTGTGTGTGTGTGTGTGTGTGTGTGAAGTTTGCAGGATGTAAAGCGAAGAAAGCTGTCTCTTGATTGTGGAGTGAATGGATTTTTTTTGAACTTAAGTGGCAAGGTCCAAGCAACCTTTTCATCCTGGTACATCTGTGTGTGTGAGACATAGCCAGAAACTTCTCCGTTTAGATTCAGACTGCAAGCAGGACATAGAATGTGACGGTGTGAATAGCTGAGCAGGAAAGCACATCACATGAGCATGTTTCAACAGAAGCAGTTTGTGCAAGAAGGAGATGGACGCGTGGGACTCCAGCAATATGGCAATGCACTCAGCTGAGAAGCAAAACGCAATGCCTTGGTGCGTGCTCTGAAAATAAAAGGCTGCAAGGAAAAGGCAAGGGGACAGGTCCGTGAAAGCTTTCTGTCCTGGCACACTGAGCTGTTTGAAGGTGAACTGCTGTTTGGTTTCACTAAGGATTCAGCGACACGGACAGGATGGGCTTGTCCATGTAGCTGAGAAGAAAAGTGAGAATCACCAGTACATCTGGCAGAGTTTGTAGGCTGTGAGGAGAAGGTGACAGGCCTGGCTTTTGGCTGTGGCGCTTGTTGCAAGGAAGAAGCTGCTGAATGGTTTAAGCTTTTGGGGATCTGTGAGAGTGAAAGACTACACTGGTACCTCATTAAATTATTGATTGTTGATCATCTGGCTGAAACTATGACATAAACCAGAAGTGAAATTTCCCCCCATTCACCTCAATTTTTTCACCTTTTCATCCAACAGCCTGAGCCTTTTTGAGGCTGCTGTCAAACACCTTGCCTTGAAAGCAAGAAGTGTCTCAGTTCACCTTTTAAGAAACATGGGAAACAGCTCAAGTCAATTTCAGAATTGCCCTGAGCAGAGCTGGTGTTTCGGTACCTGAAATTCCCGTTGCAAATATGTGCAAGAATCACCATTTTATTAGGCAAACATTTGAAATACAGAAGCAACTTCATCTTCTTGTCATTGCAGTCCTTGGAAGTTTTGCTGTTTACTGAAGCAGTAAACAGATCAAACACGAGAAGCTTAAGAATTCAAGCTCACTGGCCATTGTGCAAATAGCACTTGATGAATTCAAGGTACCATTGTAACATACAGAATGGCTCTATGCAAGAAAATGGACGTGTCGTCCTTCATGGGAGCAGAAAACCTTTCTACCACGTGAACTCCGGGAGTAATTCATCATGCCTCTGTGTGCGGTGGCTGGTCAGAGAGCTACACGATGGGTCTCTGTGCCCATGGCACTCTCAGGACTCAAGGGAGCACATACTCCCCAACTTACAGACACGCAGCTAAAGCCCACCAAAAATGCAGTTCTCCAGACAGCTTACTGAAACCAGCTGGGAGTTCCCAGCATCACTCTGGGCACTTCTGTCCACAGATGGCTTTGCTTTTAATGAATCCAGAACAGAATTACATTTTTCTAGTCTTTAGCTCTACTAAGCTATTTTATGTAACATGGTGAGAAAAAATTTGTTTTGACAATGATAAATAACAGAGGGGATAATGTGCCTTTTGCTGCTATCTTCTTTTGCTGCTCCATTTTGCTTGCTTTGTTATTGCTTTCTGTCAAAGAAATGCTAGTGAAATCCCTCATGAAGTCTTGCTGAGAAGACAGACTGCCAGAAAGGTAGAGAAACTTCAAATCTTTCCAAGACCCATGTAGCACGTGTCTTGGTCAATTTCTATGCAGATCCTTTCTTCCAGCAGGACTTTTTTGCACCGTTAGCGAACACTGAACTGAATCCAATACAAAAGCAGTGGCTAGAGGAACCGTTCTCTTTTCATTGGAATGGTGATAAAAATGCGTATCAAATAAAAGCATTTTAGAGCAGCAGGAAGATTGTCTATGTAGCTAGCAAATCATAAAAAGATGCCTATTCACCAGCTGGGTTCCTTTCGGAATTTACAAGAATTCCAGACAGAAAACACAGCTTAGTGAACTGCAAATCTAAATCACAATATCTAGAAAGGTGACATGAAAAAGAGCAAGAGGAAGAAAACCAAAAACAAAACCAAAGGAAGCCAGAAATAAGGCACAACCTCTCCTCCTTTTCTGCTTACTACAGTACCTTAGAAGTACCTTCAAGTGTCCTAACAGTCACATAAGTGTAAAACGGTGCCAAGAACAATTGTGGAAAACTGTGGAAAACCGTGCTATCCCCACAGAAACATAGGGTTTGCTTTCACGACCATTAAATCTGCATGCAATGCGTACAGTAAGGGTATATTTCGTATATTCAAAAACAATTTAAAAATATTTCCAAATTGAAGGGACTGCTTTTTGTTTGAATTACTTGGCTAAATATGGCACACATTAAAATACTGCAGACGAGGTTCATTTCAGAGATGCCAACTGCAAAGGAGGAAAGCATTTTGTGTGCTTAAGAAAGTAAAGAATTGGAGAGTGCTTTTCTTACTTCTTTAGAAGGCTAGAATATGCATGAAAGAGGCTAGCTGGGGACTTGCAATTAATGAATTATTTGCTGTAAGTAGGTCAAATGACATTAGCTTTCAAAAAGCAAAAGTTGTTTTATTCCACATGCCAATTCTAAAGTAGATTAATAACCCTTAAGCAGAAGATGGATGTGAAGAGGGATATGACATGAAAGGTTAAAGCAACACTGCTGACAGCAAAAGGCTTACCTGCTTCACACAAAGACAGAAGGTAAAATACTGTTTTTTCCCAAACACTGCTATTCAGAGCTTTCCTTGAAAAGTTTCAATGCCAATCATGACGGTAAAATTCGGAGTGACAGTAAAATTTACTCAATCATGAATAAAATTGACACAATCATGACAGTAAAATTTGCTCAATCATGAGTAAAATTCTTAGTGTGAGCTAAGTACTTTAAGCAAAGGGTAGCTCAAGCATAACTGGTATTTGATGGCAAAAAAGGCAACTTGTCCTGTGTTTGTCACATCTACTCCATTAAAAAGCTTACTCTGTCTCAGAATCCTTTTGGGGGATACCAATGCAAGCCATGCAACTGCATGAAAATGATGATTTAAAGAAGGATAGATTAAAGATTGGATTAATGGTTAATATTCTTTTCCTTCCAAATGCTTGGTTTGCCCTTTTAAATTTTTTGAAGTCCTTTATGGTATCACCATGGTAGCACTGCAGCAATTGTTGGGTCGTAAGCTGTCCATATTGCCAGCTTCTGGACTGCCTTCAGAAAACTTCCCACTGGTTTTGTATAGAAATCACAAGCAGTAGAGATGACAAAGACTACTGAAACCTTCTCACCTCCTTCCAGAGCAAGACCATGTCTTTGACCCACTCTTAACTAGACAACTTTCATCAGTCATGAGGGAGTCTCATGTTCAAGAGCTAAGCAGTGACAGCTGTAAATGACAAAAAGCAGACTGAAATTCTCTTGGGACTCCAGCAGAGAGCAATGAAGGAGGTTGAATTCACCTTCTTGGGAAGTTTTAAAATGCACATTAACTTTAGGACAGGAGCTAAGCCATCGTAACCTTTGTTGAGTATGTCTGCGTAGACAGAGTTTCCATCACTGCAGAAGCAATGTTATTTAACCCATGTTATCTCTAGCTGCTAAGCTGCACTTATTGCACAGTATCTGCAACGTATTTTACAGGGTGGGCTTTTATGTGCAATCCCTGAGTAATATTGCAGAGAGAAGTATTGGGCGGGGGGGGGGGAACCCCAACTCTTAAGTTTTTCAAAGAATGGTTACATTTGAAAGTCAAAAAAGATGTCAAACCTTTCTTTCCTAGACGTATTACCAGCACAAACTGTACCAGAATTTATGACCCATAACTCTACCGTGGACGCTCTTTCTCTGGACTATTCCTTAAGAAACAAAGTCCTTGCTAGAAAGAAAACAAAATTAGCCAAAATATTGGGCTGGATTAGTTCAAAAACTCTGTAATAAAGGCCAAACACATTTAATAATAGTAATGAGTGGGCTAACAGTTACATCAATACAGCATAACTCAGTTCAAAGGTATTTTGTGTCCTAATGTTCTCACGGAAGACTGTAAAAAACCTCTATTTTTGTGGGTTTGTTTTATCCATTTAGCTGTACCTTCTACTTCTTTCCACTGTATGAGAATGTTTATGACAAGGTTGGAGGACCTCATGTAACCTTCTGTAAGTAAAGAAAGAGAAGCCAGTAAAGAAAGGCAAAATTGTTGGTTGCAGGTGGAAAGAGGGAGGCAAACAAAAGAACAATAATAATTAAGTGCTCCCCTGTCTTATGTGCAAAGTAAAGGCACAGACAAGAAAGAACAAGTGCAAAATTCTCACTAGAGAAATTCACTTTATCTGGCTCAAGTATTTTGTGGTTCATTTCTTGCTGTTTTCTCATGCCAAACATATTAACCATTGAAGGTGTCCCTTTTCTCTTTCTGGAATACAGCTAGGAAGATGGCTGTGTCATTGCTGACAAGCTGCTATTCTCAGAAGTGTCCAGCTGAAAGTCCTAGATCAATTGATTTGCTCTGTCACTTGAATATGGCTTGACTTAACCACTTCCAGTTTCAGCACCTGAACTGGCCCAGCCCTACAATTCTATATAACCCCTTGAATGGTTAGATAGGCTCCTTGGCAACTGGCATTTGTAAGGACATGAAACTATGCAGAATTTGCACCGTGAGATGATGCCAAATGAGTCACGCCGGTGGATTAACTAGGGCATGCAAGGCAGAGAGAGGGAAATGAGAGCACAAGAAGAGAGTACACAAGAAGAGAGTACAATCTCCTTTTTTCTGAAACACTGTAGAAATCAAACTGAACACAAATCCTCCTAGGGGTAGTTCTTGCAAAAGACTAAGAGTTCTTTTTGTGTTCACAGGCCTGGAATATTTAGCTTTGGATCACAGCAAAATGCAGATGACAAAACGAGGCCTTTAAGTCACATCCAGTATGAAGCAGTATGAAAGAGGAAAGCAGCTGAGAGCGTCAACCCTGCTAAGTAGTCTCAGTATTCTTCTTGACATTAGCAGAAATTTGAAATGAGTGTCTGAAAATTACAAAGGAGGCAGAAGAAAAGGGAGTGATGACTCCTCTGGCATAGTGTGTCCTAACAGGGATCTTCAAAATGGAAAGGTTGTATCATCCTTTCAACTGAAGGAAGGTATGAAAACAACAGGAAGGAAATGGCATCAAATGCTAGAAAGACTCTGGGCAGTGTACTTCTAGACAGAAAGGCCACTGATGGAAAACCAACTCAACTGGCACCAATGCAGCAGCATTTTACTAAAGCCAGAAAGGTCCAGTGCTTCACTCTCTGCCATTCCATTCAGATGCACACAGCAGCTCTGCAACATTCCTACTGATCATCTCCTTGGCAAACTGGGAGTGAAGGTCTGTGGTGATGCAGAGTCCCCAGGCAGATGCAAAGGAGAGCTGCTTTCTTGCAAAAACCAGGCTTTTGAAACACTCAGGCCTTTATCAGTTCCATAGCTTTAAGCCATAAGAAACACAATTCAACCAACCACCATGCACCACGCTGTGAACACACGATGGTTCTAGAACTTGTTGATCTACCTCGAATTCAGCTGCCTCACCTTCCCACAGTCCTTTTCTACTTAGCCAAAGTAATGGGCCTCAGCCCAAGGCCTTCCTTTTGTAAGCTTCTAGCTATATGCAGCAGTAAACCACTACTTTCTTCTGTGCCAAGACTTTAGGTAGACGATTTGCATCTGCCCTTCCAGTGAAACCTAATGGGGAGAGAAAAGCCTCTCAGAGATGTTCAGTCATTCCATTTTCTAGACAGGCCACATAAAAAGAAAAGCAAGCTATGGGATTGTGTACTTGCTCTTACAAAACACCTGCTGCCCTCTGACAATGAGCTAGCAGAAAACCAGCGAAACTGAGACTTGAGGCAAACAACCCTTTGAAGGGAATAATGACATTATAAATAAAGACAACACTTTTCCAGGCAATTGAGATACTTGAAATGTCAGCAAAGGCTTGAGAGCAGAGGCTGAACTAATGGGGAAATGTTAAAAGAATTCTAAGAAAAACATGACCAAAGATTAAATTAATTCCAAGAAAAACATAGGCAACTGACCTGTTGAAGCCTTCAGGAAATCAGTGGCTGCTGATTTAGATAGGCCTTTCAAGTTAATTGACCCGTGCACCTTCCACTCCTTTTTCACCTTTCAGCACCATAGGGTGAATTGAGACCATGGAATCACAATTCTTTGGATTCTGTTCTTAACTTTAGGAGAGAAGTACAGCAGCTGAAGTACCTGTTACTGATGTGATATCCAGGAACACAGAGTTGACGCATTTCATTCTTGTCCAATCACAATAGCAATACTAAGAGGATAGGATTGGCCTCTTTTCATGATGCTTTTCTTGTTTTACAGCCTGCTCTGATTCTGGTGAAACTTTTTCATTAGCTTCTCTTGAAAAAGGAGAAAGTCCAATTCAATGTCCCTCCCTACTGGTGCAGGTTTACCATTCAGTTTGTTGAGCCTGGAAATGGAATTGGAACTAGCAGGAATTACTGTGTTTAAAGCATCCGGTCCAAACAATCTCAGGTTGATAAAAGCTTAGATGCTATTGGCTAAATACTCTGTTTCCCCCAAGAACAGACGCATGCAATTTAGTCCAACTTTTTCTACCAAACTCCAGTAATACAAAAGGGTCACAAAGAAGCAGGAAGAATTATTGGACCATTTAGGGAAGCAAACTTCTCACCTTCTTTTGGAATGAGCATAATCTGCTAGCTGAAGTAACAAACTTGAGGACAGAAATCTCCCTACTACTGAGAAGTTGCTGACAAGGGAACCACCTAAACTCTATGACTTTCCCCTTTCTATTCATTCGTCAAGCCTAGTAGCTTAAAATTTATGGGGTCAACGAAAGACAAATGCTAATCTAGTCAGAGGTCTATGAAAAGTCCAAAACTATTCTGAGTTCTTCTTAGACAATGGAAATGGAAGCAGAGCTACCAATCTAGTTCCTTGCAACATTTCCCTAAAACTCATTCCCTTCTATTCATAACTAATGTAGAGCCACAAGTACAATCAGGAAAAGACGAAACTTACTGATGTCAGCAAGGGAAGGATTTGAAAGAATTATTCCCATTAATCATCTTCTAGACAGTACCTCTATCATTAAAATCCGAGCCCTTTTAGTAAGTATCCCTTGTGGGAAATTCAGGAGTCCTGGACAACGGACCAAGAGGATTAAGCAGAAGCTGTTGATTGTTGACATGAAGCGCTTACATGTTCTAACCCTCTGCATATGCTAGTCCCTCATTTCTTATTGGTGCCTTTGTCTTGTCCACTCATTCTGCGTGCACCTCTCAGAAGATGCGTTTGGTTACTGTCCAGGCACTTTGCTGCCCCTGTTATGGAGTTCTTGTGGTCTTGGAATTTGGTTTCTCAGCTTCTCTGTCTTATTTTAGCATGGCTTATGTCTTAGTAACCTTGATGAATCCCAGAGGGCCCTGAGAAAATTAATAAGAATAGATCTGAGCTAGATGGCTGGTGCACCCTGTAGTCTGAGTGGTTCAGATACATTGCTACAATTCTACAATTCCCCCTTCTTCTTCTTACACCAGCCAAACCCTTTCCACCATATTTTCTTCCAAGAGGCCCACCAGTTTCATGATGCATGGAATAACAAAAGGCAATACTACTAGTAATAACAAAGCTCCCTTTACGAGATCTTTCAACCATCCAGTTGTTTCCCACCTCTCAAACCATTCATGCATTCCCCACCCATTCTCAATCAATTTGTTCATGTTATCTTGTCGTTGTTTGAGTTTCCTGTGAATGACTGCAGAATGGTCAGAGATGTTCATACAACACATTCCTTCAAAATCCTCACACTTGTGCCCATGTGCTAACAACAATAAATTGATAGCAGTTTAATTTTGCAATGTGCCATGTCTAATGGTATCTACGTCAGTGAGAAACTGATCTAAAATAGCTGACCTTACCATTAGTTGTTTGACCATCCAGCATCCCAACTTACTAGGTGTAGTCAAAACTTGACCAGCAGCAACACCTGCCGTAAGGAATGGCATTATTAACCCGCCTGGACTGCCCAAACCACTAGACAATTGTGGCAATCAGGTCTTAAGCTTGTGCTTCTTCTTTCAGATCCCTGGAGGAGAAGAAGGGACTTCTTGCGCACAGAGCATTGTGCCGGTCTCTGCCGAAAGACGCCCGGGAGTGGCGCTTAGCCAAGGGGAGCTCCGTACCTTCGTCTTTAGCGTCTCTTGTCGTCTACATCTTAGCAAATACCTTTTCCGCTATGTCTGGCAAGGAGAAACTGTGCCTGTACAGAAAACATCCCCGATCGTGTTCTAGAGGTTGCACGGAGGTCTGCAGAGTGTTTAGCAAGAAGCAAAAGAAAGTTTTCCAAAACTCCTTCCATTCGAATGGTAATGGAAATGGAAAAGACTGGAGAGTTGTAAGATGGAACAACCAGCCTTTTAGGGCATTGGCAGTATTTACGTGAATATGTTCATGTTGTGACTCCTTGGTAATTCACAGATATCTGCACTGGAGGATATGACTGTCGGCAGGGCTGGCTTTTTCTACTTGGATTTCCCCTTCTGAATATTTGTTTCGTGCTCTAGAGGCAGCCTTGCCTGCAGAATAAGCAGGTCCATCTCTGTGGCACTTTGTTGGGCCTACTGGGGATTGTTCATGACCCAGCTGTATTTAGAGCAGAGATTTATGATCGCCTTCCCAGTCAATTAAAATTCTAGGTATTGCTAATGCAGAATTCAATTAAGGCTAATTGGGGCTTCTGAGAACTGATTTTCCATACAGAAACAATGGAGGGGGTTGCAGATCCTTGAGGGTTTCTATCACTTTTAAATAACTTTCAGTTCTGTACTTGCTTGATGCTGCTCTAATCTTTCCTCAAGCCCCACGGTTTTTCTTGTGACAAGCAATTCAAATGTTGATTTTTTTTTCCTGTCATAATTTATCATTTTGACTTATTTGTTCTTTTTCTGTCTTCTTCTAAATGTGAGGGAAAAAATCCAAGTCACCAAACCATGCAGAAGCCTGGAAATCATTTTGTATCAATCCCACTGGTCAGACACAAAAGATATATGGCCACTTCTAAGTTTGACAATTCAGTAACAATTATCTAAACAGTAACAACTAACGACTTGCTTTTCTTTTTCTGCTGAGAGGGAAGATGAGGTTTTCATGAACTGTCAATAAAGATTAAAAAAAGAATAAAATACCAAGAGTATAAAAAACCCAGGTGCAAGCACAATGCCATTAATATACAACTCATGTTTTTCCATTCTACCCTAAAGTTTATTTCCTTGGCATCAAGAACTGTTGTGACAGTTCTTTGCACACTTGATTGAACAGGGAAAACACATGGGGCTGTATCTTAGTCACAGAATGCAGAACATGTAGCTCTCCTTGCACAGATCAATCTCACAGAGGGATGAATAACCCTTTCAGGAGTTCAATTTGCCAGAATTTGCAGCGTGTTGTTTACTGTGTGGGGACTAATAAGAAAATAGCAAACAGGAATTTAAAAAGTGAGAGAAGGAGTGATTGAGATATATATATAAATATATATATATATATAGAGAGAGAGAGAGAGCAAGAGCAGGCACACCTGGAATGTGCAACTTCTCCCTCCTGTAGTGTGTGGTTGTCATTTGCCAACTGGAATACTTTTTCCTGAAGTTTTATTTTCCATGTTTTCAGGACTACAATTACATTTCTCTCTGCACATATCCTGTGTCTTGCTGTTTAAAGGAAACCAGAGCAACCCTCTACATAACTGTGTTTTTAGTGTTTCCTTCTCTTGATGTGAGAAAAATGGCAGAAAGTCATGGGCAATTATTGTGTGGAAGTTAAAGGGTAAAGTTGCTTTGATAAGAAATTATTGTGGAATTATACAATTGCCAAAGGAGAACAGGTGGATGCACTCTCTGGTGTGTGATGACCAATGAATTCTGTGTATTCCTTGTAGAAATAAGGCACAAGTGTAAAATTAAATAGTCATGCCTATTTGATGAAAGGATTTGCAGCCACTGGTGTCCTTTAGCAAAATACAGTGAGCCTTGAAGGAACAACTAAAATAGCAAGTCTCAGCTTCAAGTAAGGCAAGCTGAGTGGTAAAACTCTACAGATGGCATTTTCTCTGGGAAATTTGTTTACAGTGCGTTCTAGTGGCAGAAACCTTTAGCCTGGGAAAAAGGTGGGTAGGGTTTTACCAGGAGGCATGTGGCTGCTGAAGCTGTGGTCAGTGCCACGGGGCAGATGAGCAGCAGATACAAGACTGTCACATTGGGGTGTGAGTGTTCACATGAAGAAAAGGTTTTCAAAACCAGCTGCTACTGCAGAACTCTTTGTGAGAGCTGAGTGTTCAGAGAGGTGTGTATACTTAAAGGAGAAATCCCCTTAATTCACCAACACGTTCAGTCACAACTTCTGGGCTGAGGTAGTGACTAAAATGTTGCAATGTGCATGGAAATCTGAGTTGTCTGCTGCCCTGACATGGTGCCTGTTGTCCATAAATGGCAGATGCTATTTTAGAAAAATGCTTTAAGATCCTTTGGAGATTCCATGAGTGAGCACCTTACAGAAACATCTTAATTACCTACTAATGAATGCCAGAGTGGCAGACAAGGGAAGGACAGGGTCTTGTACATGTACCCTAGGTATAAGTTGACAGCTGATTTTTGAGTACCTTCTTTCCTCTAGTGATTTTTATTTTGGTTTTTGGAACGTTTATTAGTTTGAATGTCTTAATTTCTTATTTCTGTATATATGTCTACATGATGGCAATTTTTTACTGTGTGTTTAGGTCATTCATTTCAGAGCTTGGAAATGCACTACATTGTCTTGTGTTTTAGCCACCTCCATTTTCTTTATTTGAACATTGACTTGGTCATTCAGGGTGCCTGATTTCACTCATGCTCCCCCCAGTCTGAACGTATTAACAAAGACATTAACGAAGGTGGTTAATCACCTTGCAGCAGCTGCCTGGTGTTCTTTCCCAGCTCTGCTCCTCAAGGACGCTGGGCTGATCCATGCATTAGGAAGGTGCTGAGAATGCCTGATGAGGCTGTGGCATTTCTCAAAGCTAGAGCTGTGCTGGCTTTCTCCAGATATGCCATGAGATGGCAGCAAAGGCTTTTGAAATGATTTTGTACCTCAAATTGTTTTGTAGTTTGTCGGGATTCTTGCAAGAGAACTTGATCGTAAATCCATGGTTTATAATGCATCCTACAGAGCATATGCTGTATTGTTCCCTGAAATGCAAGGTTTCTTTTTCAGCAGAGAAGGCCCTTCCCCCCTTCATTCTGTTTCTTCTTTTCACATCTAGTGTTACCATTGTTTAGTATTATTGGAAAGAAATGGACAAGTTTCTTGTCCTACCAGCCTCTGGTTTTGGTAGGAAGGGACCTTTAAGATTGTCTCATTCCAACTCTCCCAGCTATGGACAGGGATACCCTTCACTAGCAACCAGATTGCTCCAAGCCTTTAGTGTTTGCCTTGATCATTGCCAGGGATGGGGTATCTGTGGCTTCTCTGAACAACCTGTTCCATTGTCCCACAACCATCACAGTGAGGAATTTGTTCCTAATACCTCATCTAAACCCACTGTCTATCAGTGGAAAGCCTTTATCCCTTATCCTATTGCTACATACCCTTGTTAAATGTCCCTCTCCAGCTCTCTGGTAGCCTCTTAGGTACTGGAAGTTGCTATAAGAGCTCCCTGAAGCCTTTTTTGCTTCAACTTGGAGAGGCGCTGCAGCCCCCTGGTCACCTCTATGGCCTCCTCCCACAGGCCCACATTATACTGGCGACCCCAGAGCTGGGTGCAGGAGGGCTCTCTCCAGAGCAGAACAGAGGAGCAGAATTCCCTCCCTCTTCCTGCTGCCCACAGTGCTTTGAATACAGCCCAGGACACAACTGGCTTTCTGAGCTGCAAGCGCA
This sequence comes from Melospiza georgiana, assembly GCF_028018845.1. Taxonomy (NCBI): domain Eukaryota; kingdom Metazoa; phylum Chordata; class Aves; order Passeriformes; family Passerellidae; genus Melospiza; species Melospiza georgiana. The sequence goes on along the minus strand of NC_080434.1, from coordinate 41,773,663 downwards.
CATTCCTAGGTTGTGTTGAGCTCCTCACCCACCAGCATCCTCACGTCCTTGTTCCCAGGGCTAATGTCAGTCCATTCTCCACCCAGACTGTTCTTGTGCCTGGCATTGCCCCTTGCACTTATTAGCCTTGTTCAAATTCATGAGTTTTGCACAGACTCAGCTCTCAAGCATATCCAGGTGCCTCTGGATGCCACCCCAACACCACCACACAGCTTGGTGCCGTCAGCAGACTTGCTGAACGTACCCTGAATCCCATTGTCTGTGTCTGACAAAGATGTTAAACAGTGCCAGTACAGTGGGTCATTCCTTGCCAAAAAATGAGCATTACCTTTGTCAAATGTATTTATGCTCCACAGAGAGAGAGAGAGACCACATGCAGGAAACCATTTTTGCAGAGATCTGTTTAGTTATGGGAAAATAGTTAAGGAGGAAATTGAAACTTTTTCTTTTTTGTCATCAGCTATAGCTGTCAGGTAGAAATTTGGAACTAAAAAAGTTGTGGGTAGAGAAACAGAAGTTCTTTTCAGCCGTGTGGTGACATTATATGCACCCTTGATGATAATGTGATATGGAAAGAATGGCAGATATTCATGAAGGTGAGGAAAACCAGACTTCTGTCTGCCACCCCCTCCCACTCTTCATCCTGTTCTTATCACAGGGATTACTTTTAGAACTTTCTTCTTAGCAAAGCAATGAAAAGTAGGTGAAAAGCCATTAGCAAAACTGCCTCCTTTTCGTCTTACAGCAAAATGTTCTTAAAGACAATGTTGTACATGTCTTGCTCAAAAACAGCCTTTCCAAAAAGAACTGGTTATAACTGCAGAGCTACAGTGCAGGAAGCAATGTAGGATCCTTCAAATTGGTTCTGTGACATGCTGGTGATGAAGCTGATGAGGGACAATGTAGCAAAGGCAGTTGCCATTTCATTCATATTGATGGACAACCGGGAATCTAAACCAAACCTATCTTCTGCCAGTTTAAAGTCAAAACTCTTTCACTACATGCCCTTGTAGAAAGTCCATTCAAAAAGTCTTCAAATACAATGTCTTTAAATAGAAGAAGAATTGAATATATTTAGTCCTAGGTATTTTGCAAATAATTTATTAGAAACGAGCAAGTAATTATTAGAGGCTTCTGTTAATTTTTTTTGCCGCTATCATTGGCTAAGCTCATCAGTGGGTGTCTGAGTCCTGCAAATTATCACTGAGGCTGCTCAGTCTGCAGTCTGGGGGCAGCAGCAGCAGACAAAATCCCTGCTCCTGTTTTCCACCTTCTGCTGTGTGGCTGAGCTGCTTTTTGCTTCTGCAGAGTGAAATGGATCCAGGAAGATGTGGAACTGTTTGGTTGGGTCTTATTCTGCCCTGGGAGTTTTCATCTGAACCTGTACCCAGCTCCCTTTCATCACAGAGTTGTGGCAAATATTAATGCCGCGCCTGGATGTATTGCCTAGAGGGGAAGGGCAGACAAGTGGGTGGAAGATTTCTGTTGGTTTGAATATTGCAACTTCAGAGTGCCTAAGGCCAGAGGGATGTACACAAGTTTCCTGGATCCTAGAGGCTCTGTCTTACAGTCTGATCAGTTCTCTGTCCTCTTTTCTTAAAAGTTTGTAAGTAATTGCTTGGGTCTCTGTAATAGCAAGGATGCCATCTCCCTGCACTGAGCAGAATCAAGGCTTGCACCGTTGGGCACAGGCTCCAATCATGTCTTTGGACAAAGCTAAAGCATACAGTTGTGGTCAGAGATGTGCACAAAATCCAGCACCATTATTTACACTATAAATTCTCAGTTCCCTTTGTGTTATTTCTGACATTCCCAACATATTTTTCTGGCTCCCCTTGTAAAACAGAAAAATAACAGGGCACTTATAGGGAACTTCATGAGTGGCATAGAGTTTCATTGAAGTATTCTTTTCTTGCCTTTATTTTAAACCTAAAACCAAGCAGACAACATTTCTGTGACACAGTAAGGGAGCTGGTATGAGAGAATTCATTTTCACTGGTATGAGACAGTGAATTCTCAGCTCCATCATCCTGAGGCATTTTGTTCTCTGTGAAAACTGTTTTTATAATTCACCCCTGTCCATTCATTGACTTTTATATTGTTGTAGGGCCCGATCCTGTAGAGAGGGATGGGGGAGAAGGATTAGTTTATGAACAGACTCAGATTTGAGTTTGGAGTGGGAATTAGGAATCTAATCAGACATGCATTTATAGCTGTTGGATGGAGTCTCTTCCCATTATCCCTCTGACCTTCTCTATCTCTTCATAAATTGACACAGTGAGGAAATCCTGCTTTACACATTTGTTATACATGCCTGCAAAAATATCTGTTTTTTTCCTCTGAAGATTTGCATTGACAGGGAAGAAAGCCACCTCACAGCTGAAACAATATGTATTTTAAACATTTTCTCTTCATGTGCATCCCAGTTAACAGCCCATCAAAAGTACAGCTGAATAATCTCTTGTAGAAAGAATAATTCCTTTCCTTTTCCACTTCCCAGCTGATTCTTAATGTTTTACCTCAGGCACACCTCTCCTCAGTCTCAAACAATGTTCCTGTAATTCATGAATACTTTTAGCCTGTGCCTGCAGCACAAGTTCTGCAGAGCTTCTCTTGCCTCCAGAAATGTTCAGAAACATTTGATGGTATGATATAGGGAAGGTGGTGTGATTCCTGCCTGCAGAGGCAAAGGTAGCAGTCATGGGAACCCCTACACTAGGCAATGAAAAGCAGGCTGGGATGGAAGGATGGGATTGACAGGGACATTATGAGAAACAAACTTGCATCTTGAGAGTTGTTCATTTTACACTTAATTCTTCTCCTAATGTTCATGTCATGCCTTATTTTTGCCATAGCCATGCTTGAAAACAGAGGCATAAATAAAATAGCCAGGAACCTTCTCTGTGTTAAGACTGGACACAGGAGCCCCAAGACCTTTCTTCTGTCCTTTCCACAAGGTCTGTGGTCCTGGAAGGGAATGGAACGACATCTGAAAAGCAGAGTTAAGGTCATTCAGTTATGTGGCCCTGGTTTTCCATGCTGTGTTCCATAGTGCCATAACCCCCCAGGGACAAGCAGGGCACATCAGGCTTGTAGGCTGTATTCCTGTTAAATTACTGAAGAGTGTACCGGAGTTTGCAGGTTTGCTTATGGCTATACTTTTGAAAGGATTTCATCAGAAGGCTGGCTAAGAATAGAATAGCAAAGAATGATAACAAAGGTTTGTGGCTCGGCTCTCTGTCCGAGCCAGCTGGGCTGAGATTGGCCATTAATTACAAACATCCAACATGGGCCAATCACAGATGCACCTGTTGCATTCCACAGCAGCAGATAATCAATGTTTGCATTTTGTTCCTGAGGCCTCCCAGCTTCTCAGGAGGAATAATCCTAAGGAAAGGATTTTCCAAAAAAGATGTCTGTGACAGGTTGGTGTTTGGGAGCACCTCCACAAGTTCTCTGAAGAGTTTTGCCACGTGCTGGCAGAACAGAACAGAGCTTGGCAGGCTCACAGGCAAGGAGAAGAATCAGCAGCTTTCCCTTGCAATGAGAAAACAGGGAACATTGACTTGTGTGGCAATTTGAGGTGGATGATTAAATTTGGCCTCTTAGGCCCTCAGCTGAAAATTCAATTTAGGTGAATAATTTTCTTTTCATACACTGCTTAAAAATCTTTTGTTCTGCCACCACTAATATTCCTGATGCTGATGGTCTTTACTTTCACAGAGTGCAGAAATGCCCAGTCTGCTCTGCATTTCTGTTGGCTCTGGGCTATGAAAGCAAAAAGAAAAGAAGACTGTTTTTGGTTTAAGGTTGTTTACATCCTTTGGTTTAAGGATGAAAACTTGGAGAAGATTGCTTTTGGTTTTATGTGTTCTACCCTGAGATACACTGACTGTCTACCCCGTTGTCTTGGTTTGAGACAAGTTAGGAGAAGTGTCCTGAATGGAACATCCCCTCTAAAGAAGGTTTCAGCACTCCCTCCCTCCACCACTGCTACAATAGGAATTTCTTGGAGGAAAGTGAAAAATACTGTTTATTTTAACACACAGAGTGCACACAGGCATGGGAAAAAGAATGAACAATGTTAGATATGAAAATCTTGCTGCAGAGAAAGCTGGTGGGTTTTTGAGTCCTGCTGGATGCAGTCCCAGGAAAACTTGTTGCCTCAGCTAACAAAAAAGCAGCAAGCTAAAAGCAAAGATGTACTCCCTCTCTGTGCTGCACAGCACAGCTGAGAGAACACAGAGGAGGATGTGTGTTTGAACACAGACTGCAGAAAGAATTCCACCGGCTTCCCCCCACTCTCAGACCCAGCTTAAAGTTACAGAACACATTGCTGGGCATAAAGTAGATGACAGGGGATTCAATATCATCATAAAGTCACCCCAAAACATCCATAAAGTCACCCATTGCTGTTACACTGTGTGCAAAGAATAGTCAAGTCAAAGGGACTATAACTTTTCTGCTGAATTAAGTTTTTTTCAGATATTGCAGTTAAAGATGCCCAGGTGTTGGACATGTTTTTCCTGGGAAAAGCAAACAAACCAGAAAAAAAAAAAACAATCTGTCATCAGCTTGGTATTGGAACAATCTAGACAAATAGTAGGACTATAGGATAAAACATTCTGTAAGCATGTGTGGGGGGATAGGAAAGATGAAGATGAAAAAGGGGAAGAAGTAGAGGAGTATTCTATTCTGTGATATGTTCACTGGGATTTGCTTATGCTAAGGAGTCCAAGTATCAATGTGAGAGCAAATGTTTCTGAAATGAGGCAAAACTGAGTGCTGATGGAGGCAGCTGAGTGCATTAGAGATAGTTTTGCCATGTGACATATGCTTTCCTTACTGCTTGATGGTTCTGCACAGACTAATAATACATATGGTTGATACCCAGAGGATAATCGCAACTTTAATGGGAGTGCTATTGTGCATATTATTTACAGTGCTGTCCTGCTTCCACGAGGATCACCACACTGCTGCCTTAACTCATGTTAAACAAGTCATTAGTGAAGAGTACACAGATTTGCTGCACCAGATCTTACCTTTTAAAGGAGTCTAATCTGTCAAAGAAACATAGGGATTCACTTAAGAAGGCTCCACTGTTGCATGCACAACTTATTTTCCTCAGGTAATGAATGCAGGCACTCAAAAAGTGCTTTTGCTTGACAGACTCCAAGAAGAGTGTTCACATCATTAAGGGATCCAGAAGAGCAGCAAAAGCTTCTGAAGAAAAGAATATATAAAGGGCACTTTGGAGTGCAAATCTCAAAGAGCAGCACTATGAAGTGAGCTCCTGATTGCTACAGATACACTGCTGGATGGTTTTAATGAAGTAAGAGCACAGCTGAGCTTGGGTTTAACAGATAAAGCAGATTTAGGTATAGGATTAGAAAAATAAGAGAAAGATAGATGTGTACACTGTAAAGGATAGACCTTTGCCCTTAGCAAAGCTTTCTTGTTCTGAAACCAAGTGGATGGTATTTCCAACATCATCTCAAAAGAAGGCAAGGGCTGTGCAATATCCTTAGGCTGACCAAGGGTTGGGATGAGGCAATCTGTGTTGCCTTGCTGAAGTAATGTTTATAGCCTATAAATAGGAATATTTGAAAAGCATATTTATGGAGTAAACAAAGGTGTAATTTCAACAGACATAGGTATAATGCAGATTTAATTCTGCCTGCAATAAACTCTCTAAAGAAACTGCAGATCTGATTATAACATGCAGTCTGCTACTGGAGGAAAAGCCCTGCAGCAACACTTTACACATGCTCCATGTGCTGGGTGCTGCATCCTTGGCTAATGACTACCAATACCTGCAGCAAGTAAGCCACAGAAGGAATGAGAAGCTGCAGACTCTATTACTACATCTCTAATGAAAGATGAAAACACTTAATTTCCCTCTTCCATGTTTTGATCTCAGCCTGAAAGAAGAAAATGCACAAGTGAATAAAATGAACTGTGGGTTACAGTGAGCAGGACAGATTATAATAATGCACTGCATTAGATTCTACTGGTGGTGATTGCATTTACTCTGATCAGAGTATTTGTGACTACTTTCTATGGAATGTGAGCTAACTGTAAATAGAAATACAGATTGTAAGATTTGTAGGTGGTGGTCAGCCAGCCTTTTTCTGTGTAAAGTTGGAAAAAATTGTCAGGGGAAAGCGATGATTATTGTGTTGCTTTAGTGCATAAGCACCTAACAGAAATTAACAAAGATGTGGCCATATATACTGGCAATCCAGTCTTCCTTCCCAGGGAAATAATGAAGGCATTGTTGTATGAATAAATAATTAAACACCATTGAGCCAAAGCAATACAATGATGTGAGTGTACACTAGAGCTGAAAATGCAAGTCTGACTTGCTCAATCCTAGCAACACAGATTTCAGCCACTGTCAGTCTATGTTATGGCTATTCCTATGGTAAAATAGGAATACCTTTCCAACAACCCTGGTCTACCTCCCCTTTGGTGCTGTTACTGTGTTTTTTCCACATCAATGTGTGGGGCTCATGACCAGCCCTGATGCTGTTGAATGACTGTGGAGGCAGCTCCTCACATCCTCTCACAAAGACATCATATAATTTACAACATTTGGATAGAATGAGGAGATCCTGTAATCAAATTTTCTAAGATTCCCTTAGTTATATTTAGGACTTTCAGTTCTGACTGAAAGGTTCAGTTGCTGTACTGAGAATGATGAGATAATAGGGATGGGTATGCTGCTTTTGATTTGGCAGATTACTTGGTTAGTTGAAAGTAACAAGAGAAATTGTGCCAAAAGATGCCCACCTCGAAGCTGAAGGCACAAGAATGTATCTGCATTTGCTGCAGTAGGTCAGGGTATGATTTCTACATGTACTTTTCTCCTAGCTGCCATTTTACCATTTCTTCCCTAATTTTTGCCAGTTTTTCACAATAGCTAGTTGATTTATGTTACTTTTCCCTTTCTCTCCCCCCTTCCCCCAATATGCACAAATAAACTATAAAAATTTCTTCATTTTCTTTTGGTGCCTGATTCCACCCAGCTCAGATGGTAACCAAACCTGGCTTTTTGGCTTATCAGGACTGCAAGGAAACTGAGGAGCTTAGAAACTGAAGGTGGGGGAAGCCAGAATCAATTCGGGTTACTTATTATTTCCTGATTGAAGTTCTAAAAGAGTCCTAAAGAGATGAACAAGCCAAGAACCCACCAGATTAGACAAATATACTCATGTGCAGCACTTCATATATGTCATTATCTGCTTGAGTAGAAAACTACCAAGTGTCCTTACAGCAGAAGAACATCTGTCTGGGGTTACAGGTGAGACATTAATTTTCTCTGAGATTATTTCTAAAATAAATGGGTTTTGATTAATTTAGTAGGTAAGCAATATTTTGGAATTTGTATTCAGCAGTTGTCTGCATTTTTACTGCTAAAGAGCTGGGAGCACAGCACAAATGTTTGCCTCTCTGCCAATGAATATGTGTTGCTGCTCAGGAATGATGGATGTGGTAGTTCCTGTCTCTCTGCAATTCCAATCTTGAGATTGTCATGAAAAGACCTGATGAGTGCCCTGCCTTATTCTCATTACTATTTGTGTCATCAGAATGAATCTGTTTCACACTGCCATCTGCTCTTGTTGCAGTCTTTGTCACAGGCTCCAGAACAAAAAAGAAGAGCAAAAGGAAGAAAAGGCCTGCTTTCATGTGGGGATTTTGCTGAGAGCATGCAAATGTGGCATTAACTTTAATTAATTAACTTAGTTACTGAAGTCAGAGATGTGGCTAAGGTGGTGTACTGCAACTGTGAATGCTGTGATTTTCCTGACTGCTGGGGATCCTGTGGGGATATCACTCACTCAAGGGAAGTCCAAAACAATGCTATGTTTGGATTTGTAAGCAATGTTTGGTTTAACAAATAAATAGAATAAAGTCTGTGATCTCTGTGTGTAGGAGATGACCTTGCAGGTACAGGAGGGAATACATGTCCTCTGAGTGCTTTCAGCGTGTCTCTCTCAACCCAGTTCAGTTGCCTTGTGTGGAATCAGTGATGAGAATTTAAATTTATCCATAAAAGAACTCAGGGTGAAACTGAGGGCAGAAAAGGAAGGAGATGGGAAGTATGTGCTTGGAAATGGAAGGAAAACCTTGGCAGAACATCCTCTGCAGGAACAGTACTGCGTTTGGACCGCTCTGAAGGAAACCTCACCATATCGCTTGGCTAACACATTTGGGAAGCAGCTGGTGCCAATCTTAAGGATGGACTGAGACACTGAAGCCAGATAAGACAGTATATGGAGGATAATACTTTTTACTATTTATGCTGGCCAGCAGCAGAGTTTGATTGAGGTAGTGGTGTTTTTAACTCCCTTTGTATACTTTTTCTCCTTCAAGAAATATTGAAGTCTGAAGTCTAAAACTGGAATAACTTCCTGGTAATGGGATTGTTATAGGTAACTATTGAACTGCTTGCAGGGAGTATAATGGTTCCTCAGCCCAGGTGGTCAATAGAGAAGTGTTAATTACTACACATGGTCTGCCTTAGAGATGCAGTGCCAAGGCAAATCAACTCCTTCAGCATAAAGTTCAAGTCAGAGAATACACATGATTGGGAATGTGGTATTTACAGCTTTTGTTAGAAGGCAAAATGAGCTGGGGCTGCTTGGTTACTTTTCATGTGGAGCTTTAAAGAATTTTGTCTGAAAAGATCAAGAAGTAAGAGAGAAGGTGCTAAAGGAGGAGAAACGTATCAGTGAGCTCTGTGATGCCAGCTTCCTTTTGACAGCTGTTCCCTTTGCACAGCACCTGGTGGCCTGTGGGGATTAGTAAAATGGAGGTAAGATTGGAATCCTGGTTCCTTCCCTCAGAAAACCTCAGAACCCCATCCTTGTGCCTGGCCATGATCTAGGGGAGCCTCCTGCCATGGAACTTGCTCATGGAGCCTGGAGACAGCCCTGGCTTCAGGGAGAGCGAATTGGGTTTTATTTCCTAACCTGCTACAGGTCAGGTCTGAAGCAATTTTTTTCTCCACCTTACAAATGGTAAAGAGAGGTAATGAGAGGCAGAGCCTGTGTCCAATCCTCCCCTTGAGTTCACACCTCTCTGCCCCTCATGGGGCAGATCCATCAAAACTGCCTGAGCGTGAGGGCAAGTGCATTAAAGATTATGAGGTATTGAGGTGTGACCATGAGGGGGATGAGTAAATACTGATGACATTCATTGCTTCTTATGCCTATACAGACAGGATAAGGCCAAGAAAAGTAACAGGCACCTCTGGACTTATTACCATGGTTATGTGCTCTGTCTCCACTGAAATCACCTGAGTTACAGCTACCATGCAAGTAACAGGGAGTACTGATGCTGTTCATAATAATGAGAAAAAACATGCCCTATCAAAAAAAAACCATATGTGAACTGCATGCAGAAAAGCTGCAGGAGAGGCATCTTCTGTAGTGATGCTTGCTTTAGTGACCTTAAATGCTGAAGATTAAATCCAAATATGCCTTTGAGTTTTGAAATCGCAGGTCATTACTTTGCTGCACTTTGGGATGTATTATTTCTTCTGTCTTGCACAGGCTGTGTAAGATGTCTTCTCTGTATTTTCCCTGATGACTAGTCTTATTTCCCCCCCTGATTTAATAAACCAAACTGTCTTTTTACTATGACAAAACCAGTCCTGGAGAAAATGGATAAAGTGTGCTTCTATGTTGCTTCATTTTTGCAAGCCTTGTCATATCAGTAAAGCAGACAGGTGGCTGGAATAGCAGACTAGCAGAGGTACTTGGAAAGCACTTCCTGAAAGCAGGAAGCAGAAGAACATCTGTCTGAGTGTCTTGAGCTGCCAAACTCCTACACCCATCCCTAGGGAATACAATCCTGCTATCACTGTTAATATAAAACTCTTTAGTCTGGCATTTAATTTGCCTACACCTGGAAAGCTATATTTAAACTAATAATCCTAATTTTTTGACTGTGTGAAGTAAGTGGATTTTAGGATTCTCATGCACTTGCCTGAGTGGATGATGGATGCAGAAGGAATTTATGTTAACAAACTCAAAGAATCCATAGTACTTGTTGCTCCTTGAAAGGAGCTTCTGTGCATTTACAGAAAAAAAAATCTTATGAAAAACAAAATAACTGTAGGGGCCTGTTTCAGGGGTTGTGACTAAGATCCAGGCACCCTGAGCTGCATGAAGAGGGAATGAAAAACGTTACAGACTTCTTAAGTTTGGAGAAATGAAAAAGGCCATGTCTTTTTCTTAACAAAACCTTGACTGGTTCTTTTGTTTTTATCCTTTGTTTTAGGCTCTCTTGGATCCTCTCTCGGACCCTCTCTCTTGTGGACCTGCTTCAAAGTTTGAGAAATGAAGTTGGCTCCTTCTGGAAAAAGTTTGGCCATGCTTTTCTGTGTGCCAAAAGCCCTGTCATACAAACTCTTGCCCCAGAATAGTAGGTTATGAGGTCTTTCTGCTTTTTTTCTCCTGTCTAATCTAAAAAGCTTTGCAGTGCTAATTAGGGTACTGTAAGGATTAGGAAATGGCATTTTGTAAGTAAGTTGTTTGATGCCTGGAAAAGTGATTGGTGAAGCCATCACAAACTGTTCTCTCTCTGCCAAGCCACTGCAGCATTTATCTTTTTTCCAGCTGCCCTGGCTCTGAAGATCAAATGCATCCCATTCCACTTATGCACTGGTGCTCAAGTCTTGATATTGGAAAGAAAGCAGCTCCTTATTGTGCTCTCTGTTAGCAGTTTCTCCTTTTTGCATTTTTATATAGGCTTCTAGGAAATTTCCTAAACATTTAAGATTGCTTACTTTGTTAGTCCATTAGTAGCCCTTCCCTATTTATCTCCTTCCTCTTCAAGAGAGACCACAGAAAAGCTGCAGCGGTGCCTGCTTGATTTTTGTTTGTATGTTTATTTTCTTGACCTTGTCCTCAAATTAATTGTAATTGGTGTGATGGGACTTTGCTGGGATTAAATGGTCAGGAGGTCTTGGAGTCATGTATTTAGCCTGGTGGAGAAAGTGAGTTCTGAATATGCAAAAAACTGTGTTCCAAGTAAATTAGACACCACTACCTGACCTGTGCTCATTATACAGTAAAAACATGACCTATCATCATTACAGCACTTTCTGGTCCTTTCTTTTCAGCCACAGGGTTTTAATGAGTCTATTTTGCTATATAATTTATTATCCTTAGGGCTTCTCAAAAAGAATCCATTTTGTTGAAACAGGGTCATGGCACCTGAAGCTGCTTTATGCTATTGCTCTCCTCATTGGTCAATAAATTTTGAACTCTTGGCCATCCAGCAACTGGCAAGAGAAGTCTCCTTTTAAACTGTAAGCTAAAATAATAGGTCAAGCTCTCCAGAATCCACACTTTGGAGGACATACGGAAGAAAATTATTTTTAAATTGAGATATTTACGTATTATTTCACATTTTGTAGCTAATAGACTTTTCTTCTTTACCCTTTGCTTGCTTCATGGAATTGCCAGCCAGATTAAAGAAGAGAGACATAACTAAAAGGAGAAATGAAATATAAAATAAATCATGTCATCATGAAAAGCAGAATATATAGATATCTGTGCAGGTACATTTAGAGAACTCCAGTAGGATTTTTAAGGCCGACCTGAGTAAAATATGATTTAAAATTTGATGTGAGTTACAGTAGCTAGAAAAATAGTTGAGTAGAACTGTCACTTTTATGAATCCAAGTTGGAGAAGGGGCCCTTTCCATTGGTGTGGCAATCATACAGGATAGGGAGAGGGAGCAGAAGATACTGAAGCACAGAATAAAAGTAATTTTTGGGGAGCAGATAATAAAATTTTTTTGACCTCAGGCTTTAAATTTCCTTTAAAATCCCTGCTGTAACTGAGGTTGCAGCAGATGTGTGGTAGGAGTGGGTAACTCTACTCTGCAGGAACCTCCAGTCCTGACACACTCCAGCAGCCCATGGGTTTCTCCAGGCATCTGCTTTGATACAGACACCTGCCTTTATAAAGCAGATGGATTGAAGGATTAACACCTGCCATGAATGTCCAGGCTGTTATTGTTTGTGAAATGCTCTCTATACTCTGGGTTACCTTTAAAAGTTTATTCAAAATTTTAATCATTAAGCCAAAGCCAAACACAGCCTCTATATCCTTACAGTATACAATTATTTTCTTTTTACAACATGTTATCACAACACACAGACTTATTAATTGATCCAGTGCCCATTTTTTGTTACATAAAGACAAGGAATATAGAAACACAGTATTCCCACACACCCCTATGTAGTCAGGGCTTTATTTTATGAATAAAGACATGCAAGTATATGAACAGACATTAAAGAATACTTGGGTATTCAAAATAATTAATTGACCAAACATCTTATGTATCTGGAGTAGGAAGAACATCTCTGAACAGAGCAACAAAAATAATAATGAACTACATCAGTTAAATCAAGTATCATAAAAAAGGTCATTAACTACTTTAATAAAGAAGGCATACTATATGTTTTAAAATATTTTTTGTGGACAACTGGAGCTATAGGTACATAGAGAACTGTGGCATTTTTTCGTGAAGAATATTAAATGGCTTCTGGGTGGAAAGGCATCTTTCTCTTAAATAAAAGGAAATATTACAATGTACATTAGCTGGCATATGCACCATAAGCATCAGGAGCAGCTGCAAGCAACTATTGTAAGCAGCACAAAATGAGGCAGCAGAAGAGGCCAGCTGTTCATTCACCTCTTCAAAGCACTGAGGACTTGACTCCTCAGCAGTAATGGTGCAACAAGTATATTTTTCTGCAATCAAAGGTCATTTTTCTTCTCAGGAAAAAAAGCAATAAAAAAAAGTTTCATTCTTGAAGAAAATAAATGGGATGGGCGTAACCTTTAAGCTTTGAAGCACAGCCCTGCAGTGGGAGGCAGTGTCTATGGGGAATTGATTCAGAAATGCTGGATGCCTTTCTTCCTTTCTTCCAGGTGTGTGAGATAGGTAAGAGGATTCAGGAGGAAAGACTCCTTTCCTTCCTGGCCACAGAGGACAGTGTGAGACAGCAATGAAAAGCTCTTACTACAAAGCAGTGGGGTACACCTGAGGGCAAGATTGCACCTTCATGTGGTGTGAACACATCACTTCAGCTCAGTTGCTGAAAACAGGCTGTCTGCAGCTCCAGGGAGATCTGAGACCACTAATTTGTGCTGCAGTAACTAGTGGGTCTGTCAGTCAAACAATTTTTGGTCAGTGAGAGGTTGGCATCTGCTGATTCTGCTTGCAAGCAGGTCTTCCAAATCCTGGTTGTGTGGCTACAGTTGTAGTGCCCCTGTGCTTTAGTAAGGTGTTCTCTACACATACAGAAGCAATCAAGTCTGTTCATAGAGCTCTGCATATATTTTGGATGTAATATATGCATAGAATCATACAAAGTCTTAAATGAAAACCTATCCTAATGAAAACAAGCTCTACAGCCTGTATGAATTACATGCTTGATTCTTAATTTTACAAAGTCCAGAACAAAGTACCAAAACAGAACAACCTGCATGAATCAAAGGAAGGTGCTTAGTTAGAATCTTGGAGATGTGGGGTACAGCACATCAAACACCAAGTGAGAGGCTTTCCACAGTTTGTGATCCAGCAGCTGCTCTGCTCTGCTCTGCTCTGCCAGTTTGTTTTCAATAACAAACAGGCAGAGAGCACTATGAAAAATGAACCCAACAACAATGACTCTATAAATAAAATCCCATGCATTTTTTTTTACAGTCACACTGAAAAGGAGACAACTTTTCTACCTTATTCAATATACTTATGGAGGAGAGTGTGTACTTACACTGGTAAGCCTTGTTAAAAATGGAGAGATAATAGAATAATCACGTTTAGGCTTCCAGAGATGATTGGCCTATACTCTCAGATTCAAGGTGCAAACAATATAGACATAACAGATAAATTATTCTGTAAAACACAGCAGTTGATGTAATACATGTAGTTAATGGGAAGCAGCAGTTAGAGCTAATGTGATTACTAATGTAATTACTAGAAGACCAGAGCAGAAGACACCAGGGCAGTTTCTGCATGATCTCATGGGCAGAATGGAACCCTTGGACAGGGTTTATCAAGGAGACCATCGTGCTGATTTATGAGGTTCAGGAAAGGATTGCCTTGCTTTCCAAACTCCTTCTCAGAGGAAAATCTGGGTGTGATTGCCTCTAATCTTAGTCCCAGTCTTGGTCAAAGGTTTATGTTATATATATGTAGCTAAGCCTTTATATGCTGCTGTTCTGCAGGATCAAGGATGACAACCCCATCTATTTACATAGGACAATGCAAACAGTCTGATTATTGCCACATCCTGTCAGAAAACAGAGTTTTCACATCCTCAAATGTTTAACATTTTAACTGGTTAATCAGGCTTCTTTCAGCTGTCTTCAACACAAGAAGCAGAGGCTGCTCCCTTCTCCATCTACTTTTTCCAATAACTTTTGTCAGTAAAGAGAAGTCCAAGGCTCTCTCTCCCCAGTTAGGTGCTGCACATATCTGGGATTAGTTTTTCTGTGATGCATCATTACAAAAGAGTGTCATGAAAATCCTATATTTCTATCTATGTGTGCAGCTGCATTAGGTCTGTACTTATCTTTTCCTTTTCAGCAGATGTTGTGTCTGAGTCCTGCTCAAGGGAAAGATTCTGACTTTTCTCAACCAGAGTGTTAACCCAAGCAATGATTTTGTTTTGACACAAGCCTCTTGAAGGATTGATGAAGTGCATTGGGGTGTTACTAGGCTGTCAGAAAATTTGATTGTCCTAATTTTATAGCGACAAGGTGAATGAGAGATGATACCTAGAGGGGCCATTCTTCACCCTCAACCACAGGGATCTCCAGTGCAGCCAGGCTATGAAGACCCACAAGGCATGAATGGAGGCAAATGTGCTCCAAGCATGGCCCCAGGTACAAGGGGGACCATCATAGGATACATCCTGCATATGAAAGATTATCAGGAGCCAGCCGGCGACTCTTGGCCACAGGCCCCCAAACAAAAACCATGGCCCTTTTCCCTGGCAAACAAAACTCAGCTGCCGGGCTTCTGGATGGCAGATTGCAGGAGCCACTTGGTACTATCAAACCAGCCTGACTTGGCACTGATGCCACCATGGGTCTGGGAACCATCCTGTGTAACAAAGAATTTCAGGAGCCAGCCGGCCACTCTCGGCCACAGGCCCTCGAACAAAAACCTCGACCCTTTTCCCTTGCAAACAAAACTCAGCTGCCCCGCCTCTGGATGGCAGATTGCAGGAGCCACTTGGTACTAAAAAACCAGCCCGACTTGGCACAGGTGTCACATTGGGTCAGGGAACCATCCCGCGTATCGTGGATTTTCAAGAGCCAGCCAGCCACTCCCAGCCACAGGCCCCCAAACAAAAACTGTGGCACTTTTCCATTGCAAAAAAACCCTCAGCTGCCTCGCTTCTGGATAGCAGATTGCAGGAGGCACTTGGTACCATCAAACCAGCCCAACTTGGCACTGGTGCCACCTTGGGTCTGGGAACCATCCTGCGTATTGTGGATTTTGAGGACCCAGCCGGCTGCTCTCGGCCAGAGGCCCACAAACAGAAACCACGGCCCTTTTCCCTGGACAAAAAAACTCACCTGCCCCGCTTGTGGATGGCAGATTGCAGGAGCCACTTGGTAGTATAGAACAGACCGATTTGGCAGTGTTGCCACCTTGGGTCTGGGAACCATCCTGCGTATCAAAGAATTTCCGGAGCCAGCCGGCCACTCCCAGCCACAGGCCCCAAACACAAACCGTGTCCCTTTTCCCTTGCAAAAAAACCTCAGCTGCCTCGCTTCTGGATGGCAGATTGCAGGAGCCACTTGGAACAATCCAACCAGCCCAACTTGGAACTGGTGCCATCTTGGGTCTGGGAACCATACCAAAGAATTTCAGCCGCCAGCCGGCCTCTCCCAGCCATAGGCCCCAAACACAAACCTCGGCCCTTTTGCCTTGCAAACAAAACTCACCTGCCCCGCTTCTGGATGGCAGATTGCAGGAGCCACTTGGTACTATCGAACCACTCTGACTTGGCACTGGTGCCAACTTGGGTCTGGGAACAATCCTGCGTATCGTAGATTTTCAGGAGCCAGCTGGCCACTCCTGGCCGTAGGTCCCCAGAAACAAACCTCGGCCAGTTTCCCTTGCAAACAAAACTCACCTGCCCGGCTTTTGGACGGCAGATTGCAGGAGCCACATGGTAGTATTAAACCAGCCTGACTTGGCACTGGTGCCACCTTGGGTCCGGGAACTATCCTGTGTATCGGGGATTTTCAGGAGCCAGCCGGCAACTCCAAGGCACAGGCCCCCAAACACAAACCACTGCCCTTTTCCCTGGAAAACAAAACTCACCTGCCCTGCTTCTGGATGGCATATTGCAGAAGCCACTTGGTACCATCACACAGACCGATTTGGCACTGGTGCCACCTTGGGTCTGGGAACTCTCTTGCATATCGTGGATTTAAAGGGGCCTGAGACAGAGTAAAGATCCATTCTGAATTAGGTGAAGTGTCTAAGAGAGGTGAAAAGTCTGTGAGGCCAAAGCTGAAGGAAGAACTCGCATGCCGAGACAGCAAGGAGACAGAGAAAGAAAAACAGAAAAAACCACAAGGTCGATTTGCCCCCGACTTGGAAATTCCTTTGATAAAGAAGAACTGGTGCTAAATGTCACACGGAATGAATATGTATGAACTTATTGTGAAACTGTATGCATATGCATTTGGAAGGGGGATAAAAGAAGACCCGAGGTCTTCAGAAGTACGCATGCCTTGTTGGGGGACTTGCGTCCGGCGCGCGTCGTAAATAAACATACCGGGCTTTACAACTTTTATAAAGTTGTGAGGTTTCTTCTTTTCTCCGCAAAACATTATGGCGAGCCAGCCAGGAGATCTCTATCCCCGCAGGGGCAGGGGGGATAGACGGACCTCCAAGGCGCGCCCTAGGATTTTTTCCTGGTGGGGCTCCGCTCCTCTCAACTTGCCACCTGCGAGGACAGACAAGGACCTGCTGGCCTGCGGAGGAAGGTACGGTATGTACTGAGGGGCCCCCAGGGGAGGGAAAGGAGAGCAAGGGAGTAAACCACCCAGAGACGTCTGGGTATAGCTGATGGAGCAGCTGTATTAGAGATGGGGTTCATAGTTCTGATAGAGCAGAACCGCTAGAGGCTCTGGGGGTGAGCCGGGTGAACCCGTGTATGTGTGGGTTGGGGGTTCATAGTTCTGATAGAGCAGAACTGTTGAGCCCGTGTGTGTTTTGTTTGTGTGTGTGTGATGTCCGGACACTGTGTTGCTGTATGGTTAATGTGTGCATTGTGTGGTCGGTGAGCTGTGTTTCTAATCGTGCAAGTGTATAAGTGTATGGTGTATAAAAGAGAATAAATCTACAGTGCGGGGGGGTCAGTACTACCCGTGTTTGAAGCAGCTGACTGAGGCCTGAGGCGCCGGCTGCAGCAGGCTACAGGGGCAGGGAGAGAAGTGCCCCGCAGAGAAGCGAGTGGAAGAATGTCAGTGATGGTATTTATCGTGTTTAAATGTAGTGATTTGTGTAGATCTGGTACATTTTAACCATGAGTATGAGTATGAGCTCAGAGAGTTCCTTTGCCTTGGATGTTTGATTTTGATTGTGTCCAAGAAAATTGATGTGAGTAAATGCTGAATTATGGTATGCTATGTTGTGTTGAGAAAAGCGAGCACTTTGAGAGATATGCCCTTTCCCAGTGGTTTTGTGTGGTGATTTTCTTCCTCTGCATTGTGGTAATTTGATTCTCAGATTGTATAGTAGTGTTTGTGGAGATTTTAAGATTTTGTTGCAACAAGAGTGGCATTTTACATAGGAGAACTATAGTACGGTGATTTATGCTTAATTACGATAGAGTTAAAGGAATTCCAAGAATTCCCCTCCCCTCACAGCAATTCAAGCCTTGGCTCTAGCGAATTTGAGATAAAGGGGGGGTGCGGGTGCGAGTGTTTGTGTCTGAGGGCATATCAGAGTTTCGGCTGTGACTAGCACAGCCTTTTTGCAAAGCACTAAAACAAGTGTAAGTAGACACAGGGCTTAATTAGATTGTGCAAGAAGAGAACTAGAAAAGACTGATATTTTGTTTGCTCAGAATATAGTGTCTATGTCACGTTTTTGATTAGCATGCTGTGTGAGGTGACAGTGGCTGTCCCCTGGGCACAGGGACAGCTCTGGCTGCCCCGTCTCCCCAGGGAACACGGGAATGGCCTGTGAGCGAAAGCTGGATGTGCAGTTATTATTGCAGTGCGGTGTTTATGAGAAACACTGGTTTTGCTGTTCTAATAAGTGTCAGGGCGCATGTAAATTAGAGGTTTCTGGTCAAGCGGATTCAGAACCTAAGGTCTTAGAACTTGTGTGTGGGAACCACATCTGATACCTGCCACCTGGAGCTGTGTGTATAGGAGGAAAGTTGAGAAACTACTGTGAAGGTCTGTAAAAAGGTTTGAGTGGAAGCGAGATAGGGCAAGGAGAAATAAATAATGAGAACTGACCAGAGCAAAAAGGTTCCTAAATTAGCCCCTTTTGGGAGGGGCTCACTGGGAGAAGGCTGCCAGTAGGAGCAGCTCAGAAAATAAAAAGATTTATAATACTTCATTGCTGTTAGTACTGTTTTAAAATAGGAGGATAAATGGGATAGAGTTTTGTATGCTGAAATGTCTTTGTGTTTTAAGAAATCACCCAGATTTCTTGAAAAGGGAAAACAAGGCAAAGAGAAAGCAAATCAAACATGTTGTTCAGCATGCAGCATAAGATAGCGACGTATGAAATCAGGCAAGGATTATCGTGCTGAAATGCAAAGCAATCACAGTTCACAAAATGAGTACATATGATTTGCTAAAGGCTCCTCCCAAAGTAAGGGAGGAAGGGTAAAGATGACCTCCCCAAAAGGGAAGAATTTTTGTTGACACAAGAGCCATATATTCAGTTTTAAATAAAACTTTAGTACCTGTGTAGAATGTTTATGTTGCAGTGTGGGGAACAACTGAACAACTGGCCAGTCTGAGAAGGCATCCTTGTGCAAACCTTTAAAGTAATATGTGTACTGTGTGTACCTAAAAGCTTTTGTAGAATTCGCTCAATTTGCTAAACATTCTCAAATGAGAAAGGTTACTCTGGAGGCAAATGATATAAAGATGTTAGGCTTAACATTAACAGACACTGAAATTAAGAAAGACATTAGTAAGGAGATATTAGAATAAGTAAACAAGTGTTTTCAAGGGTATGGGCCTCTGCTGTACCAGGGAGAGTGAAAGATGCTCCCCCATGAGCATCAAGTTTGAGGAAAGAACACAACTAGTGAGAACTGAGTAGTACCCTCAAAAGGAAAATAAAGAAGGAATCAGCCCAATAACTGATAGTACTGGATTAAAGGCTGTCAATAAGATAACACAGAATTTATACCCTGTGGTAGCAAATCCATATACCTTACTGACTTGTTTAACACCTGAGCTAACCTGGTTCACTGTTTTAGGCCTAAGAGATGCCTTCTTTTGCCTCCCTATCCACGAAGCCAGCCAGGAAATTTTTGCATTCAAACTCAAGCTCACATAGTCCATGTGCCTGAAGGCTTCAAGATTCCCCACTCCGACTGGAGAACAGCTTGCAAAGACCCAGAGTCCCGGGAAGCTCCACAAGAGGAAAGGAGGCTGTTGCAGTACGTGGACGATCTTCTAGTAGCCCCTCGGACGAGGGAAGCAAGAGAAGCCTGGACAGTAAGCCTTTTGAATTTCCTAGGACTCCAAGGACGCAGAGTCTCAAAGAAAAAGTCACAGGTAGTGAAACAGAAAGTAATCTGCCTGGGGTAAGAAGTGAGTGCTGAGCAGCAGACTTTAAGGCAGGGAAGCTGTATGCCAAACCCTGAAACCCCAGACAACGAAAGAACTCCGAACCCTCTTAGGCATGGCAGGGTAGTGCCAGCTGTGGGTTTATAATTATGAACTGCTCGCCAGACCCCTCTATGCTCTTATTGCCAATGGAAACAGAGATCTCCAGTGGACACAAGACACCACATGGGCCTTTCGCCAGCTAGAGAGAGTGCCCTCATGTCAGCTCCAGCTTTGAAACTTCCAGATGTAAGTAAACCATTCTTTCTATTTTTCCCACGCAAGGAATTGCCCAGGGAATATTGGCTCAGGACTTGGACCCTTACTGAAAGGCAGTTGCTTACTTCTCTAAGCAACTAGATGTAACAGCCAAAGGATGGCCAGGTTGCCTCAGAGCTGTAGCAGCGGTCATGCTGAATATTCAAGAGGCACGCAAGTTTACCCTGGGACAAAAATGACTGTGCTAGTGTCCCACACAGTGTCCGCAGCACTGGAAGTAAAGGGTGGCCACTGGCTCTCACCACAGAGGTTTCTGAAATACCAGGCAATCATGGTAGAGCAAGACGATGTAGAGATAGTGGTGACTAATATTGTCAACTCAGCTTCCTTTCTCAATGGACACCAGAGTTGCCTAGAGACCACCGAAGCTACCTACTCCCGCCGCCCAGACTTAAGAGACACTCCTCCGGACGATGCAGAGACCTGGTTCACTGACAGGAAAGCGACATTGCAAAGTTCACGGTGACTACCTGCAGAGAGGTAATTGAGCCTGGACCCTTACCAACAGGTACCTCTGCGCAGAAGGCTGAGATAATTGCCCTGACCCGTGCCCTGGAAAGGGCAAAAGGGAGGAGAATAACCATCTACATAGACCCAAGGAATGCATTTGGAGTCATACATGCACATGGAGCCATCTGGAAAGAGAGGGGACTGCTGACCTCACAGGGAAAGAAGAGACAATCCAGCTGCTGGAAGCAGTTCAGCTACCTGAAAAGGCATATTAAGGCACACTAGAGAGTGAGCTTAAAATTGGAGGAAAGAAATGAGCTGGCGGATGGAGAGGCAAAGAAAGCAGCAAAGGGTGAAGTACAGATTTTCCTCGAAGGTAAGCCATAAGACAATAATACTAACCAAAAGAGACGTACAACTGCAAGGGGTGGGCTACCATTGAAAGAGAGCTAGTAATCCCTTCCCATTTTCGTGGTTACTAGTGAAGGAAGGGCACTAGAAAACACACTAGGGCCTAACTACTTAGAAGCCTTTTATAGAGTGTGGCTCCTTTCTCAAAATGACCAAGGCTGCGAGTGATACAGAGTGCATTGAAATGAAGTGTTGACTTTGAAGCAGTAATTTCCACAGGCTTTCTAGAACACACATCTGATTGAAACAATCGTTGTATCGTTGTCAGGAATTTATATGCCACTATCACTCAGGTAAGCCGACAATGTGATCCTTGCCTCCAGACTAACCCCAAAATACGCCCCCGGCCAAAACTCGGTCAGACTGGGAGAGGCCATGGGCCTGTACAGCAGTGGCAAATTAACTTTTCAGAACTCCCAAGGAAAGGGGGGTATCAGTATTTACTGGTATTGATAGATACATTTTCAGGGTGGCCAGAAACATTCCCCACCAGAACTGTCAAAGCTCAAGAGGTGACCAGATTATTTTTACAAGAAATAATACCACGCTTCAGAGTTCCAGCCACGATATCCTCAGATAAAGAATCACATTTCATTTCCAAAATAGTGCAACAGATTAGTAGCCATCTGGGCATAGATCAGGAACTTCACACCCGATACCACCCCCAATCAAGCGGCCAGGTGGAGAGAATGAATCATTTGATTAAGCAGCAAATCATAAGACTGGGGCAAGAAGTTAATCTACCCTAGCCCAAGCTCTTCCACTAGCACTATTGCAAATTCAAACTAAACCTTGAGCTAAAGGAATGCTGAGTCCTTTTGGAATGCCTTATAGAAGACCATATAGAATACAAAGGGAATGTCCAGAATGTCCACCTACATGGTGGCATTAAGCAAACAGTTCAGAGTAATTGAGAAACATGTGGCTGGAACTCAGAGCAGGGAGTTAGATAGCCTGGGGATGATGTATATGTTAAGTCTCTTACAGAGAAGACTTCGGAACCACAGTGGGACAGACCACTGCGAGTACTTCTCACCACCTTCACTGCAATCAAAATCAAGGAGCAGAATGCCTGGATCCATCACTCTCGGGTGAAGAAGGCCCAGAAACCCCTTAAGGAGTGATGCCAGGAGACAATGAACTGAGATTAAAACTTACTCGGGCAAAATGAGTACATTGCGGTCGGGAGTAGCTCATATTTTAGTTTGTAGAATTGTATTGTGTGTAATCATAACTGAAGTTTCAGAACTTGAGAGTACCTCTGTTCAAAGTAATGCTAAATGGCCTTGGTCCCTGGCATTTAATCAGTATACTGGATCCATAGGAAAACCTTCTGAGATAAAAGATTTAAACATATCTACTGTAGTAATCCACGAGAATCAGGTATGTGAGGAGCAAGAATGGCAAGAGCAGGAACTGTGGACTCTTCAAGGAATCAGAGGAGAAGAAATCAAAGTAGGGTGCCAGGTCATCAATAGGGTAGCTTATGAGAGACCAGATGTAATTAGTGTCTGAACCTTCCCCGGTGTATATGAACACCAGGAAGTCTGTGATAACCTAAGTGAATCAGACTGTTGGTGTAATTTCACCTTGATACAGCCTGTAGAAGTGACCTGCCTTTGAGCTCGAATTACTATCAGACTTTCATTTGAATTCAAAGTGGACACTGCACTTTTTACCACAGTAGGGCCTTATACACCCCATACTAGTTCAGACCCTACCCAAACTCCAAACTTGAACCTAACGTAGTAAAGAAGGTGACTGAACAACAGCTCCTTAGGTCATTTTCCAAGCCAGTTGGCTGAACACTCAGGCAATGGCTGGTAAAGGGTGCTGAACTGCAGGTGGTAAATTAACCCAAGCAAGAAAGGTGATTTTCTTTATTTATAGCTATCCCTTTTCCTACTGAGGTTTGGATCAGTGATTGTCCCAGTCTGAGGTGGTTGGATTCTGCTTAAAAGAGGTAGAGAGAGACCCCCCCCTCAGAGCTCAGCAGCAGGCTGTAGGATTTTGAGCATCACTTTTGTGCTGAGTGTTTCAAGTAGCAGAAACCTGATCCCAGTTTCTTCTGAGGAACTGCAATGAATTTAGGCTCTTCTCTTAGACTTCCCCTTCATTATTTACTTGAGGCTTGGACCTGAAGCTAGGGGCAAGGTGGGTGAGGTTTCGTAGACCAGGAGAGACATTCCTGCTTGCCACACATCTGGGAAATCAGGTGCTCTGGAGGGGGAAGGAGATTCCTGAGGTCTCTACATTTCAGAACAAACATCTGCCTCAAATATGACCTAAACCTCTGTCAGATACACTTGTGAAGTGTGTCTGAATTTGCAGTGTGAGCCCAGCACATCCCTCTGGCAGGGAGGGATGGTCATAAACAGAAAGCAGTTCCTGTTCCCCATAACAAACATCTAACTGGCATATTAGGGACAAGATTAGGAGTTTTAAATGGAATTGATTCAGAAATACTAGTGAATAAACTGGCCACTGCAGCAGGTAGCCTAACAAAATTGAAGCAGCCTTTATAGTAATCTCTATTGGCATTAGAAACTAGCCAGTGACAGATTTCAAAAGTACTGCCAAAGTAAGGAAGTATGAAAAGGCCGGGGACCAAGACCACAAGTTGATAGTAGAAGCATTTAGTACAGTACAAGATAATGTGTCTTTAGCTTTCAGTTGTATACAAGCACAGTTATGGATACAAGCAACAGCAGCTCTGATCATATGGGAAAGGGGTGAAGGTAATTTTCCAGCTGAAATTCAAGAAATTGTGTTGGATAAGGCAATTGATTTTGAAAGGAACTTTCAATCCTGGCAGACTATGGTGAACCTGTGATCCTGTTTCTAATGTGGCAACTGCCTTTGTGCTTCCATACATAATGCCACTGTTTATGTTATCCATCCCATCATTGCCCTAGGATTAAACCATGAAAAAACAATACTCTATCCTTCAGAACATAGAGTGTGGGCACAAAAGATGAATGGAAAGTGGCAGACAGTAAACTTGGAATCCTGCATTACTAGAGAACAGATGGGATTCATTTGTGAAAGCAATACTATTAATGCTCAGGATGTGTGTTTGGACACTGAACAGAGTATTTGTCACTTTGAAATTCATCCAGTCACTGACCAGAAAACTGTGCTTGTATATACTGGAAAAGGGTGTATGCTTGAGAACTGCTTGTGCTGCTGTACAAATTGATAGCAATGATGTTATTCTGTCTAGTAGAAACCATTCTAATCTCTGTATATGTAATTTTGTTAAGATTATTGGATGTGATCTTTGGGTGGTCACCAACTGCAAATGGAATCTTTAATAAGTTGTGCCACCCCATTGTAGTTTTACTACTATTAGTTGGGGTAAGCTTAGGATTATCTATTATATTGTTAATTTGGAACTGGAGAATGCTACAATGAATAGCTGTACTAACATCTTTGTCAAAAGCACATGGTGAAGCACTAAAAGACACTTACTGTTGTGAAGGTTTCATTAAGTAAAAGAATTTACTTATTTCCTAGGAAAGGGGGGAATGAGACAGAGTAAAGATCCATTCTGAATTAGGTGAAGTGTCTAAGAGAGGTGAAAAGTCTGAGGCCAAAGCTGAAGGAAGAACTCGCATGCCGAGACAGCAAGGAGACAGAGAAAGAAAAACAGAAAAGACCACAAGGTCGATTTGCCCCCGACTTAGAAATTCCTTTGATAAAGAAGAACTGGTGCTAAATGTCACACGGAATGAATATGTATGAACTTATTGTGAAACTGTATGCATATGCATTTGGAAGGGGGATAAAAGAAGACCCGAGGTCTTCAGAAGTACGCATGTCTTGTTGGGGGACTTGCGTCCGGCGCGCGCCGTAAATAAACATACCGGGCTCTACAACTTTTATAAAGTTGTGAGGTTTCTTCTTTTCTCCGCAAAACAGGGCCAGCCGGCCACTCCCAGCCACAGGCCCTCAAACAGAAACCACGGGCCTTTTCTCTGGCAAACAAGACTCAGCTGCCCCGCTTCTGGATGGCAGATTGCAGGAGCCACTTGGTACTATCAAACCAGCCCAACTTGGCACTGGTGCCACCTTGCGTCTGGCAACCATCCTGCGTATCATGGATTTTCAGGAGCCAGCCGGCCACTCCCGGCCACATGCCCCAAAATACAAACCACGGCCCGTTTCCCTGGCAAACAAAACTCACCTGCCCCACTTGTGGATGGCAGATGGCACGAGCCACTTGGTACTATCAAACCAGCCCGACTTGGCACTGTTGCAACAAAGGGTCTGGGAAACATCCTGCGTATCATGGATTTTCAGGAGTCAGCCGGCGCTCCCAGCCACAGCCCCCCAAACACAAACCACGGCCCTTTGTCCTTGCAAACAAAACTCACCTGCCCCGCTTCTGGATGGCACACGGCAGGAGCCACGAGGTACTATAAAACCAGTCCGACTTGGCAGTGTTGCCACCTTGGGTCTGGGAACCATCCTGCGTATCGTAGAGTTTCAGGAGTTGCCGGCAACTCCCAGCCACAGCCCCCAAAACACAAACCACGGCCCTTTTGCCTGGCAAACAAAAGTCACCTACCCCGCTTCTGGATGTCAGATAGCTGGAGCCACTTGGAACTGCCAAACCAGCCCGACTTGGTAGTGTTGCCACTTGGGTCTGGGAACTATCCGGCATATCAAAGATTTTCAGGAGCCAGCTGGCCACTCTCGGCCATGGTCCTCCAAACACAAACTTCGGCCCGTTTCCCTTGCAAACAAAACTCACCTGCCCCGCTTCTGGATGGCAGATTGCAGGCGCCACTTGGTATTATCAAACCAGCCCGACTGGGCACAGGTGCCACTTTGGGTATGGGAACCATCCTGCGTATCGTGGATTTTCAGGAGCCAGCCGGCCACTCCCAGCCACAGGCCCCCAAACACAAACCAGGCCCCTTTTCCCTGGAAAAAAAACCTCAGCTGCCCCGCTTCTGGAAGGCAGATTGCTGTAGCCGCTTGGAACTGCCAAACCAGCCCGACTTGGCAGTGTTGCCAACTTGGGTCTGGCAACCATCCTGCGTAACGAAGATTTTCAGGAGCCAGCCGGCCACTTTCGGCCACAGGCACCCAAAGACAAACCTCGGCCCGTTTCCCTTGCAAACAAAACTCACCTATCCGGCTTTTGGACGGCAGATTGCAGGAGCCACATGGTAGTATTAAACCAGCCTGACTTGGCACTGGTGCCACCTTGGGTCCGGGAACTATCCTGCGTATCGGGGATTTTCAGGAGCTAGCCGGCCACTCTGGGCCACAGGCCCCCAAACACAAACCTCGGCCCTTTTACCTTGCAAACAAAACTCACATGCCCCGCTTCTGGATGACAGATTGCAGGAGCCACTTGGTACTATCAAACCAGCCCGACTTGGCACTGTTGCAACAATGGGTCTGGGAAACATTCTGCGTATCATGGATTTTCAGAAGCCAGCTGGCCACTCCAAGGCACAGGCCCCCAAACACAAACCACGGCACTTTTCCCTGGCAAACAAAACTCAGCTGCCCCACTTGTGGATGGCAGATTGCAGGATCCACTTGTTACTATTAAACAGCCCCACTTGGCACTGGTGCCACCTTACTTCTGGGATCTCTCCCGCGTATCATGGATTTTAAGCAGCGAACTCTCCCGAGTATCATGGATTTTAAGCAGCCTGCAGGCAACCCCCAGCCACAGACACCCAAACACAAACCACGGCCCTTTTGCCTTGCAAACAAAACTCAGCTGCCCCGCTTCTGGATGGCAGATTGCAGGAGCCACTTGCTACTATCAAACCAGCCTAACTTGGCACTGGTGCCAACTTGGGTCTGGGAACCATCCTGCATATCAGAGAATTTCAGGAGCCAGCCGGCCACTCCCAGCCACAGGCCCCAAAACACAAACTACGGCCTTTTCCCTGGCAAACAAAACTCACCTGCCCCACTTGTGGATGGCAGATGGCACGAGCCACATGGTACTATCAAACCAGCCCGACTTGTACTGTTGCCACCAGGGGTCTGGGAAACATTCTGCGTATCGTGGATTTTCAGGAGCCAGCCGGCGCTCCCAGCCACAGCCCCCCAAACACAAACCACGGCCCTTTGTCCTTGCAAACAAAACTCAGCTGTCCCGCTTCTGGATGGCAAACGGCAGGAGCCACGAGGTACTATAAAACCAGCCTGACTTGGCACTGGTGCCACCTTGGTTCTGGGAACCATCCTGCGTAACGTGGATTTTCAGGAGCTTGCCAGAAACTCCCAGCCACAGCCCCCAAAACACAAACCACGGCCCTTTTGCCTGGCAAACAAAACTCACCTGCCCCTCTTCTGGATGGCAGATTGCAGGAGCCACTTGGTACTATAAATCCAGCCTGAATTGGCACTGGTGCCACCTTGGGTCTTGCAACCATCCTGCGTATCGTGGATTTTCAGGAGCCAGCCGGCCTCTCCCAGCCACAGGCCCAAAACACAAACCACGGCCCTTTTCCCTGGCAAACAAAACTCAGCTGCCCCGCTTCTGGATAGCAGATTGCAGCAGCCGCTTTGTACCATCAAACAGACCAATTTGGCACAGGTGCCACCTTGGGTCTGGGAACTCTCCTGCCTATCGTGGATTTTCAGGAGCCAGCTGGCCACTCCCGAACATAGGTCCCCAGAAAGAAACCTCGTTCCGTTTCCCTTGCAAACAAAGCTCAGCTGCCCCGCTTCTGGATGGCAGATTGCAGGAGCCACTTGGTACTATAAATCCAGCCCGAATTGGCACTGGTGCCACCTTGCGTCTGGCAACCATCCTGCGTATCGTGGATTTTCAGGAGCCAGCCGGCCAGTCCCAGCCACAGGCCCCCAAACACAAACCACGGCCCTTTTCCCTGGCAAACTAAACTCAGCTGCCCCGCTTCTGGATGGCAGATTGCAGGAGCCACTTGGTAATATCGAAAAAGCCCGACTTGGCACTGGTGCCACCATGGGTCTGGGAACCATCCTGCGTATCGTGGATTTTCAGGAGCCAGCCAGCCACTCCCAGCCACAGGCCCCCAAACACAAACCACGGCACTTTTCCCTGGCAAACAAAACTCAGCTGCCCCACTTGTGGATGGCAGATTACAGGGTCCACTTGTTACTATTAAACCAGCCCAACTTGGCACTGGTGCCAGCTTACTTCTTGGAACTCTCCCGCGTATCATGGATTTTAAGCAGCGAACTCTCCTGCGTATCATGGATTTTAAGCAGCCTGCCGGCAACACCCAGCCACAGCCCCCCAAACACAAACCACGGCCCTTTTGCCTTGCAAACAAAACTCAGCTGCCCGCTTCTGGATGGCAGATTGCAGGAGCCACTTGGTACTATCAAACCGGCCCAACTTGGCACTGGTGCCATCATGGGTCTGGGAACCATCCTGCATATCAAAGAATTTTAGGAGCCAGCCGGCCACTAACGGCCTCAGGCCCCTGAATGAAAACCTAGACAGTTTTCCCTTGCAAACAAAACTCACCTGCCCTGCCTCTGGATGGCAGATTGCAGGAGCCACTTAGTACTGTCAAACCAGACCAACTTGGCACTGCTGCCACCATGGGTTGGGAAACATCCTGCGAATCGTGGATTTTAAGGAGCCAACCAGCCACTTCACACCACAGGCCCCCCAAAACAAACCACGGCCCTTTTCCCAGGCAAACAAAACTCATCTCTACCGTTTCTGCATGGCAGATAATAGGTGGCACTTGACACCGTCAAACCAGCCCAACTAGGCACTCGTCCCACCTTGCGTCTGGGAACCATCCTGCGTATCGTGGATTTTCAGGAGCCAGCTGGCCACTCCCAGCCACAGGCCCCCAAACACAAACCATGGTCCTTTTCTCTGGCAAAGAAAACCCAGCTGCCCCGCTTCTGGATGGCAGATTGGAGGAGCCACTTGGTACCATCAAAAAAACCGATTTGGCACAGGTACCTCCTTGGGTCTTGGAACTCTCTTGCATATCGTGGATTTTAAGGGGCCAGCTGGCCACTCCCAACCACAGGCCCTCAAACAGAAACCACGGCCCTTTTCTCTGGCAAGCAAGACTCAGATGCCCCGCTTCTGGATGTCAGGTTGCAGGAGCCACTTGGTACTATCGAACCATTCTGACTTGGCACTGGTGCCAACTTGGGTCTGGGAATAATCCTGCGTATCGTAGATTTTCAGGAGCCAGCTGGCCACTCCCGGCCATAGGTCCCCAGAAACAAACCTCGGCCAGTTTCCCTTGCAAACAAAACTCACCTGCCCCTCTTCTGGATGGCAGAATGCAGGCGCCACTTGCTACTATCAAACAAGCCCGACACTGGCGCTGGTGCCATCTTGGGTCTGGGAAGCATCCTGCGTAACTTGGATTTTCGGGAGCCAGCCAGCCACTCCCTCCCACCGGCTCCCAAACAAAAACAACGGCCCTTTTCAAAGGCAAATAAAACTCAGCTGTCCCGCTTCTGGATAGCAGATTGCAGGAGCCACTTGGTACTATAAATCCAGCCCGAATTGGCACTGGTGCCACCTTGGGTTTGGGAACCATCCTGCGTGTCGTAGATTTTCAGGAGCCAGCCAACCACTCCAGCCACAGGCCCCAAAGAAAAGCATTGCCCTTTTCCCTGAAATACAAAAGTCAGCTGCCCCGCTTCTGGATGGCATATTGCAGGAGCCACTTGGTACCATCAAACAGACTGATTTGGCACAGGTGCCACCTTGGGTCTGGGAACTCTCTTGCATACCGTGGATTTAAAGGGGCCAGCCGGCCACTCCCAGCAACAGGCCCTCAAATAGAAACAACAGCCATTTCTCTGGCAAACAAGACTCAGCTGCCCCGCTTCTGGATGCCTGATAGCTGGAGCCACTTGGAACTGCCAAACCAGCCCGACTTGGTAGTGTTGCCACTTGGGTCTGGGAGCCATCCTGCATATCAAAGATTTTAAGGAGCCAGCCGGCCACTCTCAGCCACAGGCCCCGAAAGAAAAACCATGGCCCTTTTCCCTTGCAAACAAAAATCAGCTGCCCCGCTTCTGGATGGCAGATTGCAGGAGACACTTGCTATTATAAAACCAGCCCGACTTGGCAGTGTTGCCACCTAGGGTCCAGGAACCATCCTGAGCATCGTGGAATTTCAGGAGCCAGCCCGCCACACCTGGCCATAGGCCCCCAGACACAAACCTCGGGCTGTTTCCCTGGCAAACAAAACTCACCTGCCCTGCTCCTGGATGGTAGATTGCAGGACCCACTTCCTACTGTCAAACCAGTCCGACTTGGCACTGGTGCCACCTTGGGTCTGGCAAACATCCTGCGAATCGTGGATTTTAAGGCGCCAGCAAGCCACTCCCTGCCACAGGCCCCCAAACAAAAACAACGGCACTTTTCCCTGGCAAACAAAACTCACCTGCATAGCTTCTGCATGGCAGATTGCAGGAGGCACTTGACACTGTCGAACCGCCTGACTTGGCAGTGGTTGCACCTTGGGTCTGGCAACCATCCCGCGTATCGTGGATTTTCAGGAGCCAGCCGGCCACGCTCGGCCACAGCCCCCAAAACACAAAGCACAGCCCTTTTGCCTGGCAAAGGAAACCCAGCTGTCCCGCTTCTGGATGGCAGATTGCAGGAGCCACTTGGTACTATAAAACCAGCCCGACTTGGTAGTGTTGCCACCTTGGGTCTGGGAACCATCCTGCATATCAAAGATTTTCAGGAGCCATCTGGCCACTCTCAGGCATGTGCTTCCAAACCCAAACCTCGGACCTTTTCACTGGAAAACAAAACTCTCTTGCCCCGCTTTGGGATGGCAGATTGCAGGAGCCACTTGGTACTATCAAACCAGCCTGACTTGGCACTGGTGCCACCTTGGGTCTGGGAACCATCCTGCGTATCGTGGATTTTCAGGAGCCAGCCGGCCACTCCCAGCCACAGACCCCCAAACACAAACCACGTCCCTTTTGCCTTGCAAACAAAACTCAGCTGCCCCTCTTCTGGATGGCAGATTGCAGGAGCCACTTGGTACTATCAAACCAGCCCGACTTGGCACTCGTGCCACCATAGGTCTGGGAACCATCCTGCATATCAAGGAATTTTAGGAGCCAGCCGGCTACTCTCGGCCACAGGCCCCCAAACACAAACCTAGACACTTTTCCCTGGCAAACAAAACTCACCTGCCCCGCTCCTGGATGGCAGATTGTACAAGCCACTTGGTTCAGTCAAACCAGCCCGACTTGGCGGTGGTGCAACTTTGGGTCTGGGAAACATCCTGCGAATCGTGGATTTTAAGGTGCCAGCCGGCCACTTTTAGCCGCTGGGCCCCAAATGCAAACCACAGCCCTTTTCCTTGGCAAACAAAACTCACGTTTCCCGCTTCTGCATGGCAGATTGTAGGAGGCACTTGACACCGTCAAACCAGCCTGACTTGGCACTCGTCCCACCTTGCGTCTGGGAACCATCCTGCGTATCGTGGATTGTCAGGAGCCAGACGGCCACTCTCGACCACCGGACCCCGAACACAAACCACGGCCCTTTTCCCTGGCAAACAAAACTCACCTGCCTCGCTTCTGGATGGCAGATTGCAGGAGTCCCTTGGTACTATCAAACGAGCTCAATTTGGCGCTGGTTCCACCTTGGCTCTGGGAACCATCCTGCATATCAAAGAATTTCAAGAGCCAGCTGGCCCCACCCAGCCATAGCCCCCTAACGAAAACCTCGGCCCTTTGCACTGGCAAACAAAGCTCACCTGCCCACTACTGGATGGCAGACTGCAGGAGCCACTTGGCACTGTCAAACCGGCCCGACTTGGCAGTGTTGCCAACTTGGGTCTGGGAACCATCCTGTGTATCGTGGATTTTCAGGAGCCAGACTGCCACTCCCGGACATAGGCACCCAAACACAAATCATGGGCTTTTTCCCTGGCAATAAAAACTCACCTGCCCCACTTCTGGATGTCAGAAGCAGGAGCCACTTGGCACTGTCAAACCATCACGAATTGGCACTGGTGCCACCTTGGGTCTGGGAGCCAACCTGCATATCAAAGATTTTCAGGAGCCAGGTGGCCACTCTTGGCCACAGGACCCCGAAAACAAACCTCGATCCTTTTCCCTGGCAAAAAACCCACCTTCCCCGCTTCTGGATGGCAGATTGCAGGAGCCACTTTGTACTATCAAGTCAGCCCGACTTGGCATTGGTGCCACCTTGGGTCTGGAAACCATCGTGAATATCAAAGATTTTCAGGAGCCAGCTGCCCACTTTCTGTCACAGGCCCCCAAACACAAACCACGGCCCTTTTCCCTTGCAAACAAAACTCACCTGCCCAGCTTCAGGACGGCAGATTGCAGGAGAATCTTGGCACTGTCAAACCAGCCCGACTTGGCAGTGTTGCCACCTTGTATCTGGGAACCATTCTGCATATCAAAGAATTTCAGGAGCCAAGCAGCCACTCTCGGCCACAGGCCCACGAACACAAACCTCGTCCCTTTTCCCTGGCAAACAAAACACATCTGCCCTGCTTCTGGATGGCAGATTGCAGGAGATACTTGGTACTATCAAACAAACCAGCCTTGGCACTGGTGCCACCTTGGGTCTGGGAAACATCCTGCATATCAAAGATTTTCAGGAGCCAGCCGGCCACTCTCGGTCACAGGCCCCAAAACAACAACCTTGGCCCTTTTCCCTGGCAAACAAAACTCACCTGCCCCGCTTCTGGATGGCAGATTGCACGAGCCATTTTGTAGTATAAAACCAGTCTGACTTGGCAGAGGTGCCACCTTGGGTCTGGGAACCATCCTGCGTATTCTGGATTTTCAAGACCCAGGTGGCCCCTCCAAGCCACAGGCCCCCAAACACAAACCACTGCCCTTTTCCCTGGCAAAAAAAACTCACCTGCCCCGCTTCTGGATAGCAGATTGCAGGAGCCACTTGGTACTATCAAACCACTCTGACTTGGCACTGGTGCCACCTTGGCTCTGGGAACCATCCTGCGTGTCGTGGATTTTCACACGGCAGCTGGCCACTGCTGGCCACAGGGCCCAAACACAAACCACGGCCCTTTTCCCTGGTGAACAAAACTCACCTTGTGGAGAGTTTAGTTCAAGCATGGTTTAAAGAAAAATGCCATGAAGGCATACAGTTGAGAGAACAGTAAATGCTAGTTGCAAAGCAGTTCCAAAAGCAGTTCCCAGGCTGATTTCTATAAACAATTAGGCTCTCTCATGCATCACTTTGTAAGCAATAAGTTTCTCAGCCAGTCTTCCCATAACATGCAAAACACCCTCTCTGGGAAAAGATGGCACCCTGGGAACAGATATAGAAGTTTTGGGAACCTTTCATATCACAGTGGGAACACTGGTTCTGTTTTTAATAAACAATTATAGATATTGTAAAACAAAAGGAGTGGTTAGAGTTTTCTCTGTTAGCCTATTGTGAACTTGGATTTTGGAATATGCATGAAGTTCATTAACACTATTATTTAAAGTTGCTGATGGATCAATAAAGGGGAGTTTGATGCATTAAAGGATGGTCGTCTCCCCTTCACTTCAATATCACCTGCCCCGCTTCTGGATGGCAGATTGCAGGAGCCACTTGGCACTGTCAAACCAGCCCGACTTGGCACTGGTGCCACCTTGGCTCTGGGAACCATCCTGCGTATCGTGGATTTTCAGGAGCCAGCAGGCCAATCTTGGCCACTGGTCCCTAAAAACAAACAGGGGCAGAGCTGTAGCTTCCATTCTCCCTCTGTCCCTTTACAGATCTCAAGATTCTTCTGTTAAGCTGTCACAGAAAACTAGGAGTGTATAAGTTTGGTGTTGCATCAGCAATCTGGGAGAAACCCACAAATGTACAGTGTCTCTCACTCGACATCTATTCTATTTGGCCTTATGTGTTAGTTAAATAATCGAGATATTTATTAAATATTGTTTGCAAGTCTTACATTCCTTCATTATTTGAAAGCTGCCATGCTTGGACAGAAGTTTTTCAAAGTCCTCTTTTGCACATTGTGCTAAACACCGAGCAAACTGGCTGACATGCAGGTTAAAAGACCACAGGGAAAGAAAAATGCAGTGAAGCAAAAAGTGCAATTGGCTTGCAAAATTGTCACCTGCAGTGCTTCTAGATCTGTATAGATATTTTTCATTTAGTTCTGTCCAAGCATGTAAGAGTAAAAGAGCAATCAGGAATTCAGCCTGAAGTCACTGGAGGAGCTTGTGCTGATGGGGTTGCTGAGGAGATGATGTCAGGAGTATACCAGGTGGATGCTGGCATATCAGACCAAATCCTGTTTTTTACTTCAGTGTTTGCAGTCTTGAGGGTCACATCCAGCTGAGCTAGGGAACACCTACCATTGCCCAGCTGCTAGCATCTGATGATAGTTTCTCCAACACAATATTATGATTTAAACAAGTGGTATGTCTCCCATTTTAGAATTGCATACTGGAGCAGAGAGCTGCTGCAAGCTCCAGTCTTACAAAAAAGGTTCTAATTTTAGGTTTCTTCTAATTTTCAGTCCATTGTAAGAAAGGATAACGTCAAGTCTAATCTATAATTTTGGAGGTTTATATAATCCAAGTTTCTTTTCATTTTCTTTTGCTGGTAATATTCTATTTAGAATTAAACTTCAAATTAACACCAAAGTATCTGAGGGAATGTTCCAACCTCTTTGCTAGCTGAGCATGTGATGACAGCATTATCAGCTCTCCAGCATCATTAATTTTGAGGATAAAAGTGGAAGTGCTGTGGCCTGGTCTGACATTGAAAATTGATATTAAAGTACTTAAATAATCCCAAGGTTTTCAGTGGCTTATACAGGAGAGGTAGAAAAATAAAGAGATAGAGTTCTATAGTTTTTACGTCTGGTGTCTTAATACTTTCTACCATAATGAATTATGGGGAATATTTTTGGTAATGCAACTGATGAAATCCTGATGGCAAAGTAAAAGGGTTTGGGTACCTCCCATCCCCTACTGAGCAACATTGTTCATATATTTTTTCTGTTCAGGTTGTTATTACTGGTTTTGCCCAATATATGTCAAAGTTGCTGCAGCCACACGTATGTCACTTACTGTAATATAAGTTTCTATTTTCTGGTGTTTTCAATTTTCAAGTTTTCCTTCCTAAAGGTGGAGAGTTTATTTCCTGCCCTGCAGTCCTTCAAGAAGGGGGTTGTTCTCAAAGAGTTTTAGGAAGTTATTTCCACTAGCTCTTCTTTCTACTGTGTCTTTAAAAACTGTGTGACCCTAAGCAGTTTAGCACGACTAGCACCTGCTTCCTTATTTCATATACTTTTTAAAAATTTGTCTTAATCATCTTTATATGAAAGTCAACTTTAGCCTTTAATTTGCATTTTTGTTATGCTTCCTCTGTGTGTGTGTGCATGTAACACCAAAAAAAGAGGCTTTCATGCTCTTTACTTCCCAGCTCGACTGTGTGGGTGACAGAAATTTCTCAGGAGATGCTGTCAGATCCCAGCTACAGCTGAGCTCCATCAATGAGTGAGCTGTGAAGCACAGACCTTCCCTGCAGACACTGAGTGTCCTATGTAGGAACTGCTCATGTTTTAGTGCTCTACCAGATCAGGTTTAAGTGCTCTAACAGAAAAAGACCTTTTTTCCAGGTCTTCTCCTCACCACATTTTTCTTTTAGCAATGTCTGTTTCATTCTGCTTCAGTATTTTCCCCAGCTGGATTTTAATGTGAAAATAATCCTACAAGCAACAGAAGAAATGTCTTTCTCAACCAGGACAGGCCAATCTGCTTTTGCAAAGTT
The DNA here is from genome assembly GCF_028018845.1 of Melospiza georgiana. Classification (NCBI taxonomy): domain Eukaryota; kingdom Metazoa; phylum Chordata; class Aves; order Passeriformes; family Passerellidae; genus Melospiza; species Melospiza georgiana. The sequence goes on along the minus strand of NC_080434.1, from coordinate 41,737,920 downwards.
GTCTGCCTTCAGCTTCCTGATTTCTTTCTTCAGTAGTCAACACAGGGCAAAATGGCCTCACTTCTACCTAATTCTTACTCTGGGCTTAGGCTCAGAATGCTGACTTCATTCAAGCAAATGTAATTCTAAAAAATCTGTATGCCAGATAACTGTGACAGGAGCAGAACTTCACAGTTTGGTTCTGTGCTGGCTTTAGTACTGACTTGTTTGATATTAGTCCAGCTGGTTCCCTTAAGATTGGTTGTCTAATATGAATGGTGATCCTTAACTGCAAAGTCTGAGCACTTTCAGTAGGGGTCCATCTAGAGTTCTAGAAAGCAAACAGCTTCAGTTCACACATGCAGACAGAATAAAATTGGGTACAAAGAGAAATAATCTGCTATAGCCCAGTGCCCCTTATCCCCACATCAATTACAAGTGAGCTGGTTGTGCAGCAGCAGCTGATGTACCCTAAGGAAAATGGGTATCAGGGCTGCTTTCCTTTATAAGTGCAATATAATACCTTGATCTGTGTCTGTGGCAGAGGGGAGGATGCACAAGTCAGGGAGCAGCAAACATGGGAGACACTGGAGAAAATCCAGGGTGGGCTGTCCTGCTCCTGAGTCTGGGTTTCTGCTGCTCAGGCACTGAATTTAGAAAATATTGGTCCACCTGTCCTGTCTCTTAGAGCACTTAGCCACGAAAAGGAGAATAATCTCTGCAATATCTGGAGCCCTTTGAAGTCTTTTCTGAGCAAGAGAGACAGACTGTTTAAAGCCTTTTCTTCTAATGGAGCTCTGATACTTAAATATGCAGCAGCAAGTCAGAAGAATCAATTTGTTGCTTCTATGAGGGGCATAATTCATCCTCCCTCATTGAAAAGGTCAAGGATTCAGAGACAACTCTCAGCTTCCAAGTAAATATTCCTTTTATGTTCTTTTAGTGCAAATACCAGGCAGTAAGTAGGGAAGCATAAAAGGAAGTCATGCTGCAGGCTTTTACCTGAAGTAGGTGTTTTGTCATGGATTAATGGCAAATCATAATACATTATTTATCAGATAATAAGTGTGATAATTGTTCCTATTTATCACGAGCCTACCTCAGCTCATTCTCCTTTCATTCCTTCAGTCAAGCTGCCTCTGGAGATTTACAAGACAAAAACAGTCCACAGGTCATTCCAACAATTTTTATTGATAATGACATCTTGATTAACTTCTAATTGAGAAGTGTAAACTACAGACACTTAAGGTAATGCAACTGACCCACATTCTCACAGCATAATGCCGAGAGTCCTTGTCCGTCTCACAGCCACCCAGAGAAGAGCATCCCCTTTCTCTAATAACCATATCTCCAGAATGAATTAGGAAGAAACTTTTATTATCATTACACTTTCCCTATACCAAGAGTATGATGTTGATGTGTAGATATGATATTATGGAATCACCTGTGCTTTGGGCTCAGTTCTAGGACTGCATTGTAGGACTGCATTTTGGCTTTCAGCCAAAAATCTATCTCTTCTTACTCTTCTTGTTGATATTGTGTGAAGACAATAATTGCCTTTTTTTCTACATCTCTATTTAGATTTCTCTAGACATTGCAAAAAATAGAGGTCACACGCAAAAGTACTCCTTGCTGGAGGATTAGAAAAAGAAGAGGATATGTGTAAAATAGTAAAAAAAAAAGGAAAAAAAGGAAGATCTGGGCCATAACCCTGCAGGAAGCCCCAGGCCTCTGGACAGAGCTCTGTAAATTGTTAATGCTTTCTTGCCTTGGATAGCAGGGTGTTAATGCCTCCTGCAGCTGAAGGCTGTCTGCCTGCTGGGAGAAGCACTAAGAGCTTTTTTCAGCGTCTCATCCTCTGCAACAAAAGAAATAGCAGACTGAAGGACCACATCCAGTGACTTAAATTTGCTCATGTCTAGTCAGTCCATTGCCTGCCCGAGCTTGGGTAACCCCAGAGCCCTTTACAGCGAAGGCATTTTGAAAAGGTTTGAGTCGGGAAGCATGGAGTTGTAGCCATTTGCAGCCAGGTTTATTGGTAGGAGCTGGTGATGTGACTCCAGAGCATGACTTGGAATTGTACTTCAGGAGACCTTGTAAGCTTCCTTCACTAGCTTGTCTGTGTTTTCCTTGGTAGATATTTCTTTAGTGGTATTGGCTGGTGTTATCAAAATTTGCCAGTAACTGGAAAGCTGCAGCCTTTAAAAAAGAATATAACTTGGTAGAGGATCATGTAGAATATGGAAAATGCACATAAGACTTTGTTAAGTTACAAAGGTTTCCCATTATTGCCTGCTGAGCAGCAAGTGGTAGCCTTTGAGATTTCAGGAAAAAATGGATTATTATTGTGGATAATGGAAAAATCCTTATGTTGCTGGACTGATTCAGGTTCAAGGGATGCCCTCTATTTTGTGTCTCTAGAAAAGCTAATGATATCCCTCTGTGAAAGAACTGTGTGAACTGAGTGTAGTGGGTTTAGTGCTCACCAAATCACCAGTGCACCCACTAGAATATATTTACTAATTTTTCTGCTGTGAGATATGGATTAGAAGGAGGTGGGAAAAACAGGCTCAAAACTTTAATGGATATAAAGAAAACTTTATTGACAGAACTAAAAGAAAAAATTAAAAGAAATCAGAATAAAACTTTCAGAACACTTATCCTCCTCCATCACTCTCTTTTCTTTCCACTGACAACATAAAGAGACAAAACCTGGGACTTTGAGTCAGTTTACCACCTCTAAAATAGTTTTTCTTCAGTTCTCTTAGGGAGAGGAGTCTCTCTTGCCATGGAGACTTCTCTACAAGAAACCGTTCTCTCATGGCATTTAATTTCCACAAATAACAGTCACCCAGTAATCTGCAATTGTGAAGTCCCTCCCGTTGTTTGCAGCCTTCTCACAGGGAAAGTTCATGGGCTGTGTCAAATTATTGGGGCGCTATTTTAAGCATGAGCTGTACTAGCGTAAAAACAAAAGTTCTTTTCATCCATCTCTGGGAACAGAGATTTCCTTATTTTCCTGGGGCAAAGTTTCTCATCTCTCTCGTCTCTTTCTGTTCAAGCTTCTTATTGGATAACAGCTACTACAACATCTGCTTATTCCAACACTGGCGCTTCTGCTCATGGCTGTGATTAGAACACTATAATGCATTCTATGAATTACAGGGAAAAATATATATCAAATACATCTTCACCATAGCCTTACAAAATAATTTCAGCCCAAAACTATAGTATCTCCTTAATCCACTCCCATCTAGAATCTGGCTCCTTCTTCACTGACCTCAGTGTCCCATGTTGTTTTCTTTACATGCCTTCACCCTTTCCTTTTCCTGATTCAGGAGAGAATTGATGTTCGTAGGTTTGTTTATTCTGAAGCTTTATCGATTGAAAGAGTTTTTATAGAGCTCTGCAGGGTTGAAAGGTTGATCTCATCCAGGCTCTGGAACTGAGGAATTGCTGTGTCTTTCACTGCTGGCACCATGCAAGTTGTGCTGGATGCCAGTGCCACCCCTGTGCCTTTCCTTCATGTGGGGTGTTGGAAAGAAAGAAAAACTGCTGCTGCTGCTTTTGCCCTTTGGTCTGCAGCATAGCTGGCTAAAAGCAGGTAAGCAAATAAAGTTCATTGGAAGTCATCATGCTGAGATATCTGCAGATGTGCAGTGCTGCACTGGCTGAGGGCTGCGGGTCACACCGATTTCAGCCGCACAGTCCCAGCCATGGGATCACTCCTAGTGCTGGTCCTGGGGTAAACAAAATTCATTTGTGAGCAATGCTGAGATAGCTGCAGCCCCACTGTGCTGCCTTGGCCATGTAGGGCTGGTACCCAACTGTGTGGGTGATCATGGTGCTGGGACAGTCCTGGTGGCACGGCCCAGTGGTGGCAGAAATCTCAGCCAAGCCACAGGCCGACCTGGCCATGCAGGGCTGGCCCAACCAGGCCCGGCCTGACCCGGCCTTGTGGCTGCGCAGGCCTGGCTTGGCCACTTACCTCTTCAAAGGCCAGACCCCAAGAGCGCTTCCCACAGGCATGCCCATCCTTAAATGTGTTTTCATATAGGCACATCCAGCTCTTTTAAGTGGTTTAACCAGGGGCCAATCTTCCAACCTAGGCAGCTGATTGGTTCTGCCAGGTCCCCACAGGGAACCCCTTCGTGGTTTAGCCAGCTATGCTGCAGACCAAAGGGCAAAAGCACCAAAGGTCGTGGAGTCCCTCCCCAATTAAAAACCAAACTTACATTAAACCACAACTCTGAGCAAGTCATATATATTAATACAATTTAATAAAGAGCCCTTCCAAATGTTGATGTGTTGCTAATGTATTTATTGCCCTGACTTATGACGGCGTTCACAGGGATCTCAGGTTGAGGGAAGAGATGAGGATCTGACTGCATGTTTCAGAAGGCTTGATTTATTATTTTATGATATATATTACATTAAAACTATACTAAAAATGGAAAAAAAAGATTTCATCAAAAAGCTAGATAAAAATAAAAAAAGAAAAAATGATAACAAAAGCTTCTGTCTCAGACTCACTGTCCGAGCCAGCTAAGCTGTGATTAGCCATTAATTAAAAACAACCAACATAGACTAATCAAAGATCCACCGGTTACATTCCACAGCAGAAGATAATCAATGTTTACATTTTGTTCCTGAGGCCTCTCAGCTTCTCAGGAGGAAAAATCCTAAAGAAAGGATTTTTCGTAAAAGATGTCTACGACACTGCCTCATGCATGGTAGCCAGTCTCTTGTGTCACAGAGAGAGCAAAAGTGTTACAGTCCACATTCTAGGAATTTCTAACCATTTGTGTTTTTTAACATGCTGTCCTGGGTCTTCAGAATGTTCTTCCAAGTGTCTCTCATTCTAATCTTCAAACCTTCCTTGAAGTCCTAGACCCTCCACCAAAAGATTGTTGGGATTTTGAGCCAACCTGTTTCATCCCAGTGCTAATCAGTCTTCTCCCAGTGAATTAGGCAGAGATGCCTCTTTGTGTAAATTTGTATTTGATTGCTACAACTTACAAAAAGAAAAAAAAGGCTCTCTAAAGCACAATTTTTGGTTTATGTCTATGGTAAACTATCCTTTAGTTTCTCTTTACGTGATACCATGATTGATTGTTGTTTTTCAGCTGTTTCTCTTCTCCTGGCTGGGACTGTTGCAAAACATTGATTCCTAGATAGGAGTGGTGCTTTGTTTCTTAAACCTCTACCTGGCTTTTCTCAATCTGCCTGGAAAAGGGAAAGTAGCCTCATAGGAGTCATGTGGTAAAAGGTACCAGTGAAATCAGCTGGATCATGGAGTACTAAATGCTGTGGGTTGCCAGGCACCTTAAAGGCCATCTAGTTCAAACTGCTGTGGATAGGGATACTTTACACTAGACCAGGTTGTTCAGAGCTCCATCCAATCTGGCCTCGAACACTTCCAGGGATGAGACCTACACCTTATCTGGGCCAATGTGTTCCCGTGCCTCACTATCCTCACAGTAAAGGAATTCTTCCTAATGTTTAATCAATCTTCCAGTTTGAAGCCATTGCCCTTTGTTATATGACTACATGCTGAAAGAATTAAGACGTTGCTGGGAGAGATATATCCATCCAATTACCACATGGAGTCTATAAAATACCTTTTTGGTGTGCCTCAAAAGAGCAGTATTGTATCTCAGAGAAACCTGTATTTGCATTCAAAGTCTTTGTATTAGAAAGCAAATCTCCTGGACAAGTGGGGTAAATCCTGCTAATTTGGTTCCTGCATTGCCTGGCTATGGGGGTCATGTTCCATGGGGTCACACAAGGTGGCCAAGCTTTTTGCAAAACCCAGTTCTCAGAACAGTAAGAGGCCAAATCCATTGAAGTCGGTGTAAAAGGATTAGATTTGCTTCTACTGACATCTGCTACTGAATCCAGCAGTCCCAGAATCACACTAATGACTGGGACTTGTTTAATAGTGTTGTTATATCACACTTGACATTACTGGAAGTGTATCAGATAAATGACTACAAACAGGAACTTCTAAATATGTGGTTTTTTCTGCAGTAAGTCAGAAGAAAATGTATTTAATACATCTTGCAGAGACCACCTTCTGAGAAATTGTCTTCTGCTGTACAGTCTTCTGGGAAACTGGGACTATAGTTGTTAGACACAGCTTGATTGAGACACTGCTAGGAAATAAGAGGGAGATGTGCTGATTTTTCAGTAGACATTGTCAAACAGTTGAAACAAGCTTCCTATCAGCATTATTCTCCAAGCCAGGGTAAGGAAGGCTTTCTTTCTTTTAAGCATTGTATGAGTTCAGGCCAAATAATGAAGATGACAAGCAGTCTCCAGCTATACATGGGAAAAACTAGCCCATGCTGACTTGTATGCAAGTGGATTTATGCTTATCATAGAGTGACATGGCATCAACCATACTGTCTTTATGTAGTATTTATGGCCAAAATAATGTGTAGTGAGAGATTCAGTAGGTTAGGCAGAGTGGAAATGAAATTGATTCTCTTTGGACAAGCTCACTAATGGCTAGTAGTGCAGCAAAGGGATCAAATTGCTTTTAAGTGCCAAATAGCTTTAAAGTTTTTATAGTGGTTATAGGTGTTTCTGGTTTTGACATTGTTTGATATGAAATGCTTTCATGCCATCTCAGGAAGTGGGTGTGTATAGCAGAAGAGCATCAAAATTGCTCAGTGTTACACCAAATGTTGTTGTTTTTTAACTCAAATCTCCAACAATTTCTGGCATAAAGGAAAAAGGACCAGTGCAAAGTGTACCTTCCTCTCATGACTAGAAAAATGATCCACAGCGAGAAAATATAAGAAACATTAAATATGTGCTTCTACATGAAACACACACCAGAAGACAAGAGAGTCCTGGGGATGTATTTGTTAAGTAACTAAATTCAGACATGCTTGGCTTATGGTTTCAAAGTTCCATTATTGCTTTCATAGCTCATGATGCTGTTTCTCTGCTTTTCTATATCCTCAGTGGCAGCTATATCTAGTCAGAACTCAATTCTGTATCTTCCACAGTGATAAATGTTTCTACTACACTCAAATCAGGATGAAGGCTGGGAATAAAACCTGCCTGTATTGAAATGATGGAAGGAATATAAGGACACTATCTTGCATTTGCTTAGCAGGTGTTGGGCTGAGTCTTGTTTCTGCAAGTATCAGTATTGAACTGAAGCACAGACTTCTGTAATGAGGCATATTTGTCTAATTGCTTCCACATAAGCTAAGTCTCTTCTGTGCTGGGGTCTTTTTCCCCCTTCATCCTTGCATACATATACTGCCTTAGGTTTTGACACTAACAGCAGCACATGTTAATCAAATCCCAAAAGGTTTTCCCATCCGTATGATATTTCACTTCAGAGCAAGGTGCAGAGGCTTGTACGGCAATGCGTGCACTTTCAGGGAAAGAGCAGGGAAAATCAGGCCAGACTGGTAAGTGACCCAGCTAACCTCTCTCCCTTTACACAACACTGAGTTTTTTCTTCAATAAAGTCTCACTCAGAGCAATCTCAATTTTTCATCACAGAAATTTCCAGTGCACTCCCAGAGGGTTTACATAAATCTCACTGTCCTTTCTGATTTTTTTTTCCTTTCACACCCCCCACACCTGAGTCCCTGTGTTGCCATTTCTTTAAATCTTTTATCCTTAGGTTAGTAGTGATGGCAATATGGATTACCCATCACCACCTCCAAATGTTGCACAAAGTCTTCTCCTGTTCTCACCCTGCCATGCTTCCAGCCACAGAAGTGATGAAAGAAATTTGAAAGGAACAAGTCCTGAACCAAGCTCAGTGCATTTCCCTTTTTACGGCTTATTACTTTCTGGATGTTTCTTCTGACTTGTCTTCAGTCATTGTGGGACTAACTCTGAAGTGATTCCTAAAATATCTGCTCCTCTGCTAGATGTTAACAGCAGCACATACAGGATGAGAAAAGAAGGGCACTTTGGGCATCAAGTTAAACAAGAGCTTTGTTCTGAGTCTAGGGTGGGTGTATTTTTTTTTTTTTTTTTTTTTTTTAATGTAAGGGATTTTCCTCAGCAGGAGTGCTGTAGTTAGACCTCTGTGTGCATAAGTAGCAATCAGACACATGGCAATTGCTGACAGAAGAGTTCCATGTAATGAGGGGGGGATAAAAGCATGACAAAACCCCCCAAAATCTCCCAAACCAACAACAAACTAGTTTACAGTTTCCTTTTAGTCTCCAAATCTTCCCTTGCTGAGCAGTTTTTAAAGGAACACTAACCTTTGCAGGCCCAATGAGTTCCAAACAAGGGCAGATCATTGCCTGGCTAATGAAGCAGGTTCTCAGGCCTAATATACAATCTGCAAAAAGTAAAAGAGGTGTAAGGAGCTCTGCACAGCCCAGGTTGTAGCTTTCAGGGGCTCAGCTTCTGGTGTGGAATTGCTGGTGGCTCTTGCTGCTCTTTGGCCTTGCATGAGGGATAGTGGGATGGCTGACACACTAGGATGCTGCAGAGAGTCACCATGTGTTCCTGTCAGGAGGAGCTACAAGCCTGTGTTTTCATTTAAACACTTCCCCCTCTGAGGGAGTTGCATTCAGTTGGAAATGAGTAAAAATAACTCTTGTCCTTACCCTTCTTCTGCACTGGCAGGACACTTCCTAGAGCTTTGGTTTTTCTCCTTTCCTTTGCTGGGATTAATTTCATTTTTAAAGGCTTGTACTCCTCAAAGTGTGTTGTCGCATTGCAGCTGATCTGAGGCTGCCCCCTAAACTCAACCAACCTAGAAGAAAACAAGTCCCCAGTTACAGTGGGGATAGGTTGGATTCAAACCCAAGCAAAGACCTCAGCCAGCCCTGTTCTAGCTTAGATGCAGATAAACCACTAGCCAGAGAGCTGGGCAGAGAGGTCTCATCCAACCCATTACCTGAGCCCAGGAAATCCATATTAAACGCATTTCTGTTTGCTGGTGACCCACTGGTGTGTCGTGTGTCTGTCTCCAACCCTTGACCCCATGTATCAGAAGTGAATCATCCTTGTAATTTATCAGCAAGCTGGGAATCTTTCTCCATTCTTTAATTAATCTGGTCCATTGATTAGAATAATTTTGGGGAAGCTGTGGAAGCTTTTGGGTCAGACTCTTAGAGTTTAAGATGTCAGTGTGAGTTGATTAGCTCAAATAGAAGAGTCCTATCAGATGATGAATTCTTATCTACAGTGTTGACACTGACAGTTTGTTTTTCATTTTACATCAGCTCTACACTTCACAGAAAAATTGTAAATGAAGAAGTTTATTTGTCACTAGTAGATAGCAAGGTGATGGAAAGAGGTGTGGATTAGTCAGACTTCAGTGACTATTTTTGCAAAAAGATATGATGTTAAGAGATAGCTCTGAGGTATGAAGTGAGAAATCTGATTTATTTTTTAAATGCTGATGGAACAACCATTCATCCCTATATTCTATATTTACACCAAACATTGATTTGTCTCTGGGAATTACATAAAGGCTTAAGTTGGCCCCAAGTTTAGAAGAAGTCACTCTCAGTGGATTGTCAGAGCACAAAATCTTCCCTGAGGGCCAAAAAGAGCTTCTCTTTTTAGAATTTGTAAGGTTTTGTATTTCTTAGGAATCCCAGACTACATAGCTTTGTGGTTGGAAAGTTTATATGGGTTTCTGCAGTATGCTTGTCAGAGCAATCCTTCAGACCACATAGGTTATGGTGTGGGAGTATGAAAAACCCATTGGTGTTGTCTTGGGAGTGAAACACTGCCTCACTCTGCCAGTCTTTTATTGTAAAAGAACTTTATAACTGGTTTGATAGGAAAATGAACAGAAAAGTGAGTTCTGTTCTGGCTTTGTTTCAAATGAAATTTGGATAAAATAAAATACCCTGAAATTTGAATAAAATATTTGGAAATATTTTCCAAAGGCAATGATGGTAGATCGCTGGTAAATACTGTTGCGTCAGGAACTCTTCCACGTTGGAGGCCTCCAGGAGGAGTTGTGAGACACAGTTGGGGGGAGTAGCTCAGGGAGAGAGGAGCCCTGCCTTGGATGGACCATGGGAAGGGGCTGGGCGGGCTTGAAGGTGAAGTCCTGAATGTGTTCCTCTGCTTCTCTGTGCCACCAGTCTGAGGCAGGTGTAATTTTCTTGTGTAATTGCAGCTCTCTACTCCTGTCAGCATCTGCTGATGTGTTTTTGTTCAGGAATTGGACAGGAGAGATTGAGATGTCTGTACATTTAGCCCTGTGGGAGGACCTCCAAAGAACCATTACTCATTTTCAAGATGCTGAGTGTCAGGACTGGATGTGATTTTTGAGGTCATTAGCACCTAACATTTATTTATGGTTCTAGCATTTCAAAAACCTCATATTTAAAATTTATTTTTCCCTTTTCCTGCCTTTTCCCTGTTTGCTTATTACTGATCAGGCAAGTCCAGTAACTGCTTGCAGTATATTGCCTTGTGTAGGTAAAGATTTAGTTGTTTTAAATGTAACTCTTTTTTATAATGTTCTTTTTCTCCAGGTGATACAGATATAAATATTGATTGGTTGCCTTTTTTAGGCTGAAAGAACAGAAATTAACTTGGTTTTCTAATTCTACTCCATCCAATAACTTAGCAGCAGAGCCATTTCTCCTGTGCCTTCCAACTAGAAAAAAAAGAGTTAGCATTTCTATTTACTACTTTCACTTACAGTTTGAGCACCAAGATTACCTCTGCCATAAAGAGAGTATTCTCTCAGTATTCTCTCAGAAGCACTCAGTATTCTCTCTGGAGCAATGTCTGCCAGATATTAATCCAGTGGTGAACAGCCTCTGTACTATGTTTTCAGCAGCACCCATCTGGTGGATTGTTGCTTTTCCCCTTGTTCCCCACTTTAAATAAGAGATGATTTTATATGTGTGCAGAAAACTGAGTGTCTGCTGTGGACATAGGAGAGAATAATGTAATTTGTAGGATCAGTCTGTCCCAGGCTTGAGCAGCCTGGGAGCTGCCTACGGGAAACACAAAAGTTCCTTACAGATTATGGCAAATTTTTTCTAAGCATTGAGGATTGAACTTGTAAGGCCACAAGGATGACAATATCTTGCATATAAAGTATATCTAAATCAGTATATATTGTTGTATTAAACTGACATAATAATTAAAAGAAATAAAATCAAAGCTGCAAATGTACAGATAATTTTTCCACTGAATCTTTTACATTGCCTCTGCAAAATTTTTTTGTCAGCAGTATTTTCTGTGTTGTGCTTCTTTCAATGCCTGAAGTGCTATCCTACATGAACAGGAGAAGCAGAGTTGTTACTTTCAGTGCATTCTGTTTTAAGACAGAATTTTCAAGAGCTGTAATAATATTTTTAATGAAGGGGCAGTTGTTTCCTGAATAAATTTTCCCTTGTGTCTAGTCAGCTCTAGTTTTGGTACTTAGATGTGAGAAAACAAAGGAAAGGCCTCCGCACTATATTACTCATTACATTGATATCTCACTTGCTATTAACCAAACTTTGATATCTCATCCACAGTTGATACTTTCACTCTTTCAATAGTAAGTGACAAGAGAGAAGCACTTTGAGGGATCTGCCCATCTAAAGGCAGGTTTCTAAGATGAAGTTACTTCTAAGATGAATTTTTTTTCAGATGTTTCTTTTCAGTGGCTATAGGCAGAACTCAACTGGCTGATTAAAAGTAAATGCCTTTGTTTAAAGTGTTAGTATCAATTGGATTAACCCGACATTATGAAAGCTCTCCCTTCTGGGAAAATGAACAAAAGGATTTCATTAAACTTTTTATGAAAGCAGTGAGTTCTGAGCAACATCTGAGTGTAAGCATTTGTTTGAAAAGGTATTTGTTCTGGAATTGTTTTGCAGCTCCTTATTCCCCAGTGTAATACAAGTTTTCTGTGGTGCAAAATGTAGGAGAGAGCATGGGAAATCTGAGTCATGATGAGGACAGGAATTAATCATATTGGTCTTTTTAAAATAAAACACTGAAGAGACACGTGGGGAGGAAAGGAATTCTAAGTTTTAGATTTTATACATTTTAGAGGTGGAATATGAAAAGATGCCACAGAAAAAGATTTTAGCTTAAAAGCAAAACTCCCTGTTTTTCTTTCACACCTTTCTGGTTTAAACAGACTTTTTTTAGGGTGAAGCTCTTGTGGCTCTGGAATGGAAGTGCAGTGGCATGCATTTTGTTTTAAGGTCTAAAACCAGGCATGTGTGACTGCTGGAGACAAAAAAAATAGAGAATCCCCAGAGGAGCACTTCTTGTGTAAGAATCTTTTCTTTACATGTTAGGATTAGGGAGAAAACCAGGCTGCTTTTTGTTCTGCCGTAAATGCAACAATCCAGGCTAGCAGCTCTTCCTAGCCTTCATCCTTTTGGGAGACTCTTCCTTGACTAGCAGAGTTACATCCATGGCACATGAAAACAGAAGTGTCATCAGACTGCTCTGTGGTCACTGTTTGTGTGACAAACCCATTGGAATCCCTGTCAGCAATAAATGTGAACCACAGACAGGTAACGAGACAAAAGAAAGGCAGTGCACCTGAGCAGTCTAATGCTCAGCTTTAGTGAATGGAGCTGAGGGATGTTGGATATCCTGTTCCATATAACTGCATGAACAGACTCCATAATTCCCTCCCCAAGCAGCTCCTCTGAAGGCAGTGTGGGTGAGCGAAGCCTCCAATGGTGACAATCATACCTTATTCCATCTATCTTTCTTTTTGCTTGTTTGTTTTTTTTTTTTTTTTTTAATTTATTTTGTAGTCTGTGGAGGTGTTGTCAGCTACCTGCCTTGTGTTCATCATTGTCGGGGCTGGCAGTGTAAGAGATAACTGAATGGATTCAAGGCCACCCAGGAATGGTACCTGACAGGAGCTCATTCATCACTTTCATTTCAGAGTTCTGCAAGGAAGATCTAGCATCAAAAAGGTAATCAAGGCTCATAGGGCCACATGGGTGTTTAGGAGGAGTGCTCTGAATTACTAATAAACTGAAATATCAAATCTGGTTTGTAAATTAGGTGCTTTTCTGGAGAAAGTATGACTATAAGTGTCATTCCAAGCATATTCCCAATAATATACATCTTCTGTGACTGCTGGGGGCCACAGCCTGATCTTTTCCCAGCTTCCAGGTGAAAAATAGCAGCTGCAGTCAGGAGATAAATTGGTGCATTTTAAAGTGTGTTTCATCTGTAATGGTTTGTTTAATCAGATAGCCTCTCTATCTTCAGTGCTTGTCTGGGCATTTGGGCATCCTTCATTGCATGTGACCAGCCCAGAAAGGGCAATGTGTGGGCTGCTGAGGTTCAGGCACACCCTGCACTGTGCTGTAGGCTCTGTGGACTTTATAAGAGTAAGAGAGACTGCCCTTAAGATAAAAGTATCCCGTTAATATCACAGAATCACAGAATTACAAAATAGGTAGGGTTGGAAGGGACCTCTGCAGTTCATCCAGTTCAACCCCCCTGCCAAGGCAGGCTCACCTTAAGCAGGTGACACAGGAACACATCCAGGTGGATTTGGAATGTCTCCAGAGAGAGAGACTCCAACACCTCCCTGCTCCAGTGCTCTGCCACTCTCTACGTGGAGAAGTTCTTTTTGTCTCCTTCAACATCAATGAGTTTTGCATGAATCTTCTTTGTAGGTCAACTTTTCTCCCTTTGAATGATTTTCCTTATTCAAAGTACATTCAGCAAATTTAATATTTGTCTTTCTACAATGCCACTGTAAAGGCTGGCCAATACTGAACTGTATGTGATAATTTTATTTTTTTTTTGTAACTGTGGTAAGTGATTGTGTTGTGAATGAGGGGAAAACTTGTTTGTTCTTCTTTGAGAGGAGCTTTCTCACTTGTTGCTAGAGCAGTCATTGTTCTGCTTCATCCTGTGTGACTCCTGGGAAAGACATCGAGGGGTTTTCTTCCATGAAATCAGCAATTAGCAGTCCCTGCATTTGAAGAACAGGCTAAAGAAAAGAGGCATAAATCAAGCATAAATGAGATGTGGGTTTGCCCCTAGTTTGAAACCCAGACTGACATTATCTGGCTCTCCATCAGAGTGGAGATTTCTGGTGTTGCATGTGTGGACTCTCCATTAAAAAAAAAATCTAGAATAATTTTTTTTTTTTTTTCTTTTAAGAGCTATTGCATTGCCATGCTTCCCTAGTGCCCACTTTTTCCAAGAGGACACTTATTTCAGTTCAGCTGGTATGCCTGGGAAGAAGGTTAGGGTTAGGGTTACTTTGCTTTGTTTTTCTTATGCAGTTCCTCCTTCCCTCCCTCCCTGTGACCTAAATTCACAGAATAAAATGTTTTCATTGGAAGTTTTTATAACAAAGATGAATAATGAATCGAAAACCTGTCTGACACTGGGGGACCTGAACTATTGCTTATAACAGGTTCTGGGAATGGGTCTCCAGGAAGTTGTGTCACAGATTAATACTCTGTTGAAGGGATTCAATACTTCAACAGTCCTCATAATACATATTTAGCAAAGTCTCAGCCAGCAAATTGATCTCTGGTTAGTGCATAGTCCTCTTTAACCACTGTTAAAATATCATTACAGATGTAATCCTTGCAGAAAAAAATTTTTTTTGAAACTTGGGCCTGTATTCCCTTTGCTCTCTTCATTCTGCATAATAATCTGAAGAAATCTGGCATGAGGATTACTGGTGTCATGCTTATGACTAGCCTGCATGTGTCCCAAGAGAGTGGAGAATGGCCTCTTTAATTTCTTTTTTGCTTACTCAGGTCTCTCTTTCAGTAATTAGCTGGAGCATTCCCCTCATGTTTTTTTTTCACTTACACTCATGACGACTCTTCTACAGCCCCCCAGCCTGAGCCTGGGCATTTCTGCACAATGTTCTTCCTTATGGCTGAGGCTGATTGCTCTTCATGGCTGACATGGCTTTTCAGTATGTTAATGCTTGGGGTTGCCTAGAAGGCATTTCATTCTGGATAAAAAAAAGTCCCAGAGGGTTCCCTAATTAAACCCAAAGCTGTATGAAACCAACTATTTTCCTTTAGATAGGAAAGTTTATGTCAGAAAGAGGTTTTTGACTGCAACAACCAGATTGGTGTAAGACATCACAATGGAAATAAGACAAAACCCTCAATTTTATATATATATGTAAAAATATATGCATTTTATAGATATATACACATATGTAGTTTAATATCCTTAAAGCAATATGATAATCTGAGAGTGTCTGGTTTTCTGCTTGAATTAACTTTTTTCAGAGTTGCCACAGCTACAAAATATCCAAATTGATGCTGTTGCAGCTCTGCCTCTGGGGTTTTGTTTAGCAAATGCTGTCAGGTTAAAAGTCTGATAGCTGTTTTTTGTAAATCTTACAGATTTGGCTGGTATAATGATGTATGTTAAGAGACAAGATACCTGGGGCTAGGGTATTTTCCTGTCACTGTGATATTTTCTGAAAAATCCTCTTTGCCCAGGATTTTCTCCTGGGAAGCTGAGAAGCCTCAGAGAGAAATACAAACAGTAATAATCTGATTAGTTTCTCCCTGTTTTGCTGCTTTGGAATGTGGCTTGGGCATGGTTTACCAACAGGTGAATGTTTCATTGGTTCCATGTGAATTGTTTTACCTTAATGGCCAATCATGGCCAGCTGTGTTGGGGCTCTGGAAGGAAACACATGTTTTTATTTTTCATTCTTGTTAAGCCTTCTGTTGTATCCTTTCTCTTTCTTTAGTATAGTTTCACTATAGTATTCATATATAATATAATACAATATGTAGTGATATGATAAGATATGATAAGATATGATATGATATGATATGATATGATATGATATGATATGATAGTGGTCAAATACTGGAATCATCTACCAAGGGAGGTGGTAGAGTCACCATCCCTCGCAGAGTTTAAAAAAAGACTGGATGTGGCACTTGGTGCCATGATCTAGTTGAGGTGTTAGAACATGGGTTGGACTCGATGATCTTAAAGGTCTCTTCCAACCTAGAATTTCTGTGATTCTGTGATATAACGTAACGTAACGTAACATAACGTAACGTAACATATAATAATAAATCAGCCTTCTGTGACAGCTATCCTGGATGGCTGAGAGAAGAATGCAAACCTATCCAAAAAAAGAAACTTGAGCCAGGACGTGCCACGACTAACCAACTAACCAATCAAAGGGGGTAACAACTAGGTACCAACCAATCAAATGGGGTAACAACTAGTTACCAACCAATCAAACGGGGTAACAACTAGATATCAACCAATCAAATGGGGTAACAACTAGGTACCAACCAATCAAATGGGGTAAAAACTAGATACCAACCAATCAAAGGGGGTAACAACTAGGTACCAACCAATCAAAGGGGGTAACCACTAGGTGCCAACCAATCAAATAGGGTAACAACTAAGTGCCAACCAATCAAACAGGGTAACAACTAGGTGCCAACCAATCAAACGGGGTAACAACTAGGTACCAACCAATCAAACTGGGTAACAACTAAGATACCAACTAATCAAATAGGGTAACAACTAGATATCAACCAATCAAATGGGGTAACACTAGGTGCCAACCAATCAAAGGGGGTAACAACTAGGTACCAACCAATCAGAGTGATGTTTTAGAACAGGATATAAATTTAGGCTGTGGATCGGTAATAAAGGGACCTTTCTTCGCTGCTTGAGGAGGTGTGTGTCTTGTCCATCTCTAACATGAGTTCACAGCGACACTAAACTGATTCGAAATTGTCAAAGGAATTTTGAGACTAAAGACATTCTGTCACATATATTGTGCAAAGTCTAGTGGATAAAAGGGACTGATCTTAACCAAGATCTATGAAATTGAAGTTTGGTAACTCCATAGATGTTTCTCCATTCTGAGATCAGTTTTAAGACTAGTAAATTAGCTAGTCCTAGTAATCATAAATTTTCTTTAAATTTGTTTCTTCATCATGTGAGTTATTCTCATTTCTGGGAAAATGTAGTGTAAGATTAGGGGCTTTTGTCAGGAGAAACTGTTATTATCTTAAACTATATGACATCAATATCTGGAAAAAATTTATTTTTTTTAACAGTTATAATGATTTGCCTCTTCTGAAGCTAACTTCATTTTGCTGGTGATGGTGAAGGAACAGAATTGAATTGAAATTTCAGTCAGGTCAGGTTTCTAGCTCTTTGTTCTGAATATGTTAATTAGTTGTTTGCTCACAGAAAGACTAAAAAAGAAGTAATAAGGGCAAGGATGTTCAGAGTCCACTTGCTTGCTTACTCTGGGAAAATGTTTCAATTTTTTTCTTCCCGGATATTTAATTAAGATAGAAGACATATCTTTGTGCTTTCAAAACATGCTGCTGGCATCTTTCCCTCCTTGAGAACCTTTGTGCATATGCCTTACTAGTTTTCTCTTCTCATGAACAGAAAAATCTACTTGCAAATTGGTCTTAAAGTAGTTAAGACACCTTTAAATGCCAAAGAAGCAAATCAATGTTTTCATGGTTAAATAGAAAACAGGGTAGCTGTATTAAATAAGTTCTCTCTGTGTATTTTAATATTCTTTGATATCAAGAGGAGAAAACTTTAAAAAAATTATTGAAAAAGATTTTTTTTCAGTGGAATTTTATGGGGAATAAAATAAGTTGGTTTAACTTAATATTTACATATCAAGCCTGTTGAAGTCTGGATTTCAACCCAAACACCACCTTGAAACATTCTGAACACAATGCAATTTATTTTAAAAACAGAAAAGGGCTTTTCTAAAATACCCTACTAAATTCTCTTTCAGTAATAGAATTCTGCTTTTACCTCTCAGCCTGCACTTTTGCATAAAATTATTTCATTTTTCTTTGTGTTTTATCCAAAATAGAATTCTTAGTAAATACATTTGTCATTTGTTGAGAAAATAGGCTTATGTTGAATAGACTTTCTATCATCACTCAGAACTCACTAGAACAATAGGAAATGCAAAATTCTAAAATAATCCAGATTATTGTTATTAAATGTTTGTCTTTACACTGTGTGTTTCATCTGTTAAGTCTTGCCCTCTGATTTGAGAGGTGATCTTGGAGACCTAAAGGAGAAATCTCCAGTAGCACCCTTAATTTTCCTGAGCATTTAGTTAAACAAAATATATAACCACATGCATCAAAAGAAAATTGCACCATCTCTATCACCATCTGTGTCTAATTGCGGATTACCTATTAAGAGTGCAATGCTGGTGATTACAGGTGGGAATGGAAGCTTCAGTTTTTACAAGGGTTGCCTGACATTTCCCATTATAAAGCTATTTTCTGATCTGTTTGGTAATTTTCCAGCATTTTAGTTTATTTTCCATGCTGGGTGATTGCTTCTACTCTCGATTTTTTTTTTTTTTATTTATTTGGAGGAATGTTCTTGTTGTGAGGTTTTTTGTTTGTTGTTTTTGAGGTGAAAAAGCAGACAAAATGGTTTGGGTTTTTTTTTCCCCTAAGGAAATAATCCCTGAGATCCTTTTCTCTTTACAGGCCTGGTCTCTCTCTTTATCCCAGCCCTTCAGGGCAAATATGATTTTTTCAGGGACCAGGATCATATATGTGAATTAGTTAATTTTTTTTAGGTGAAGGACAGTTTGCTTTTATTTGGGGTTCACAATTTTTTTTTTAATTTCCCAGCCCCCTGGAAAGAACAGCTTGGTTTACATTAGTCACAACCCAAAATATAGACTTGCTAAATGCTACAATTTTTTCTTCCTTACATCCATTGGTAAAAGGGAAAACAAATACTGAGATTACAGAAGTGAGGATGTATTATTCATGCCATGTCATCATTCTCCTTTCCGTCCTTGCTGTGCTATTGTGCCCAGTCCATAGTGTGTGATATTTGGCAAACATTTTGCAGACTGCTTGGTGCTTTATGATGTGTATTCCACACAGTTTAGCATTTATAATGCAGCAAGGGGGGAAAAAAACCTCAAACAAATCCAATAAAGTCTATCTGCATATAAAGGAGAATTTCTATAGAAATAACTTGTTTCTGCAATTTCTCACAATAATGAATTAAGTTTCCTAAGAGGCTTAGCCAAAAGGCTAAGAGGAATCTCTTTTAGGATGCTAATCGAAGGAAATACAGGGCATTTTATTCATTATTAGCACAGCTTTAATTTAAAGCTTTCATACTCCTGGAGCAAATAGTATGCACAATTTTGAGTAAAGAAGATAAATAATGGCTGGTGGAGCTGTTCCTTATCATTCGATGGTTATATAATCTAAGGCTAGTAATGGCTTGATGAAGGACTCTGTAAATATTTATTCATAAGCTGGGTGGTTGGGTCAGATGTGTTCACTTCCAATCTGACGCATTCTATACCTCTGTAACTCCTTTGAAATGCCACTAAGGAAATGCCAGGGAATATGTGCACATATTCCTTTTGCTTCCTCACAGAATACTCACTGGCTCTTAGCTGCCCACCTGAGGATAAAAACCAAGTTGTTCTCTTGTTTCAAGAAGTATTTTGATGCTCTATAAAGCCACTATAGCAAAGAAGGCTGTGCTTCTAGGCCGTCTCTCCTGCTTTTCTGAGAGCTCAGCCAAGTTGCTACAGAGGTTGCACTAAGATAATTCTTATTCCTGCTAAGTTAAGAAGTAGAAGGAAGTGAACTGGAATTGTGAAACCACTTCTTGATTGAAAAGAACAGCTCACACGTCAGGTTTGTGATGTTTTCTTTCTTTATCTGCTCCCTCTATTTCTTTTTAACTCAGTTGGCATGATTTGTCTGGCATTCAAAACTGTTTTTGGGGTATGCTACGCATGGGATTTCGACTTGATCAAACTATAGGCAAGAAAAGGTTTAAATAAACAACATTCAATTTCATCATATGTAGTGACATCAGTGCTGACATGTTTTTTGTTTTAAAATCACCTTCTGCCCTCTGTTCTCCTCGGGTTTTTGTTCATTGAATAAAAATGAAGGAAAGGTTAATTTTCAAGGTATTTTTGAAAGTAATTTTTCAGATGATAGACACATTAAAATCAAAATGGGTTAATAACTATGCATCGCAACCATTGCTTCTTTAAAATAAAAATTAATATTTTTCCCAAAGTAGCTGTTACTAGACTGACTTGCCTGCTAATTTAGCTACTGCACAGTCATGGATGTGTGACTTAGTGAGTGGGTTTTCAGAATATTTTTTGTGATGTCTTCATCAGTCAGGGCAATTTATTACTTAGTTCAAGTTTATCAACTTGTACACAGAGCTCCATCCTTTACTGAATTGTTCTCTGTCATATCTGCCATGCTGCTTTTTCCAAAAGGTTGCCCTGCAGGGGGATTGGGCTGTGTGAGAGCCCAGGAAGTGGGGGTCTGTGTGATTCCCTCAAGGGAAATGTGAATAGATTGCTGTTTTTTTGATGAAAAAGGGAGGAGGTAGAGTTTGGGTGCACGGGGAGAAGAGTAGGAAGCATGGCAGAAACCTGAATGGGAAGAGTAAGGGAACTGCAGTGTCATAGATGAGTTTTTGCTGCTCTCCCTCACAGCTGCCCTGACACTGTCCAGCTTCTCTTGCTGCAGGTGCTGCCTGGTGGATTTTTTAATGCTGGTTCTTTCAGCCATGCACAGCAGGCACAGCCAGCAGTGGTGATGGCAGCAAATCTCTCTCTGGGTACACAAGGGGGTTGAAGTGTCCTTAAGGATCTTCTGCAGTGAATTCCATCAGTTCAGGCTAATTCCATCGCTACTTCCCTAATGGTTGCAGTTTCGAATGTTTTGCTCATTCAGTTCTTTAATTTCCTTCTTTTCCCAAAGGCATCCTGTTTCTGCTTCAGGATCGTGGCAGAAGTGTCTAAATGGTACAACAGGATGCACGGTGCCTTTGATACCAATGTAGGGCCACACAGGAGGATTCTGAACTGGGATGGTCCTCTTTGCAGGACAGAGTGGGACAGCACTTCCTCCTGAAGGGACTGCTGCTCCCAGCAGAAGACAAAGTGTAGTATTTTGTTTGTAACTACAAATAACTGTGTCTGGATGCACAATTATCAGTACCTTAACCTTTTAGTGGGAGACAAGAAGGCAAGTAGGAGAGTGGATGCAATAACAGCCTGCTTTTAACACTGGAACTTTTAGGGTATCGTCGTGCTGTTAATATTTTTATCGTTAGTATATTATTTCAGAGGGATTTTGTCCCTGTTCCCATGGTCCCAATAGTGTGTGGCCCCTGTTTCCAAGGTGAGAAAGGTCAGCAGCACTGCCAAGTGATGTGGTAATAAGTGAGAAATGAGAAGATAAACTGCTCAGTCCTGAACCTCCATCCTTGGGATGCAGATTGATTCTAGGATGTACAAGGGCTGCCAAGATGTTAATCTCCTGAAAAAAGAGTGCAGCAGCAACAAATGAACTGTCCGTTGGTGAAAGAATCTTAATGCTTCCTTAATTACACCCCTGTAGGGTATGCACAGTTTAATAGCCAGCAGTGGAGGTGGCAAATTAAACTTAAGTCTTGCAAAGTTTTTGAGAAAACAGGTACTGTAGTTTCAAGAAGTGATAAGGGGATAATTGAAGTAGATCGGGGAACTGGGATTTAAAATGTCTGGTGTTATTCAATTCTCTTTCCTTTCTGCCAATACTGAAATGAAGATGTTCAGTATAAAAAGACCTCCTTACTGAGCACTCACAGATTGTCTATTTGAATGCGAATGCTGTACACATTAATCCAGCAGAATTATACTAGGAGATTGCCTTTTTGAACCATTGTTCAACCACAATCATTTAGTGCCTAACCACACATGCATGAGAGGCCAAATACCTCCTAAAATAACAGATCTAATCTTCTAATAGATTTGTTAAAATCTCTGATTTTTGCTATGCTAATATCTCTTTCTCCTTCAGGCAAGACTGAATGTAGCTAACCTGCCATATATTCAAGTATGGGAAAATGAAATAATTTCTGTTTGGTTTTGAGCCCTTCAAATGATGTTGTTTGAAAGTATTTCAGATTGAAATTTATTAATAACAGAGTGATTGCTATAACATAAATCTGTCAGCATTTTGCCTTCAAGTCAGTGGGCTGAACCAGCCTGAGGTACTGACATACCTCCTGACAGCTGGCGAAGTGGCTTCTGAACAAGGCATCTCCTGTTTGCTTGCCTCTCTGGGATTTGCACATTAGGTCTAATATTTCGGGTAATCTGAGTATGTATTATACATCATCATATGTATATTAGCTGATGTATTGAGGATCTCTGCTTTTGTAATATTTATATGAAAGGAGGAGTGATTTATCCTGGGAACAAAGAGGATGTGAAGTTCCTAGAACCGAAGAGCAAAGCAGATTTTCTGCTTGGACCGTCAGCAGGATGTTTATTTAGGTCCTATGTCTTGGGATCCATGTACTCTTCAGTTTCTCTTTCTGGAAATGCTGCAATACTGGCTAGCTCATTATTTGGTCTTTTCCACTCTGCCTTCACTGGCATGGTGCTGTCACATTATGTCGCAGTACGAGCTGGCTTGTACTGGGCAATTCATTTGGCTATAAATAAGAAACCCAGCCAGCTCCATAAAGCCAGCCTCTGGGTTGAAAGACAGGAATCTCAACCAATTCTGTTCCATCCTAAGCATCTCACTGGTCCAGGATCTGGGGTGCATAAAAGATCAGACCTGTGAGCTATCCAGACAGGGTTTCTGAGACCCCCCCCTTAATAAAGAGGGGCTTGAGGAATAAACTCTCCACATGGACATCAGGGGAGTGGTTGTCTTTGTCTCCAACCCACTCCCCCACACATTCACAACATGGGCAAGGCAATCCTTGAGGCCTGAGTATTTTTCCCTGTCTCCCCTCTCTCATTTTTTTCTGAATTCTCCCTCAGATCCCCAAGGGGGCCAATGAAAAATTAACTTTCTGCTGAAAAAATCAGATAGCTGAGGGGAGACAGTGGGGTGTTTTTTGAACAAAACTAGTCTTTGAGAACTCTTATATTTCAGAAATATTTTTGCTTTGAAGTGTTTACATTTCAGTGTGTTTAGGAATTAGATGCTTCCAAGTATTTCAATGATGTCAAAATAAAAGGTTTTAAACACAAAATATGTTTTCAGCCAAAATGATTGGCCAGATTTGGTGTTCATCCGTAGTCTTAGTTCCCTTAATTCTAGAATTTTCTGGGGCACAATACATGGTTGAAAAGTTGCCCACCAATGTATCCTAGTGCCTCCTGTACAGTCTTCTTCAAGAGTCTAGCCCAAGCCAGCAGAGTTTTGGCTCCAAAGGCACAAAAACTAGGAAATGCATAAATATTTCTAGATACCTTTTTGGAAAAATATGAGCTTACTAGAGGGGAATGGAATACTTCAGCATAAGAAACATGTATGATGCAGGAATGAGCATCTTTGGCTTGTTTCTGTTAAAGATGATGAGAAGAGATAGGTACAAAGCTTGTATCAGCATGCTAGACCATCTGCTGCTAACATCTCTTAGAGCATTTTCCAAGGGAAAGATACTGCTGTCAAAAGTTGAATTTTTTTTTTTTGCTCTTCAGAATAAAAGCTTCAGGTAGTTCATGTCACTGCTGAACTGCAAATTAGACTGGAACAACTCTGAGTAAACTATATATCTAAAACTGAGTGCTGCAGTAAACCCTTTGAATTGTGTCTGAAACTTGGAAGTCATGAATGGATGAAAGATTTCAGCATATCTGAGCATTATTTTATCTTTTTTTTTTGTTTTTAGGGAAATGGGAGAGAAGGAAGGAGAAGCCTCTAACAGAACAGTGCTGAACATTGGCCTTTGGTTGGCTGTTCAGAACAGTTGTCATGTTAAAATGAACGTCAGTATTCTAATCAAGGCAAATGAGCCTCAGAACACTGCAAGCTCATTTTTTCCCTTTACCTCATTATTTATACAGATGTGCACTGTGATTCTCCGGTGCTTACCACAGAAATACTGATTTCCCCTGTAGTGCTGGTTTGTGCCCTTCTGCATGCTAATGCAATATTCCATTTCTAACTGGAATGTAATAGATTAGTGAATACATGAGGCTATCATTCCTCTGCTAATGTGAATCCAGCCAAGCAGAAACCCTGAGGTTTATCATAAACAGGCCAGCTTCTGGGCATTCTTCATTTAAAATTCAATTTAAATAATTTCTAATTTAAGTGTCTACTTTGTTTTCTGCCTTTCAGCTTTGATGCACTTTTTTTTCTTTTTTGGAAAAACTTGATGTTTACTGTTAGAGGGTAAGGATGGATGATAGTGCTGTTTGCATTTTTCAGCTAATTTTCTTCAATTGTCATTCTCTTTATGACTAGGAGATGTATTGTAGTGATGTATGAAGTATTTGTCTTCACTGGGATTTCAAATACTGTTTCAGTGCCTTTTCTGGACAGGGAATATAGATTTCTGCACTTAGTTTTTCCTCCTCTTTCTGGCATGGCTGCACAGATTGTGGTGCAGTCCAAAAACATGACTAAAACACCCACATGCACTACATCCCAATTCTATTCTAATTTCCCTTTTTTGTGTACACAGAGGGGTGGGTGATGTTGTGAAACTCATGTACAGCATGCTGGGCTCAATGAGGATATAACAGGCTGCCAGAGGTGATTTTATTCCTGTTTTCAAAGTGAAAGAAGGGGAAATTGTAAGGTCTTTTAGGAGATCAAGTAGGTTGATTTAATTATGCCATCAAAACATATCTGCACAGCTCTTAAAAGGCCTACTGAGGCCTTTTAATAAATCCCTACTTTATTCTTTAATTCTGTCTAACCTCTGTTCTAGGTCAGCCTTCACAAGGTATCATTATGAACCTACTAGTAGTGTTTTTTGTTTATCCTGTGTAGTGCCACAGCGTGCATAAAATATTAATAGTCTCCCTCTCTGGTCCTTAAGGCCTGGGTGTGAAAAGTTGGGTACTGACCTTACCAGGCCTGGCGACCTGGTACGAAAGTATTCAGATGAGCAAGTGCCACCTGGTGCTTACCAGAGGGAGGAAAGTGGAAAAAAGGCAAATTCTGAGGTTGCCTACATGTGGGAAATGGCCAGGACACAGCAGGCACCCCACTGGTGGGGTTAGGATGAGCTTATTTGGGTGTGCAGAACATGACTAGTGCTGGGTTATGCTGGCCCCAGTGATCTCCCTTCCTGCTTCTTTCCATGCTTGAGGATCTGGATGATTCCTGGTGCTCAGGGAGGTTGTCCTTGCACAGGAGCCACCCCTGCAGTGCTTGTTAATCATTCCCATCCTGTGTGGTTCAGAGATGCCTTGTCACAAGCTCAGATGTGTTTGGGTGGTCTTGGCAGAACAGGAAGGCAGAGTAATGTCCATAGGATGGAAGAATGTTGGGTTGCTGCTGTTAGACTGGGGGTTTCCGGTGGAGAACAGCCTTTCTTTTTGACCCTGAGGCCAAGCACTAGAAGTGGAGTCAAGGTACAGCCCTCCTTCCAATTTGCTTTTTACAATTTTTAGACTTTGCATTTTTATGGTTAATTTTTTCTTCAAGGATCGCTTGTACTGAGAAAAAGAAATCATAATTTTAAAGTGTATATCTGTTTTCCTTGGGCTAATCTCAGGATGATATACAATAGCTTGGGGATCTGAGAAATAAGACATGAGTCAATATTATTTTTCTACTCCTTTAAATGTTATAAGCAGATTCACGTCACTCTTATAATATCCTCATACACTTGTAATTTGAAGATGATCTTCTCTTTTTCTCTATTATTCATAATGCTTTGATGTCTATGTGTCAAAGAATTGCAGGAAAAACCCCGCAGTGCAACTGAGGCAAGTGTGGAATATTTTAGCTCCAAAAGTGAATTTTTTTTCATTAAGTTGTAAATAAGAATGTGGATTATATTTAAAGCTAGTTCTCTTTTATTCAGCATCTATGTGAGAAACCACAACTATGGTTGTGTTTTACAGAAAAATATTAGAGAACAGTTTCTCTTTGCCTCTGTAGACATCAGTGATCCTAGTGAATGACATTAAATTAATCCTGCCCATTTTGACATTCATGGGAACATTTTCACTGACTGCAGTGAAGCCAAAATCTGTCTAATATGTTTTACATTGGGTGACAGAGTTTAAACCCAGGTGAACCTGTTTCCTGCCAACACTTATTTTTATTTATGTGTGTTTCCTGACTGTGTAATGGGATGTAAATCCAGATTTCCAGGTGCTAGGGGGAGTGTAGGAAGAAAGAAGAGTTGTTTCTTCTTACCTTTCCTCTCTTCAAGAGGTTTCCTGTCCCACAGAAAACTTGATGAGGAAGATTTCCTTCCTATATGCACATTTATAACAGGTGAGCAGAAATCAAATCATAAAAGCCATCCAGGTGAATTGTTGTTGTATGCTTTTTACAACTTGTTAAAGTAGAATGACATTGTAAGATTACCATCCATTTTAGATATTTTATTTTCTTGTATCTATTGGTTCCTTCAATAAGTTTCTTTAAAAGTGTGGATTTTAAATGGTAGAATTCTAACTAGGGACTTAATTTTTGATGATGTCACCTGTAAAATGAAATTTGAATGCTAAATGCTATGGTTTTGAAGTGCTGTAGTAATAATAAGATTAATTATTGGAATTTGAATTTCAGTACTAGAGATTTTCAGAATGTTGTGCTATTTTTCTTCCAGGTTCCCATAGCACTGCACTGCGACAACCTGTTCAGTGGTAACTACTATTTTTGTTTTCCTTTTTTTCCAGCCTTCTACAACTATCACTGATTATGGCCATGTTGTCTTTCTGGTTCAGAGAACACTATAAATAATTACAGCCAACCAACTCTGTGGCTCTGGCATCTATTTCAGTTGTCACTATTTCACATGATTTAAAGCAGAAAGACACTTCTTTGATCTATCCAATATTATATAGAGGTGTTTTTTTTTCAGATCTTTTTATTGTGACATTTTTGAGACAATTGGTTTTACAGCTTTGGCCATACCACTTGAAAATGTGGAAATTTAAAATTGTACTTGGTAGAGAAGAGAGGAGAGAGAATCTAAACATTGTTCCTTCTCTTTCCTAAGCAAAATAAAGCAAATGACAAGGGTTCTTAGCTTTTGTTTCTTACATTTCTAACTGCACTTAACTTTCCATAACTCCTCAAATTTGCAGAGATTATGCAGTGGAAAAGTTATTTTGATTTTTTTCTCTTGGATTCCTGCATAGCTTCTTCAGTATTGAAATGAATTAAAAAAACTAGAGTGAAATATGAACATGCAAAATTCAATCTATGTGTTTGTGAAAACAGAAGTCTTCTTTCTGATGCTTTCCATATCCTGAGAAAGTAGAAATATTATAAAGATGATGTAGCTATTTCTAGGACATGCCTGTTTTTGGGAACCAGTTCAAGAAGAAAACTTTCTTTTGAAACAACATAAGTGATGCTAAAATCTATTTTTTAGCATGCTTACAGCCATGCTAAAAAGTAGATTTGAGTGACCTTGTTAGCGTTCAAAAACACATAATCACGGGGGATTATATGCGGTGCTTTTTATTAAGAGCTCTGGGTGCCAGGAGTATATTCAAACCAAATCTGACTCCGACCATACATTCGAAATGATCATGTTTTATACTCCAACATTATATAACTTTCATGTTAATTATTAAACTTATATTGTTCTATTGTATACATAGATTTAGCCCCCCTCTGAATTTCCAACATAGTTTCTCATTATTCTTCTTATGGTTATATAATAATTATATTTAATTACTGAACAATCATCACATCTAACAATTATATAATTTATCATAGTGCTTACGCAGGTGCAGTTGATCTGGGAAAACACAAAGCTTAACATTTTAGATTCTATCTTTAACTTTTTCCAGGGCTCCACTATCAACCTGTGGAAAAAAAGTAGTCCAAAAATCTTTTGATTTTCTCCGTGGCAAAACTCTGACCCACTCAGTTGAGCAACATCTTGCAGCTGCTACCATCAGCTAGAAGTGTTACCAAGGAAAGTGACCCAAACTTTTGGAGCTTTTTGCTGCAGCTGCCACCACAGACTGCTGCAGCTGCTCAGAAAAAACAGGAAAAAGAAAGCTAGCAGTCCTGAGGCTCCTATCCACAGTCTTGACCCATGGATAGTCAACACACAGCCTCATATCTCTGTGGAGAAATGTGCTCTGCTGTGAGAGCTGCAGGGGCAAGCAGCTGTCACTGGGATATGGGAGGAGTGGATTTTTGTTGGTCAGGTTTGGGACATGCCATTGGAATGTGCTTGCTAGGGTTTTCCCAAAAAGCAGCAGAGTTTCAGCATTCTTCCCCAGAGCAATGCTGATTTGAAATCTCAACAGCACATTTCTGTGTTCTATAGGAGGAATTTTTAACTTGTGGCCTCTTGGTTTACTTCCAATCTGTAAAACACTGGGGATTTTTAGAATCAAAATAAACTTCCCTGCAGTGCTTGCAGGCCTAAGGTCTCGTATGTTGTCTCTCAGATGGAGATGTGAGTTGAGCCTTGACTTAAAATGTTAATACCACAACTGAGAGAGCTGCTATAGCATCACTCAACCTGACACCAGAGGGAAAAGACCAATCACTTTAGAGTAAAGATGCTTGAGTTAGAAAAAGCACGTGGGCCATGATTGACATTCAGATATCATTTTTTTGGTGCTGTTGGCTGATACCTGAGGAATTCCCTGGGCTTAGAAAAACAAGGGTCTCTGAAGAGCATGTCTCAAGGCTGCTGCTCCACCATAATATATGGGTAGAATAATGAATTTCCATACTCTGGAGAATAAGATGCTATATTTAAACTTTTTGAAGCATGAACTGATTTATACGACAGGGGCTTCCTTTTAGTTAATGACAGTGTAGATTGTCCTTGGTGAGACTTGCTGGAAAGATCAGGCTAAATGTTTAATAGTTTTACAAAAAATATGACCTGTAGTCCCCTAATCTCCACAAGCAGCCAATTGAATTTGTCATGCCAGATCCTAATCTGGTAGTGCATTGAGAATCCTGACGAATACAGCTGGGCATCCCATGTGCAGTCTGGAGAGTCTGGGTTTATTATTAAGTTACATTCAATAAAAAATGTCAGAATGGATTCCTTTTTGGGAGATGATTTATAGGCACTAAGTCTGGGTTTTGCAGCAGTTCCATGAAATACAGTTTTTTGAATATATCTTAAAAAGTTAATGCAGTTAAGATTTCACTCAGCCAGTTTATGGAGCCTCTGAAAATAAATTTAGTTTCAATAGAATGACATCTCTCATAAAAGCCAAATCTGTCTTTCTCGAAATTCAGTTTTTGAAATGAGAGCTGACAGTGGCTTGTACTGTCAAAAGCATCCTTGCTGGTTCAGTCTCAGGGCAGTCACTGTATAACTCATCCTTCTTTTAGGCAATTGCTGCAGAAGACAAAAGGTCACAAAGAGAACAGCATTTCTCTCCCAAACCAGAGCTTGCATTAGCTCTTATTAAAAAATACTTTTTGTACTCATATCTTGGTTTTGGCAATGCCAGCTGTGACCTCTGTAATGAACCTGTGCAGGACCTATAAGGAGGGGATGCAGAGTGGAGGGTAAATGACAGAAGCATGAGCATGAAGTCCAACAGAATCACCTAGTGCTGGAGTATAATTTGTCTCAATGAAATTTCTTTATCTGGTGATTCTATTGCTGGAGGGTATTTTGTGTTTCAGTCATATTGACCAGCATACAGCAGGTTCCTATGCTGACATCAAATGAAAATCAGAAATTTTACTTGCCTTTGCTTGGTCAGCTTGAATCTCTTAAAGAATGTTTGGTGTTTTCCCCCGTGTTTCTTCTAAGAATTTATTTACCTTTTTTTTTTTCTTCTTTTTTTTTTTCCTAATTGGAAGTAGTTCTAGTTACAGGTATAAATTATCATATTAAATATTACATTTTAGCTATTTTAGATATTGTGTTATCTGAATAATCTGTTCATCTACAGCTCAATTTCCCCACTGTGCTATTTGAGCTTCAAAAGTTTGAAACTCTGACATACTTCTTGTTTGCCAGAAAAATATTGTATCCTAGTCAAAAATTAAAGTCTCTGTGTGCTTCTCAAGCACTTCAGTAGTAGTTCCAGAAGAATCCCTTCTGAATTTCTACAAAGAATAGTGTTTTGTTAGGTTTACATTAAATTCCACAAAGTGTAAAACTTCTAAAAACTCTTTGGTTTGTATCATAATTTGGTTTCTAAAATAGCATTTAAAATTTTAATTTCAAAATTATGTGCCTGTAAAACACTGAATGAAAAGCAAAAACAAGAAAAGGGTTTTTTTTCACATTTGTTTTAGCATACATGGAAGTATGAAGTACAGGATTCTTTATTATTCATGATATTTAATATTCTTCACTGCCAATGCACATAGGTCAAAACACAGGGGTTGTCTTTTGGGCCTTTCATTACTCATCCTGCTGAGAAACTTGTTCTCCTGTGCATCAGAGACAAGCATGCACCTGAGTGTCTCATAAGCAGGAGGAAAGTATTTGTAGGTTTTTTAGCACTTCTAATGCTGTTAAAGCACTTCACACCTGTTGATATAATCATCAGAGGACCAGGACAGATCTTTAGCAGCTATTGATAATGATGTGACAGGATCTCTCACCCCTGACACAGCAGAAGTTCATCTGCTTCCCCCTTGGCTAGGTCAGGCTGGAGTAAGCTTGCCTTGGAAATATCCTTAGCCAGCAATCAACATCCTGCCTTGATGGAGGGGAAGGGATAAACTCAAATTCGTGACTGACAGACACAGCACTTCTACAAACTACAGAAGACCACTGTAATTTACACATTCTCTGGGTATGTGGGAAGTTCTCCTCAAAAGCCAAGACATCAGTTTCAAGTAACTTTCCTGGGAATTGAGAGAAAGGAGACTTTTTGCCCACCACCATAATTCCTTGGTAAGTGCCAATGGCTTCTAATTTATACTATTTCTTTGCTAGCTGTAATACAGGCACCTTTATTAGAGTGCACTGTCTTATATATGCCTCAGGTTTTAGCTTTTATATTTTTCAGATTCTCTACTGCTTTGAGTGTGTTAATCTGGGCTTCATATGAGGGGATAGTAAGCTCTCTTCACAGAGTAGGTAGACAAAATAATAACCAAGGACAAGTGGTCCAAATTTCAGGTCCAAGAGCATAAACAACATGGAGTGAAGAGAGAAAAACAAGAAGGATGGGACTTCATAACCTAAAGCTATAGTTGGACAATTAACTCCGATTTGCAAATGAACCAAAACTTACAAAAGAGTGAGACTCCGTGACTGGTTGACCATTTTTGTGACCACTTTGGGTTCACCTGGGATGTAGCCCTGGCTGGGCTCTTTTGCTGCCCAAGGTGGATCTACTGAGGCATTTTAATAAATCCCTACTTTATTCTTTAACTCTGTCTGGCTTCTGTTCTAGGTCAGCCTGACAAGGCATCATTGTGAACCTACTAGTAGTGTTTTTTGTGTGTAGTGAGAAGCCTGTTAAAGCCTTCCATCTGCTTTTCCTGGTGTCTATTCAATAAATAATTCATGTTGTAATGGATCTGATTGGTTATTATTACGAACTTGTGAGCAAGAGTGGATTTTGGGGTGCTGGCCACCTTAATAAAACTGCTGCCTACTGCCAGAAATGTGGGCAAAGGCAGGGGCCATCTAAACCCTCCCCCCTCCCCCCTTATATTTGTAACATATAAGGAATTGAAATAATTCAATGGCTATGATGAGCTAACCCAAAATTGCATTTGAATGATTTGAAATAATATTTCTTAGTGTATTTCTTTTTATAAGTGCTGATGTCTCACAAAATAATGTTACTAAGCAAGCATATAAAAACATTGGTAAGATGAGCACTGTTGGTTCTTATCTCACTGGAGCAAAACTGTTATAGAAGGCTTCTGTAGTGCTATCACAGTGTTGTGATAAATATTAGCACTGCTTATAAATTTTGACTTTCCTACATTTATGAAGAGCAATCATATTTAGGAAGAAAATGCATAATTCCAAGCCCAAATTCCATAGTCTTCAGCAAATTTATGTATTTTTGATTGTTTTGGCACATTGTTTTTACATATACCATAAAAAACATGGTATATGTATTTTTTATTTACATTTTGCCTGGAATTGGAAGCAATTTGTGCCAATTGGAAATCAAGCATAAAGTGCATGTACAGTTCTGCAGCTGGAGGGGGGACAACCTAAGGATAGCATTATGGAGAGCAATTGCTTTTGTGTAACATCCTTTGTTTGCTGAGCATTATCTTACAGTGATATGTTCAATATGCTCTTTGCTCTGTATTTGAAGCAGGGAACTAGTTGCTACCTGAAAGTGGATTTTCTTTTCTGACTGCCAATTTATGCTAATTAATTTGATAAGGACAGCAGCTGTATCTGCCTCTTAATTCCTTAATCTTAGAGTAAGAAATAGAAATTGATAAGTCAGAGATAAATGTATCTTATAGCATTTTCTCCTGAGAAAAAGCCCTTTAAAAATATTGCATTCTGGACTATAGCAGGACTGGCCAGCACAGTGATGAAAGCAATTTTCCACTGCTGGAGGGAATTGTCTATGGTGACTGAATGGAAAGGATAAATGTTAGCTGATAGTAAAAATGTGGAATAAAATTTTGACTATAGGCAGTGAAAAGAGTTTTGTGGGCTGATCTAAGGGTTCCTTGGCTCCAGGAATAAGGGTGTCTATAGGTTCTGCCTAGTGTGGGCGAACTTACTGCAGATGTCAGCCAAAGATCAGAAAAATAGAAAGCATTTCTTTGGGAAGCACTGCATTTTTACTGTTCCTGTTGGTGAGGGTTTATTATCTTTCATGATGTGATGCTTCCTGTTCCAGTATTATATCTCAAGTATGGAAAGAAATATGTTTTTAATCAAATGAATTATTTGGGTATACACACACTACAATTATTCAAGAATTTCCAAAGTTTGCATAGATTATTTTCCCTCTACTAAACAAGTCATCACTGAATAATAACTGGAACTAATTTCTGGAATCTCTTCGTTGTACTTTAAGAATTTACTGTGAAGGAAAAGTCTTATAGTGACCACAATTTAGGTACTTTTTTGGATACACTTGATTTAGCCATCTGTAACCATCTTGTTTATTTATACATTTAATCTGGATGACAAGTTATTAGGGCTCTTTGCCTTTGATGGCCTTTGCTGAGATAACCAGGAAGGCTCTTGGAAAGTGGTTTGACTGTTCCACCAGCATGGATGTTGTTCCCTAGAGACTAGTCTGAAATCGTTATTACTCACAAATGAAATCAGCAGATTAATTTTTATTGCTGGATGAAGGACTAAACCAAATTCAAGTGAAAGATTCAGCAGTTTTTGGTGGTTTAAAGGAGGCCATATTTTTGCTATTTGAAAAGAGATTATACTCTTAAAAGCACTGTGCAGCCAATCTGTTTTATTACCCTTACCAGAAAACACATTTACTCAGTCACAAAATTGCTAACAGTGTAGTATGCATGGAGTAGAGGGCAGTAGAGCTTTGTGTTTTTCTGTGTTTGACCTTTATGCCTTGTTTAAAGACCATTGTGAAACAGGTCTGAGGGGGATCCCAACATCTTTCACTGAAAAAGTGAAAGCTTTGATGTGTCTCCTGAAAAGGGAAAATTGGACTGATTTCTTTGTGAGTTTGGCTTGGGAAAAAAATAAAGATTATATAAGGCATAACTCAATAAGTGTTTATCAATGCTAGATAGCTTTTTTGTTTTTTAATTAAATTGATTTGCAGAAAGGGAGTTTCTGCAGAAGCAGTCTCAACATGCTGCATGGTGCAACACAAGAGTTTCCTGCACCTTTAAACTCAGTTTCCTGTTCACTAGGTGGGGAGATTGTCTGTGTTCCACCAGTGAAGTGCGAAATCTTTGGGGAAGTCTTAGTGTTTGAAGTAATCTCACATTACATCCATTGGCAAGATCTGTGTGCTAACATTTAGCAAGCTCTATATCCCTTCTATCCTTCCTGTTTTGAGGGAAGCTGGTTTTGTTTTTGTTTTTGTGGAAGCAGAGTGGGGGACTCTGAGAAGCCTTTCTTTATGGACAAGCTGGTCATCTGCTCTTTCATGTACACAGTGATGTGTTTGTACCTGCCCTTGGCTCTGGAAGGGGAGATGGGTGCTGGTGCTCCTTATCACCTCAGTTTCAGGTGATTTTATTGTAGGTTTTGTAACAAACACTTGAAGAACTTGGATCTGTCTAGGCAAGACCATTATCTTGTGTGTGCATGTGTATTTCCATGAATTTCTTTGTTCTGTTTGACTGTTACTTAATCATATTTACCTTTTCCTTTTTAAATGAAATATATCAGTGTTCTGTATATCTGAAGAAAATTGATGTGTGGTTTTTTTGTTGTTCCTAATTCCTATTCAATTACAATTTTAACAAAGCACCTGTAAAGGAGCAGTGTACTCTCCCCCTCATTACTTGGGGCAATGGATACAGCTCTTTCTAGGTTGATTATGTTTCCATGAAAAGTGATGAAGCTTCTCATCTGAAATGATGACTTAGCAGAAATCAGCTGCAATATTAATGAAGCAAAACACCACTCAGCATGAGGAAGGCTGGTGGGAGAAGGTGAAGTGCAGTTTAAAGCTTTAGCTGGGTCTTATAATGGCCAGATTGTTTGTTCTACACAGCCTAAGTGGCTGAATGCAGAGGTATCCATGATTGAAAAATGATGGCATGTGGTGATGTAAATGCTGGCAAGCTCAGAGGACACATTTGACACGGTGTGCCTGTTCTAGGAAGCAGCAGTGAAGCAGTTAAGATAGATGGGAATCACACAGCTAAAAATCCTGAATGTATTTTGAAAACTCATCCAAGGTACTTGGAGCCCATTTTTATTGCTGTCTCTCAGGATTTGTGCACAGTTTCTGGAAAACACAGTGTATGATGCTGATAGAAATAGGTACCCTTTTTCTGCCATCCAAATGCCAAACAAAGGAATGGAAACCAAAGGGAAGCAGAGTCCTTTTGTAAAACCTGTCACTAGCAGGGTATTTTGGGGTTAGCTTCAGTCAGGTTGCATCATTCTCTGGATGCTCATGTATAGAGTAAATTCCTGCCCAAACAAAATACCCGACTTGCTCCTTTTTTTTACCAGGATTTTAATTTGAAGGAGGGGGGCATTACTTTGGCAATTAAAATTATGGAGAGTTCATGGACCTTCTCTGCTGAGAAAAACAGTGAGTCCAGTTTTACTGTTTGTGATTGGTAAAACAGGTGCTGTACATTTTTAAATGATTTTTTTGTGAGTACCTGTGCAGAAACAAGAGTTACTTCACGTCAAAAAAAAAGTAGGTGTCTTTGAAATGAATTATTTGCTTCTAAAAATGAACTTTATTTTTAATTCAAACAATCCTAAATCCTAAATTTTTTTTTGTTTTGGTTTTAAATAGACTAAATCTTACTTATTTGAACACTGACTTCAGAACCTTATTAAAGACTCCAGGTGTTATCTTCAGATCTCAGATGGAGAGTTCAGTTTATGCATCATGATGATGGATTTCCTCTACTTGAGGATCTGGCTCATGCCAGCCATCAGTATTAGCAGATGAGGGATTTCCTTCTGTGTTCTTCCAGAGTAATCATAGTCATTATTTGCAAGATGTATCAGAGAACAGTAATTTGTTGTGCTCCATAACTAATTGCAATATTAATTGCAATATCAATTTCTCTGGTGGTCCCAGAGCTCATCTGGCAGCTCCCTGTAGTTACAAGCAGACCATTGAACATGCATGGGTGAGGTGTTTCTCTTTTTTTTTTTTTTTTGGTGTTCATATGGGCTTAGTGGATATACTGGACTGTTTCATAGCAATCATGGTAAACACAGTCATGTTTCATAGTTTTGTAGTAATCAAAACTGCACTGAAAGTGCTGCAGGATATAATAATTCTAAGATTGATAAATTACTCTTGGATGCCTTTAAACCTGTGTAGGCCTTCTATAATTAAACACATATAGTGCTCTTGCAGCTGTGGTTGTCTGAGGAGAGGAAAGACTTGTAGAAAGAAGTTTGGTTTTTCATTAGTTAGAAAAATCAGAGAAGCTTTCAAATACTTATATCAGATACCTTTTGTTTTCTTTTTGTTTTACTTCTGTTTCAGCAAAAATGTTGAAGTAATCAATGCAAAAAGAGCATTGCAATAATATCTTGGATGCTAGCAGAAATCAGATTGTGTGGACTCCAAGAGTGATCATTTTGTATTGAGAACTAGTTGCTGCATCACTACACAAATACTCCTTGCTCAAATATGTTTCATATGTTTGAGTGTTTTTAAGTCTCATTGGGACAGGCCAGGGGAGCTATCTTGGAGGGTCATGAATTTAATGTAAATTAAAAATTCTTCTAATGTTAACATTACTTTTACAAAATCAGCAATAAATGCCGGAATAAGGAACTGAATTTCACCATTAAAGTGTTTATTGTTGGTTAAATACTGATGTGTCTACAGCAGAGTTGATGTCTGATCAATAACTACTTTTTCACCTGCACTTGGTGGTCCAAGCAATGGAAGGGACATTATCTTAATTCCCCATTTCAGAAAAGCCCTCAGATCTGTCCTCTCTGCTCTAGTTACTCAGGATGCAGGCCATGCCTGGTTGTTGTGAGCTCTAACAACAGAAGAAACCCTTTATCTAGACCTCCATATGGCACATCACTGGATTACCTAGACATGTGCACTTTTGTCTTTGGTCATTTCATACAGAAAATACAATTAGACTTGGCTGTCAGATGAAATCTGTCACATTCCTCTTGTAGGAGCTGAACTTGGTCCAGTGCAATAAATACAAAAAATGCTCACCCATAAAATTGCAAGCAGAGCCTGTGATTTCGCTTCACTTGGTTAATTTTCTGTGGGGTCTGGAAGGCACCACTTCCTGGCTGAGCTGCCTGTTTGTATGATCAGCACCATTTCCTGCTCCACCACGCAATAAAGCAGCATATGGCTTTGTCCCAGCTTTCTAACAGGGCACTTTCCTACTGAAAAATGGGACTTTCTGTCTTTCTGAGGAAGAACAAAAAACCAAGATATGTTAAAACGCTTTGCTAAGATTTGGGCTGTGTGGAGCTGTGCAGATTCCTAGTGCTTAAGGCCCACCTTTCAAGAATGAGGGCAACAGATGTCTTTAACAGAGACAAAATCTGTGGGGAAAAAAGCAATTTTTCAGAACAATTATGCCCAGCAATTCAACTTGTGTTCCCTCTGTCATGGTTGGCAGGACTGAGCTAATAACTGTGCTTCATAACCTTGGGACTACATCAACTGCAGTCTGCTGATAATCCCAATTAAAAGTTTGTGCCTTCATGTTTGAGAAGGATCTTCATGAGGTGAGGAGTGTCTCACCTTTGTATGGTATTGGGAGAGCTTGCTTATCATTCTGCTGGCCCTTGCCTCAGGTTTATCTTATTCTTTGCATCCTGGCCACTTGAATGGTCATTCAAGCTGCCCATACTTTTAATTCTAGGGGAAGACCCATCATGTTTTGATGTTAAAGTGCTTCTTTTCAGAGCCTTTCCCAGGCACTGGCTTTCCCAAGCACAAGCTCCCCAGCTTGTTTGTGAGGGGGTGACTGGGCTGCAGGAGGTAGTGCCGCCTTTAGGGTGGACGGGAGGCGTCACTGTCAATGCACTGAATTGATGAGAAGTTGGTATTGCTGTGCATTTCTAGGCACCCAGGACAAAGGCGAGTCTTGACTTCTCTGTGTAGGTTGTCTGCATACTCTGTGGAAATAAAGCTACGTCTATCAGCTGCTGTTAATCCCTTCTTAAAACCATATTCAACGATAGGAATACGGAAGGGGAAAATCATGTTTTACAGAGCTGCTTGCATTCCAATTCCCTTTTCTAGCACTGTGCTTTTACTGCCAGTGCTTGAGCTCATTACAGTTCAGTCTTTTCCTGTAATCATCTTCATTTGTAATACTTCTGCTTGGTGTGAGATGTCTCACTTTGACAGGACCCCATTCAGGGATTTAATATTGCATGAGGGAGAAGAAGATTAATCTAGAAAAGCATCTAGAATGAATGTAAATGTAATACATCTCAGATATGAGCGCTGTAGAAGTCAAATAACAGCAGGATGCCCTAAGGTTGTTATAATTGCAGGTGTAGCTAATTCCCAGTCTTGGTCTTGTTCTTTTTTCAGTTTATAACATTGTGGACTGAAACTGGAAGAGGGCTCCCAACAAATATTTGGCATTTTTTCTGGTGTACAGGAAATCCTCAGAAGAGAGGGGGACAGAACAGTTCCCTCTCCCTCAGAGACAGGGAAAACAGTTCAATATTAGATTGAATACAGCGTAAACATAAATGTAGGACTGTAATTAAGCAGCTAGGGCAGTCTGTCCTGTACTAAGAATCAGCAACATAATAAACAGAATAAGTTGTTCGTTGAAGTTTTTGTCTGATAAAGTGAATTC
The DNA here is from genome assembly GCF_028018845.1 of Melospiza georgiana. Taxonomy (NCBI): domain Eukaryota; kingdom Metazoa; phylum Chordata; class Aves; order Passeriformes; family Passerellidae; genus Melospiza; species Melospiza georgiana. The sequence goes on along the minus strand of NC_080434.1, from coordinate 41,699,623 downwards.
TTTGCATTTTGCCTTGTTCCTCTGTGATAGTGTATTTCTTTTTGTTCTCTCCCCCCCCCCCCCCCCACCATTTTCCTGCTCCTTTGGGGTTGTTTTTTGTTTTAAAGCTGTAACCTGAGTCTTTTGACTTGCACTGAAACTCAGCTGATGACTTCTCCCCATAAGGAAGACACTGCAAACAATTGCTCTCCCTGTGCCTTTTTTTTGCTGCTGGAAACTTTTTTAAAGATCAGGAGTCTATTGTTGCATTTCAAGATTCAGACACTCATTCTATGCACCATTACCCATGGAAGAAGGAAAAATAGACTATTATAACTGTAAGTGGAATAGTCTCAGCTAATGGCCAGAATAAGATGTGTACTTTGCACATACACACTAGTCTTTGAGAGAGAGTTAGAGAGTTCATGATTTTGATGTTCCTTTCTCTAATGAAAAAGCAGTTAATAGCACTGAACAGTCCTCTATAGAGTAGATAGAAATTCCACCCACTTATCTTAGATGGGAAGAACAGATAGAATAAGATTTGAGAGAGAGAAATACCTCAAGGCTCAGTGAAGAGATATTTTGGTACTGCAGTCGCGGTAGAGATGTACAGTAAAACCCTTTCCTTTTAATTGCTGAACAATTATCATGGAAATGGTGTGAATAAAATGGAATGTCCTTGCAAAACAACAGCAAGAAAGGCATCTCTTGTGTGATAATAAATAACAAGGGGTAAAGTGGTGCACTTATGATTCTGTTTTTTTCTGCTAGTGTCCCTTCCTTTTACATTATGTCTTTTAAAGCAGTAGCACAAATTTAGCGATCCACATGTGTGTACACACAAATTCTTTTTTTTGAAGAATATATATATATATAAATAGTAAAACTTTGTAGTGCTCTATGTTTACAGATATATTTTCTTGCTTGAAAAGGACTAAAAAAATGGGTCAATTGACAAGTGGCTTGTATTTGGATACGTTCCTATGACTGAGATTTACTTTCACATAATTTTTTTTCTTAATTCATGTGACCAGACACCCAATTCCTGCTGTTTATATACCATTTTTGGTTTGAAAATATTCAGTTCCACAGGGACTTCCCATTCTCCCCCCCAGTCTCATGGTACAAACAAAGCCAATCCTTCCAAGCAGCACGTAGAAGTGACTGCTTTCAGTTTACACAGTATGTGCCAGGTCAGGAAAACTGTTTCAGACCTTATGTGACTGGGACCTGTCTGCAAACACTTTCAGCCTTCAACTATAGGGTTTCTTTGCCTTGCTGATCTACCTATTGACAATCACAGATTATGTGTATCCTGTTCCTCCTATAGATGTTGGCAATGAATTAATTTGCCTCCCCAGCACTACATAAAATGGTATTCCTCTAGACAAATTTAAATTGGGTCCAAAATGTGTAAATAACTAGAATGTCCTAGCAAAAAGGAGATAGAAAAGAAACCAGACACACAGCTTTCATGTAAGATTCTTAACCCATTGGGAAACCAATGGATAAAATTTTCTATGACTTGACTAATAACTGAAAAACATGGTATTGTTTTGGCACAGCCTGGTTTTTGGTAGCAGGGGAGGCCACAGAGACAGCTCCTGTGGGAAGCACCTGGAAGCTTCCACCATGTCCAGCAGAGCCAATCTTTGATGACTCTGAAGATGGACAGGCTGCTGGCCAAGGCTGGGCCAAGGAGAGAGGTTGGTAATGCCTCTGTACTGACATATTTAAGAAGGGAATAAAAAAAAAGTCAGAAGGTTTCTGCTCCTAGCCAGAGAAGAGGAGGAGGTGAGAACATGTGAGGGAAGCACCATGGAGACACCAAGGTCAGGGGAGAAGGAAGGGCAGGAGGTGAGAACATGTGAGGGAAGCACCATGGAGACACCAAGGTCAGGGGAGAAGGAAGGGCAGGAGGTGCTGCAGGCCCCAGAGCCGAGATTCCCCTGCAGGCCATGGTGAGCCCATGGTGGAGCAGCTGTGGCCCTGCAGCCCCTGGGGATCCACGGGGAATGCAGAGATCCATGAACAGCCCATGGGGATCCATGGGGAATGCAGAGATCCACCCGCAGGGAATGGGGATCCATGGGGAATGCAGAGATCCACCCGCAGGGAATGGGGATCCACGGGGAATGCAGAGATCCACCCGCAGGGAATGGGGATCCACAGGGAATGCAGAGATCCACCCGCAGGGAATGGGGAAGGTGCCCTCACAGAGTGGGAGAGCCTGGCGGAGGCTCTGCTCCAGTGGGAGGCCTGGTGGAGAGAGAGGGCCCAGCTTCCAGACTGGAGCAGCCTGGCCTTGGAACACTGCACCTCGTGGAAGAGAGACCCATGCTGAAGCAATTTTGGGAGGACTGTGTACCCATGGGAGGGACTCACCTGTCAGCAGGTGTGGTGTGGCTGTTGCTCATGGACCCAGGCCAGGGAAGTTCATGGAGAACTGTCTCCCCCATGGCCTCACAGGGGAAGCACTCCTCTCCTGGAGCAGCAGAAGAAAATCTTGGTGATGAACTGACCAAAATCCCCATGGCCTGTCTCCATGTGCTGTCAGTGGGAAGGAGGGAGGGTTAGGGGGCGGGAGAAAGGTGTTTTAAGGGACTATTTTACTTCTCATTATCCTCTTGTGATTCTGTTAGTAATAAAATTCACTTTGCAATTTAAGTTGAGCCTGCTTTGCCCTTGAAATATTTTTCCTGGTCCTTATCTCACTCATTAAGTGTTTGTTAATTTTTTTTTTCCCTGCTCTGCCCAGCTGAGGCAGGGGAGAGTGAGCAAGTGAGTCTTGTGGGTGCCTGGCCTTAGTCCAGTGTCAAACCATGTCAGAAAAGCCTTTGGGTCACAGAAATAATTCTAAAATTAAATACCGACATTTTGTAAAGACCTAGGTGATTTTGGTGTTTGAATTTTTATTTTCTTTTAGAAGACAGTTTGTGCACTAGTCAGAAAATGCTCCTTGGTCTACTTTATTTTTTTTCTTCCCATTTTCACAATCTGTCCAAATCTGTGTCTTTGTCCCAGTCATCCTAAATTACTCAACCTCTTTCTCAGTCTTTTAAGGCCCATTGGTTCTAAGTAACTTTCCTCATCAGATGTAAAAGTTTTGGTTGGGGGTACATATGGGAGGAGGACCTAGTTTGTCCCTCAGCTGGTTATAGTAAGTGGTTCAATAAACATGACTAATAATGATGCTTTATCTTACATGATCAAATCAAATACCTTTGGTGGACAGTCACTACTGGGATCCGTGCTGAGGCCAGTTCTGTTTAGTGTTTTTTGGTTTTTTTTGATGACATGGATGAGGGGATTAAGTCTATCTTTAGTAAATTTATAGATTACCCTAAGCTGGGAGCGTGTGTTGATCTGTTGGAGGGTGGGAGGGCTCTGCCGAGAGATCTGGAAAAGTTGGATGGATGGGCAGAGTCCAATAGGATGAAGTTTAATAAATCCAGGTGTGGAGTCCTGCACTTTTGCCACAAGAGCTCCCTGCAGCACTACAGGCTGGGGATGGTGCGGCTGGACAGTGCCCAGGCAGAAAGGGACCTGGGGTTGCTGGATGGCTGCTGGCTGAACATGAGCCAGCAGTGTGCCCTGGTGGCCAAGAAGGCCAATGGCTCCTGGCCTGGATCAGGAATGGTGTGGCCAGCAGGAGCAGGGAGGTCGTTTGGCACTGGTGAGGCCACACCTTGAGTGCTGTGTCCAGTTCTGGCCCCTCAGTTTGGGAAGGTTAAAACGCTGGAGTGCAACCAGAGGAGGCAACGAGGCTGGTGAGGGGCTTGGAACACAAACCCTGTGAGGGATGACTGAGGGAGCTGGGGGTGTTCAGCCTGTGAGGGATGACTGAGGGAGCTGGGGGTGTTCAGCCTGGAGAAAAGGAGACTCAGGCGTGACCTTATCACTCTCTACAGCTCCCTGAAAGGTGCCTGTAGTCAGGTGGGGTTGGCCTAATTTTCCAGACAACAACAGACAGAACAAGAGGGCACAGTCTTAATCTGTACCAAAGGCATATTTATGCTGGATGTGCAGAAAAAGTTTTTTACTGTAAGAGTGATAAAGTGCTGGAATGCTCTGCCCAGAGAGGTGGTGCAGTCACCAACCCTGGACGTCTTTAAAAAAGACTGGATGTGGCACTCAGTGCCATGGTTTATTCGAGGTGTTGGGGCATGGGTTGGACTTGATGATCTTAAAGATCTCTTCAACCTTGTGATTCTGTGTGAACTTTTACATATACATGATGTGAAAAACTGACTTGTGAATTTTATCACTGTATTTATTTAATAAGCCTGGTAGGAATGTGGATCAGAAAACAGCTGGCTGTAGCCCTTGAGATTTCTGCAAATTATGTTAATGAATTATGTGACATATGGATTATGTTATTTTAAAAAATTGGTTACACATCATAATTCCAATTATATTTGGAGTTGAAAAGGAATTGTAAAAAAACCTCCAACCCCAAAACAACAAAACACCCTTACATATATGTAAGTAGATTTTTTTCTTTCAAAGTGCACAAAATTTTGGTTTTTTTCTGCTTTGGAAATCAGTTGGAAAATTCCTCTTAACTGGAATTACAACAGACAGTTTTCTGGCACTAAGTTGGTTTGAAAATGTCATTGCTCATGTCACTTGAGTGTTAAGGGAAAAGTATAGGAATTCTAAGGGCTGAGAATGTGATCTTGTCTGATGTGGAAGGAGCTTTCTTTTAGGTGGATGGAAGTTTAAATACATATTTATGATTCTGGGTTTACAGCAAATCATAAAGTTATTAATGGCCAAGGCTTATTAATGGTGTGTGCAACACAGAATTATAGCTTTATCAGGCTGTTCTGTTCTGGGTCTGAATTGTAATTCATCCTTGCTTTGAGATTGGTATTGCCACCTAAGCCTGATTATTCTGGAAAACTTGAAAGTTTTATTATTTCTATAGGCCTAATTGTTCTCATTGGGTTGTTTTGCTATAGTTGAACAGCTGGAGCAAGGAGAGATTATTTTAAATTAGGAGGGCTTTTGTGGAAGGTAAGGAGAGGGAAGCTTTGTGGCATGTCTAATTTGAGCATTGATCTTTCATTTCTTGAGAGTTTAGTGTGAGATGGTCTTAAATCCTGAGTCTAGGACTACTGAAGACTGGCTAGGCTATATGTCTGCTCCCAGGGGAAGGCAATGCTATTGCACTTAATAAAAATACAAAAACCTCAATAGATAAAATAAGGGCCTGTATATATATATATATATATATATATATATAAAGAAAAAAAAATAACAAAAAGCTAAAGGGTGAAAGTTGAAAGTTTTGCTAACAAATCTTTAGTTTTTGTAAACTCAGGGCAAGTGGTAACTTTCTACTTTCTCAGTCTCTGGCAAAATATTTTGTGGCGGGAAATGTGGAAGGGAAGTGAAATTCTTGTTTTAGAGCAGGCAAGTCAGTATTCAGCCTGTTAGGTAATAATACATGAGAGATCGATAGATAATTTTAATCAGAGAAGTGAAGGGATGAATACTACTCAAATTCATTTGAGAAAGACCTCCACAAAATACCATTACATCCAATTTCCTTTGCTGCTTATAAACACAACTCTGCCTAAGCCTTTAACAGGTCAGTAGCCATGGCATTTAATTGCCAGCTGCCTTTAAACCTTGAGCAGGCCAGCAGAGACACAATGCTATCAGGGATAATTTGTCATTTATGTATTTCCATGGAGTGATATACAATGTCTTGCTGAGAAGGGCCCTTGTGGATGTCAAATACTAGCACTGCTTGTAATGGAAATAAAGATAAAAAATAAAAGGCTGGCAAATAGATGTTTCTGTAAATGTAACTTTCAGTTTGCAAGTAGCCTTGTGGCTAAAAGATAATTCCACGTCTGCTGAGGGGAAGAGGTGGCAGGTGAACAATTCAACCTCTGTGTTATTTATTGATTGAAAACAACTCCTGGCATGTGTGCTGCTTCTGAAATTTATTAAAGTCAGTTGAACATCCAGAGTGTGATATACACAGACTTGCTCTCTTCCCTCATTGAATTTCAATTTTTAAGTGCTTCCTAGAGACAGATATAGAATCAGTCATCATGTCTGGCATGCGGTGTGTACTTAGGGCTGGAGCCAAAAAGCATTGAAGTTATTGGTTGTCTTTCAATTGACTTCAACTGGTTTTGGCTCAAACCTTCAAGAAAAAGAAAACAAAAAAAGAAAAAATACGACTCCATGTGGTTCAGTCTAAAAGAACTGAAACAAACCCAAATCTTGCTTACCCTCTCAAAATAAGTGGAGATAGGTTGGATGAAGATACCTACGTAGACCTGGAGCGCTGTGGATGAAGATCTTTGTTTCTCTGTGCTTGCAAGCCCCCATCTCCTACTGCTGTGTGGCCAAGCTGGAGGGTAGGAATTCAGGCCTTGTGCCTATCCCTGGGCTCCTCCCTCATGGGGATGATGGATGCCAGATGCCTGGAGTCAAAGATGTTTGTTACTTGTGTGTTGACTCTGCTGGTACCACCAGCTGCCACAAACCCTGTGCCACATGTGATGGGATTCTCTCACATCTTGGGCAATTAATTTGGTCATAGGCAATTTTTTCTACAGAGGAGGGCACTTTAACAGAATTCATATAATTATCTTATTGTTTCATCCTGCAGTAGTGAAACCACAATCACTGATTGAAATTCCTTTTGGCTTTTCCTTGGCTGATAGGGTTGAGAATATTTATACATTTAAAAAAAAATTGTCTTTCATGGGTCTGAAGTTTTTCTCCAGGATTGGGGGGAAAAAGGATTTGGGGGAAAAAAAGGACTATTTTCTCTTTCAATTAATGTTTAAAAAAAATTAAAAAAAGGTAAGTCATAATGGCTTTTGTCAAGGAAAAAGGTGTAAAGGGAGAGAAGTTCAGCACTCTGCAGTGATGCCAGCTACAGCACTGGGGAATGCAGTACTGCAGTAAACATCAGGAAATGGTGATCCAGTTTTGGGATACCATTTTACAAGATGTATTTAAGCTGTTGCATCCTCAAATGTGGTACAGAATATTCCCTTTTATGCTCTCAGGGGACTGAAAACTCATGTAGTGCAGAATGAATTTTTCTTCTAATCTGTTTTTTTATAACTTTCTAACTTCTCTGTGATGGCTTTCTGTGTCTGAATTAGTGTTTCTCCTCTTCCACAGAGGTAATCTCTGCTTTTTGTCTCAAACACTGGTGTCATATACTCAGCTCAAACCAGGACAAGGGTCTGCTATACCACATATGTCCCATGGCCAGCAGATTTGGGCTGGCCTCAGGTTATTAATGACCACCAGGTCTTTAGTATAAGACATACTCTCTCTTTCTTTTTCTTTTTCTTTTTCTTTTTCTTTTTCTTTTTCTTTTTCTTTTTCTTTTTCTTTTTCTTTTTCTTTTTCTTTTTCTTTTTCTTTTTCTTTTTCTTTTTCTTTTTCTTTTTCTTTTTCTTTTTCTTTTTCTTTTTCTTTTTCTTTTTCTTTTCTCTTTATTCTTAAAGAGAAAAAATGTGATTCCCTTGCCACCGTATTTGGCGAGGACATCGCATTTTATTGTTCAGATAAATTTCTTGAACCTATCTCTTCCTGCATCTTGGTGGCAGAGAGGATGTGCTGTGATGATTTCATACTTGGCAGGTTGTACAGGACATATGGCTTTTGCATTGCATTACTGCTGCTGGCAGAGCAGAGCCAAAAAGATGGATGAACTATTTGTAGAATTGCCTCCTATTCATTTTGCTCTCACCCACCCAGGCGCATTTTCTTCTTTGCACCCATCCTTACAGACCTGCTTCAGCAGAAGCTTCTCCCCTTGTAGAATAGTATTAAAATGTCAGAGATGACATCTGGAGTTTCTTTAGATGAGAAGGTTTCCTAGTAGGCTGTTTTAATTCTCAGAAGCATTTTGTGTATTTCAAATCAAAAAGTTGTGTTTGTGCCTTGGGAAAAGATGAGATGGTGCCTTCCAAAGCAAAGGTGTTTCAGTTTGTTTTGATTTTCCAGCAGGAAATGCCTGGGTGAAATAAGGATCATGTTTTGCTGCAGGGTGTCATGTTGTTCCTGTTGGGGCCATGCTTTGTTGTGCTGCTGACAGCCCTGCTTTGCTTCTGACTGTGGACATCACAGGAATTACGGACCCTAAAAATGCTGAAATCTGGCAACCCTGGCAACAAAAAGGATTTTTATGCTTTATAAACACACACCCATTCCATATTGTTTGATGCTGCCATCTTTTGTTTGCTTTTTCCTTGTTTTTGTCACACCTTGCAAAGGCAAACTGGCCCCTGCCCCAGATGCCCCTGTTTTTCTAAGCCTTTGGAAAGGAAAGAGGTTAGATCAGGAGCCTGAGCAACCTCTGTTGTTGGAGTTGGGCAGAGAATGTCTGAGTGCTTCCTGTGCTAAATGACCAGACCTGCTCATGGCAGGGCTGGGACTGGGGACACCCCATCTTCTCTTCCATCCAGGGAGTTCTGGGATCTTCTGATCCCATATTCTATTTCTCATATAGTTTCACCCACTCTCTCCCTGTAAATGTGCTCTGAAAGAATGTAAATGTCCCTGTAAATATCCTCCTGTCTTCCTGAGGTGATGGAGTCACCATCCCTGGAGATGTGTAAGAGGCAGCTGGGTGACATGGTTTGGTGGTTTAGGGGTTACAGTGGCAGTGCTGGGTACATGGTTGGTCTGGATGATCTTGAAGGTCTCTTCCAGCCTTGATGGTTCTATCCTCCAGACAACTTATATTTTCTATCTATACATATCCAGAACTTCATCTATTTGTATTTTTATTATATTTGGATATTTATTGCGAGACAAGGGACCGCAAGGTACAGCTCAGCGTTTTCATGAAAATCTGGATGTGTCTCATAGAAGAGATGATTTTAAAGAACAGCCACAGTTTTATTTTTGAAATCTGGGCTTGTCACATAGATATTCTGTCTCTGGATGGGATTTGGGTACTGTTGAAACTTTGTCTGAAACAGTGATATTTATTTTATATAATAACAGAAAAAAATCCTTGTATAAAAAACCCCCATACATTCAAAAAAGGTTGAGAAAATCACTGCTAATATTGGTCCACAAAAAATGGATGAGGACCAAGAACTGCTAGCAACACTTCAGGATCCATTAATGTGGCGACAGTTACAAGATGTGGCAATAATTATCTAACATAATACCAATTTAAATAAAGATGCATTTCTTTTACTATTCCCACTGGAAGCAGCTTGCAATTTTACAAATACTAGAGCTTTCTCATGAAAACCACTGCAAAACTCTCAGTGAGGCAAATTGGCTTTAAAATTCTACCATCTGGAGACAATCTGGAAAATAGGTCTTTAAAATAGATAGTAATAATACTTAAAGAAGCTGTCATCTATTTTTCAATGCCAACTGCTGTTCTCAGTGCAGTCTAGGTTGGAATATGGCAAATACTTTTATTGAATTCTTGTTCCTCTGCACTAAGTATGGTACCTTTGGTGTATGTTCATGATTTGTGGTTTTACAGCAAGAAAATTTAGCCACAGAGTTTTCAAGATTTTTATAACTTAAATAAATGCCTGAAATGGCAAGGAAGAGAAAGAAAAACAACCTTGGACTAACTAAACAAAAAAAGAGAGATCTGAATTGATAAAAAATGAAAAAAAAGTGTGATGGGGCAAAAATTGGTGATGTCAAATCTCAGTTTTACTGTTATAAAGAGACACTCATAAAGAAATAAGCTTTGTCCCATTGACCAAAGCTGTGGGTAAAATATATTCCTGTGAAGTTCAAGTTAAAAATATCTGTATTAAAATTGATGGCAAGTCTATTTCTGGATCATAATTGGTTTTAGCACCCAAAGAACATGCAGATACATGAGATGAAGTACATAATCTAATGCAAGGGGTGTTTACCTGGCATGAGACAGGTAAATTATGGTGTGGCCAACCTTAGATCTTGGCAAACTGCTGTCCAAATTAAAATTTAGCAGAAACATTGTGTTCTTCAATAAGAGACATTCTGCTGTTCTTTGTCTTTTGTGTCTCTACTGAATGGGTTTCCTTCCAGAGATCATATCAGCACATTGCAGAGGCTGCATAAGCGTTAATAAGCACTTTGCTGAATTTTTGAAGGCTGGAAAATAGAGCTGCAAAGTGCAGATCAATTAGCCCTTGGTCACCAGGCAGTGCAGCAATTATCAGGGGAGTGCTGTCAGTGCCCTGCCATGCCTCTGGGTCCAGGAAGGTCTTTCCTCCTCTTTCTCCACCTCATGAACTGGGGCACTTCTCAGACTTCTTGCTTGGTCTACTCAGCATTTAAATTCAGCAGTAAATGTGTGAATCATAAAATGCATGTGCTAAACTCAACCTGTAAATCTGGCCTTGGGATTGTTTCTAGGGCATCTGCTTCAGGGAAGTTGAATCACTCCTTAGGGTTTTGTGCCATGACACAGAATCCTTGTGCCATGGTCTGGCCTCTGAGGCTTCCTGCCTCTCTGGGCCCCGTCTCTGAAGAGCAGTGTGTTTGAGAGCATGGAACACTTTTGCTGGAGATGGCAAAAATGTTCAAAACATGAGGGAGTTGTGCTTGCCCTGCACTCCGGCTTTCCTTGGCAAAAGGCATGGGGCTGCATTCCCATCTGTCATGGCCTGGTATGACTTTGTTGAAATGAGCAGATCTGTTCCAGCGAGGGTATGACCCATTGCAGCTTGGGTGAAGAGGAGCTAAGAAAATCTACCTGCATATTGGTGAGAGAATGAAACAATGAGCTCTGGGGTTGGTGGTGTCATGAGGAGGAAAGTAGCTATTTTAATCTATTCCATCAGAATGAAAAATAAATATGAACAAACTGTAGGGAATTGTTAGGGTTTGCTTGCATCGTTTCTTTCCCTATGTGGTATCCTTTCCTTGGGGTGACTTTATGATGATCATCTCTTCTGTAATCATCTGCTCTTTGCCCAGAAATTATTTCTGCAATTTCAAGCTGTTTCTGGGGAAGAGGGGCAAGCCTTGGGGCTCTTGTGCAGGCATTTTCAAAAGCCTCACTCCCAGATGTGCTGGGTGCAGTGTGGACTGGTGGTAATGCTGTTGCTTATCCAGCTTGTTTTGTTCTTAGCATAGGTAAGAAGGGTTTTCTCCCCTTTCCCTGGCCTTGGACACTGCAGTCCTTCAGCAGCTTTTGTTTTCTCTTGAACTGTCTGGCTTGGTTTTGGTCCAAGATCAGACAATTGACGGGACATGATTGTCTGGGACCAGTGGGGAGCTGCTCCACCTTGGGCAGACCTCAGGAAAGCCAGCCCAGCCAGAGAAAGGGCCCAGCTTCATCTGTGGTGCCCAGGAGACCAGCATCAGAGAGTCACCAGGTTTCTACCTGGTTTTGCCTGAGCTGCTGTGTGAACCTTTTCTTTTTTCTTCCTTGAGACAAATTCCAGGTGCCATTCTTCTCCTCTCCTCCATGTGGCTGTCCCTTTTTTTCACTTCCCCTTACATTTTGGCTTTTTTTGGGTTGTTGTTATTGTTTTTAGTTGTTTTTTTTTTTCTTTTGGGTGGGGGGGTTTCTGCTGTGGGTGTGTGTGTATGTGTGGGGTAAGGTTCTGACATTTCAATATCTAGCATTCATTAATTTTTCCCCATGTCATATGGGAAAAAGTTCATCCATAAATGGTTGGTTTTTTTCACTTTCATCCATTCATTTTCTCAGTGGCAGAAAGTGATTGTTGGAATCCCATGTTTTTGGTAGAGGAGACACTCATTCCAGGGTTCTTCTCCTAAACTTATTTCTGAGCCTCTGAACCATTCTTCATCTTGTCTTCCTGCACTGGTGTAGTCCTGAGCTTTATAGGAGTTCCTATAGATCCCAACAGTAAATTTTGGTGTAGCCTTTTAAGATGGCTCATTGTGGTCAGGCTTTTCTGCAGGAGGCAGAAATCCACATCTGTATATTAACATTTAAGCCCCTCTCAAGGCTTTTTTCATCTGGCTTCAGAGATGAGAGAGAACAGTTTGGAAATCACATTATTGGTTGTTGCTGTTGCTTTTTTACCTCTTGGAAGCTATTTGTAAGTGATATTAATATAAATGGAAGGGAGGTCTCCTTTTTGTGGGGATGTATCTTTCAATTTAGTGAAAATTGCTGACTTGGAGCCTGGTGTTAGAGAAAATGAAAGCTCTTCACAAGTTCTGCATTGTGGCTTTGCAGGTGATAAACACGACAGATCATCCAGGCAGAACTCTCACAGTATTGTTCAAGCTGTGCAATTTATTTTTTATAAATCATTGGAGTGATTTTATCCACATATAATAGCTACATGTTTATCATTTTTAGAAAACAAGTCTCTGATATGCTATGATACAGCACCAGCACCCAGGACTCAGGTTAAAGAAAAATCTAAAATCAAATGCTTACTTTTGGGTAATGGAATTTCTGTTAGACCTGAGCACTGTTTCTTCTGGAGACTGGTTTCTCAGTAAACACCTCCTGAATGTGGCTTCCAATCAGGATTTGAAAATTTATCGGATCATTCTTTACCTTGCGTGAGAAGACATGGATCAATTTATTAGTTGGGATTTTTTCACCGTCTTACACAAGAGAAAAGTCCCTTCCTTGCTTTGGAGTTGATACACAAGTTGTATATGGCAAGAGTTGTCAAGATGATTGTCAGTAAACCAGGCTAAGCCAGATAAGGTGTCTGTACAGACTGGCTTTCAACCCAGAGAATAAATATGAGGTAGATTCAGCAATTCCATCTGAAAGGAAACGTTTTGCTTGGAGAAGGTTTCATATTTTCTGAAGAAATTTTTCTTCCTGACAGCTCTGGAGGGCAGCATTGCACTTTGGATGACAGAAGGCTTGCTCTTAGCTCCTTCATTAATGGAAAAAATGAAACAGTGAATTAAATATATTTTTTTAAAGTATGTATGTGTGGGAAGGGGTACAGGAACAAAATGAATGAAAGAGAAACAAATCAAGGAAAAAATTAAAATAAACACTAACCCAGAATACAGGATTGGGGTGGGGGAGGGGAGGAAGGTGTATTTGGTTTTGGGTTTGTGCTGTCTATTCGTTATACATTCCTTCAGAATGTGTAGAGTACCAAAGAACTGAGATCTTCTTGCATGTGCTATACTGGATAACCTCTTGAAATGGAAAACTACTATTATTTTAACTTCTCTGTGATGATCTATTAATTTTTGCCTATCCATCTTCTCACCTTGCATGTTTCTATACAGCCACCTGGAGTATTACTTTTAAGCCACAGCTTTTAAAAGATTAAATTGAAGGCCTGTTTTGCCTGCAAGTAGCCTCTCAAAACAAGCTGCATAAACACCCTTTAAAGTCCTGCAATGCCTCCTGAGAGCTGTATTAACAATGGCCCAGGACAGCAGGGAGGAGGATGTTGAAAGCCCTTTTTACACTGCTTTACACTACTGGAATCCAGAGGTTGGTAGCTATGTCTGTTTTTCTGTAGTTTTCATGTCTTTCTGTTTTCCTCCCTTTCTTCTTTTGACTCCCCTCTCACAGGGTGTAACATTGAATGGATTGTAAGGTCTTCTATGTTCCGTGGGCTAAGTGTATGCTGGGATAAGTGATGATATGCTGTATTTACTCCTTTGCCAATGTTCCTTAATTTTCTATAGTTCCTTAAATTTCTATAGTTTATTACCTCATTTGTAAGTAAACTTTAGTGGATTTTTACCTCTTGAGAATATTTATTGGAATTTTCTCCTCTGCACCTACCCAGAGCAAAAAAAACCCTTGGTTTGCCTCTAGGTTTAAATGATTGGGTTGTAACAGCAATCCAAAGGATGTTCTCAAACTTTCTGTAAATGAGCTAACATGACATGAAGCTGTGGCACTTCTTAAAGAGGTAGTCACAGTGTTCACAATCTAGAGGCAGGTCTGGATATGGATGCTCAAACCTATTTTTGCTTAAAGCCTTTTGTTATTGCTGCTGAAATTCACTACAGTTCCCTTCCCGTGTGACACCTTTCTCTCAGTGTCTGATTTTGGTTTGCCTCAGGCCATTTCATGTCGATATCCTCTTTGCCTGACTTGTAAGAATGTTCAAGTGCAGCTCAGGATTGCAACCACGGTGCTGTGGGAACGGCAGTGGAACAAGCTCCTGGGATTTGTGATGGTTGTCACGCTGTTCTGAATGTTGTCTTCACGGACATCAGTTCCATTAGCCTAATCAGAGCCACACAGGAGCTTGGTAAAGGAAACACTTTTTTTTCCTGAATAGACTTTTTAAATCTAGAAAGCCACGGTCAACCCAATTCAGCAAGAGGACCTGGGTCTGGTACCTTGCGTGTCAGGTGAGACCTGGATTGATGACAGTCTCAAGCTTTGTGTTTCCTTTCAGTTGTTTATGAAAAAAATTAATCCAGAGGTTAAGACCTGTCCTGACATAATACACAAAATTTTTTGAAATTTCCAATGCTTTCTCAGGAAAAGTAAATAATTTTCATCCTGCAGTCAGCTCTACAAAGGTGTGTGAAAATTTTCACAAGGATGAGACTTTACATTTGAATAGCAACCTTGTCAATGTCACTGATTTAATTTAAATTTAAATGATTTAATTTAAATGAGAAGTGATTCTTTCCTTATATATTAAGGAAACTTTTGGAAAGAAAGAGGCAACAGAGGAAATGTTTTTCTTTGGCCAAAAGTACAGTTTGGGCAGGGTATAAAGGACCACATGCAGATTAATTACTTGTATTGAAATTTAGCTTGACTGAACAAGGTTTAATTGTTTAATCATAGTACTGTCTTTGGCTGCTGAGGCCAGGAATATAGTGATTCTGTTCCCTTTCCTACCCTCCTGTGTTTAATTTATGTGATTTCTTGTACTTAACCCTCCTGCTCTCTGCATAGGAAGAGGGATTAAAATTTATTTCTTGGCATGATGTTTTATCCTTGTGCCTTTTGTATGTCTCATATCAATTTTAACTGGTGGATTACACTCATTATGATTGATGGAGTGTTGTGATTTAATGAAAGCTCGGGCAGTTACTATTGTTTATTCACTTAAATTCCAGAAGAGTCTAGAAGTTTTGAAATGGGATTAATAGGTTTATAAGGACTCTACAGAAATTATTCCTGGTTCTCTGTTTCAGTGTCTCTTCCTTTCTCTGATAGATGTTTTCCTCCCTTGACAACTTAGTTTTATTGTGGTTTGATCCAAGCTTTAAATAACACCTTTCTTCTTCTACTCCAAGCCTCTTCCAAGCTCACATTAAAAGGACAAAAAAGCATCTTCTAAACCCAGTGAGACTTAGGAGAAGAATATTCTGAAGTTACAGAGAACTTTCTATGGACTTTGTTGGCCTGAAGGGTATCTGTCAGGCTGATGTTTGACAGGGTGCAGCATTTAGAGATGTGTAGTTCATTGCAAGTGACGCTGCTTTGCTTTACTGGAGTGCCTGGAGAGCCCAGCTTACTCCTGTTTTCCTAAGGACACTGCTTATTGACCTGCTTGTGGATTGCCTGGCCACGTGGTCTGGTCCTTTTACTTGATGAAATATCACAGTGTACTACAGCTTTTGAGTACTGCAGGTTTTGAGTAATAGCAACGCATAGTGTTCTTGTGCAGCAGCTTACTTGTGCAGCTTTGCAACTCTTTGTGTTGGTTTGGATGGCTTGATTTTTTGGTGAGGAGGGAAGAAGCCAGCCACGGAAGTGATTTTGCTGTAGGGAGCTGCTAGAAGTTTCTTCCATGCCTGGCAAAGCCAATCACAGGCTGGCTCTGGAAATTGTTTTCTGACTCCAACATTCATAGTTTTCCAAGAGTGACAGAGGATTGGAGGGCGACAGTGCCACCTCTCCAAAGACGCTGGTCAAATCAACAGTCCATCAACTTTCTCCTCCCCCATAAAGGAATGCAAAACAATGAGTTATTTACAGAAAGTGTGTGAGAAAGTTCACTACAAGAATATCAGCATCAGAAGGCTTAGAAAATCTTAAAAAACCAGGGTGACAACATGGTAACACTAAGGGCGCTGCAAAAGTGAGAGGGGGAGGAGGAGGTGCTACAAGCATTGGAGTTAAGATTCTTCTGCAATCCCTGGTGAGGAATATAATACAAAAAACTGTTTCCCTATAATTCATGAAGTGCATGTAGGGGTGCAGAATTCACCCACAGCCCATGAGAAAAAGGCAAATGATTTTTCATGGGTGCTCTGGTGCTTGATCCACATCACACTGTGACACCCATGTTGCAAGGTGTTGGTGCAGGTACCAGTTTATAATTGAGTAGTTGTCTGCCCGCCAGTTGTCCTGAGGTTGTGCCTCCCAGCTGATCACATCTAACCCAAGCTGCTTTCCATTTTCCGGACTGTTTTTATGATACAGGGTTTGAACTTTGGAAGCTGTCCCCCCCCAGTCTTTGGAAAGATCAGTAATGCTGTATGCAGAGCTTATTGGTTCCTTAGCTGCTTCAAAACTTAGAAGTGAACTAGACTTGCTGGCTGTTTGTGAGTCAGGAACCAGAAGAGACTGAAGCAATCCAATTTCTGTGACACCTTATTAGTAATATTTATTGCACCTTGACTCATTCATCAAGCTTGCACAATGTTGATAGTTCCAGGGCTGTATCAGTCTAAAAAGGCAAAGTTTCTTTCCTCTGCTTAATATTTTGTTTTCTATTTACAACTTGACTTTAAAACAAACTTTCTCATTTCATCAGCACAAGGGATATTATTGTTGCAATGATCTTATTGATTGCATTTTATCTAACTTCCAGAGAAATGGCATTTTTAGCTAAATGGCAAAGCTTATTGATAGGATGGGACCTCAGCTTTCAAAAATACATCATGACTGGATTTAGTGTATTCCTTCAACATATCACAGCTTTTCTTGGGACTCAGCCCAGTATGCAAGGCATAATCATTTTACAAATGAATACAGCATTTTCTGAAGTGAGATATTGACCAACTATTGGCAGCTGGTACCTAAATATATCCCTTTACAGTGAACGCCAGTGAAAATATAAAGTAGATACATTCAAGTATGAGGCGAAGTACTACTCTCAGTATGAATTCGTATTGCTGGGACAAAAATCAGTCTGTTACACTGGTAGAATTCCAATCAGGTTGTGTTATTACTTAGAGAAATAAGATTTAGATGCCTCTAGGGCTCCTTTCAAAGCATGCTGGTTGGTGTCTGCCTGGTGACTTTGTTCATGAAGCAAACCCGCTAAAGCTCCAAGCAAATATTCTTTCCTCACGGGGTGCTGATGCTGTGGGAAGGCAAAGGAGATGTTCTTGTGCAGGGAAAGCCACTTACTTAGAGTTAACAGCAGTCAAGCAGCGCTCTACTGGCAATGGGAAATAACTCTTTCTAACCTTCTCCCTTTGACTTCAGGGTTCTGGGACCTCTGGGCCCATGTGTACTTTGGGTATACTGAATGGTGTTACCAGGCAGACAGAAATTCACTCCTGGACTATGAATGGACACAAATCATTAATTTGGTCACAGCATGGTGCTTGTGCTATCCTCTGCAGAAAAGCCATATTGTGCTTTTTTTTTCCTAAGTACCACTTTCCCACTTTCCTGATTAGCTTCACTTGCTGCTTGTTACCAGTTGATAGTGAAGTCCCACACACATTTGGCAAGTCCACTTCTGGATGTCTAGGGTAACCTTTTCTTGGCTATGACTGCACTAGGAGCTGCACTGGTGTTTTAGAGCTGCAGTGGTTTAGAGATTTTCCCTAAACTCTCTTTATTACATTTATTTTCTACTTTAAAAAAATCCTTAATTTAAATATTTTACAATTGTTTGCTCAGCTTTGAAGAACTAAAAGATTTTGCACTGCAGATGGAAAAGCAGAGGTTATATTGGGGTTTACAGTTCTGCCCACACAAAATTAAATTGTTGCACTTAATTAAAACTGAATTCTTGTTTGTGGAGATAATAAGTAGGATTTTTTGTCTGGTGTAGAGTATGTTTCTTGTTTTGCCAGGTCAAAATGTGATCTGGAGCAGAAGATGAAGTTTCTCTAACATAGAAGTTGGGGAAACTACATTAGAGATTGGTAGATTTACAATTCTGGAAAGCAATAAAGAAGGTTCTCTGTGCATCGATACTTTTCTCCTGTCACTTAAACCCATCAAGGTTAAAAAGATTGCCCCATCTGAAAGAACATGGAGCCATTTCTGCTATCCACATATATAGAGAGGACAGGCAGCTGGGATGAGAATTAGAGGACTAGAGGCAATTCCCCTGCTCCAAGTAAATGGATATTATATCAGAAACTGGTAACCAGAGCCTGTAGCAGAGGATGAATTTTATTTTAATCTTCTTCAGAAACTGTCCAGCAACTGAGCAGATATTCTTCTGAAAACTTTAACCAGAAACTAGCTTAACATTGGAATGTCATGGACTTTAATTTATAGTGGGATGCTGCTTTAGGACCTAAGCCTTATTTGGTTGCTGGGTTGGTTTTGTTATGTTATATTTTGAGCTCAGATTGTATGAAGATTTTAGAGAAGGAAACTCCTTTGTTCCCAGGGATTTCTGACTTCCTGTGACTTTCTTACCATCAGTCCCTGAAGTGATTGAATCACGGACACCATTGTGATGCCACAGAATTGCTTTATTAAGCATGAATGAACCTTACATGTTTTTGCTGTTAATAAGGCAGCTGAGCAGGAGACTAACCAACGTGCAAACAAATGGCAGAGCAGGATGTTTCTTGCTCTTATCACAGACACTCTCACACATCCCAGAGCAAGCCATGTTCAAGATGCCAATTGAAACATCCTCACATAAGTATTTATGGTTTTGTCATGATCCTTTGGTGTGCACCTTGTCATGCAGATGTTAAGGTTGAACAGTGGTCACATCTACATCTCCCCCTTCTTTGTTTAAAGGTGAATTGGTCACAAGGGCAGCCATTGTTTGGTTCTGCCTTTTTGCTGACTTGGAACAGTTGCCAGAGGCAAAGAAATCAACAAGAATTACACCCATCTCCAAAGTGCCAAACAGCCATATGCGTAAATTCAGTCTCTTAAACCAAATTTTTGGATTAAGCCAAGCAAAGTCATTAGTAAGCATATCATAGAAATTCTGTGCAGATATGATTTGTAATGTTTGAGATTGTTTCCTAAGACTACCTCTTAATGAATTTATGTTTTTTATCCATATTTGTAGAAAATGTCCCCTTTAAATGAGCCTTTACCTTATCCCAGGAAGTTTCAGAACTGTTCCATTCTGTACCCCTGTACCACAGGAGTAACACACGTGTTAGCATCAGTGTGCTGCCAGTCACAGTGAAGGCACAATCAGGTGTTTAGGGCATCTTGCTTTTCTCCTACCCATAACAAAGCAGTCTCAAGGGCATATAAGCATGCCAATATTTGTTGATCAATTACAGTTTGCATTTGTAATTCCTCTGTGAAATTACTCATTACAGAACTAACTTCATATGCTGTTTTCACTGATTCCATTAAAGCAGCAATGGCAATAGTAGATATGAAGCTAAAATGTTAACAGGAGATACAATAAAAGCAGTAAGCCAAGCAACAAATCTTTCAGTTCATTTGGATTTCTTGACAAACAAGCAGTTTAGACACATGACTCCTGATTCTCCTTCCCATTCCTGTGTAAGATCCATGGAATCCATATTTCTGCATGCCAGCATGGAGATAAGAGATAAGTAAAATTCCTTTCAGCTATATTTTCAGGGATGATGCAGGAGGTGTACCTAGGGTTGATGGCTGTGATGCAATATGATTGATTACGAGATTCAACTGTCATATCTGTTGTTAATAAAAATGCATAAGGACATGTTGTGCACATCATGGCATCGAGAGTTTTCATATAAATAGCATTCATCCAATATGTAGATGATGCATCAGAATAACTCAAAGCCCATATTTGTAGAGGCAGGGAGGGGAGCATCAATCTCCAAAGAATTGAGGGAGGGATTCCCCATTGACATCACAGATCTGTGTGACAGACACCAGGAGTCCTCCTTTCCTCTGGCTAATGCTTCCTGAGCAGGAGTCACTTACATCAAGTCTGGCATTGTTACAGATAAAATGACCTTGTGAGCTCCATTCTGACACTGATACATTAAGGGCATGTATGTCATGTTGCTCAGGGTTTTCCACCCTCCGTGGAGACCATAAAGTATGCACCAAAGGTGAGAGGTCTTTAAGTTTGCATATGGAAATATTATTTGGAGCTGTGGTGGTGTTTCTAGGGTTATGTCATGTGTTTACTCCTGGAATTTCAATTGCTTGTAATGTTCTCTTACTGGTATGATTTTTTTATCAAATGCATGTGCAGTGTGAAAGGGGTGCAAGTGCTGTCATTGCGAGTAGTTAAGCATAGGGGATAGGAATCTCCTACACAAGTTTGATTTCCCTCAACTGATAGCCAATCTGTGTCATTAGTAAATGATCCAGATGGGGAGAGCCATTCCCCTCCTCTAGCATTTTAGAGTTGTTAGTGGAAATGGGTTACTTTTCCATTAACCAGTTTCCACCAGTCACTGGATGAAACACCAGAGGGTCTTAAGCATGCACCCAGTAGATTTGCACATTGACACCCATAACACAAGAGCTAAATAGTAAAACATAAAGCAAAGGTCCAGCTTTTGAGTTAGCCAATGCAATGGGCATGTAGAACAAGAAGGTATTTGTGGCATTGGGTGCTGCCCCTACACACTACATCATTCTAGATGCCTCAGCATCCAGAGCCTTGAGATTACCCCATGTTATGTTTTTACTTTTCCTCTGTTTCTCTGTTGGGACAGGCAGTCAACAGGGGAACACCAGAGACCCTGTGCCCTCCAGAGAGGTTTCTCCAACTGGATGGCAAAAGGTCTCCACTAATGGACTGCAGCGAAAGGTTGGACTGGGCCAATGGTCTCCTGTCAGCAGGCAGAATTTTGGGAGGAACTAGGGGGCATAAAATACAACTGCACTACAAGCTGAGGAGGGCTCTTTGGAGAGTCGTCTTTTGGGGGCTTTTTGAGACTGCCGTTTTGGCTTTGAATTTCTGAATCTTGTTTCTTCGGGGGTTTTTTGAGACTTGTGGTTTTGGTGTTTGGTGTCTGGGGCTTTTTGTGTCTTGTCTTTTTGTGTCTGCTCATTCGTTTGCTCGCTGCTCCTTTGACCTGGCCTTAAAACTAAAAGAATACTAAAAGAATATACTAAAAGAATAGAAGAAAGGATTTCATCAGAACGCTGGCTAAGAATAGAATAGGCAGGAATGATAACAAAGGTTTGTGGCTCGGCCCTCTGTCCGAGCCAGCTGGGCTGTGATTGGCCATTAATTACAAACATCCAACATGGGCCAATCACAGATGCACCTGTTGCATTCCACAGCAGCAGATAATAATTGTTTACATTTTGTTCCTGAGGCCCCTCAGCTTGTCAGGAGGAAAAATTCTAAGGAAAGGATTTTTCACAAAAGATGTCTGTGACAGGATGGGGATCCCCTTTTCATAGAACTTGGTTTGAATGTGGTGTTGCTTCTGGAAATTCACAGTTCCTGCTACACATTGTGCAGCGATTGGATCATGGACACCACTGTGACTCAACATAATCACTTTATGAAACACAGCATGAGCTTTCTTATGTTTTTATTGTTTACAGTGCAGCTGAGCAGGAGACCAACCCACATGCAAGCAAGTGGCAGAGCATTTGCTTGTTTCTTGTTCTTGTTGAAAACACTCTCACAAATCCCACAGCAACTCGTGTTCGTGTTGCCAGTTACGAGCATTGTCTCGTAAGTATTTATGGTTTGGTCATGATCCTTTGGTGTGCACCTTCTCATGCAGATGCTGAGGTCGAACAGCGGTCACATCTAATGCCCTCTCTCCACATCAGCCTGCTCAGCGGCAAACAGGGAGATTGGTGACACGCAGACCAGAGATCAGGATTCTCTGTGACTGGTGGGAGGTACAACCTCTGGGAATAATGTAATGTAGGTTGCAACATTTGTTGAAACTTTTGATGAATATGCCTGAACTATTTTTGTCAATAAACCAAAAGGAACAAAGAGAGGGTGCTGGTATTAAAAAATCAGACAAATGTATATTTCAGTTATTACTCCCTTGATTCCTATGGGGTTTTGGCATGGGAAATAGAGGCATTCATTGGTGTGGTGAGATCTGTTTTAAAATTGTATTTTGAAGATGGCATACAAAAGGATTTTGGGGAATAAAAACTGACCAAATGACATAAATTTTTAATCAAAGCAATTGGTCCCAGAGATCTCTGAATGAATTTTATTTTTTTGTGGAACCCAAACTGTGAATAAACTGCATTAAAAAAATCATTAATTAGATTGTGGGTTTTTTTGTAATAACTCCTGTGATCAGGGAATATGTATATTTGCGTAGTTTTGTAGGTGCTTGTATGAGTAGGAGTAACAGCAAGGGGAAATCTGCACAAAGAGCCACTGCAGATTTACTTTTTAGCATTTAGCTGTAGAAGGGTAGCTAGAAACATGCTTGTACGTATTAAGATTTTGAAATAATTCAGTGCTGTTGTTTTTCCTTCTGGATGCTGATTCTGGAATGTATTGTGTGAACTAGCACTGATTGCTGCTTAATTATGTATTAATAAATAAATTAACTACTCAATCATGATTTGATTTAAAACCTGTTGAATGAGTAGTTTTACCCTGGCGAGCAGCAGCACTGCATCTGGCAGAATGTGCTTGATCTGGGTACATCAGCAGTATTCTATCACTTGAGTGATGACAAAAACTGAAATTATGCCATCTTCCTCCCTGATTGCTATAAAAAAATCCTTTTGTGGTCAATTCTTGGCCAAAAGAGACTGTTCTTGGTCATATGGAAGCACTTTCTCTAACTTGTTTCTGCTGGTTCTTTTGAAAACTTGACACCTTCTTTTGAAGACAGACTTCTTTTGAAAGACATTGACTTATAATTCAATCACCATACCGGAAAGTGTTGAGAAAACATACAAATGTATTGTTTAGGGACATGGTTTAGTTGTGGAGAAGAAAGTGTTAGGTTAGCAGTTGCATTTGATGATCTTAAAGGTGTTTTTCAGCTGTGATAGTTGAATGAATTGTAATGTATGTTTGGAAAGTGTCATTCCCAAAGTGATTGTTGAACTTGTGCAAACAGGGCTAAACCCCACATAAGTTAGTCTGAACAAATCAGTAAGAGATTAAATTGAATAAATTTTTAACTGCTACAGATTTATTTCTTTGTTTCTCCTGCTATGCAGTTCAGAGTGCCTGGGTCATGATCATGTGTCTTTTCCTCATGTTTACATTTTCAGTGTGGTATTTATCACGTTTTTGTAGTGGTGAAAGTGTGCTTGCAGACTTCCCAGCCACAGCAGCCAGAATGCTGCACACATTTCCATGCAACGTGAGTACATGTGTGTGTGATTCCACTCTGAAGTGTCAGAGGCAATCAGCCAATAACAGCCTCCAAACATATTGTCTCTGCTGTGCTATCACCTAATGAATGTGCCTGTAAACTTCTGCCTAGTGACTTTGCTTATCTAGAGTTTTTGGCATTTCAGTAAATTGATTTATTTTCTATTTGAAGCATTTTGAGCCATCTCCTCTTTTAGCCCAGCTTCAATGATGCAGAAGGTAAACTAAAATCCCACTATTCTGCCCATGACATTGTAGTGGCAGGTCCCTTTGAAACTCTTTGCAATAGGAATGTTTGCTGTAGAGCTCTACATCATATTGAAGTCTATGGAGAGACATTCTTTGCCAGAGAGATTTATAAAAGGCATCACTTAGCTGCAGGTTCCAGTCAATATGTTTCCTTCTCACTGACAGAAACAAACCAGTAGTTTTAAAATATTTAAATTCCACACTCTCTTTAAAAACAAAATGAATATTCTATCCCTTGTAGCAAAAAATATCAACTGAAAATTTATTGGAATGGAACAGCAGGACCTGACTGAAATTATTTATCAATTTTCTCCATTAAATCAGAAATAACAGAATAGAAAGAAAAAGAGGAAGATGCAAATATCTTTCTCTATCTATCTATCTATCTATCTATCTATCTATCTATCTATCTAATCTATCTTCGGTAAGAATAATATCTGCCTATCAAACTTCAACCTTTTTTGAAGTCAGGCCTATAAATCCCAGCAAAGTATTGATTCCAGAAATGGCTGGGATGAATAGTGGTTTAGCCTCGGTGGTATCAACCTGAGCCCATGGGAAGTGGGATACTGAAAGGGAGATAGCTGGTAAGGTCACGGTGAGAAGAGTGCAGCCATGGGAGTTGGTGTGTTAATGGTATGTTACTGGGATTACTCTATAATAGGTCATGTTTCTGGTTCTTGTTCTCAGTGGGTTTGTGACCTGTCACATATGAGGTCATGTTCCTGGTTTGCACTTGTGATTGCAGCCTTGCCCTCAGAATACCCCTGTGTATTGCTGTGCTTGCCACGCCCCTTCGTCTTTGGATCTTGCCCCCCTATTGCGCGGTTTCTATGTTTGTTATTTTGCTATTAAATATGGGAATCCACAGAATCAGAGGGTTTTGGGAAAGCTGCAAAAGGCAGGCCTCAGAGACAGCAGAACTGTGATTAGAGCTAAGCAGCAGCCATGAGATTTGTCAGCAGAAAAATTATTTAAACTGTAGAAAAGCAAGGACAAATGGTCTGTGTATTCATGCTTGGATAGAATAACTCCCTAAGCTACAGAAAAGTTTATCTAGCAAGATATTAGGAAGGTTGAAGCTTAATGGAGCTCTGTGCATTGTGTTTTAAGGCTCACAAGCAGGTATTGTATTCTAAATAAGCAAGCATTGTTTTAACCAAAGGTACCTGTAGTTTTAACCAAAGGTACCTGTGCTTATAGTGGTTGGATAGAACTACTGTCAATGTGCTTTTGCTTTGTGTGGTTGGTCAAAAAACTTATAAAGTGAGTTGTAACATTAAGTTCTTGGTCAGCTGCCTGGGATGTGAGCTGCTGGCGTCATAACCATGTAATGAGAGTGATGCTGGAAAATAAAACAGCTCAAGGCCCATTCCACAGCAGCTCTGTCCTGTTTGTGATTTGTACACAGACCCCGGCTGGCGATATTAAAGTTCTTTATTCTTTGGGCAACTCCATCCTTCCTGTCCCTCTACTTTTACTATGTTCCCCCTGGCTGGACAGGGCTTGGGGTCACAGGCAGCCGGAGTGTGACGAGTAGAGTCACTGTTTTGTTTCTTAAAAGACTCCACAAGCTTTTAGGTTTTCTACAGGGTGTTTACAAGAACATGTGATACCTAAAGCATTTTTAAGCCTCTGAGAATATTTTTGTGTAGGGTATGAAAGATGAGACCTGTGTGAATGGTTTCATTGGGTTGATTCTGGAACAAAGCTTGTTAACAAAAAACCCTGTGCTCTTTTTGTTCTCCAACTGATTATTTGAAGCCATTTGAAGACTGTGTTTTAATTAGCTGTATGTTAAACTCTCTATCTCACAGGGCACTGGGAACTACCCAGAAGGATCAGAGTGATCAGTGTTTAAAATCTCATTACAAAAATTACTGATGACTTTCTTGCTCTTTTACTGCAAAGATTTAGACTTACCTGTGTCAAAAATCACCAAAGTGATTTTTGAACAATTTAAACCAGATCATAGAATAGTTTGGGTTGGGGGTTATAAAGGTTATCCAGTCCAACCCCCTGCAATAAGCAGGGGTGTCTTTAACTACACAGAGCTGCTCAGAGCCCTGTCCAGCCTGATCTTGAATTATGGTGGCTGTCAGAGAAATGACTTCACTGAAGTCTCTCCAGTCTAATTTGAAAGAAGATAAACTTTGTCCTGTGACCCCATAATTTTTCTTTTTCTTGCTCTTGCCATCCTTCTCAAAGATTCATTCCTGATTTAATATCACTGACACTGAGAACATGTATGCTGTTTACATTGTCTAGTCGTGTTTTTGTTGAGAAACAGAAAACAATGTCCACACTGGAATGTGAATGTGATGTGTTATATATAAAATTTTTAGGTATTATTTTTAAAGGAATATTTACAGGCTGGACAGTCCACAGGCAGCTTCAAACTGGTCTCAGTGCGATTGAAGTGTTGGGGGACACCTAAAAAGAGTATGGAAATGGTAGAAAACAGAAGGGAGAGGGCCAGATGATGCAAACTAATTTGTCACCAGACTTGTCTGGTTCTGTTTCTTGGAGTGAGGGGAAATTGGTGATGTTTGATTATTATTTAAATGGTAATAGAGTACATTGCTGCATAAAATACATGGACAGAAGGGAAAGAGCAAATTATCTTGTTTACATGAAATAGAGCCCTGTTTCTAATTTTTTCTGCACTTGGGAATAAAAAAAGTTAGATTTTTCTCTGTATTATTGAACCAACATATGAACCATTGAAGTTGAACCATTGAAGTTGCCCTACACTGTGCAGATGATGGAGCTAGTATAAAACTTAGGCAGTCACAAATGATTTCTCTTTCTCTTCTTGCCCAACTTTTCTCACATTTGTGAGTGCCCAGTGTTTTCCAACTCCACCCCCACGTCAACAGCAGTAATGAACATCACCTCTTTGAAAAGCAGAACACAGAGGCTGTCGTTAGCATCATTTAGGGACCTCCTGTTGTTTACACCTTCATTAACTGAAGAGCTGGCAGTATTGTGACAAGATAACAATTTATTCCTTATTACTGATTCTGGTGTAAATGGCCACTGGGGCTGAGCCCAGTGTGGTTGTTCTGAGGATGACAAGAAGGCAGCACTTCTCTTCATGCTTCTTCAGCAGGCCTGAATTGTCCTTTGCAGGTTTCACCATTAACGTTTGCCTTGGAGTGCATAAAAATTCATTATTACTTGATCAAAACCAACTTCTTCCCTTTCCCTTCCTACAGAAGAGCATTGTGTTCAGTTTGCTTTGCTTCCTTTATTAATTTACTGCTGTTCTTCCTACTTGATCTACCTCTGGCTCTTCTCCTTCCTGATTATCCCACTGTGGGATTATACCACAGCTGCTCAGGCAGGCATTCAGCACAATATACAACTTGAACCACATTTTCTGAGGAAAATGGAACAAAAGCAAAGCTGATTTGCCTTTTTTCTAGTGTGGAATATGAGATTTAAGAACTTCCTTCTTCTATAAAGAAAATGCCCTAAGGTTAAGCTGGTGGAAAATCAGAATTTGGAATGTGAATTCTTGTGAAATTGAGAAGATTCTTCATGTGATTCTTAGGAAAATCTTCACCTCTGAATTGATTTAAACAGTTCTGTGCAAGAGCAGACAGAGGGGGCTGATGTGATACAGGTTGTAAGTAATAATTACATCAAAAAAAGAAAAAGCAAAATTTCCAATCCTGTTTTAGAAAAAATAGCCTGATTATCTTAACATATACTTAGTGTAAGTGCCCTAAGTGTCCAAATGATATCTGCATTTTTTGAGACTGAGCAAAATTTCTTGTTTGCCACTATTTCTCTGAATTGTTCCCATGACTACTTTTTTCAAAACTAACAACTGTTTTATTTCTGAGCCCATGAAAATATCTATTGATTAATCAGTTATTGTTTGATTTGGAGTTGTCTGATTAGTTTTACTTAGAAAGAACTGGGAAAAGGACCAGGAAGAGTTTAGGATTTAATTAAGCAAGTGCAAGGCAAGTTAATCAGTGTCAAGAAAAATCTTCTTTAGTATGTTTTCCTGTTGTGGCATACATGAAAATTGACAGGAGCTCTGAAATTCTACTTCCGTCTCTTCCCTTACTTTGAATAAAAGTTTCCTGTCTAGATCAAGAGTGTACAGTTATATTTATTATTTAATTTCATTAAAAAACAGTTATCATCAGCCCAGTGGTTTTTGTAGTAAATGTGAGAAATTAATTTGTGCATATAAATCCTTTCCAAACTAATATCTACTAGATGGTGCAACTGGTTTAAGTAAGTCCAACCTATAAGATTCATCCTTCCTGTATAATTAACAACAGGGGGCCTCAAGTTTAGACTTTGAATGTTGATTGAGTCTTGTAGGAAATGACTTAATAATCAAAATGCAATAATCTCAATAAATAAATTCACAGCTTGTTTGGAAACCTGTACACCAGCCAAGTCCACGCTGTTATAATTGTGTTGCATTGTTTGTAAACTGGGAGGTTTTGGACAAGCAATTCCAGTTTCAGTTAAAGTAAGCCTGTCTGTGTTTTTCATTTTAAAAAGCAATTTGTTTGTGTTCTAGTAATTGCTGTAAAGCTGTGTCTTCTTATGCAACGTGCCTTGTGCTGTGCACTACGCAAAATCCCTCTCATGGGCAGCACAGATTTGTTTAAGAGAAAATTAAACACTCTTCCTTCTGTTGTCTTTGAAATGCTTATACAATTTACAAAATCTGCAGTCAGATATTAGAAAGAAGGTGTTTATACAAGCTGCCACTAACCAGCTGTACTCGTGATGCATGCAGGAAACTCCAGGGGTTTGAGGAAATCTGTGTACACAGCACCACAACTTTACACCTTGGAAAGACTGAATTTCACCACTGCTCAAAGCAATGTAAGGATCTTATATATTTATATTCACTGTTGATATTACACATTTATTTTGAGTATACATCAATCCTCATGTTATCTTCATCCTATTATCCCAGTGTTTGAATGCACAAAATAGATCGGTATCTCTTGTTTTCAGACCTTTTTTTTTCTTTTGTGTTAAGTGAGACTGGTCCAAATATGACATAAAAGTTTTATTCAGATTCAAGGCTGTTTTTGGAAAAAGAATGGAAGTCATCATCTAAAAGAATGCAACTATCAGCAGACTTTTTAAAAATAATCTGATTTCTTTTATGCAATTCTCTCACTGCTTTCCCTTGTTCAGTTCCCTTTGGTCCCCTACCTTTGTGAAAACGTTTCCATTAAAATAATTTTTATACTAAAACATGAAAAAGATACATCCTCATCTTCTTTTATAATTACCAGTTTTGCAATTCTTGGGGAAATTTGGCTTCACAATCTTGCTGTTTCTGCCTGAACTCTGGTGAAAATTTAGTCTTTGAGGCCTCTTTTGCCATCCGTGCCTTCAGCTGAGGGAATAACAACTTTCTTAGATCACAGCTATAGGCTTGAAAGCCTGATGCTGGCAGGAATGGGGATTCTGTGAGGCAGTAACAAGTTGGGAGGGAGAGACAACATGTAGGAATTTATTCCTTTGAAGGACAGAGTGTCAGCAGGACACACCTCCACTGTTCCTGTGCTTGGTGTGAATGAGGTACCTGTTTTGTCGGCTTGTGCAACAAGTCATTACAGTATCTTTTGCAGGTATGTCAGTGGTTAGCCAGTGACCCTTACCTTCTGCTTGCAGGAACATCATCAAAACCAAGCTCCCTCCGTTCCAGCTGGCTTTGGAGCTGATAAATCAGCACACACTTTTCACCCAGATGAGGTGTATTTTGGAAGCCAGCCTGGAGCCTGCGGTAACACCTAGAGACCACGTGCAGCGATCCATGCCACAAGTACAATACAAAATTCCTCTTTTAGAAGGAAACTGAAATAACCTCCAGGCATGAAATAATTCTTGCTTTGTTTGTAATTTTACTTGGAGGCATGTTTTTTTATCTGTTCTCCCTTAAATGTTGCAATGTCTTGTTTCAAAGGTAAGCATGTAAAGCTGTTTCCTTTCCTTTTAATTACGGATCCTTGTAAAGAAGATATATGGGAGAGCTAAGTGCAAGTTTCTCATACGTCCAAGGTTTTCACCGAGGCTGAAGAATTGGCCTGAACATGAAGAAAGATTCTGAAGCATGCTTATTTTTAGATCTGCTTGTACAGCCTACAAGCTAACTAAATTCAAACTTTAAAAGAGCTCTATAAAACTAGTAAAGCTGAGTATAGAGATTTTAGTTCTGCTGTTCTGTTCCAGTAATTTTTAATGAAACTCGAGAGCAGGTAATTTACAGTAAAAGAACAATAGATCTGAGAATAATGAAAAAATAATTCACTATAATTGTATCAAACTTAGCTGACAGTCTTATTATTCATTGTCCAATTGATTAAATCAAAGATAAAGAATAATTGTATCATTTAGGTTGTTTCTGAGGAAAGGTCTAGACTATTTTGGTCTAAATATTTTCAGAATTATATGTAGTGTAGTTGTGGGGAAAAGGCTCCAAGTCCCTCCAGGCTGTTCAGAACATCCCTGATTCTTCTTTAGTTACTCTAGCACACAACGAATCAGCTGCTTTCCAGACCTGATTTGATCTTGGAAAAGTTAAGTAACCAGTTGAAAATAGCACAGTGTCTTTGGCAGGGCAGGCTGGCTTCAGCTGGATTTGGATATAGCCCAAACTCCCATCCAGAAGACCCAAAGTGTGTAAATAACTTATGGAGTCCCAGTCGCAAGAACTCTGCAGAGAAATCTCTTTTTCATGTGCATTTATTTTTTCATCCTGAGCAGTGACACCTGTTGTCTTAAAACTTGTTCTAATAGTCATTTCCATGGAAAAACATCTCAGTTTATCAGTGAGGAAGGCAGAGTAATTGTATTAATCAGAGACAATAAGCTCACCAGTTTAGGAAACTGTGTGAGATGTGGACTGTCTGGCAAGACAGCAAAGAGAAGTTGACACACAGTTTACAGTTTCACCACCATTGACTTCTACATCCTGAGTCCCTTTACAGAGAAAAACACTAAACCAAAGTTGGTGGAACTGACCTGAATAGAACCTTCTTCTTCAGACTTGAAATAATAACTTGAAAGGATTGCTCTGTGAGGATGGATCTGAGAAGAAAAGAGTGCTGGAACCCAAACATCCAGTGCTGTTGGGGCCAGTTTGCTCTGACAGCTGTGCTGGAGGCTGAGGCAGAAGCTGTTCAGGAGAGAAACTGGAAGAACTCAAAAAGTAGTAGAGTGTCAAGCTGGAGAGAGTCATCAGTGGGTAATAGAAAAAGAGAAGAACTGCTGGGAAAAGCCTGAGCAAAACACAAGGGCAAGGGCATTATAAAATTTGAGATTGAGGCTATGGAATCTGATATACCAAGGATGTCTTACTTTTTTGATAGAAAGAAGGATGAAGACTTTTCTTCTGTTGGAACTGAAGACACCCCATGATACCAAGATGCCAATACAGGAAAACAAGGCTTTTAGGAACCTTGTCTAGTGGAAATTGTCCTTACCCATGGAAGGGCCTTGGAACTAGATGTTTAAGGTGCTTTCCAACCCAAACCATTCTTTTATGCTATGAGAGCATCTTTTCAGGGATGGTAAAAACATGACTATGTCCATCAATGACCATGGCTATGTCCACAGTGTGACCTGAGCTGGAGAGGGCTGGGAGTTAGGAGAGGGCAAGGGGCTGAGACCCATATGTTATGCAGAAAGTGTTTGTATTTTCCTTTGAGAAGTTGTGGGCAAAACCTTGGGTTCACGTGCAGAGAAGTCACTGTGTCAGTGGGCCAAATGCACCACACATTGCCCTTGTGGAGGAAGATGAAAAGTTCAGCCTATAGGAAGTTTTTGGTGCAGCCTGACTCTGCAGTGAATGCAGGATGTGTCACACTCATGGCACAAATGACAGTGGCCATTTGTCTGGGATCTTATCTGAGCTCTTGGACACCCAGTCTTGGGAAATGCACCAGGAGCTGCCAAAGCCCCTGTGTGCAAACAGTGAGTTAGCACATGTAGAGTATCTGGGACAGACCTCTGCAGATTTATTACCAGTATTCCACACTTTCCCAGGTTTTTAGAGGGCCATTTAAATGTGGGATGAATTTACACTGAGAGACTGAAACTAATATATGCATGAAATCTTCTTTTTCTAACCACTTTGTTTTAATATGGACAATTCTGGAAGAGCAGGAAATGGCTCTAATTAGCTGATCATCAGTGACCTAAAAAGTGTGCTTGCTTTGAGAAGTGAAAGGTCTTTCCAGTCATCTGGTGAAACGAATTTCTCAACTAATTGCTCCACTTCTCTGTTCAGGTCGGACCTGTAACAGTGTTCATTGTATACTGGCACATTTTGACATGGTGAGGGTATGGTATAACTGTGTTACTGTCCTCCTGTTTTACACCCTTCTCCCAAGTGAATGAACTTTGATGAGGTCCGTCCTGTAGCTTGTATCTGGCAGCTTTCTTGACACTGACCTTCTTGCTGAAGTGTATATACATATATATATATATATATATATATATATATATATATATAAAAGCATATGTGTATATATATATCCCATATATATCCCTGACTAACAGGGCATATATCCCTGACTAACAGGGCTACACCAGCAAAAGTGGGAAGAGAAGGCTTGGCCTGGAGAAAAATGTGCTTGAAAGCGCTGTGTGCAGCAGTGTGGCTCATTTGGTCATTTGGCTGAGTTTTAAGGAGAAATTTCTGGTTTCAGCCCAAGAGTTCACTTGCTTCCCTGTGCCCTTGTATTTTAGTACTTATGTTAGAACCGTGGGAAGGTTGCTAAGGAAGCCCAAGGCTGCAGGGTCTGCACCACACTGGGCAGTCCACACTCCGGGTAATTATGCTACTTTGTTTCTGGCAGGAAAGCTAACAGGATTGAATTTCTTTATGAAGCAATCCCTTTGGATTTTAATTAAATGCATGTGCAAAATTGGTTTAAAACATCTACTAGATAAGAAGTATATATCTATATATGTGTATATATATATATATAGGCTTAGGCTGTCTGTATCAGTGGGGCACTGAAGACCCACTGTTGTTTAGCCAGGGAGTACCCTTACATTCTGATCATTCTGATGGATATTGTAGGGTTAGAATGGCCTGAATTAATTTTAACAGAGTCAGTTTGTGTGCTCATTGCGTTCTACTCCTAGCACTGCAGAGTTGGCAAAGATGAGATTTTTGCCAACTGCATTGCTGATTTACAGGACCAAAGCCCACACTCCTCCTTTCCCCTGCTCCTTGGAACACTCAGGCACTGGGTACTCAGCTTCTTTCTGTCCCTGGCAGCCTCTTTTCTCCTTGTGATATGACCATGCTGAGGCAGAAAAATCTATGCTGCAGTAGTATTGTTTGTACCAGTTCTTGTTCTCCTGGCACGGTTTGCAGCAGATTTTTAAGTACTTCTTTATGTCTGACTTTGAAATAGGCCAAATGTTTTCTTTTAGATAAGTTTGCCTTACATGTGATAGAAGGTTTTCTCTGGATCAGTGCATGAAGAGAAGGTCAAAGAAGGAACATGGTAATTTGTGTTTCTCTATTTACCACACACAGGGGTCGTTGAAGTGTATGGTGGTGAATGCCATGAACTTCAACATGCCACATGTTACCAGATCAATGATATTTATGCTGGGCTGAGCTAAAATGCTCACTTGCTGAGTTCTTCCCTCACCTTTGCTGCTCTGGCAGGAGCAAAACCAGCAGAGAGACCTCTTCTTCCTCCTTCACACAACAATGGTGAAAATGAGTCCTGAAAACTTGCAAACCCTCTGTATTATGGAAACTGCACTTGCTTCGTGGAGAAACATTAAATGCATTTTTCATACCATTTCAGTAATGGTTCTGACTCTGCTCCCAGAAGTTATAGAAAAAATGATGTCCACAGCAGTAAGTGTTGTCACTGTAAATGATCTCTCCTCCTCCTTCCTCAAATTTCACCACCTCTCACCAAGATGAGAGCAGCTGCCATGCAAAATATTTGCAATAAACAGTTTGATTTTGTTTTTGTATAGTTTTTTGTGTATTTTTCCTCTTTCATAACAACTTGTTTGTAGATACTGCAGCGTCATGGTTATCAGCATACAATTCAATGGAGTTTGGCTTCAAGTGTAAAATTGAGCCATAGGTGTATTTGTGAAACCTTATCTGGCTTTTCTTTAATCATTTTAGCAGACTCTTAACTGGATTAGTAGTGCTGACAATAGTAGTAATTTTTAAAAAAAAAGCTGGTAGTGAATTCTTTTTCATGGCTTCTCTTGTCAGTATTGCTGAAAATAATTAATCCGCAGTGCTGAGGTATAAATGACTGACTTAGCACTTACATAGTGATTCTGTCGTCCACTCTCCCCAACTTTAGGTATCTGTAAGTTTGAAATGGTGTTATTCTCTCTTTGGTTAGCAAATAATTCATTTAAATGTACTTTGAACCTCCTGGAGAGGGATGCACTGTTTAAAATTGTCATTAGAAAACAGTGCTCTGTCATCCACAGCACGGTGTCTATGTTAGGTGTCCTGTGGCTGCTGGCAGTGATGCTTCTGCAGAAAGCTTGGGGAGCT
The DNA here is from genome assembly GCF_028018845.1 of Melospiza georgiana. NCBI lineage: Eukaryota > Metazoa > Chordata > Aves > Passeriformes > Passerellidae > Melospiza > Melospiza georgiana. The sequence continues at coordinate 41,665,507 of NC_080434.1, read as the reverse complement.
CTTAAAAATAAGTACTGAGAGCTCCATTCTTTGCTACGTGTAAACTGGGACCAGAGAAAGATTATCAAATGTCTATTAGGGAGTAAGCCCAATATTAAGATGGAAATACTTGTTCTGGTGCTCCTGATACAGACTATCCCCAGGGATTGCCTCCTCCCAAAATGCTTTTCTGAGATGGATTTGGCCTTGAACTGACTAGATGACAGCTTTTAGGAGTTTGCATCTACTCTTTTTGATTATGAATAAACCTAATACAAGGTGATTCCTAGTGCACTACAAACAGGAGCCAGGAGAATCATCTCCAAGCTGATTTTTGGATCCTTTGCCAAATACATTTGGGCTGAGAACTGAGAAACTTCCAGGCATGAGAATAGCCCCTCCGAGATTTGGGCACAAAAGCTTAACCTGCTGGTGTTACTGATTACTGTGAAAAACCTGATTGCTCTGTTGAGGTTTTTTTGCTTCTTTAGGCCTGTATAATTCCAGCCCAGCTTACCAGATAGAATATGCTGCAGATTTTTAAATTCATCCTGGTGTAGGGTTGCTTTTTTCCCTCTTTGTTTACTGAAACTGCACAATAAGCACAACAACATTCCCACATCTCCTTAGGGTTTAGATAAAACTAAAAAGAATGGAGTCAGAACCATCGTTCACCAGTCACTGATGTGATCAAGCTTAATAATTTGCTGCCTTGCTGTGGAGTTGTCCCCATGTGAGATTATTCTGAGCCTGGTCCCTAGCTGTGCACTGGCTCTTTCTTTGTGGTTTGTTGCTAGTGAGGCTCTATCTTTTGAGAAACTATCTAGATGGCAGAGTCTCTGCCTGGTGGGAAAAGGTTTTCAGTGCTTGTCTGTTGATCTTATGGTCTTGTTGCAGTGGGAGAATGAAGCAGTGTGCATGTTTATATGCTTAGAAGCAAAGAGAGGTCTCCTTTTCCCTGCTTTCTTAAAGGTAAGTAAAACAGGAAAAGAACAAATTTATTCTCAGAGTTGGAAACTATGAATTATTTATACTTTGAAAACTTCCACTATCTCTGCATAAAAGGAGGTCTTATTATTATAAGCAAGTGTTTCTTTCTCTGCATGTCAATAAGAGAGAGATCAGAACTGACTGATTTTTGTGATGCTTTTTCTTTTAGAGAGCTGAACAGCATTACCTGGTTGACATTAGAAGCTGTTTTTAAAACAGCATTTAAAACAACCTCTAGCAAGTAGATTTAATATTAATGTGAGATTAGACCTCTGCTAGAAGGTCTATGAGACCTGAAAGGTTAAACAAATCCTTGGAGGTGTTTGTGTGACTACATAACTTAAGTTCTTTGTGTATCAAATTCATTTTCCCCACGTATCCAAAGTTTTTAATGGTTGAGTTTTTCATTCAGAGAATGTTTATTATGATTCTTGTCCTGGATTTGTGAGTGTTTACATATGATAGAACACTTGAAAATTAACATACTGCTCTGGAACATGCCCACCATCCCACCCTGGCACTTCTGTCTTGGCTCTACAAATGGAATGGCTTTTTTTTTGTGTTTGTGATAAGCAAGCTCCACAGACCTGACAGATGCCTGTATTCCCCAGGGGGAAATCATCACCTCAGCACTTTTCTCTGGTTTTCAGTGAACTTTGAGGAGTGAGGTATAGAATGACACTACCTCCTTTTACTGCATTTGGACAACCCCTGCATATTGTGGCCAGAAAAACACTATTTTTGCTTAGATGTGTAAGGTGAATGTAGACATGTTCATTATTTCCTATCATTGTAAGTTGTTATAAGTAATGTCCGGAAATCAAAGTTATAGGCCAACAAAATATGTTCTTGGGATATGTTGAATTGTTGGAACTGGTGTGTTTTCCTCTGTGGTATTTGTAGAGGATCAGAGTTCCTGAGCTGGGAGTACAGTGTTACAGGTAAACCCAAGAGTGGAAAGCCTGATTTACACTGACTTCACTAAGGTTGCCCTACAGGTAATGAAACAATATAATTTGTCAAATGTGATAATTTTGGAGGAAATGTGGTTTTGTACAGTCTTATGTAAGGATGTTAGCTTACAGGAGCTCCTCTTTCGAGGTATGAAATAAGACTTCGTTCCGTTTTGTCTCCTAAATTTTAGTAAACAGAATATATAAATAATTCTGTGATATAGTGGAAGAAACTTAGCATACACAAAAGCCTCTAGCAGAGTGGATGCCCCTGTCCTGGCCATAGGGACACCTTCCCCCTCTGGTTTTAATATGATCACAGCATCACTGTCTTGCCTTTTCGGTTTCCACATGATGGGTCCCAGCACCACCTCAAGGTTTTTCTTGAGGTCTTGCAGGGATTCAGAAGGTGGAGACTCCTCAGGACTGCAAATGGGTGACTTCTGTGTATCAGGAAGAAATGCTGTGGCAGTGACAGGCACAATGTCACTGGTTTTACCAGGTTCAGCTCCCTCCTGCAGCAAAGGTGTGGTGGCCCAGATGCCAGCAAGTGGTATTTAGGAATTCTGGGGACTCCTGGGCATGCTCCTAATTTCTAAAGTTGTGCCCAGATCCTTTGCTTCCCATCTCTCTGGATCCTGCCTCAGCTTAAGTAGAGGGCAGATGTTCCTTCAGGTGTTTCAGTTCCAGTTCCAGCTGCAGAATGTACATTTGCAGGCATTGTGGTTTTCTTCTTCTCTGAGCATGGTGGTTTGAGACACATTAGTCTTGCTTTCAAAGAAAAAGCAGTCAGCTTAATACTTATTTAATTGAAATATTTAAGAAATGAGAAAAGTAAAAATTTGTTTTGGATAGGTGGAATGATACAATCTCTGTCTCTCCCAGACATCTCCCCCTCATTGAGAGAAACAGGGCCCTGTGCTACTTGTCCTGTAGGGAAGTTTTTGAATCATTGGCCCTGGAAGCCTTCAAAAAAATGTGTGGATATGGCCCTTAGGGTCACTAAAACTATGGCTTAGGAGTGCACTTGGCAGTGCTGGTTTAATGGTTGTACTTCATGATCTCAGACATATTTTCCAAGTGTAACAATTCCTGTGATTCTGTCTGGGCTTCTGTTTTAGGACAGCTGTAAGCATCACTTCGAGTTAAACCTGCAGAAAATGTTATGGAATAAATCCCTCCAGTGACCACCAGCCAACTAAGTGAATGTCCTGGAAGTTTTAATTCTGCACCAGGCTCCTTAACCAGGAGGCTCTTCTTCTGTAGCTGGATACTCTGGTCAACACCAGGACTTCTATGTTATTCTGCTGAACCAACATTATACACCTGCTGTTACCAGACCCAAAAAGTCTTAAATGTCACTAGCAAGGGCTGCCTTACTTTTTGATGACTGACTATGACAAGTCTAAAAAACCTCCTGCAGCTTTTACAAAAATCCAGTAATGAAAACTATCCACAGATTATTAGTTATAGGCATATGTGGAGCTATTACAAGCTCCAGCCAGGCAAAACATCTTTGCAAACATTTGTTTTTAAGCATATGAGAGATTTAAACCTCTTAAAATGCTTTGCTGGGTTAAGATCAAAATTCCCCAAAGAGTCTAACACACACTTAACTGGTCTTTTAAAGCAAAACTAACTTCCTCCAGATACTGTTAATAATGCTTGTACATTAAATAATTTTAAAGTAGTCGTTCTCATTCTCAAGCACTGCACATAGAACCCAGTGTATAAGCAAATAATAGGAGAGTTAGATAAAGCTGACCCGAGAAATTGGGTTCTGAAGTGATAATATTTCATCGCTGTACATGCCAAGCAGCCGATAATGCAGTTTAGTGTATTTTGCTTGTTTCTTTTGACTTGAGCAGAATGCCCAAGAAGTCTAAGATTTAGGCTGCTTATAGAGAGTTTTTGTATCTTTTTGGCAGCATAATTTTCTCGGGGGCTGGAACAAGCAACTACCCTCGTTTTCTAATAAATGAAAAAGTGAAGACAAGATGCAGTCAATGAAGAAATTATTTGCTCCTGACCATTTACCTCTCAAAATGAAGGATGCAATCAAACTCCTGCAGTGTGTGTATATTGCATTGATCTCCATCAGAAGACAGTCAGAAAAGAAGTGCTCTGAACGCCCATTCTTTATGTGGTTCAATACCTGAACTGTGGTACTTATTACTAATGTGCAATTAGTAATAAATTGTTACTTGTTGGAACCAATATTTAAGTCTACTGATGCTATTTTTTTTCTAAAAGCAAAAGTGTACTTCCCCTTTTTTTCTTGTTTTCAGCTGCCTGTGACTTGTTATCTTTGACAGCAAATCCCAGGAGTTCAGGAAATCTTAGACTGAGGGAGAGCACTGGATTCCAGCTCAAATCCTTCTTGGGGGAGCAAGGCACACACCTTTGACAAGTCTGAACAGTTGTGCTCGTGCTGTGATGCTGTGCCATGCAGTTGGTGCGTGATAGATGCAGTCAAGTTTCCCTACAAAAGCTGAATTTTGCAACACCTAATCTCCAAATCTCAATTGGGTTAATGAAGGAGTTCATAATTAGAAATTCCACCTCTAGGCCATCAAATAATTCTGAAATTTTGGCTGGTTGTAGAATACAGATGGGATAAGGTGCCTAAAGTAGCTTTACTTCCTGCAGAATTGGTGCTTATGGGCTTTGAGCATTGCTGAGAGTAGCAACAGGTAGTAAAATACTACTAGACTGAGCAGCTGACAAGGGGAAAACCAGAAGCAAAAGCAGACATATGGTTACTCCAGAATGTATAGGTGGATTCTAGGAGCCTTTTTTCTGAGGTACTATTTTCAAGAAGATCAAATTAATGCTGGATGGGCCGTGGTGTTGATCAAAGAAAACAAAGGAGAGGAGGAATTGCCAGTTACATGTCTATAGATACATGGTGGAATATTTGTCTTCAATGCAGATGTTCATAAAATTGTCTGTTGTGGGAAAAATATAGGCTGCCAAGATTTGAAGTCCCCTGGATATTTTAGGAGTAAACTCTTGATAAGTGCACTGTGTGACCCTTAGGTAAATGACTCAAAATATGTAGAGTTTTAAACATGACATATTATCAAAAAGTCATCCCACATTTCTTGCAGTCCTAAAACTGTTAGTGTACCAAAATAGACATAATGTTTTAGAGATGTGGGATGATGATAACAGGCATATGTTTAAGACTTCAAATAGTATGCCTGTCTGGATTGACATGCCTACAAAAGGAGTTGGGATCTTGACTTTTTAGGATAATATGGAAAATATAATTTTTCAGGGAATTTTTAGGAAGTGTGGATGAAAAGAAGAGTAACCTTGTCTAATAGCATTTGTCCTGTCTCCTCCTTTGTCTATAAAAATCAAACATGAGTTTTAGCATGAAATTTTCTGCTGACTCTGGAGTTTCAGAACAAGAAGTGGGAAGCTGGAAACTCCACAAGTCCTCTTACTGTTCACTAAAGACATTTTCTGCACTTATATCTAAATTGTGACAATTATTTTGAATGGAGAGGGGGAGCTTGGACAAATCCTTGCCTCTGCCCAGGCCTCTGGCAGTAGAAAGAAGCTTTATTGAGGTGGCCAACACTCCAAAACCACTCTTACTTACAAATTCTTAATAATGACTGATCAGGCCTATTACAACATTAATTATTTATTGAATAGACTAAGGAAAACAGACATAAGTCTTAAACAGACTTACTACTCAGGAATAAAACAAAAATAAACACTACTTGTAGATAAAGTTACAGCGCAGAATTATAGACTTACCTTATGTTACAGCTAGCAAAGAAATAGATTAGGAGTCAATGTCACCAATGGATGATAGCGATGTGCAGACAATCTCCTTCATTTTTCTCAACCCCTGAGGAAGGAACCCAATGTGAACATCTTTCTTATTGGGAGAGCTCACTACACACTCAAAGCGTATTAAAGATTTCTGATTTCATGAAAATCATAGTGGTCTTCTGCAGTTGTAAAAATGGTTGTGTTTGTAATCACTAATTTTAGGTTTTCTTTTCTCACTGCTCAAGTAAAAATGTGTATTATTGGCTAAAGAGATTCTCATCCGAGATAATTCATCACATCACAAACCATTCTGGTCTGATTTTAGCCATGTGTGGTGGGGAGATAAGATTTTGCTGTGTCAGGGGGTGAAAGGTCCTGCTACAAACAATTCATCAAATTCACTAATTCAGTCCTGATATGAGTGAAAGACCTACACATTTCTACTTATTTATTTGATTTCTTTTTCGACAGAGCAAAATTGTTTTGAAGCATCAGTTTAGATGTTGTAAAGGAAAGAGGAAGGCATTGCTTTTGTTTCAAAGTGTGTTTGTGGTAGGTATGAATTTGAGGGTCCTAAAACATGATAAGCTAGTAACTGACAGCCTGTGAGACGTTTATCTCTAGAACTCTAATCTCTTTAAACTATATGAGTCTTGAAAGATGTGAAAATGTCTGTTGTATTAAGCCACCTAATTGTAGAATATCAATTTATTTCCAGAATGAAATGCAAAAAAAGAAAAGTTTACTTGTATAATTTTGCATTGAGGCACAGAAGTGTGGCTTTCATAATACAATTTAGATAAAATGGGAATTACAACATGTTAACATGATGAATTTAATCATTATGTTTAGAAATTATATGACTGCATGGAATACATAGGGTTTGATGTAATTTGAGTGTCCTTTATACTAAATTGTACACTGGATACAGGGCTACTCATGTTCTCAGCTGAAGCATTTAATAACTTTTGCTCAATTACTATTTTATAAGGCTTTGGTGTCTGTTTCTACAAGAAATGAAATTCAAAGCAGACTGCAACCTGTTCATCCCTTTTCTGTTTGTGGAATGCCTTTATGCAAAGACAGACACAATTTTGTTGGCTGTAAAATATTTTGGCATTTGGGGGCTCACAAGTGCAGTTTGTGCTGATGTTCTTTTGTTCTCCCTGTGGTTCATTTTGAGGCCTTTGTTGGCCTTGAAGTGAGGGGTGATTTGGGATCTTTGTGGGAGCCTTTCAGGTGCTTGGGAAACCTGTGGGACAAAGCTCACAGGGGAAGGGGAAACCTGCGGTCTGTTACTACAGAAATGGTGCCAAATGTGAGTCTGAGAAACAAAAAAGATAACAACAGGCACAATTCCTACCATTTTGAGGAAGAGGATGTGTATGGATGTGTATGGGTAGCAGGGGAACAGTGGCATGAGTTGAGCATGTCTAACATATTTTCCTAGGATAAGAAAGCTTATGCCCTTACAACAGTGTGTCACTGTTGCATAAAGTTTTGGTCAGAAAAATCTTCAAAAATGTATCAGCTCTGTTTGTTGCAAAATAAAAAAAAAAAAAAAAGGTAATGGCTTACGATCCCACCACAAAATTGCTTTTCTACCAATTTTTCTACTTTTAATTTTCTGGTTGTTAATGCCAGAGTTAATTTTAACACGTGGACATTAGATGAAAGGGGCTTTTAGAAGCCCAGTTATGAGATCTCAATTATAACAAATTAGCTTCCACATTAAAATCCTTTTAAAATGACATAAAGTTCAACGTGGTGGCCTTGGAGATATCCTTGGTAGCTGGTGTAGGATTTGAAGACAAGCTGCTAGTCTAAAATGGGTAAGCCTACAATCTAATTTCCTGTCACAGAAAAACCACCTAGGAAGGATATGTGTGTATTTAGGTTGACTATATCCTGTACACAAAGCCTCTAGTCAGTTTTGAGGCTCTTCTGGTCTTGGTATTACATGCATCTACACAAAAATGGGTTTCAATTGCAGTGTGCTGGAACTTTCTAGACAGTTAAAGTTTTTTCATTAAGCAAAGCTTGAAGCACTGTAAATGCAGTTGTAATTTATTTGTTATCTCATTTCTAAATTTAACATTGAGCATTATCTTGTTTGTACTGTGAAAGCTTTCAAAGGACTGTGCTATTTACTGCAACTTTTAATTGATTTGCTGCTGCTGTTCAGCTAAGCCATCTCTTGCCATTGCAGGAGGACCTTGTGATGCAGGCCATAGGAGCTAAATTTGGTGCAGAAGCTTTATTGAAGGTTTTACAGCATTACATCTTAGCCTTGCAGTGAACTGTCTGCAATTTATTGCTGTGTTTTGCAGCAAGAAAGTAGAAAAAGAGATTGATGCTGGAATCATTTTATCTCCTAAAGTCTGCATAGACATAGTTAACCAACGGCATTGACTTGGTGAGGGTTTTACAGCACTTTTAAAAATGATTCAAGGAAAATGAATAAATTGATCAAACTCACCCATCCTTTACTGGGAATGGATGAGGAGTTTTTCCATGCAACTTTCATGACAAACAGATTAAGCTACTTCTGTGCTTTGCAATAGGTTAATTTCCAGTATTATTTGGTTTTGCTGTTTACTTTCAGTAGACTTCAGCTTGTAAATGTGAACAAGAAAATCTAGTCAAAAGACTTTGGTTTCATGAAGTGTTGTTTAACATGTCTTGCCTGTTCTTTGGGACTGTTTTTCCTTACTTCCTGCAGGGAATGGGCCCTGAGTTATAGGGCCAAGCATTTTCAATTGGTGCAAGACCTCTTGAATCCTATCTCATGGGGCAGATGCTGTCAAAGCAGCCAGAAGTGTTCTTCTGTATTGAGCTGCTCATGGGGCAAGCACAGACTGCCAACTGGGTAGAACTTAATTTCACTTGCTGCCAGTCATTACTAGTATATTAAAATGCATTATAGTATCTTATATTTGGAGAGACTTTCCAATTAGATGGTCCAGCAGCCTTCATTTCCTAAGGGGAATCAGCCTACATCAAAGTGAGTGTGGAAGACAAACAGTTCTTTGCATCTCCCCCTCCTTACCAGTATCACCTAATTCCCAGAGGCTGCTTGACAGAAGATTATCAACCATCCTTGCTATTAATGATACTTTGAGATTAAGAAACATGTTCCAGGGCAGGAGGGGGAAAAGTGAGAATGGCATGAGAATTCTCACTGCTGCATATTACATCCAAATAGAGGTAGTAGCTGAAAAGTCTGTGCTCCAGCACATATAGTCTGAACAGTATAGCAAATGCAGGGGAAAGTAACCCACAGGTTCTCTGTATTGAAAGATGTGTGCCAGGAACATTTTTTTTCCTTCAATGAAACCTGTCTTTATTGTAAGGCTTTTTCTGGTTTGAACAAAATGAAGTATTTTACTTTACTGAAATGTTTTTAGCTCTTCCTCCTGGCAGAAGTGGCATATCCTTTTGTTCATTGATATTGCTGTGATTTAGATGATAACATGTGCGTTTGTTTGTTAAAATATTATTCTGGAGGTAATAAAACTCCAAGGATTAGAGATAAAACCATATATTGATAAGAACATTTAAACCCTGCAGCACCTTTCAGAGGTTGTGAATCACATGTAACATCAATAGCATCCTGTGTTAGGAGGGAAGGAACATACCTCTGAAGAAAAAAGCATAAACAAAAAATGACAGTTTGTCACACTAGTTTTCTCACTATATACACTGGAAATATTTTTCCCTTTCTTACTTTTTCCAGATTAAGCAATATAAAAAGGACAAACGGTACTCCTCTTAACTAGTTAACTGAAAAATAGAATGACAGAGACTAGGTAACTATTCCTAAGAAAAAAGTAAGGTGGGGGATTATTAGGGCATTACCATTTATAATTCTCTAAAAGAGTATGGAATGTACGATTTCATAAAAACAGGCCTTCCTTCCTTCCTTCCTTCCTTCCTTCCTTCCTTCCTTCCTTCCTTCCTTCCTTCCGCCACTTCCGCCACTTCCGCCACTTCCGCCACTTCCGCCACTTCCGCCACTTTCTTTCCGCCACTTCCTTCCGCCACTTCCTTCCTTCCGCCACTTCCTTCCTTCCGCCACTTCATTCCTTCCGCCACTTCCTTCCGCCACTTCCTTCCGCCACTTCCTTCCTTCCTTCTGCCACTTCCTTCCTTCTTCCCTCCCTCCCTCCCTCCCTCTTATATATATATACTAGTAAAGAGCTGGGATTCATTTTCCCATATTTTTGCCTGGAAGAGTTATTGTATTTTGGATAGTGAAGGTCATCTTTCTATTCCAAAGGTTTCCCCCTTCCCTGGCAGATATATGTCTTTTAAACCAGGACATGTATAAAGAACATCTACATTTATATGTTGTTCCTTAATGTATCAAGAAGATACTGACTCATCTCCATCTTCAAAGGTATGCAAGACCCAAATAATTAAGAGCTTGTATGCCTGTTCCCAGCTTCACAGGTTCTTACGTGGTTTTAAAACATAACAAGCATTTTCAAGGTTAGTGGTTATTTCTAAGAGTTTTTTTTTCTGCATTCTGGAAGAAGCTACATGGGTTACAGAAAGGCTGTTAAACTGAGAGCACCAAATTGACAGCAGAATGCTCCATGTTAGCATTTTCTGAATGCTTGCTGACACGACTCAGCCATCCTGGAAAGAGTAGGAACAAAATCTGATTAGAGGACTTGCAGTGGTGGTGCAGCAGCTGGCTCAGCAAGGAGGAGACCTCCACACTTTCCATCTGCTGGCTTTCTCCAGAGGTGATGCCAGAAGAGCTGCAGAGGGGTTTTGTGTCCTTTGTGCACCATAGATCACTTTATGCTGTGTATGACAGTAATCTCCACTGCTCTGGTAGCTTCCTTGGTGTCTCACTGAATAAGGAATGAAGTTACTGAGGATGTTTATGTAAGGATAATAAGCCATTATTACCAACCTTGAACTAATAGTAGATTTTAAATAACTTTTAAAGAAAAATTTTGTGGTATGACTGCAGCTGGCTTTCAGAGTCCATTTATTGAATGTGGCATTCTGTAGAATGAGGAGCAATGCAAAAATGGAGGCTTTCTATCTAGAAGAAATTATGTATCTTCTGATGATTTTGTTACAGTATTTTCCCACCTGTGAAACATACAATGTACTTATATTGTATTACATAATTATGTAATGTAAGCACAATATACTTATATAAATATAAGAATGCTTATATTTATTCTCATTTTTACAGTCTTTACTGCAAGGATAACTCGTGCAGTTGACCGAGAGGTTTGTATCCTAACTGGGTTGTGTAGTTATAGCATACTAGAGTTTGGGTCCATTCCATTAAGCACTGATCTGGGATAAACCCTGTATTTTGGAGAACACTGAGATGATAAAGTGTTCTTGCTTCTTACATGTTTTTTAGTACAAACCTGTATATTAGGATACATTTGAAGTTCCTTAGGAATCCTCAAGCAGATTTTATGATAGAAATGAACATTGCCATTTAGCTTGGAAAAAAGCTTTATAAACATTTAATTTTTCCTCAGGTTTTTAATGTGTTTTATATTACCAGACTAAAACACTCATAATATTGTATTATGTTTTATATATATGAAAAGAAGAAACCGTATATGGTTCCTTGTTATTATTTTTCTCTTGTGGCTGTGTAGAAAGATCAAAGATACTTTCACTGCTTATAAAATAAACAAGTGCGTCGAGGTTTAATAACATCAGACATTGTTTAAAATATCGAGGTTTAACTCAAGTGGTGCTTTTAGTCTAATTCGCTTCTCTTTTTGCCTTCTTTCCTCAACCTGTTGTGTTCAGGTATTAAAGGACTTTGTTAAAATTAAATGTTACTCCGTCTTAAATGCAGAGCTCAAAGAAACAAGGAGATATTTGGAGTGCCCAGCTATTGGCATATATATTCTTTGTTCCTGGACAGAGACATTATCAAACTCTTTTTGGGACCCCAGATCCAAGATTTTAAATCATATTTGGCTAATGTTAGTCCCCTATGTTGAGCTGGAATGTATGGTAAGGTGTTCACAGACCATTACAATTCACATTATTATTCTTCCAAGATCTGTAGTATATGAAAAAATTGTTATTTTAGCTGGAAATCCAGATATAGAGTAGAGTAGTTCAATTTGAGAGGGTCATACAACAATCATCTGGTCAAACTGCATGGATGATATGAGGATAAACTTTTCTTACTTATCTTTTGAGTGTCAGATCCTGGGCTGGGATTAACAGTGGGGGGACTGGCTGATTTGAGAAAGGCAAACTGTCATGTCTGGAGAGTTGTTCCTGTGTTTGTGAATCCAGTTTAAGAATCTTGGGAAACTAGATTGAAAAATAGAAAAGATTAATTTAAACTTTTTTGTATTTTAACTCCCATTTCAGTCGACAGCTCATTAGTCAGTAGATTAGGCTGTTCCCATAATGTCACTTAAGTAGCAGAGAAAAATCGTAGAATCATTAAGGCTGGAAAAGATCAAGCCTGACCATTAACCTCACACTACCTAGTCCAGACTAAATACAGAAATTTGGTACACAGAATAGCTGTCTGAGGTCCAGGTGCCACAGAGCCCCATCTCAGGCCCTAGAAGGGTTCAATGTGGGGTACAGGAACAGAAGTGTCCATTGAAGCATATTATCTTCAACTCAGGGGTACAGCACTTGAATTATTTTACTGCCTGTATTCTCCAGACAAATCCAGGGGCAGTGTCTTTTCAAAACGCTGAAGTGGAATAAAGAAATGAACCCACAGAAGTTCAGAGCCAGATTTCCCTCAGTCTAATAAAGACAGTGTAAGTATTTATACAGAAGGTATATAAGCCTAGGTCTGAAATCTAAAGGAAACAACAACCTACACTGTCCAAGCAGAAAACTATTGTTTGCCAGGTTAGTTAGATAGCTTGTTTAGAGATTTCTGTAAGCGACATGGCTCTGTCAGGGCTTTGTCATCTCCTGCCACTCTCTTCTGTACAATGGAGAGCTCTCTGCAAGTAATTGTAATGCCTCTCCTGAGTTACAGAGAAATATACTCCAAAAATTGCGGGTAGTGTCAGCATTCTACAGGATTTCTGTGCCACCTTTTTTTTTTTTGTTTATTCAATTTTGTGTGTTTGCTTGTGTTTTGTGGGGTTTTTTCCCCACATAAGATGTCTTTCATTTTTCAGTGGAAGACAAAGGATAATTTTCAAGGCAGTGGAGGGAAGCTCAGACCTGCATCTGCTGGATGTAAGACATGGATATGGACACTGCTCCATCTGGCAGTATTGCACTTCCCTCTCCTTGTGAGTAGGTTTGGAACACTGACTTCTCTACATCTTAACTGTCCTAAGACAGTTGCAATTCTAACAATCTTCTCTGCTTTTTTTTAATGTTCCATCTTCTTTCTTCCTTTTCTTCTTTTATTTTTGCAGTGAAGAAAAAGGAAAATTTCCCATTTCCAAGTGGACTTGGGGGAAGCATAGAGTAAGATAGGCAATGGGGAAGGGTGTTCAAGGAAAGATTGAGAAAGTAGGAAGAGAGATTTGCTTAAAAAAGGAGAACAGAAAATTGCTCCCTTTGGGTGGAAACTGTGGATTTTGATGTGGATGAACAGCCATATGTGGGAAAATATTTCCTACTCTGATGGGATGGACTCCAAGCTGGATAAGTAGTTGCCATCATTTCAAATTCAGGGATTTTTTTTTGTGTATTTGTGGATATACTGGCCAAAAAGCCAATGACACCTTAGCAACTCTGTGTTTTGAAGACACCTTATCCTTTTAATACCAAGTAGAAAGTGAGATGCCAGTGGCATCTATGCACAGCCCAGATTGTGTGAATAGAGGGTTTTTTCATGCTTGTGTTCTTTTACTCAACGGCCTCTCTGCAGTGAGGAAAACAGACCCAACAGGCAAAAGTACAGCTGGCACACAAAACAATAAATGACTAATTTTCACTCAGCAAAGTTCTCTAAATGCCACTACATGCCAGACTCTGTGGAGCCATTTCTAGGATCTCTAAAGAAAGATTAAAACCATCTCAAATACACAGAATTGACAGGAAAGTAAACTTTCCTGTGAAAGGGACACAAGAAGCCAGATGGTGAGTGTTGCACAAAGCCAAACAAATCCAGTCTCTGAATTCCTAAGGCATATAAACCTCTGCAGAAGAATTAAATTTCTCTGCAAAAAAGTGAGCTACATGCAAATTCATGCTGTCATAATTCTGCCATGCAAATCAAAGATCTTGTAATTTCCCAAAGTTGTCCTTTCCTTACCCTCCTGAAAATGTGTTCAAAAGCATAAAATAAGCAGCATTTTAACTGGAGTAAGCTGGTAAGGAGATGAAATAATTACAGGTAGCAGAGGGGGATCAATCAGTAGCTAAATGAACTCCTTTTGTTGTTTGCAGTAGCTCTGGATCCCCGCAAAGCTTCATCTTTTGTTGCTTCATTGTACTGCTGTCTGACGATACAGCCAGCTCTTCAAAGAGTAATGTGGTGGATGATCTGCAGCTCCAATCCACAGAATTTAAAATATGTTCCTACATGCCTAGGATAAAACTGACTGAGGTTGTGTTAATACATGTTATTTAAATTCCTTGACCAGTGAGCAGCAATAATAAGGTTTAATAAGATGACGGCTTGCACAAAGTGGGCTGTAAGTCTAGGACTGCTATCCTGTCACTTTGCAGAACTCATTTTGTTTTCATATGACATTTATTGCCCAACCTAATTCACTCAGTTCTGAAGAAAGATGTACTAAAATTGTAGAGCTTTTGTCCTAGAGCATCTACATGACAAACAGAGTGGAAAGATTGATGTGTGAAGGAGGGGATTAGGAAAGTTTGGAGGGCTGTGAAGAAACCATCTCTAGGGACATAAGTTACATAAAGGTAAGGTAACATATTAATATTACTATGTTGTGTTTAAATGTTTGTTATTAAATTTTGATTTTAGCTTAGAATCCAGGACCCCATGCTGGTCTTCTCTGTGCATGGTAGGACATGCTGAGAGGAGCAGTGAAGCAGAGTGCAAATCAAGAGAATGAATCAGCTGTAAATGATTGGAGCTGTGATCACATGGGACTAAAGTGCCAATTATCTTTATCAGCTTCCCAGTCTATGTATTAAAGTTAATTTTTCAAAGTTTAATTAGAATTGGCTATAACATAAAAAGCTTTCTTTCTTCTAAGCAAAACAGAATCAGCTGGTAGATGCACTGTCCGGGGATAGGAGCTAGTAGAAATTCTTCATTTTATTTGAGACTTTGTTGCTAAATTATTGAATGTATTTAAACCAGTTTGCCTTTTCATCCTTGGAAATGGCAGCTGGTGGCATTTTTGTCCTCCCTAAAACATATTATAAAAGTTACAGAGAAATGAAGGAGAGGGTTTTGATGAGTGTAGTTATTTAGACCTAAAGTTTGTCTGAGCTTAGATACATATCAAGGTATTTTTCAATGTCTATAGTTTTCTTTGTGATCAGATGAGTAAAGCTTAGCAAACTCACTCAGTGTTTGACCAAGTCATAAATGAATGTTCAAGAAAAACTGGAGAGGATTGAGCAAAAGTGTTTCTGAGAAAAAAAAAAAAAAAAAAAAAAAGAAGACGTTTATTATACTTTCCTTTTGCTTGCCTTTGGAAAACAGAATTTGTCACTACTTTGGTATCATCTACTTCCAACTCCTTGCTGTTGGCAGGGATGCCTTTCACTAGACCAGCTTGCTCAGAGTTCCATCCAGCCTGGCTTTGAACACTTCCAGGAACAAAGTATCCACAGCTTCTTTGGGCAAACTGTGTCTGTCCTTCACCTCCCTCACAGCAAAGAACTTTATCTAATTAAAAATCTGCTATCTAACCTAAATCTACTCTCTTTCAATTTGAAGCTTATTCCCTTTGTCCTGTGACTACATGCTACTGTAAACAGTCTCTCTTCATCTTGTAGGCTCCCTTCACACACCTGAAAGTTGCAACCAGGCCACCCTACTTTTTTTTTTACCAGGTTGAACAAACACAGTTCCCTCACCTTTCCTCAAAGGAGAGGGATGGCCCTCTAATTAACTTGGGGGGCTCCTCTGGAGTCACTCCAACAGCTCCATGTCCTTGCTGTGCTGGGAGCCCAGAGCTGGATGCAGCCCTGCAGGTGGGCTCTCAGCAGAGCAGAGGGGCAGAATCCCCCTCTGGGTGCAGCCCAGGACACCTTTGGCTCTCTGGGCTGTGAGTGCCATGGCCAGGGCATGTCCAGCCTCTCCTCCACCAGCACCCCCAAGTCTGGGCAGAGCTGCTCTCCACCTGCTCATCCTCTAGCCTGGATTGACACCAGAGGCTGCCATGACCCAGGTGCAGCACCTTGCACTTGGTGCTGTTAAACCTCATGAGATTCCCATGGGCTCACTTCCCAGAGCTTGTCCACATCCCATGTCCGCATCCCATTCTGTCCTTCAGAAGCGTCCTTTAACAGCACCACTCAGCTTGCTGTCACCTGCTGAGGGTGCACTTGGTCCTTTTGTCTATGTCATTAATGAAGGTATTAAATATTGTTGATTTATAGCTGATTCAGAGAATCATTTAGGTTGGAAGAGACCTCTAAGATCATTGAGTGCAGCCATTAACCCAGCACTGCAAGGCCCACCTCTAATCCCTATGTCCCTAAGTGCCACATCCCCAGATTTTTTGAACACTTGTGGGGATGGTGTGATTCCACCACTTCAGTGAGCAGCCTGTTCCACCTTTTGGTGGAACACCTTTTGCTGAAGAAATTTTCCCTAATAGCCAATCTAAACCCTTTAACACCTTTTGATGAAGAAATTTTCTCTAATAGCCAATCTAAACCCTTCCTGGCACAACTTGTGGCCATTTCCTTTTGTCCTATTGCTTGTTATCTGGCAGAAGAGACCAACTTCCACCTAGCGATGATCTCCTTTTTGAAGTTGTAGAGAGCCATTAGGTCCCCCATGAGTTTCCTTTTTCCAGAACAAGCAACCTCAGTTTTCTCAGCTGCTTCTCATCAGACTTGTGCTCCAGACCCTTCACCAGGGCTCTCACCAGCAACTCAGGTTTTCTTCATCAGCTGGAGAAATTAGGAGAACATGGGTTAATGGGAATGGAGACCTGCATTTTATTGTCAGTCATTAGATGGCTCATGCTGGTGCGTGTAACTCTTCCTCCTGCCTTTGCATGGCTTTCATTGTGTCTGAGCTCAATTTGCTGCAGAATCAAGATGTATATGCATTGAGTCTACTTAGCAAATAAGCAAGCTGAACAAAGCAGTACTGATCCCAAGTGTGCCTCAGAGAATACCTGGTGTGGTGTATAATGGAAAAGCAAACTCACCTCCAATTTGAAGGTGAGAGAATGAGTGTGGAGAACTGTTAACATGTCTCAGCAGTGCAGGAAGTTTTTTGCCCACAGTTACATCATATAGGAGAATCAGTGAGTATTTACCACAAGTTAAGCCAGCAGGGTAATTATAGAAAAAAACATGTGACTGGGTGACCTTTGTAGCTTGCACAATGTCTTTTATGGGAATCTTGGAGAACTGTAGGCACTGATGAGCAATGAGAAAATGTTTTCACTTGGAACTCATAGGATTTAACATGACTTGCCCAGTCAGGTGAGAAATGAAGTTTATAATTCAAGTCTCTGTGTTTCCAGTCATATTTTTACTGTTAGGTCACGTTTTCTTTCTACCAAATGTAACACAAGGCTCTCCCTCAGTAGTGTTACATGAACTTTTTCCTTCAGCCAGTTTGCACCTACTTGAAATAAAAAATTAATAAAATCTAGGGGCCCTGAAAGACAGACTTTACCACCATGAACTGTTTAAACCTATGCATAAATGCCCTACATCAGAATGATGTTGTCTTTACTTGATGGATGTCTCCAGATGTCTGTGAAGATGTCAGATTGAAGGTCTAATCCTCCGAAAAAAAAAAAAAAAGAGGGAATGGAGTGGGGATTTGTGGTTTGGTTTATGAATCACAAATAGTTCAAAGAGAACAACTGAGAGAGCTTTACACTATGATATGGGGCAATTCTGATGGAGCACTCTGATCCCTTTCCCAGGATATGTCAGTTTTGTTATCAGAGAAGTCATGAAATCCTAGTGCAGAGTGTGGAAACCTTTCTGAAGGGGCAGAGAAAAGGAAGATGGCAAGAGAGCTTTAAGAATCATGCTTCATGAAGGGTGGGTTTTTTTCCCACTTTTTTTCAATTGATCTTTTGAAATCTAAGCTGTGATCACTAGAATGGAGTAGTTTGGAAAGACTTCAGCTATGTCTTCTGACCAAACAAAACCCCAAAGAAATAAAAATAAAGAGAAAATAAAAAGGTGAGAGAGAAAACAGGTTCTAGAAAGAGTAATCATTTGAGCTTTGGCCCCACACTTGTTTGCAATGGCATTATTGGAGCAAAACGAGTTCTAACATTCTTTTTAGTCTCACAAAACACTTCACACATATTAGTTATAGCTGAGAAATCAACACAGCACCTTTTTGCCACACTTCCTGGAATATCCGTGACCTGCCTCAGTGAAATGTTTGCTTGGCATTAACTTCTTCCAACTCCAAACAATGGCTTTAATTGCCTGAGCACTGCTTTTTGCTGTTATTCTTTTTTTTTCTACCAGTTCTTCTTAAAGTGATGGTGTATTTTGAAATGTAATCCTGAGGCTTGCTGGGCTGGGGGTTTACACCATTATCTCTGTGTAAAGACTGCAAGAAGTATTTTTTAAATTCTAGTTTTACAGATGCCATAGGTGAAGCGGTAAATGAGTATAGCTGTTGTTGAAGCACTGTTATTCTATGAAGTCTGTCTAAGAAAAGTCTGTAAAAATTGGGAAGAGTGAAGATGTTGGAAAAGATCTCTAGAAATTATCTTGTCCAGCCTCTTGCTCAAAGCAGACTTGATGTCCTAGGTAGATCAAAGGCTCTCTTAAGGATGGTCTTGTTGGTAAGGAGATGCAGAAGTTGACACCAGGAGGTAAAAGATCTGCAGCTTCAGAGGGCTGTCAGTCCTGTCCCACCATGTGTTGGGAATTAGAAAGTTTAGTCTGATCTACTTTATCACCAATTCATCATCACCTAGAGCTAAACCCAATTGGGAGCACTTTGTTTTCCTAGGCAGGAAAAGGTCTAAGTGCTTGTGTGGTTCAGTTTTTAAAATGAGTGTTGTTATTTTTCTTGAGTGAGGCTGTTAACAGCTGCTGGGGTTGTTAAGTGCTTTAACTCTCTTGATGCTCTCAGAGCTGTGCCCCCAGGTCATCAGTGAGATGGAGAACTGCCACACCATATTAAATTCTAAAGTCTGAAAATTTACCTATCAGCTTCACTAAATTTAGATTCCAATTGCTTGTGATTATGAACCTGGAGTTGAGGTGCAATTGTGCCCATCAAATGGGGGATGAGGTTGGCCAAAATATGGTGAAGAAGCAAATTTCGGGTAGAGTTTCTGAAGGGTTTCTCCGAGGGTGTGCATTGTGGCTCTCATGAGTCAGGGATTTGCTGGGTGACAAGCTTCGCTTTTCTTTTGGCTGTTTTCAGCATCACTTACAATACTGGATGACAGGGCTGAACCAGACAGTCTGGCTCTGTGCTTCAAATTCAAACATTAACCAGCAATAAGCAATAAATGTCATTGCTTTAGATCAGATGTTATTTATTATATTATAGCGCATAGTTTATTCTGATTGCAGAATACAGCTTCTAAAGGGATCTGAAAATGTGTATGCTGAGCCTCCTTATCAGTCAATCAAAATCATTGTTTTTAAAGAATTTCTTCCTGTTTGAAATGAACATTTGACCCATTCCATCAAAACAAAAAAGGAATGTGGTGCAAAAAACCTATATCATAATTTAGTCACACTTTCTCCTCATGTGCTTATTTAGTCACAGAGACCAATAATGCCCATGTGTGTCTGCTTGAAGCTGTCATAAATGTTATTATTATGTACAGCAGTAAGAGAAAAAATTTATGAAAAATAGAAGGTAAAATATATATTTTTGTTTTATAATAAAAAATAAATGTTTATCATAATATATATTATATTATAATACAGTAATATGTTTGTCACATAAACAAAAAAAATATAATTTTGTTTATGTGACAAACATATTCCACCCCTAGTGTATGACACAGGTTTAAAATAGACAGAAATCAACAACAAAGCCTATAAAAGCCACGCTTCTATTAAAGTTATATTGAGCTTTTGCTTTATGCTTTCCTTGGAAGTTGAACATAGGTGTGTTTCTAAACATGCACAAATATTAAAAATGTGTGTATATATATGTATAAATGAAAAATGAAAATGCCTGTTATAATTTTCCAGTAAATTCTGAGACACTTTAAAAATGCCAAATTCAATCTAAGATAAAGAACTAAGCATGGCTTATATATTTTTGAAACTTTGATGAATAAATAAAATTACTGTAAATGGACTAAAACCTGCACATATAAATGATATGCACTGGTTATGTGTCTTAGTAGAACTAACCCTTCAAGAAGAATTCTTCTTTTCAATTAATGCCATTTTAGGAAATGAGATGAGCTCTGTGTCCCTATGGTATGCTTAATAGGACAGAATGGGGGCCCACATTCTGCATGTAGGATGTAGGATTAGGACAGGAATTGCATGTAGGATTTTTGGACAGGAAATGTTTTAGTAGCCATTATTATTGCAGTGATGAGAGGCTGTTCAGAGAATGAGGGCTCCAAATGCCAAGTGAAGAGGATCCACTGAGCAGCTACAATGCAAACAGCAAAAGATATGCTCCTGCAAGAATTTCCTGAGGCAAAGGAAAAACAGGTGAATGAGTGAGGACAAAATAGAAACAAACACTATCACTTCAAAATCTGAATTTTGATGAAAGGGAGGATGATGGGGAAACTTGTTTTGAAAGTGTGCTCCTGATCCATAACCAAATGCTGAAATACAGACATTAGTGTTAGCTGACAATAAAAAGACTGCACTACGAGATGAAATTTTGAATGAAAAACTGGGAATACAAGTGAGACTGATGTTGATGATTACTAATGTACGTTTTATCTTGCTCTCTGAAGACAAATGAATATTGTGTATGTATTATGATTTGATAGTCATTTTTATGTGCTTTTCATTTTAATAATAGTCACTGAGAAGTCAGTCTGAACTTAATTTAGAGATAGGACAAGATAGACTTTATTATATAAAACACCTTTAAAGTAGAGAAACCTGTATGTCTTATCCTACACTTGATGAAGAATGCAAACATGAGAGATCAGAATATATTCTGCAAGGGTCACTTAGATTATTTTATGAATTAAATCAAAACAAATTGCACCAAGTAATTACATTAGGACGGCTTTTTTCCCAGATCCAGCCTGCTTAGTCTGCTTTCAGTTGCTCTTCCTGTGGCAAACTTAAAAAGCAGTCATGTGAAATTGTGCCCTGACTAGAAGGAACAAAATGTTTTTCATTGACTTCAATAGGCTGAGCATTGAATGCCAATTCTCAAAAATCAGGAGATCTGGCACTCTCTTAAAAGCAATTCTCTTTGAAGCCCCTCAGGTTTTTTACCCAGAAATGACAGCACTTACATTAGTGGCCATGCTTCAGAACTCTGGCCTTGCAGTACACTCCAATTAGTTTTGGAACTGGATAATAGAGAAGTGTGCTTAAAGAGATTTTCTTCAAGCAGAGAGTTTATTTCCATTGACACTCTCTGGATAATCCTTTGTTTAGTATGACAAGACCTCTTTTGTGAAACATAGATTTTGTGATTAGGCACACCAAGCTGCATTAAATCACAAGCAAAATGCATGGAAGAGGTTTTAGCTTAGTTATTAAACTCTGTGCTAAGCTACTTTTCCAGTGCATGGGACATCTAGGATATGCCCTGCACCCCAAAGGATCCAACTGGGACACTAAGAATTGCCTATACAGTTTATAAAGACTGGTTCCCCCTGCAGAGGATTACTGACCCATCTGAGGGAACTCAGCAGCTGCCAGCAGGACCATGCATGGTGCAAAAGCAGGATGAGAACTTCTGTAATGGATGCTGTGAAAGGAGTGGAGGAAAGGAAAGTATAACCCCCTGTGTTTGCCTAAGACTGCAGCCTTAATACTGCAGAAGGCACTGCAGGACCTTTGATAGCTGAGAATGGTCGGTGCTGCTGTTCTGTGGGTGAAATTTCCCATCTGCTAAGTATCTGCTCAGGACAGATTTTTGGCATATTTACCCATCTCCCCCAGCTTTTCTCTTACTAACTGATTCATGATTTCTGCTACATCAGAGGAATTTGCATTTTGCTTATGAATCTGTCAACCAGAGGACCTCTTGAATGTTTTATAGGACAAATTAAATTAATGCTTAGGTATAGTTCTTTAGAAAAGTATAAGGTCTAATGCAGAAGGGGGTAAGGTTTCAGCAGCATACTACCTAATTCTGTATGATTTTCCATCTTCTAAGTCACTTCTCTTCCTACACTAATCTGGAGTGGTACTGCTTACCTAGGAGACCAGGATGCAGTTCAGTGTGTATGTGGCAGACCTGCTACACACATGGGTCCTGCTCTCCATGTGGTTGTCTGGCCATGGCAAGTGTGAGAGGAAGTGATGCTGTTTGGTTTTTGCTCTTTTTTTCTTTTATATGTTCTCTGCATTCTTCACACATGCATTTGTGGCTCTGTAGCCTATTGTATTAGTAGTTTTCCCAGTACTTTTCCACAGCTTTTCCTTAAGCAGAAAGACAAAACAAATTCCACAACTGAAAGCCCTGGGGGTTACAAGGTCCCAGTGCTGTCTTGGTTGTTGCTGGGAACCAAGGCTGAGAACAACACTTTGAGATACATTCTCATGGACAAAGTACAACTAGTGCTGAGGGGGGGACTCTAGAGAAGGGGCTTGACCTGGGGGGGAATTGCATCACCACTTGTCCTCCTAATTGGTGCTTTTTACCAATTATGCTAGTTTCCTAAAACCTATAAAAATGTATTCACCCCTGGAGAGAGTGGGCTTTTGTGGACATCTTTGCAAAACTGTCTCTGAAGGCCTTCAAATAAAGATCTGCTCTTATATTACCTCCTTACTAAAATTATCTTGATTTTCATTTCCAGGTGGGGAAAAAGGCAACAGAAGAGGAGGCTGTAGTCCCTGGGGATGTGTGATTATACAGATCTAGACTTCTAAGCATAGAATTATGCCCTCCTTGATAATCCCTCTTATTTATTGGCTTGACACAAAAGTTAAAGGGAGCTTCCTGCTTTGAAACCTTGGACGCACCCCATCTGACAAAGCAGTACCTTTCTTTGTTAAAAGCTTTCCAAGATGATAGAGCTGGAGAAGCACCAGTAAAATCGATGAAAAACTATCCAAGGCAAGTAGACTTACAGATGAATAATGCTCACTACTATTTTTATTCTGAGCTCACAAAAATTTCTTTCTGTCTGTATTTTTTTGCTAATAAAAAAAGCTAATTCTCCAAATATTAATAGAGGCATATTGGCAGATTTGGGGTTCACAGTTCTTCCTGAGCTTTAACAAAGGAAATGCAGCTAGACAAAAGCTTTTCCAAATGGGCCTGTAAGTACTTGTTTAGCCAAGTTCACATTTCATCAAGGACTGATCTTTCCACAAATCCTAAGCAGCATTAGGGAAATAGAAACACTGCAGGCAATGGAAGCTTTATTCATTTCTGTACAAGTAGACATCAGCAGCCATCTTTTTTACTGTGCAATTTTCCAGACCATTGAGCACTCAGGGCTCTAGGAAAATACGTGGTTTAAATGAAGCTTGGAAGGCTATGGCGAGAGTGGATAGTTTCTGGGACAACCAGACCTCTAACTCTGAGACCATGTTTTCTCATCTGCTTTAGTGCTTACTAGTAGATATAGATTTTTTGTGCTGGACATGAGAAAACACACCTCCTATCCAGCATTTGCTGGATGTGTCTTCTATGAACTGGTTTATGTACTGATGCATTTTTCACAGAAGGTCCTTGTTCTCCTCTCTTGGGTGGTTCAGGGTGACAGAATGCTGCTGCAATTTCATTCACTGCTGTATCTTCCTATTGCCCTGTGTAGCAAAAACCATGAGGTTGTTTATTTGAGTATATTTGAAAGCTGCCTTACTTTGATGTGGAAAATCCTAAGCCTGTAAAAAGTGGTTACTTCTGTGGCATAATTTCAGGAATATAGTCTGATTTTTCTTCCCTTTTTGAAGTGATCATAGCTTTGCCTCAGACCTGCTTACGCATTTGCTGATTTGATATTCCTTTATACCAAAGTGATTTGGTGGTCTAATGATGTGCCAGTGTGACTTTCAGGAAAGGCACCAAACCTCTGCTATGGGAGTGCTCTGTTCTCCCTGCATCTCCCGTGACCAGAAGTGAAATTTCCATAAAGTACCAGCATGCTTAGGTTGCCCATATCTACTTTAGCTTTTCAAGTACACATGACTGGGACTTCTACCTCTTTGGGTAGCAGCCAAAAATATCTTTTTATATTTGCCCAGACCCTCTATGGTCTGCTCCTGCATTCTCCCTGGTTGGAGGAATTTTATCATTTGAGGCTCTTGATGTATGGTGTATACCTGCGAAGATGACCAGGAGGAAAAGAAGACTGTGGGGTCAACATCACGTATATCTTGTCTCCCGGATGAAAAACCTTCCCTTTGCAACTTGCTTTTTGTGGGTTTTTCACTTCATATCCGGGCAGAGTACATCCACTTTCATTACAAAGATGATTTTGTCACACCAAAAGGATGTATGTATTTTTGACTCCCAAACCCTTTGCCATACTGATGGTTTGTATTTACTTTTGTGCTTCTCTGAATACTATACTCCAGCTCATCCTGTAAGGCTGAGCAGCAGATGTGGGAACCAGCAAACTGGATCTCCCTTGAGCTGGTTCTCAGATGAGGCAGCTGCAAGGCTGCAGTGAGGCAGTATTTGTGAGTATTAGATCAAAGACAGAATGACACCTCTAGCACTGCTCCAGAACTGGAGATGGAGAGGGACAGGATTTTGGCCTGAAGATCTTCACCCAGCTCCATGTCTGGGAAAACAGGAAGATACCGCGGGAAAAACATAACATGGGTGGGAAAGGTGGCAGTCAGACTGGCCATATGCTGTGTCTGGCATTCAGAGCAGGGTCCTTAGACCCTCATGGTAAAGCTACCAGTGGCCTTTTGGGGCTAAGAATAAACATATTTGTGCTTGTGATGGCTGTTATAGGATGCTTAGAATTAACATCCAGTTTGTTCCTGGGATTGGTTGCTTTAGTCTTGGGCAAATGTGAATGTCAAAATTTAGAAACAGCAAATTTTCCTCCCCATAAGAGCCTCCTCAAATGCATGCTCAAAATGTCAGGTTTTGCATCTTCTCCCTCATCATCTCTTTTGCTGTATCCAAAAGTGCTATCTTGCCAATATTTCCCTTTGCATCTCTGTGCCATTTCTTCATCTGAATTTATTAGCACCAAAAAACCTCAGGGTCCGGAGGAGATTTCCTTTACAAATATGTCTTTTACAGTCCGGTATGACATTAATGTCTAAGTTTGGTGGGGCTGTTTTCCAAGGTTTTGCACAAGTTTGTATATCAGCAGATACCAGTCATTGTCATAAATGGCTTTTAAATAAACATATATCTGTTGGGGATTGGGCTTGGTTCCATGATTTTTTTTTCTCTTACGGAAACTTATTCCATTTGTTGCATCAGAGACTAGAATGATGGATGCTTAAGGGAGACAATGGATGTGGCCAAGGTGCGGGGAAGGTTGCAGCTGGCTGCAGTCTCTTAGCTGTGGGGCTTTCTCTTGGGAAAGGCAGAAACACCACGAGATTTTGGCTGGGCAGTGGAGGCTGGGCTCATCCCTCGCTCTCTCTGGCTCTCAGGACTGGAGGGGAAAGGTCGGGCTGGTGCTGCTGCAGGGCAGAATTCGCAGTTCGCTGACATGCGGAGATCAGCCCTTGACTGCTTCTCCTGCTGGGGATGAGCCTTTGCTCATAAGAGCAACCTTTGAACTGGGACATTTTCAACACCCAACCTCATTGAGAAGGATCCTCAGGAACTGCTCAGGTGCCTCAGGGGAAAACCCGGGACTCCTACCCTCTCCCCATTTCCAGAGGGAGAATATCCCGGCTGTGTGCAGCAGCGGCCTGTGGGGGCCCATCTGACACTGTCCCACCCTGCTGTTTTCTGGTGCTGCTTTGGGCTTTGGGATGTTAACTACACTTTAACCATGGGATGTTGATTCCATGCCCGACTGGACACCTCATGGCTTCTGGCAGCTCCACAGTCTTTGCTACAGTTTATTTGCCACCCCGGGTGTGCTCGCCTCTGCTGTTCCAGCCTGCTGCTCCAAGGTTCCTGCTGTAGTCCATGACAGACCCGGAGGGGCACTGAGATCGGCTCCTTGCCGTGGCTTTGCAAAGGAAAGCCGCTTCTCTCCTCTCTCCCTGACACCGCCGGAGCCGCCATGGCCGTGTGGAGAGGCGGCCGAGCTGGCGCCACAGCGCCCCCTGCAGGCGCGGGGGAATCATCGCACCCGCCCTGCCCGGCCGGGAGCCACCAGCGCCCCTGCTGGCCGTGCTTGGCACTGCACCGGAGGGGCCGATAGAGGCTGCAGGGCCTTTGTGCTGCTGCTGCTGCTGCTGCTGCTGATGATGATGGGGCCGACAAGACTGCTTACCTTGTTTTATCTATCTATCTATCCATCTATCTATCTATGCATACATAGACAGATATAAGGAAAAGCTGTAACTCCTTTCCCCATATCTTTGCCAAAAGGTCCCATAATTCCAAAGTTATAATAATTTGGAGCAAAGAGGGTCCCTCCCCTTTGGAGGGAGGTTCCCGCCTTCCTTGGCAGACACATGTCTCTCAAACCAGGACAGCCTCACATTCTAAAAGAGGCTTTGGTAGAAGTAAAATTCTTACAGGTATTTAAG
Source organism: Melospiza georgiana (assembly GCF_028018845.1). Taxonomy (NCBI): domain Eukaryota; kingdom Metazoa; phylum Chordata; class Aves; order Passeriformes; family Passerellidae; genus Melospiza; species Melospiza georgiana. The sequence goes on along the minus strand of NC_080434.1, from coordinate 41,638,907 downwards.
TGTGAATACCCAATCAGTTCATACAATCCCTGTAAGTTGCTTTACCTGCATTACCTGCAGCAGCAGCAGAAGGCACTGGATTAATAAGCACAAATTGCCAAATTTTGCTTCCAGTCCCCCAACATTTCTCCATTCCATTGTAACCAAAGCCCCATGCAGAGCAGCAGCACTGAGGCTGTGATGGAGGTTTGGTACCTTCCCTGCTTATTTAGAAACTGAGTTTCAAGTGTGGGAATCTCCCCCTGGGAGGAACCAGGTGTCCCTCAGCCCCACACTGTGCTAATAAACACTAGGTGTTTACATCTGGGCGTCATCTTCACTGCCACTCTGGGCTGAGAGTCTGGCTGTAAGGTCAGCATTTATGCATTAGCTACTCTGATGAACAACCACTTGTTACTCTGAGGGAAATCCCATCTTATAGGTGAGCTCCTTGCAGTTCTTTAAGTAGGGTGACATTTTTCTTTTATTCTCTTGACCAAAAGTGCTGGAATACAGAGATGAGAGAACAACCTCTGTCATGGCTGAGCTTCATTGAGGTGAGGTGCACTCTGTACACTGATGAAATGAGCTTTGTGTATGGCTGGAATTTGTTTTTGTGCTCAGTGACCTAGATGATGTTCAGCCCCAGTTTTCTGAATGGTGACTGCACTTGACCCCATTTTGCATGCACACCTTTCCTCCTTTTGCTTCAAAGCCCCCTCAGCACGGGGCAGGAGAGGCAGAGACGTACACACAACTGCTTCATTTCCACTCTGTTTTGGGTGGCTTTGGGCCACAAAGCTGTGCAGAGACAATTCTGCTAAGACCAGCTGCTGAAAGAAAAACTGACTGTAAGACAAAGACTCAATGTTTAAAATACAAGTTTTATCATTTCTCTTTCCTGCTCCCAGGCAGAGATCAAATGTTGTTAGACTTCATGTTTCTGAACACAAACATCCACATTTTGGGGCAAATGTGATTTTGATTTTTGGTGATGTCTATCACTAAGCAATTGACATTGTAACATGACAGGGACTTTTTCAGTAAATAGATTTAGAAACAAAGAAAAGCAGTGAGAAGAGCACACTTCGATAAAGTGTGAAGATCCCTTTTGTCCTTCAGTTGCACTAGATATCAAGGATGAGGGGTCACATCATAGTGCTGATGTGAAAACTGGAATATGCTTATGAAAAATACAATTTTGGGTTTATAAAAACACTTACTGCGGATGAAGAAGCTCTTTAAAGGAGCGCTAGAACTGTACAGAGGGCAGTTATGAGGCAAGTCTCCAAAGTAAAAACATGAGGCTACAGGCACCACAGTCGGAAGCACAACAAAGGGCTTGTGAGGCTTAGCAGAGGCATGCAGGAGATGGGTTGGTTTGGCTTCTCTGCCCTGCATGGGGCTGGGGGAAAGGGTGTTGGAACAAGATCAAAACCTTTTTAAGATTTCTGCTCAGCTTGCACAGTTGACTGGGAAGGCAGGGCAGGCCCAGGTTGTTGGCATTTCTCTCTCTCGCCAAGTGCTGCTGGGCTGAGGAGAGTGGGAGGGCGGCTTCCCAGCTGTTGCTGTGTGCCCCTCTTGGGAGCTCTCCACAGGAGGATGGACATGTGATTCTAAAGATCCCATCTCTAGTTTCTTGACCTTGAACATTTCTGCCTTCATTTAAAACATCTGGAATATGTGTGAGGAGCCAGCTCAATTCTGATCCGTTTCTGCAGTGTCAGAAGCATGTGGGAGAGGGGGTGCACATGTGCCACTTGCGGGAGGCAGCTGGAAGAAGATGGGAGAAAGGCTTGTTTCTGGGGTGACTTTGCCTGGCAATCATTTCCCACCTCACATGGGACAGGCAGTCAGCAGGGGAACACCAAGGACACTGTGCCCTCAAAGAGGATTGGTTTCTCCAATTGGATGGCCAAATATCTCCATCCATGGGGTGCAGTGGAACATCAGACTGGGCCAAGGGTCTCCTGTCAGTGGGAAGAGCTTGGGAGGAGCCAGGGGACATAAGACGTAAATGTGCCACAAGCTCTGGGACCTTTTGAGCTTCTGGCCCTGGTTCTAGCCTGGTTTTTGTCCTTTTTCCCTGGCCCCAGCCTGCTCTTTGGCTCTTCTGCCCTCGCTGGCCCTTGCTAGCCCTCCCTTACTCGCCCTCCCTGTTGCTGGGCGCTCCGCAGAGCACCGGCTGAGCTCCGAGCCTCACGCATCCCTGTGTCCTGCCTGTCCCTCCGTCTGTCCCAGCCGCCGTCTGTCCTGCCTGCCTGTGCTGTGCCCGTGCCCTGCCCCGTGCCTGCGCTCCCGCTGCTCCCGCTTTCCCGCACCGATCCCGCCGCTCGGGATCCCCGCCGCGGCCCTGTCCAGGGTGCTGCAGCTTTGCCCGAGCGCCCACGGCCTCTGCCCGCCTCCCGCGGCCCCGAGCTGTGCCAGGAGCCGCTCCGGGAGCTGGGCGGGCTCCCTGCCAGGCAGCGAGCACACACTGCTGCCGCTGGGACCCTGGGGGCATCCCTGACCTTCTGGGGCTGGCACTCGCTTTGCCTCCCTGTCTCCTTGCTCTCCCTCTCTCCCCCAAGTCTTTTGCATAGTCTGTCCTCCTTCCCTGCCTTTGTTACTCTTCTACCATAGGGCAACTCACTTTATGTTGCCAATAAATGGTTCTCAGACACAATATGGTCTCATTTGACTTAATTTCATCCTAGACCAGAAGTTTTATAAGAACTCCGTGAAGTTCCCCATAGTGGAACACGACAATATGTAATACAATTTAGATAGTACTCTTGCACAGGGGCAATTCTTGCATCCCTCCAAATAGATCATGAAATGAAAAAAGTGCAGTAGCTACTCTGAAGGCAGTTTTAACATCCTAAATATAATGCAGGTTTTGGCCTGAATGCAATTTGCACCTTGCAGTGAGCATGACAACTCACCTCACGCTGAGTATGACCTCCTGCTCTTGTAGAAAAAGCAGTTCATTGTCCTGAAGACTGGGTTACATGCAGAAATGCTGGCACATAGGGTAATGTCAAGACAGTTGTCCTGAATTTTCACTTAAGATTGTTTTCTCTTTGGAATAGATGCATGGCACAGATGCAAACTCCTAATCCCATGGTGCTCCTGGTATTTCACTGCTAAAATACCTTGGCAGCTCTATGAGCATTAAAATGCACATCAGTAAAAAGTTGTTTGAGCTTGTGGCTAAAAGCTGTTTTCACCAGCGTTTGACAGCAATCTTGAAGCAAAGACCTCTGAGCTGCTCTAGTGTGAGACTTCAGCCATGGTCCTGATCACCTGTTGTCACTAAACATTTCTTAGTACATTTCACAGCAGGAAGTTTATTAACCCTGGTGTTCACATGAAGTTCAGTTTGGATAATTACATTGTGGCTAGATGAAGGGTTACACCACAGTACTTTCTGGTGGAATCTCTTCTCCTCTTCATCCTAAACCATGGTAAGGTAGTTGCGGTATTTAAGAATGCTTAATCTGTGTCAGTAAAGCTAAGGCCCACAATTAGCCAGGTTGCTGCACCTTGCCAGGCTGGTGCAGCATTGCTGGATAAAGCTGCAGTGGTGTGTGCTGGGGTGGGAAATGGGCTGTCTGGTGAGAGTGGGCACAGTCGAGTGTATCTTGTGCCTTTTGTTGAGCTGTCACACTTCCCTTTGCCTCTTCTTCGGAAATTACTCATCATTTGTACCTCTGAGGGATTCAGTCATAAATCTCTCTGGGTGTGCCCAAGTGGGAGAAAAATATTCTTCAGCTTTTGCCACTTCCTCATTTCAAGTTTTAGTCTTATGACTTGCCTCAGTACCTGAGGCTGTGCAGTTTGCTGATCCGCATCCTGCGTTCACCAAAACATCTGTGACCACATTCAGGCACCTCATTCACAACAGGGACATGTGGTCATTTCTGAAAACTGATGGTGAACATCTTTGATTTTGCAAAATCAAAGGCCTGCTTCCACTGTGATATGTGGTGACTCAGAGAGAAGAGCTGGGTGATTTTGTAGTTTCATAGCAGGAAGCCAGACTACTTCTCTTTCTGAAAGAGTGCTTGTGTCTACTTAATTGCTAAATCTGTAATAGCTCCGGAATATTGGCAGTCTTATGAAAGAGAGAAGTATGGGAGTGGGCCATTTAGCACAGTTGCCCCCTTGATTTTAGCATACTCCACTTCTCTTTATTTGTTCTCATTTCATCTGAAGCCTCCAGTTGCCTCCCTCCCTGGAGGGCATGGCAATCAGTGCACATTGGTGCCACTGGATGCAGTAGCCATCTGATAGACATTGTCCTAACCATGTGTGTCCTCACCTGCCTCAAAATCCTCCTTTCTACTGCCTTTTTGGTGACAGGCTTCTTTGAGAGAATGATTAAAACCACCGGAAAATACAGCTGTTTGTCCTTCTTCAAACCAGTCTAATGAAAGGTGTCCCTTCCCATGGTGGGAACTAGATGGTTTTTAAGGTCCCTCCCAACCCAAACCCTTCTGTGATTCTACGTCCTAAACAGATCCCACTGCTTGGAAGCCAAGCAACTGACGACTAAAAAAACTTGCTTTGGAGTTGTGTCTGTACCAGGCAAATAAATGGTCACCAGACTCAGGGGTGTAAATCTGTGCATTTAGTGTGTTGTGTGAAAACTGTGCTACATGGCCTACTCCCCTGCCCCCCCACCCCCCCCCAAAAAAAAAATTAGCAAAACCAGAACAAAAAAACACACCTTTCATTTGCAGCTGGAGAAATGAAAAGTCAAAGGGTCTGATGCTAAATTAAGTAAGAAGAACCACTCAGTGCCTATTTAAAAGAGAGTTATCAAATGCAGTACGTCAAGAGAGCAGAATCTGAAGCAAAGTCTATATTTTTGCCATATAAAGAAATTTTCTGGCTGGGTATAGGTTGACTGTGATATTACCATGTTTTCTGCATTCTAACATTTTCTGTTCAGGAATTGACAAATAGAGTGGATTTGATAGAGGGCACTGGAAGTGGAACAGTCTGTAACCCACACTGCTGAATCCCTTGCTATCTGATTCACATCACAGCATTTTCTTTAAACAGAGATTACAAGAGAAAAGCAAAGAAAGACAACTTCCTCATTTGAATTTCAAGTGTAATACAGTGGGTAGCAGAAGTTAATAACACACATTTTACAGCACTAATAGCATGACAAACATGTCAATGCCTTTTCAGAATTGTTTTTCCCCTTAGCATCTATCCCTCTTTCCTTGCCTTCAGGTGCATCAGCACTTCTTCCAGATTTTTCTTTTTTTCCATATTTTATCAAATTAATATCCCCTCTTCCCTCCTTATCACTGCCCTTCCTAATCCCTGGCTGCAGTTATCCATCCAAACAGTCTGTCAGATGCATTTTGTTTCTCCTCTCTGAGACGAAGAAAGGCTCTGTTTTCTTTGTTTTTTTGCTCTTCTCTCTCTGGCTGTACAGATAACACTGAAAGCCAAAATCATTGAATAGTTCAAAGGAGATCTTGTACAAACAACTCTCAGATATATATTCGTGGATATTTCTTCTATAATTGCCTTAAAGTCATGTTATCCTTTCACTTTTCTAGCCTTTCACCAGATATTTTAACTGTTATTCCCTTTGAGTCAGAGCAGATTTGTGGGCCACAGGCAAACACTGGGCTGGGGAGAGAAAAGGGAATGTTATGACTGGGTGTGCTTGCCAGAAGCCACTGTGGAATTTATCCAGCAAAACCAAGTTTAGAGGCCAATGTGTCTCAAGTTGGGGAATGCTCAAGGACTATTTTTAGTGTGTAAGTTTAATGCCACATCTGAAAAGACATAAATGAAAAAGTATTTCTGAGAATCTAGAATCTTGCATGCAAACAAAATCCTAATACAGTTTTCCATCAGCTTCCAGGGACCAGAATTCTTGAATTCTGAAGTTCAGACACTTAGCTACACGTATACTCATCTGCTGCCTGATAACACTCACAATTAAAGCGCTTTTTTCAACAACAGCAGCACTTAAGTGCTATAAAAAAATATATTCTATTTCATGATAAAAAGGTAAGCCAAGATAGATGTAAACGGCAGAATACATTAGTTCTGATACTGTTTAAACTTCAAATACCAGCTCAGTCTTTTCTCTTTCATAAGACTGCCAATATTCCGGAGCTATTACAGATTTAGCAATTAAGTAGACACAAGCACTCTTTCAGAAAGAGAAGTAGTCTGGCTTCCTGCTATGAAACTACAAAATCACCCAGCTCTTCTCTCTGAGTCACCACATATCACAGTGGAAGCAGGCCTTTGATTTTGCAAAATCAAAGATGTTCACCATCAGTTTTCAGAAATGACCACATGTCCCTGTTGTGAATGAGGTGCCTGAATGTGGTCACAGATGTTTTGGTGAACGCAGGATGCGGATCAGCAAACTGCACAGCCTCAGGTACTGAGGCAAGTCATAAGACTAAAACTTGAAATGAGGAAGTGGCAAAAGCTGAAGAATATTTTTCTCCCACTTGGGCACACCCAGAGAGATTTATGACTGAATCCCTCAGAGGTACAAATGATGAGTAATTTCCGAAGAAGAGGCAAAGGGAAGTGTGACAGCTCAACAAAAGGCACAAGATACACTCGACTGTGCCCACTCTCACCAGACAGCCCATTTCCCACCCCAGCACACACCACTGCAGCTTTATCCAGCAATGCTGCACCAGCCTGGCAAGGTGCAGCAACCTGGCTAATTGTGGGCCTTAGCTTTACTGACACAGATTAAGCATTCTTAAATACCGCAACTACCTTACCATGGTTTAGGATGAAGAGGAGAAGAGATTCCACCAGAAAGTACTGTGGTGTAACCCTTCATCTAGCCACAATGTAATTATCCAAACTGAACTTCATGTGAACACCAGGGTTAATAAACTTCCTGCTGTGAAATGTACTAAGAAATGTTTAGTGACAACAGGTGATCAGGACCATGGCTGAAGTCTCACACTAGAGCAGCTCAGAGGTCTTTGCTTCAAGATTGCTGTCAAACGCTGGTGAAAACAGCTTTTAGCCACAAGCTCAAACAACTTTTTACTGATGTGCATTTTAATGCTCATAGAGCTGCCAAGGTATTTTAGCAGTGAAATACCAGGAGCACCATGGGATTAGGAGTTTGCATCTGTGCCATGCATCTATTCCAAAGAGAAAACAATCTTAAGTGAAAATTCAGGACAACTGTCTTGACATTACCCTATGTGCCAGCATTTCTGCATGTAACCCAGTCTTCAGGACAATGAACTGCTTTTTCTACAAGAGCAGGAGGTCATACTCAGCGTGAGGTGAGTTGTCATGCTCACTGCAAGGTGCAAATTGCATTCAGGCCAAAACCTGCATTATATTTAGGATGTTAAAACTGCCTTCAGAGTAGCTACTGCACTTTTTTCATTTTGTGATCTATTTGGAGGGATGAAAGAATTGCCCCTGTACAAGAGTACTATCTGAATTGTATTACATATTGTCGTGTTCCACTATGGGGAACTTCACGGAGTTCTTATAAAACTTCTGGTCTAGGATGAAATTAAGTCAAATGAGACCATATTGTGTCTGAGAACCATTTATTGGCAACATAAAGTGAGTTGCCCTATGGTAGAAGAGTAACAAAGGCAGGGAAGGAGGACAGACTATGCAAAAGACTTGGGGGAGAGAGGGAGAGCAAGGAGACAGGGAGGCAAAGCGAGTGCCAGCCCCAGAAGGTCAGGGATGCCCCCAGGGTCCCAGCGGCAGCAGTGTGTGCTCGCTGCCTGGCAGGGAGCCCGCCCAGCTCCCGGAGCGGCTCCTGGCACAGCTCGGGGCCGCGGGAGGCGGGCAGAGGCCGTGGGCGCTCGGGCAAAGCTGCAGCACCCTGGACAGGGCCGCGGCGGGGATCCCGAGCGGCGGGATCGGTGCGGGAAAGCGGGAGCAGCGGGAGCGCAGGCACGGGGCAGGGCACGGGCACAGCACAGGCAGGCAGGACAGACGGCGGCTGGGACAGACGGAGGGACAGGCAGGACACAGGGATGCGTGAGGCTCGGAGCTCAGCCGGTGCTCTGCGGAGCGCCCAGCAACAGGGAGGGCGAGTAAGGGAGGGCTAGCAAGGGCCAGCGAGGGCAGAAGAGCCAAAGAGCAGGCTGGGGCCAGGGAAAAAGGACAAAAACCAGGCTAGAACCAGGGCCAGAAGCTCAAAAGGTCCCAGAGCTTGTGGCACATTTACGTCTTATGTCCCCTGGCTCCTCCCAAGCTCTTCCCACTGACAGGAGACCCTTGGCCCAGTCTGATGTTCCACTGCACCCCATGGATGGAGATATTTGGCCATCCAATTGGAGAAACCAATCCTCTTTGAGGGCACAGTGTCCTTGGTGTTCCCCTGCTGACTGCCTGTCCCATGTGAGGTGGGAAATGATTGCCAGGCAAAGTCACCCCAGAAACAAGCCTTTCTCCCATCTTCTTCCAGCTGCCTCCCGCAAGTGGCACATGTGCACCCCCTCTCCCACATGCTTCTGACACTGCAGAAACGGATCAGAATTGAGCTGGCTCCTCACACATATTCCAGATGTTTTAAATGAAGGCAGAAACGTTCAAGGTCAAGAAACTAGAGATGGGATCTTTAGAATCACATGTCCATCCTCCTGTGGAGAGCTCCCAAGAGGGGCACACAGCAACAGCTGGGAAGCCGCCCTCCCACTCTCCTCAGCCCAGCAGCACTTGGCGAGAGAGAGAAATGCCAACAACCTGGGCCTGCCCTGCCTTCCCAGTCAACTGTGCAAGCTGAGCAGAAATCTTAAAAAGGTTTTGATCTTGTTCCAACACCCTTTCCCCCAGCCCCATGCAGGGCAGAGAAGCCAAACCAACCCATCTCCTGCATGCCTCTGCTAAGCCTCACAAGCCCTTTGTTGTGCTTCCGACTGTGGTGCCTGTAGCCTCATGTTTTTACTTTGGAGACTTGCCTCATAACTGCCCTCTGTACAGTTCTAGCGCTCCTTTAAAGAGCTTCTTCATCCGCAGTAAGTGTTTTTATAAACCCAAAATTGTATTTTTCATAAGCATATTCCAGTTTTCACATCAGCACTATGATGTGACCCCTCATCCTTGATATCTAGTGCAACTGAAGGACAAAAGGGATCTTCACACTTTATCGAAGTGTGCTCTTCTCACTGCTTTTCTTTGTTTCTAAATCTATTTACTGAAAAAGTCCCTGTCATGTTACAATGTCAATTGCTTAGTGATAGACATCACCAAAAATCAAAATCACATTTGCCCCAAAATGTGGATGTTTGTGTTCAGAAACATGAAGTCTAACAACATTTGATCTCTGCCTGGGAGCAGGAAAGAGAAATGATAAAACTTGTATTTTAAACATTGAGTCTTTGTCTTACAGTCAGTTTTTCTTTCAGCAGCTGGTCTTAGCAGAATTGTCTCTGCACAGCTTTGTGGCCCAAAGCCACCCAAAACAGAGTGGAAATGAAGCAGTTGTGTGTACGTCTCTGCCTCTCCTGCCCCGTGCTGAGGGGGCTTTGAAGCAAAAGGAGGAAAGGTGTGCATGCAAAATGGGGTCAAGTGCAGTCACCATTCAGAAAACTGGGGCTGAACATCATCTAGGTCACTGAGCACAAAAACAAATTCCAGCCATACACAAATCTCATTTCATCAGTGTACAGAGTGCACCTCACCTCAATGAAGCTCAGCCATGACAGAGGTTGTTCTCTCATCTCTGTATTCCAGCACTTTTGGTCAAGAGAATAAAAGAAAAATGTCACCCTACTTAAAGAACTGCAAGGGGCTCACCTATAAGATGTGATTTCCCTCAGAGTAACAAGTGGTTGTTCATCAGAGTAGCTAATGCATAAATGCTGACCTTACAGCCAGACTCTCAGCCCAGAGTGGCAGTGAAGATGACGCCCAGATGTAAACACTCAGTGTTTATTAGCACAGTGTGGGGCTGAGGGACACCTGGTTCCTCCCAGGGGGAGATTCCCACACTTGAAACTCAGTTTCTAAATAAGCAGGGAAGGTACCAAACCTCCATCACAGCCTCAGTGCTGCTGCTCTGCATGGGGCTTTGGTTACAATGGAATGGAGAAATGTTGGGGGACTGGAAGCAAAATTTGGCAATTTGTGCTTATTAATCCAGCGCCTTCTGCTGCTGCTGCAGGTAATGCAGGTAAAGCAACTTACAGGGATTGTATGAACTGATTGGGTATTCACACTTAAATACCTGCAAGAATTTTACTTCTACCAAAGCCTCTTTTAGAATGTGAGGTTGTCCTGGTTTGAGAGACAGGTGTCTGCCAAGGAAGGTGGGAACCTCCCTAGGGGAGGGACCCTCTTTGCTCCAAATTATTATAACTTTGGAATTATGGGACCTTTTGGCAAAGATATGGGGAAAGGAGTTACAGCTTTTCCTTATATCTGTCTATGTATACATAGATAGACAGATAGATAGATAGAGAGGTAAAACAAGGTAAGCAGTCTTGTCGACCCCATCATCATCATCATCATCATCATCAGCAGCAGCAGCAGCAGCAGCAGCAGCAGCAGCACAAAGGCCCGGCAGCCCCTCTTGGCCCCTCCGGTGCAGTGCCGGGCCCGGCCAGCAGGGGCGCTGGTGGCTCCCGGCCGGGCAGGGCGGGTGCGATGATTCCCCCGCGCCTGCAGGGGGCGCTGTGGCGCCAGCTCGGCCGCCTCTCCACACGGCCATGGCGGCTCTGGCGGTGTCAGGGAGAGAGGAGAGAAGCGGCTTTCCTTTGCAAAGCCACGGCAAGGAGCCGATCTCAGTGCCCCTCCGGGTCTGTCATGGACTACAGCAGGAACCTTGGAGCAGCAGGCTGGAACAGCAGAGGCGAGCACACCCGGGGTGGCAAATAAACTGTAGCAAAGACTGTGGAGCTGCCAGAAGCCACGAGGTGTCCAGTCGGACATGGAATCAACATCCCATGGTTAAAGTGTAGTTAACATCCCAAAGCCCAAAGCAGCACCAGAAAACAGCAGGGTGGGACAGTGTCAGATGGGCCCCCACAGGCCGCTGCTGCACACAGCCGGGATATTCTCCCTCTGGAAATGGGGAGAGGGTAGGAGTCCCGGGTTTTCCCCTGAGGCACCTGAGCAGTTCCTGAGGATCCTTCTCAATGAGGTTGGGTGTTGAAAATGTCCCAGTTCAAAGGTTGCTCTTATGAGCAAAGGCTCATCCCCAGCAGGAGAAGCAGTCAAGGGCTGATCTCCGCATGTCAGCGAACTGCGAATTCTGCCCTGCAGCAGCACCAGCCCGACCTTTCCCCTCCAGTCCTGAGAGCCAGAGAGAGCGAGGGATGAGCCCAGCCTCCACTGCCCAGCCAAAATCTCGTGGTGTTTCTGCCTTTCCCAAGAGAAAGCCCCACAGCTAAGAGACTGCAGCCAGCTGCAACCTTCCCCGCGCCTTGGCCACATCCATTGTCTCTCTTAAGTATCCATAGGCAACAAATGCGATAAAAATTCCTTAAGAGAAAAGAAAAAAGGAATAAAGCCTTACCCCACAACAGACATATATATTTATTTAAAAGCCATTTATGACAATGACTGGGATTTGCTCATCCACAAGCCTGTGCTTCTCTTCCTTACAAATACAGAAATGGGCAGAAGAAGCAAGAGCATGGGTAATTGTAAACAAAGGTTGAGTCTTTGTAAATCACCATCACTTCACCAGTGACAAATCTGTTTGTTGTCATGAGCCTTTCCTCCCTCTCTTAAGTTGTGCTGTTGTGCTGCTGCTCTCTGTCCTGTTTGTTACTGGTCTGTGTAGCCAGTCAGGGAAGTGGCTCTCAGGGCAAAACTTTGGTACCTGGCCCAAGGACAGTACATCCAGCTGGTAAACAGTCCCTTTCAGCCACAAGGTTGACAGGAATGGAAACAAAATGTTGTCATGTGTGGAAATAACCACACTGGAGTTTGCTGATGTGGAACACACTCCAGCAGTGGCTGGGATTTTCCCTCCTGTTAAGAAGCTGGGAGATTCCTCTCAGACTTTTTTAAGGTTATGTTAGCCAAGGAACGACACTCACTTTTGAAATTTCTGTGGTTTATTAAACCTTAACAAAAATACAACAAAGGGCTGAATAATGAAAAATTACGGTGCTGGGACTCTCTGTGACCAGCAGCCACATGCTCATCTACAAAATGGGTGCTCTGCCTTTTATACCCTTAGTGCCCCCCAAAGTTTTGTTAGTAAATTCCTTCTCTGCACTCCATTGGTGGAGATCACTTTTGTACATCTTGGATGGAGGCCAGGCTTTGCCATGTCATGCCTCTTAGTAACAAGCCAGCCCTCCCCAAGTGACTACCAAGGCTATTACAAGGAGGAGGGGAAAGAGGACTATGAGAGGACATATTCTCATAACATACACATAATATCTATCTATCTCTTAATTGTGAGAGCCAACTATCCCATTATTCTCCTACAACAGGTTATCATTGGTGGGGAAAGTCTGGTGTGACTTTTGCTTTGTGCCCTGTGACTTCTCAGAGCTTTCAGGACCTGCTTTGTGGGGAAGCTCCAGGGGAAATTGCAGGGTGCTGTATGGATTTAGGGTGATCTGACCCTTCTGGGAATGGCAAGAAATAAGGTAGGCAGAAAAGAGGTGTTTGAAGGGGAACCAGCTTTCTGGTTTAATGTGTCTATAAAAGCCACCCATATAAACAGGAGTGATTTTCCAACTCAGAGGAGTTAGCATGTTTTTTTAACCTATCTCTTTCATATGTGAAGAAATCTGGATTTTTCTGTAGTTTCTTTCTGCCTTTGGCTTTGAAAGAATGGTAGATTTTCACTTGGGGGTTGAATGCAGTGCAGGCTGTCCTGGTGAAGTCCTCAGCTGAAGTAATGAGTTGATGCAGCTCCCATGAATTAAGGTAAAGTCCCTGCTGCATATTTGCCTCTTGAGCTTTATACTATTGTTCAGCATCCTCCAAAATATTCATACTTCTGCGACAGGAGGGCACCAGTAGTGCAAAAGCCATGCATTGAATAGATTGAAGAAATTGAGATCTACTATATTTCAGGAGAAACAGATCCTTAGAATGGGGTGGGTTTTTTAGCAGAACCTAATGTACATCAGGTTCATTTTTCTCATAAAAATTGGAGGGAATCTCCAATGTGCTGGGGTCATAAATAAATTTTCAAGTAAGGTGTTTTAAATGTTAACACTGATGTTAGGGTTATTTCTATTTGTGGTTTTACTCAGCCCTGGAGATGTAATACTTAATATTGTCAGAGCAAGAGCTTGGAGTCCATCTCAAGTCTGCTTTTCTTTCTTCATATTTTGTGGTATTTGTTTTGTTTTTTAAAAATTCCTGTTTGTTTCACCCTGCATTGGCAATTAATGTGACTCTCGTTAAAATTGGAGTATGATGACTTCTTCTAGTGTGCAAGATGTGGGTCAGTTTCAAATCCTCAGAGAAAACTTGTCATGATATGTAACAGGCTTCACTTATCTGAGCAAAAATTACTCATTTAAACCACTGTCAATGCGATGACTCAGGCTCTGTTAGCAAGCTAAGAAGGTGATGATCAGACATGTAGATGTATTCAGATTTATTAGGAGATGTCTCTTTAGGCGTCTGCCTTCAGATGTTATAACTAAGAGTCTAACAGAGAGCACCTAGCACAGAGGTATGTAGTCAGCCTTTTACTGTATTTGACAAAAATGAAGAAAATAAATATGTTATTAATTTAGAGTAATTAATTTATTATACTAGACTATATCTTTGGCATGTGTTGTTGTTATGTGCTCAAATTTGACCACCTCAACTTACAGCTTTGGCAAATACAGGGTCGTCTTTAGCGCTTTAGTGTAATACTTTGAGCTTAGAAAAGCTTTTATGAAAGTGGTGCAAAATACTTTTTGCCTTTTTTTTTTTTTTTTTTCTACAAGAAATAAGAACAACATAAAAATCAGGTTCTGGTCTTTCCCTGAATATTAGTATCCCAGTCCCTGTGGCAGCACTGTGAACTGGCATGGAAACAGGCAAAGGGCTCCTGCTGCAGCAGAGAAATGAAGCAACTCTGCATCTCAGAACGCCACATGGATGTCTCACAGACCCTCTGGCACAGTCTCCACCAAACCTGTGCTTTCTTAAAACCTTGGAAAGATCTACAGACTCCTCCATCCTTCAGCCACACTTGGGAACATCCCAGTCTTTTTAGTGCTAAATTGCAAACAGCGTGGCCCCTTCACAGCCCATCTGGCCTCACCTGCAGAAGCTGCAGCAAGATAGGCTGATGTTCTCCTCCCATCCTATGACCTTTTGTGAGCTTTTAGAATATTTCAGAAGAACAGAATTTGTTACATCTGCCACAACAACAACAACAACAACAGCAAAAGCAGTTGCCTCCTTTGATGGCCCTGCAGACAGATGCTTCAAAGGAAGAAGGTCAATATTTAATTGACTGCGTGCTTTGAATTTTACTCTTCAGTGGAAAACAAGGATGCAGCACTTACACCCACAAGGAGAAATGTGGCTAGGGTTCATTTTCAGCTACTATTAATGTTTTCCTGAGGAAGTGCAGGCTTCCTGTAAACTTGTTAAGAGGCAAAACTACTCTGGTTTTTAACACTATGCTTTAATATTTTCTACAATGAATAGAGATAGTGCAACACTTCAGATTTATCTTCTGCATTTTGTGACTTCCAATATTTGTGTTATATCTTATGTTATATGTTCACTTGTGCTGAGTCCATTCCTCTATGGGTCCTGCAGAAGTCATTAGGAATATTCAGGGGAAACAGATCTGTGCTACAAAATTGTGTTGCTCCAAGTTTTGTTATCAGGTAGCAGTTATCAGATGTATGCATCAGTGACACAGTGACATCAGGATGCTAATGTTGATCACATATCATCTTGTAGCCTGACCCCTGTAGCAGGATTCTGGATTCTCTGATAGAAAAAGCAGAGACTTCCTTTCCATGCTTTGATACAAAATCATGGAACACTGAAGTGTGTTGTCCAATATTGGATTAGCACGAAAGTATTTGTAATACTAAGGAAAAACAGGTCATGTAATTGCTTTTCCCCCTTCTCAGTGTTTTTGCAGCCCAGATTTTTTGCAAAGGATAAATCTTACAGCTCCTTTTATGCTTCATTTTTTTCTTCTATCAGCAGGAATCCAATCCCTTGCAAAGAGACATTTTGTTTTTTTCACCCTCTCTCATTATTTTTAAAAGAGTAAGTTACTTTTCCTTTCTATTCTTTGTTACATGCTTTGCATGGAAAAATTATTTTCCAAGAGTTTAGAATTAAGATAATGCCTAGTGCCTCTGGATTTACCTAATATTAGTAGTCCCACATTTGTGAAATGAAAAAAAATCAGAAATTAGTGAGAATTGCAACTTTCAATTAAGAATGAGCATGAAAGGGAAGAGAAATTAACATCTCTGACATTTGTCTTTCCTGACTGCTCTTTGTTATTTGGTTGGCTGCAGACCTGTGTTGTTTCTGAGAGCTCCAGGCTCTCTCAGGTGGGTTGACGTTACCCTTGGCACTGGCCTTCCTCTCTCCCCTGCTGTGTGCTTGAAAGTACATGTGGCCCAGTTCATATGGAACACCGTGGTGTGGGGCAAGGTGTGGGTGGTTTGCCCCCAAGTGTGAAAGGGAAAATTCCTGGGTTTTGGATCCTGGTGTTTTGTTGTATGACCTTCTCTTGTGGCAACCCAGCTTCAGAGCCCTCTTCTTGAAAGCTACTGATTGTCTCTGTCAAAGCCCATGCCTCTCAGCCTTCCCTGAGATGCCTTCAGCAGTGTTCCCATGATGGGAGATGATGCAGCTTGCCAGATCTGTCCTTACCTGCCTCTATTCCCCCCCATCATGATGAGATACTCCTGGATTTCTTTTCTCTCCCTTCTCCAGGTAGGAGGATAATATGTAGGGGGTACTTTCAGATGGAGCATCAGTGAACTTGGAAGTGCTAGGTTTACAGCTGGATTCAATGTTCTTAAGGATCTTCTCCAACCTAAATGATTTTACAGCCTATTTGCTTTGGCGTCACCTCAGCCCACTCATGGCAGCACAGGAGCCTGTGGGCATCGTCCACTCACAGCTACCTGTCAGGCCTGGCCTTTTTGTAACTGTGCAACAGTGAGTTCTCAAGCCAATGTCCTTTCTGTTTGACAGCAGAAGTGTCGAAGAGGGCTGTCTTCTTGTGACAAAATGACATAGTAGCTCAAATGACCAGAAAGGAGGAACCTCTCCACAGATGACACTGTGCATCACCCATCCAGACTGTCTGATGCTGCAGGAATGTGGGGTTCCAGTGTGGCAAGGGCCATGACAACTTCTCGTTATCTATTTTTTTTTTCTGTTCAGTCTTTTAAAACTAGCTATTTCACTTAGCCACTTGTTGTTAGACTTTCTTGCTAAGACCTTGCTAAAAAGGAGCCCTGTGGCATCTCTCTCCTACCTCACCCCCAGTGCAGAAGACCTGGGGAATGAAATGCCAGATAGTAGATGGGCAAGGAGTCATGGCACACCCGAATCATAATAGAGTGACTCCAGTTGCTCTGATGACAGGCAAGGCAGAATTCATCCACTATTCTCTGCAGACACACAGCTGTGACTGCTGTGGGATGCCGGTGATCGTTTCCTGTTAGCTGAGGGCATGTGTCTTTTAAGGAGATAACATTATAAAATTCAAAAATGTGGTTTTTCTGACTTGATCTGAAATTGTAAGGATCTATATATAAATCTCTAGTGATAAAACCTGTGTGTTATGTTGACAAAGCTACACAGACTGAAGGTTGAAGGGTTAGAACTTGATCAATCGTAAGAATGAATAATTTTTAAATATCATCCAATAAAGGGTTGATCCTAGGTGCTTGGTAGGTTTTTCTACATGTGTTCATGACATGCATACAGCATTTCTTGTATTTCCAGCTATAAATAAAATGAAAATTTGTGCAGAATGTTTTTTTTTAAATGTGTTCTTATTTCTTCTTTCACTGCCTATCTGTCACATAAATATTTCCTGGTTTGTAAAAGCATGGAGATATTTTTAGATCTCTCCCTCCAACAAGAATGTGAGGTCAGCATGGTGTTTATATTGTTCCACCAAATCAGTGTGATGTTACACACTGAGATGTGGGGAGTTTTCTTCCCCTTTCTGTGTTACTGCCTTGCATTCAGACTTCAAAACAATGCAAAATGTCCAAAATACAAGGAGAAAGTTACAGTTCTCTCATCTTGGTAGGATTTTCTCACTGAAATAATTGTTCGCTTAAATTTTAGAACAAGCACCACTAGAAAGGGCCAGTAGCTACTTTTTGATGTCAGATTCTATTCCATAACCTCTTATGTGATTTTGCAAACGTATCAAATTTTGCTCCAACTTTGCCAATGATCAAGGCTCTAAATTTAAACCCTTGTTTTAAATGTTTATAGACCTTGACTAGATCTGTGCTAACTATTTATTTGGTTTTGCTGAGATTGTCTCAGTTCTGATGAGATCAGAGTTGTGCTTGAAAGCCAGTATCTAATGCCAAGTTTTGTTATTAAGATTCTCATGGCATTTTGTAGCCTACAAACTCCATTTGCTCAAGTATAGAAAATTTCATACCCCATCCTCTCGTTGCCATTGATTAGAGCAATTTTAGACTTGTGAGAGTATTTGGGTATCATTTTGGATCTGGCATAACTTAGGTTTGCCCACATGTTGAACTCAAGAAGATGAGATTGGTTCTTTCAGGACTCTAGGAGTGTTTTTTCATGATATTGATGCAGAAAGCAAGTTATGGTACTAGCAAGTAGCATAATGAGGGTACAAATGTTTTAGCAATAATATTCAATATACTGTTTGGTGGGATTGGAACTTTTTCTTCACTTCTTATTCCACAAATAAACTAATCTTGCAAGCAGGGACAGCAAATGAAACTTAGAAAAATTTAATTCTTTACTGGACCATGCTGCATCACGGACTGCCATCTTTTTTCTTAGCTCTCATAGCAGACTACCCCAATAAAATTGCTGCTCTCAGAACAGACAGAATGAATATATTTCACAGAACTTATGTTGGCAAGACGAGACTGCTGAGGTGACGGTACCCTCAGTTTTGGTAATTTATGCATAATTTTATGTTCTATACAATGAGAATTTCAGCACCACCAGACTGGCAGATAAATATCTAGAAATAGTAAAGTGACATCCATATATGTGTGGGAACATGCATGTCCTCCTTACAAAAGAGACCTCTAGAAAGGCAACATAGAGACAAAAATAAGGTGATGCTGTCTTGAAGGAACTTTGCCTTCTTCCCGTGTTCCAATTAAAATCTTGTTGTTCTGACCCTGTGTAAGTTGGGTCAGAATATGTTGCACTTTATTTTGAAGGGCAAAGTTGAGGCAATATAGCCGCAGTTTTGAGCACCAGTTCTCTGGTTTTGCTCAGACCTGGTTAAATGAGGCGCTCCCAGGGACGTAGAAAAGCTGATCTGGGAGCAATGTCTGCTGAGTGGCCCAACTTCTGTTGGAAAAAGGTGAAGAAAGCTTTGAAAAGTCATTATTTTTATTATTTTCTGTAATTTGCACAAGATTGTATCGAAGTATAAGACTGAAACAACTTCATTAATCTTCTTACCTGCTACAATTTCAGCATGAGGTGGGGAGGGCAGTTGGTTGTTTCCATTTGGCAAGTTTTACTTTTTTCTTTTCATCTAGGAATTCCAACAACAACAACATTGTTGCCCGTTTGTTCTTTGAGTTCAATGACTCAGTTATGAGGCGGGAGAAGAAAATGTTCATCGCAAGTGAATTGCTCTGCAAAGTACAGGCAAAATGATGCTATCACCTAATTACATACTTTCAAGGTAATCTTCTCAGCCTTTCTTGGTTAGTCTTCTGAGGCACAGGGCCAAGTGTGACCTTGAGATCCATCACTTGAGAGTGCCACTGACTCCTGTAGTGCACTTCCAGCTCTCTGAGCTTTGTATGGCTTTCAAGAAACAAAGCTTGTCCAGGGCAAGTAACAGACATGTATTTCTGTTTTTTTCACTGTTGGGAGCACATAAGAAAGGACTGCATGCTCCCCAAACTATTATTCAACAATAGAAATAAAAAAAGCTGAGGTGGATATGAATCATCTGTTTGCTTTCAAAATCCAAAAATACTTAAGAACTGTTGTAATTGCAGTATTCTGAAGGGGAACAGTGTTGGAAACTTGCCTTGTTGACAATCAATTAATGATGGGAAAAAGAAAAGATAAAGGGTTTCTAGGCTATCAGCACTGTGACTTTTTAATGAAGAACTATGAACACAGACATACACGTATGCACAGACACCTTCACAATGCTCCAGGCAAATGATTATTAAAATTAACAGCTTTAATAGCTGTGGCTGCTGGTACACAGACAATTTTAAGTGTTTCCCCTGAAAGTTAAGCTAGCTTTTACTGAGACTCCCCCCAACATCCACAAATATTTTAAATGTTTTTGACATTTTGGAGACAACAGTAATGTTTTACAGAAGATAATACCAGACCAGATACAGTAAAGCATTATGAAGAAGTTATTTTGGGAGGTTTGGGGAGAGAAGAGGATAGAATTGAGTCACAGCTGTGAAGCACATGGGAGCACAGAGCAGCCTGACCTCGAGGGGAGGAGGTGCCAGAGGGCAGAGCCCTGCAGAGAGGAGCCTGCTGGAGCTGGCAGGTGAGCAGTGGGTGATCTCCCCTTATGGGGACACTGAGCAAGCACATTGCTGAAGTGGCAGCCTGCGAGAGGTCACTCAGTGAGAATTACCATGTAAGGAAATACTGTGTCCTAGAGAAGTCTATAAAACCAGCTCCTTTCTTTGAATAAACTATTGAGATTCCTTGCTGGTCTGAGTCTGTGCCTCAGTCATTATTACAAAGAGGAGATGTCATATTTTTGTGTACCCCATAGGAACTGGTGCAGTCTTAACATGCAGCGGAGGGCGGTGAGAGGAAACATTTGCCACCTTCTCACTTGTGCCTCCTGCCAAATTGTTTTTGCTTTCTGGGGGCATGGTTCTCTTTAATGTGGTGTAATTACTCAGGGTTCTGCCTGAAATAGGCACAAACATGTCTGGTAGTTCACTTGGCTGTTACAGTGGCCGTGTGGAATCATGAGGACCTTACAGAGTCACGGTGGTTCACAGTCATGGATGGTTTTTAGAAGGAGAAGGAAAGCTGAAGAAGAAGAAACTTGCCATAAATGTGTTCTACAGTTCTTGTGCACGGGTCAGTCTTCAGTGGATAGATTAACCATGAAGTTCTTGAAAATTCCTATTTTGAACTTTTGGTGCATTTGTGAAGCTGCATGTCTTAAACCTTTCCCCCGTGCAGAGCCTGATATTTAGGTGAAGGATTTAGTAGCTATTGGAATGGTTACTTAAAATGTATTTTATACAAATTTCATATTACGCTGGGAGAAACAGATCAGATTACATTTGTGCATATAAACCCTAGTTAAATGTTCTTTTAAACAACGCAAACCTGGGCATAACTTTTTTCTGGGTGTTTGTGTTGGTTTTTCTTTTTTCTTTTTTTCCCCAAGTGTTAATGGATTGCCTGGTTAATACTACCTGGAACTCTGCCAGTGTCAAACATAAACAACACATTACTTTTAACTAGCAAATTTATAAAGATTTACAAACTTGATAGATGGCAGCTACCAGAATTTTAAACAAATGATTCTGTTTTGAATTCTTTCTGCTCCAGAGAATTAATTTGAAAGGAATTCAGAAATAAATATGTTCATCCTATTTAATTCTTCGAGTGCTTTATCTGGCAGTTACTCTATTCAGTTTATATCCTACTTTATATTCTAATAGGCTATATGGTCTTTCTCTCTTTAAAGAGCAAACTTCAAGGGGGGAAGTTGCTTAAAGAAGTACAGTTGCAGAGATTTTCAAAATTATGAGCTTGCTGGAAGCTTCACAACTTCTTTATTCTCCTCAAAATAAATGAAAAATAATACAGAATAGCCTTAATGGATTTTTAAAGGAGTACCAAATTGAAGGGTTTAAGCACTGTGGAAGTTAAAAAATAAAATATTAATTTAAGTTATTGTCACTCCTGTCACTGCTAGGGTCTTTCATTTTTTCATGCTACACACTTCCTCCCCCCAACCAAGTAATAAACCAGTCTGAACAATGACTGAACACTGAATGAAATATATTGAGATGTGTTTAGAAAGCCATTAATGATAGTAAATTCCATTAGTGGAAGTTAAAAGGTTAAATGTTCATGCATGCAGCATCACATAAAGTAAGTGGCTTGGGAAGGGCAGAGGCTAGATTTTTATCCAGGTCCTTTCAGTCCCTTCACTTCTCAGTCCTGCCTTGCCATCCTGCTGTTAGTGTTCAGAAACACATGATCATGAGAATGATTCTATGCAGGTGCTTTTATTGAAGAGCTCTAGGTGTCAGGGGTACAGACCCAAATCTTACTCTGACATGGGTTCAGGATGAACACGTTTTTATATTCCATCGTTATATAACTTTCATGTTAATTATTAAACCTATATTGTTTACAAAGATTTCATCCAAACATGGGCTCCTTGTGGCCTTCCTCAAACTTGTAACGTAGTTTCTCATGATTCTTCTTATGATTAAACAATAATTATATTTAATTACATCTACCATCTAACAATTATATCACTTGTCATACACTGCTTACACAGGTGCAATTTCACATGATCTGGCAAACACAAAGCCTAACATTTTCAGAGTCTATTTTTAACATTTTTCCAGGGCCCTACTGAGTCTAGCTTCTTTCTAATTCCCCGAATTTTATGATTTTAAAACCTTTTACTATCACTGCTACCCCACCTCTGAAAGTGTACAGAGCCAGCTTGGATGGGGTTCTGAGCATCCAGGTGTACTGAAAGGTGTTTCTTTTTTAAAACACAAGAAAACCTGAGCTCTTTCCTATCTTTTAAATCAAGGGTGTAGGAGAATGGATTGCAAGCAACTTCACCTCTAATTAGTTGCAGCTGTATTAATTACCAAAGAGGAGGAACAGCCCTGCCCTAAAGGAGTCACAGCCATGTCCAGTAAGGATGGGTGTTATAAAAGAGTGGGTTAGCTAGCTGAGAGAAGATCTGCTGTAAGCACAGTTGGAGCCTGCAGTCAGAGTCTGCTTGGAAAGCTTGTAGTTGGAGTCTGCTGGCTCTGCTGTGAGGAGGAAGGGTCAGGTGGTTGTATTAGGTACAGGAAGGGGCTGTTCTGCATGAAGAAACAAGTGCCTCGTCCATCTCATTTCAATCTCTAATGCAAGTTCTATGGCAAAACATGGGTATTTTTTTTCTAAATCATACTGTCGAATTCATGTAAAGTGGTAAAATCTCAAGCTTTTACTATTGATAGAGAAAGAAAATCCAGATGTGTTTTTATTATGACAGAATAAAATTATTATCCATTTTCAGTCTGCAAGCTCTCGGCAGATTGACGTTACCAACATGCATGCCAACTCAGTAATAATTGTTCCAGTTCCTAATGCAAATATTGTTCCTTTGTAATCCAGTCTTAGTATTCCTTAATTTGTGTCTTCAAGATGATATTGACCACTTTGGCACACTGACATCCCCAATATTGAGCTTGTGCTTGACTGATTCTTCCCCACAAGTCATATGGGTTTCAGCCTAGAAGCCAACCCAAAGAGGTTCAGGAATGCGACCTCACACTATTCAAAGTTACTGTGTCCCTTGGCACATAGAGGAGAGTGTCCTACCTTTCTCCAATGAAGATTCTCCTCCTGCATGGGATATGCTTGGAGACTGGAATTTGCTCAGAGACAAGCTGTGAAATTTAGACTACTGGAAGATCACACAAGAAAATGTTTGTTGTTGTTCTTGTTAAAACTTTCCCAAAGAAGCTTCAGAGCATGACAGTCTCATTCTTCTATGCCCATTGTTAAAATTTTCACATTTCTCAATTTCTGGAAGCAAATGTGACTTTTGTTTTGTCATATATACGAAGATGTTAATGTTGCCTTACAACAACTTCTATTCTTGTTGCTAATACGGAAAAAAGAATTCCAATCACTTTGGTTTTTAGGTCATTGAGCAATTAAGCAAAAAAAATTGTCTTTCTAATGTTTGTTCTTAGACTTTACAGACCTTCAAAAGCTGGAGGTGGCTATTAATATTTTCTGCTATTTGTGAAAGACATCGTATCTCCCCCCATGCTTGATCTTTGTAGGACTGGATGAGGTTGTTTTCGTTTTACTTTTTTTGAGCTGGACTGATGGTGCTCTTTGAGACTTAGCAAAGAGACAGATGTGTTGTGATGACTAGCATCTCTCTTCAGACCACATCCCTTAATCTCTATAAAAAATGTGTTTTCCATGAAAAGGTATTTGTCTAATTCTTCCAAGGCCACCATCTCTTTACTGTCCTTGCTGCCACTTTGTTTTTAGTGTATGTTTTGGATCACTGATCAAAAGACTGAATGGACTAAATCAACACTTGAAAGAAGAAGGTAAATTGTTGGAGTTTTTTCATTTTCTTTTTTTTTTTTTCTTGGTGTTTTTGTGGTTTTTTTAAACTAGTATTAAAATAGGGAAAGCTTCAGTTACAGAGCATATGCTCCTCTCTGGCATCTAGTCCACAGAAGAATTGTCCTTGAATGTGCTGGTTTGACTTACCTCATATAAACTTTGCCAGTCAGCTCTCTCAAAGTGAAGCAAAACATTCATGGCAGCCTGCTGAGAGGACAGTTTCAAATCCTCTTGAGATCTTACGGCACAGCACTACTGGCTGCTGATACAAAGATTTGACAGGACAGCTCAGTTTATTGTTTTCTGGGGATTAGTATTCTATCCCTGATGACTTAACATAAGTGATAAATGCCCTTGGAAATCCTATGGCACTTTTTGAGCGGTTGAACTCAGTCTTGGCAAGGCTAGCAGCATGATGATATGATGGCTGAAGGTGCTCTAGTCATCACTGGATTTAGGGAAAATTTCAGAATAGCAATTCACATTGTCTTGAGTTCTCCCAGTTAATCCTGTAATGTGCATACTTGCTTTTGAACTTCTCCTTGCATTACTCTTCTTCTGATTCAGGTAAGGTCCCCAGTCTGTGTGCTAAGGAGAAGTCAGAAACCTGAAATTGTATGAAAAATACATAGGAACTCTTTTAGTACCATGGGCAGATATTCATAGCTAGATAAGGAATTACAGACATACTTTTTCTAGAGGGACGAGAGCAAGCAAGAGTAGAAAAGAATCCCTTGTCTGACACATTCTCCTGAGAGTGACTGGATAACCTTTGTACCAGATTGTGCCTTTAATAATGGTAACTGCATAGCTAATATTTTTCCTTTCCTGATGAACTACCTTGAGGTTTTGTTCTTGCTCACAGACAGGACAGGGTTCTGTAGCATGTACATTTTCCAAAAATGATTATTCACCAAAAGGTTTTCAGAATTAGGTATCTGTCCCATTCCTCCCCTTGGGTGGATTCTGAATCTTTTTTATGGAGAGCAAACCTACTTATAGGTAGAGGGGCTAACATCAGCTCAGGATGATGATGCTGGAATTTATTTCCATGTGCTGGTCCCTGCTTTCACTGCTGATGTCTTTTCAAGTGCATTGCAAGCAAATTCTGCTTGATTACAGGATCCTTCTGTTGCAGGAAAAAATGTCCAGAGGCAAAAGAATTATTTGTTCTTACTCCTTGGCCAGTACTGTGCACAATACTCCAGTTGCATAAAGAATGCTCTGGTTGTGTGAGGTTGTCAGGCACGGCTGATGCCTTTGCCTCCTGGCATTTCAACCCTGAGCAGAGCAAGTCCAACACACTGGGCTTGGCTGCTCTTATTGCTCTAAAACTGACAGCATCTAGGTTTCTTCTCTGTGAAAGGCATTATAAAAGCCAGATTGCTGCTGTTAATAGCAGATGTGATCTACCTCTAGCACAATGCAGGGATTTGGTTCACTAATCCATGACACTGCAGTCGCTTATGTTGTATTATTCTTCAAGTGGAAGACTAAAGCACATGATGCACTTTACATTGCATTCACTTAAATACAGGGAGTTTAACTCAAGTGAGTTTTATATATGTTAAAATATATTATCAAGGTCTATATATCTATGGATACATAGAACAAAATAGTGGAAGATATCTGTAATAATGACCAAAAAAAATATATATATATTTCTGCCACTAGTGGGAGATGAATATTATGCCCAATCCGTGGCAGTGCTCAGGTTATTTGGGGTCCTGAGCAACCTGATCTAGTGAGTGGCATCCCTGACCATGGAATGGCAACTGGAACTAGATGACTTTTAAAGTTGCTTCTAGCCTATGGTTCTCTCTATATATCACTTTTATTTCCTCAACAGAGCCTCTAATAAAGATTAGGAAGGCATTCTTCTGGGTGTTAGTATAACACAATGTGAAATTCCGCTGCTCCAAGGGACCTTAATGATCTTATCTAAACTCGTTGATGAGTGGGATCTGCTGCTGTGGAATGAATATTTTACAACAACAACAACAAAAAAAAAAAAAGGCAAGGTGTAGTTTCTCCAGAAAGAGAAATATAAGTTAAATGTATGTTAAACTAATTATGAAATTATTGTGTGAAATACTTCTCACAAATCTGAAAACATGAAAGTATTTTCTCCTGAGCTTCATAAAAAAATATTTTAGATGAGCCTTGACATTTTTCATCAGAACTGTGTATAAAATGGTCATAGAAAGGGGAAGGGAAAGCAGGAGAAAAAAAAAAAAGACATTTTCATCTTCTTTCTGCTGCTAATATTTTTAACTTTTTGAAACAGAAGGCTCTATAAAAAGGTAAAGAGTTTGCATCCATTTGGGCAAACCAAGAAGAATATGGGGTGTTTTTTTTTTTTTTTTGTGATTTGAGATGATACTGAATCAGATACACTGGTGGTTGTATCTTAATGCTTGTGAGGAGCCAATTTAGTTTTGGTTTGTCTCAATACTGATTATCAGCGGCATGTGGGGAGGGAGCGCACATGTGCCACATACAGGAGTCAATCAGAAGATAGGAGAAAGCCTTGTCTCTGGGGAGACTTCACCTCAACAGCAGCTCACGTGGGACAGGCTGTCAGGAGAAGACACTGTACTCCTCAGAGGGGCTTCTCCAGTCAGATAGCAAAAGGTCTCCACCCATGGACTGCACTGAAAGGTTGGACTGGACCAATGGTCTCCTGCTGTCAGCAGGCAGAATTTGGGAGGGGCTAGGGAGTATAAAAGCTAACTGCTGCTTACTCTCTGGCTCGCTCGTCCCTTTGCCGTGACCCCAGCCTGTCTTTTGGCTCTCCTACCTGTTGCAGCCATCCTTTATGAAAAATCCTTTCCTTAGGATTTTTCCTCCTGAGAAGCTGGGAGGCCTCAGGAACAAAATGCAAACATTGATTATCTGCTGCTGTGGAATGCAACAGGTGCATCTGTGATTGGCCCATGTTGGATGTTTGTAATTAATGGCCAGTCACAGTCCAGCTGGCTCGGACAGAGAGCCGAGCCACAAACCTTTGTTATCATTCTTTGCTATTCTATTCTTAGCTAGCCTTCTGATGAAATCCTTTCTTCTATTCTTTTACCATAGCTTTAATGTAATATATATAATAAAGTAATAAATCAAGCCTTCTGAAACATGGAGTCAAATTCTCATCTCTTCCCTCATCCTGAGACCCCTGTGAACACCGTCACACCAACCTTGCCAGCTCTTGCTTGCCCTTGTGCCTGTCCTGTCCCTCTGTGTCTCTGCATCCAGCCCTGCCTGCCTCTGAGCCAGCCCAGCACTGGGATCCTCATCTGGACCCTGCCCAGGGTTCTGGACCTTCTGCCTGAGTTGCCTGTGTCCAGCCCTGCCCACCTCTGGTCCAGCCCACTGCTGCCATCCCTGCTGTGACTGTGCCCAGGGCCCTGGACCTGCTCCTGCTCGAGTGCCCACACATTCACTGTGTGCCCACTCACCCGTCACTGGGGAGGACGTGACTTCTCTGAGAGCTGCATGCACACCCCCTCTTGTGTGGATGTTGATGGCACTCCCTGATCCTCTATTCCTTTTCTCTTTTCCTTCCTTCTTTTTTGTCTTTTCCAGTCCTCTTTCCTTTGGGTAACTCCCTTCTCTTTTTTTTTGTTAGTGATAAATGTTTTTCAGATGTCACAGTACAGCTAGTCTGTAGCTGGACAAGATAAATGTAGCCATAATGTAAATTCAGTTTGGCTCATCTAGTTCAGAAATACACAAGTCTCTGAGTGAGCAATCATAGGATAGGTTTAAACTTAAACAGAGCCCTCAGCCAATCATGTTCAATCCAGAATGCAGAGATATCACTGCTCAAGGAGCTGGGCAGTGCTGAGACCTCAACAAATCTATACCCAGGAGTTTTGTAACTCCCTATATGAGAAGGCTCTGAACAATAAAACACGCTGCTGTCACTCTGTCCCGGTGACTCGACTGGTGAATCTACCTCCAACCTATGGACAAGGTTTGCTTTGTGCGACTTAACTTTGTTCCTGACCATCTAATTCTAAAAGAACTCCTCACATTTTCCCTCAGTGGAATGTGACAACACTACAGATTCATATTTCTCCAAGGAAGAGTATTTTTGGCTTGTAAAATGCTGAAGATTTCTATTACTAAATGTTTGTTATAAAAATGATGGCTTTATAATTTATAATTTATAATTTATAATTTATAATTTATAATTTATAATTTATAATTTATAATTTTCATTGGGAAAATATAAAAATAAATATCCATCCAAAAATCATAATTCTTACCCTATAATTAATGATTTGTATACCATAAATTACAAAGGAATATGTATTCCACAATAACAGATGAAGTGCCTTGAGACAAATCTGAAATGTGTCATGTGCACGTACTGTAAAGAAGCATAGATTAATTTTGCATGCATGAAGTAATGTAGTGTCGCTGGATAAAATTAAGGTAAAGATTTAGTTTAGGCATCTTCACCTACAACATTTTCAATGAGCTGGTTTTCCATTTAAGTAAGACTGTTTTTTTCTTATCTAGGTCATATGAATTTGAAGAACACAATAAATGATTTCTTGTAATCCATGTAAACCACTTAACATACCTTGAAATGGCTGTTTTCTGGCAATACAGCAGACACATTCACTTATTTCCCACAAAATCTATAGATATGAGTTGTATTTGTGGGCAAAAAATTTCAACAGACAATATGTTAATATCCTGGTGAAAGCTCAGGAGTGTCTGCAGTAGGCACTGTATTTTGTGAAAATTGCCTGAACAGCTCATTTTCAGATGCAAATCCTTATTTGTGTCACCCATGATAGGAAACTGCACAAAGCTAGGGTTACTAGCAGTTTTTTTTTTGTTTTGTTTGTTTGTTTGTTTTTTTGTTTTTTTTTCTTTTGTATTTCTGGCAATGCCCTCTTTTTCTGGAGCTCTTTTCCAGAAGGGTTATGGGAGATTTGATGCAATTGGTTTCCTGGAAACTGTAATTCTGACCAGCGCTGCCATTCTGTGCCAAGCACACTTCCATGGCCTGGTAAGTGATCAGTCATGATGGCATGTGGTTACACCTGGTCACACGTGGCAGTGGGACGCTAGGGGACAAAGAGCTACAAGACTCTTTCCACCAAACTTTCAAAATCCTGCTCTCTATAGAAGGAGAAAAAGTTACAGCAAGAAAATAATGGATAATGTGAGCGTAAAGGAGAAAAGCAGAAGGTGAGGAGTCACCACTGTGCTCAGAAGAGCAGAAACAGAAAAATCCCGGGGAGAAAGTACAGGAAAGACTGATTTATCTGGATCGCAACTAAGCGGTTAAATTGTCTTGATAATCTAAAACAACTTGGTTGGATTATGTCTGATTGAATGACACCCACATTTTGAGATACAAGCAAGAGGTCTTTCATCCTACTTGGAATCAGTTGGTTGTAAGGATGTCTCTTGAAAGGTAGTCCCTTTTTTTCCTACTTCTATTTTCTGTCTTCTCTTTTATGAAGGCCCACCTGAGATGGCTGAATTTGTGTGTACAGTTTCCTTGGCCAAAACTAGATCCCTGGCAGCCTTCAAATCCCTTGTTTCCTGAGCTATCTCTGGTGAAGTTATTGAAATACTGACAGCTGTAAGCCTGACCTGAAGCCTCTTGCAAATGAGGTGGGTCAATATGCTTACAATCAGTATCCTAGAAATACCAGTTCAAAACCTCTTTGGCTTATGTCCTAAATCTAATTCTAAGATTTAAAACAAAGTTGTCTAGGTTTACGTATTCTA
Source organism: Melospiza georgiana (assembly GCF_028018845.1). Lineage (NCBI taxonomy): Eukaryota > Metazoa > Chordata > Aves > Passeriformes > Passerellidae > Melospiza > Melospiza georgiana. The sequence goes on along the minus strand of NC_080434.1, from coordinate 41,609,726 downwards.
AACAAATTCCATTATAAATTATAAATTATATAGATGTGAGTTTAAATGATGCGACTTCAGGTATAACTGAAATGAACTCTGAGCTTAAAAGATACTACAAATGCCTTTAAAGGTATTCTTTAAAGGTACTTAATCTGAGGTTAAAAGGTGCTACAAAAGGTACTACCCATAACCTTCATTCTGCTCTTTGGTGGCAAATGGAGAATCCACAATATGCTTGTCATACAGCAAGTGCTGTGATCCTTTAAAGAACTTGCAATCAAAGGAGCACAGTAAAACAATTGCCCAGTAACACCTGTGCCTGGGTCTCTGTGGAAAGGGGAAGCTTCTGGATCAGTTCACCCACCCAACAGCATCATCTGACAGCATCCAGGACAATAAGTATGAGCTGGTATGTAGAGCACTGATCATGTTTTTAAAATGCCCACTCTGAATGGTAAGCAGTTTTGTATACCGTATTACCTATGCCCATTTCTTCATCCATCCCTGGAGATGGGATGGGGCTCTGAGCAACCTGGTCTAGAGGAAGGTGTCCCTGCCTAGGCAGGGGGATTGGAACTAGATAATTTTTAAGGTTCCTTCCAACCCAAACCATTCTATCTCCAGCCTGCATTTGATTTTCTTTTCATCATCATCACAAGATATATTTTGCAGATATTTGTTTGTGGATATACAGTTTAGGAAACCTTTCCCCCACAAGAAATTAATCTACTGAATACTCTTAAAACGTATAGTCAAGCATCTGAAAAGCAGAGTGATTTGTTCTGAGTTATTTATTAGAGGAACTGATAGAGTGCAAGTGAAGCATTTTAGATTAAGTGATTTCTTTATCACTGAAATGTGAATGAAGTACAGCTTGTTGCACTTGAGTTCTGTATCCAGTTGTTAGCTAGAATTAGAATTAGTGTTTGTTATTGGATATTATTGAAGAGCAGAAGGAATGGTTTTAAAAAAAATCTGTTTTTCCTGCAGATATCCATACCAAGCTTCAGTACTGCAACAATATTCTCAGACATGGGTGTAGTACCTGAAAATATGCCTTGGTCTAGGGAACAAGTGAAGATTAACTCATTGACATCAAGCTGGTTGGGAACCAAGCTACAAGGCCCATGAAAGGTCTAGAAAGCATCCTTGGCATTTGCATTTCTAGTAGCTAAAGTGACGTAGATCAAGGAGCAGAGGAAACCACAAGATAAATCAGAGGAAGGAATGGAGTGGTGAGAAAAGTGTAGTGCTTGTACTTTCTTTTGAAAATTATTTACATCAGCTTTAAACCAGTTTGGTTAGATTAGAAACTAATCAGATCACTGAGAGATTTATAGAGCAGTGAAATTTGATTTCCTAGAAAGATTAGAAATGCAGGACAAAAGGGGATTTCAAGCACTGTGAAGTAAAGTTCCCTGTCAGGGAAGGCTCTGTCACTTAGTTATTTCCAATACTATAATTAGCATTCTTTTGTATTTAGAAATTTCCTTTTCCCACTAATTTGCTTGATTCACTGTCTATCCCTGTCCTAATACATTTATTAATGCCATTTTAATATCATAGATACATTTTTTGCTGGCATCAGGCTGATGGGGTTTATCCTCAGAGATCTACAAATAATTTTTATTCATAATTTTTATTTCTGTAGCATGGCAGTTCTTGCTAGGAGATGTAAAGAGAAAAATTCTGATGTCAAATGGAAAAAAAATATATGAGTTCTTTGTGCTCTGAAAGTTCTACATATTATGAAGAAATTCTGTTTGATTAATTGCTTTGGAAAAAAATTAAATTTATAATATTTTCTCTTGATACTTAGAATTCCTACATTATGCTTATTAGTTGTTGCTTCATCACCATCACAAAGTTGTGTGTACTTGCCAAACTCTTTTATTCTGTGAGTCTTCATTTTAAGGACACTTAACCACAGAGCTATAAGGGACAAGATAGTATCTAGAAAATCTTACTTCTGTTTTTCTGAGCAGCATTTGTGATGCTGTTTCCACTCAACACTGTTCTCCCTTTTTTAGTATTTGGTGAGCAAAGACAATTTCCATTTTTTCTACTTGGAACTCATAATTACTTCCTGGCTGCTTTTCTATGCATCCTGCACTGATTTTGGTATTGGTAGAGAATTTAAAGTATGAGGAGAAAAATATACCTGTTGTAAGCACTTTCATCTTTTTTTTTTTTCTTTTTGTGTTCATCAGTAAGTGAGCAGAGAGGCACTAACAATTTGATGTTGATGGTTGCTAGAAATAATTTCAGGTGGAGCAGAATGTCACCGGAAGGGGTCCAACAAAAAAGAAAAGGAACCAAAGAAGCAAGCAGTGAGAGTTCACAAGGGTAAACAGTAATCTGAACTGGCTACAGCAAGGTCAGATGTCTCTGCTCAGCAAAGTCCTAATTAGTAAAGCTGCTGATGAACTATGAGAGCAATACTGCCAGGCTGGTGTTAATCACATGAACCTAACTCTCTTAATTGGATTGCATTTTGCCACTTGCAAGTCCTAATTGTACAAAGAGTTTATTTAGCAGCAGGCATGCTTTAACTCTACAAAATATTTTTTTCCCCTGTCACACCCTTCTTCATTAAATTAACTCTTTCTCAAGAAATCAGTTTCTCCTCCCCAGGTTGGATGCCTTTAACGACCATGGTTATTTTGCTGTTTTGTTGTTTTTCTTTTCTTTTCTTTTCTTTTCTTTTCTTTTCTTTTCTTTTCTTTTCTTTTCTTTTCTTTTCTTTTCTTTTCTTTTCTTTTCTTTTCTTTTCTTTTCTTTTCTTTTCTTTCTTTTTTCTTCCATCTCAAATCAATATTTACAGGTAAAATCTGGTCAATGGAGAGTTTCTAAAGAGGTGAGATGTAAATGAAAGATTGTTGCCACAAAGTCATTTTCCAGCCTGCTCAGAAAAAATAAAGCAAAACATAGTGATTCGTTGCAAGGCAAGGAGAGATGGTAAGACATTCTTTATTTTCAGCAGTCCAAACAAATGCTATAGATTTATCCATTTTGTTATGGTGGTGTTTGTGCAGAAGTGATTACTAGATCATTAGTGTTCTCTTTGGGTTTTGAATGTTTAGTGGATATGTTTTTAGGGCCTGCTGATTAGAAGTTTCAGGCATTGGCATAACTGGCACCCACCAAACCCCTGACTGAGCTCCCACAGTGGCACTGACAGAAACAGTTGAACTGCCTGGTAAATCCTCCCAGTTTCTCCCCTGAACATTTTTCTGGGAAGTGACTGCCTCATGCAATGCACCATGTGCGTGTAGGTGCCTATTGCTTAACCAGAGCTAATTAGTTCAGTTCATCACCACCATTTCACTGTGCCTATATAATTTAAAGGAAACCTCTACACACACCTAGCTCTGTCAGCGTGGACTTGCCCCAAAACGTCAAGTTTCATTACTTTGATACCTCTTTGTTTCTGAATGGCAATTTATTTCCACAAAAGGCAGATGTCTTTTTTCTTTTCTAGAATGAAATGAAGATGACAGCTGCCATGGACAGCACTCTGATAGGTCTTTTCTGTTTTCTGTAGAGTCCAAATCTGTTTTTCATATACAAATCCCAGAATTCCTCTCTTAGGTCTACAAAGAGATCTTAAAGGTTTATGAGTATTTATGAAAAAAAAACCAAAACAAGAAACTGTCAGCAGGTAAGAAATCACAAAACAACTTCTGTTTCATTCCTATCTGGCCAACATACTTTTTTTTTTTTTTTTTTTTTTTTTTTTTTTTTTTTTTTTTTTTTTTTTTTTTTTTTCCCACAAAGATAAAAATATTCTATGAGTTCAAAATATGTATCTAAAAATACTTTAAAACATCCCTGGTGCACTCTGCAATCTCTTTCCTCAAAATGTGCACAGTCAAACTGGCCAGGGGGTGCCACTGCATATTCCTAATCCAAGAGTCCTGATTTTCTGCCCCTGAAACTTGAACAAAGTGAGGATGTAGGAGAGAAGAAAAGTGGTTTTGGTACAGTAAGTCATACACATCTCATCCTATTGGAGGTGTTTGAAAGAATTTCTCACTGAAGTATTTGAAATATGTTACACAACTAGGAGTGAGGAAGGGCCATGAGTACTAACAGTACAATGAGGTCAACATCTTTCACTTCCTTTTAATAAAATACTATATTCTGCTTGTTATGTGGAGTTTGATCTCTGAGAATGAAGTGTCATAGAGCCCAGTGAGATCTTGGCAGACTGTTCCATAGCTAAGGTTCTGTTTTTACAAATGACCTGTCATCAGATGATGAACATCTGATCTTCTCCAGCTGTGGGATCTCTAAGATGTGTGATTGTGTGTCTGGATTGGCTGATTCAAAAATACCAGAGTAACCTCCCCTTCCAAACCCCTCTCGAGGAGAGGAATTTTAGAAAAAAAAAGGGGGTTAAAATTAAAAAAAAAATTGTATGTAATAGTTTTATTGTAATATTGCTTAGAAAGCCTTCTGGCATTTTGAAAATTGGCCAGTGCCAAGGAACTTGAGATCCACGCAGAGCAGCCATGAGCAGCCATGACACCAGTGGTCAGGCCAAGGAGCAGCTGCAACTGCTGACATTATTTCCACCCTGAAGTTCAGCGCTGGGCTGTCACAGACACCTTTTGTGAAAAATCCTTTCTTGGGACTTTTCTCCCTTCTAAGAAGCTGTGGCCTCAGCAACAAGATGTAAACAATGGTTATCTGCTGCTGTGGAATGCAACAGGTGGATCTATGATTGGTCTCGGGTGGATGTTTGGATTTACTGACCACTCACGGCAGAGCTGCTCTCCCTCTCTGCTGAGAGACAGATCTTTGTTATTCATTCTTTTCTATTCTTAGCTTAGCTATCCTTCTGAGAACCTTTCTCTCTATTCTTTTTAGTATAGTCATAATGTAATATATAATAATAAATAATGTAATAAAATATATATATATAGTCATAATGTAATATATAATAATAAATAATGTAATAAAATAATAAATCAAGCCTTCTGATCATGAGGTCAACATTCTCACCTCTCTCTTCACCTGCAAGCCTTGTGACCGCTGTCAAAATTGGTGAACCCCGAGTGACTAAGGAGGACAAAATCATCACTGAGCTCTCTGCTAGACCCACCTTACTGATCTTTTAGGCTATGCCTTGAACTCTGGAGCAGGTTTAGGGGTGTACTAAATGTAAATCCGATACCATATTGTCTTTGACAGAGAACAGCAAATACTGTTAAAGCATTGGATTTTTTAAAATTAAAACTGTGTTGAAAACTACTGACATGACATAAATTGCTTCTTCACTAGGTAAACAACACTTTTTTAATAACCCCAAGGCCAACAGGCTTTTGAGATTGATAAATAACTTTTGGCAGAGAAGCTGTAATCATTGGCTACATTTTTGCCTTATTGGTGTAAAAAAGATAACCTATCTACAAGAGAAATGGACACCCATAAAAGACACATGACCAATGCCTTAGGAAGTGATTCAAAAAGACCGAAGCATAGGAACAGATAGTTCAAAATTGTGGAAAAGAAGTAAATATGACCCTCACAGACGAAAATAATGACAGACTGAGGGGCCACCAAACAGAGAGACATTTCTAAGGCTTGCCTGACCTAAAGGAAGATGGATGAAGTAAAAGATGTTAGTGCTGTATGAAAGATGAACTGGTGTGGAGGAGCTCAGTCAAGATGCTATGCTTTTTGCTCTTTCTCATTATAAAAGTACAAAGGGATATTGAAATTAAGGCAACAAATTTAAACTAGATAAAGAGAAACACATTTTCAGGCAACATTTATTTAATCTATAGAAGTTGCCAAGGCAGGACAATGCTGTTGCCAATAGCCTGATAGGTAATAAAATGGATGAGACACACGTGAAAAGGAGTTGTTACGCAAGTCATGAAAAAAGTTACATTCTATGAGCAATTAATGGGGCTTCAGGGAGAAACAATGATCATCTGCTGGGTGTTGGAGCCAACTGAGGTTTGAGTTTTAAAGAGGCAAAACTTCTCTTAAATTCAGTAGAATTTCCTCTAATTAAAGCCTGTATGATTGGCTTCATTGTCCCACCCTCTCCACAGGATGGCATAATTGCAAAAAAGGGTATATTTAAATAAATGGTGCTCGTTGCCTAAACACAGGATTTGGTTTTAATCTGCCTCTTCTGCTTCCTTTACTTAGGAAAATAATTTTGTGAAAAAGCCAGCTGATGTTTGGCTTGACATCCTGGAGTTATCCTGCCTGTGATGTTAAAGCCAATTTACACTCATAGCTTCAGAACAGTTTTGGGCAAGGATCTGGTTATAAAATCTAGACTTGATTCCTGCTACTAGATGAGGCTTCCTGCAGGAATGCAAAGCCACAGGATTTGTATGGTAGACCGAGTATTTATTAGCATATTTTTGCTCCTGGGCTGCACAAGCTCTGTCATGTTGATATGGTACCAGCATTTTAATTAAAAAATTCTGGAGTGGAGACTTTTAGCAATTATATGTTCTGCTATTATCCTTTTATTAGTATAAAAAAATGCATTTACAATTATCTGATGCAAAATACAGTGAAATTACATTGGATGAATATAGACCTGCCAGCCTGCAATGTGTTATTAATAGCTAGTGTTAAAAAATTATTTTGAAAGGAAAGCTGCAAAATTCCAGTTTTTCTCAATGTAACTGGAACAAACCATTAAATCAAAAAGATTATCTCTTATTATCTCAGATCTCCTTTATAATATCCTGCCTAATGTTTAAAACATAAATCCTTCATATGGTAGAGTATTTCTGAAATTAAGCTTAGAACTTGAAAGCTTTTAAGCATTTTCTCATAAAGATCATTCTGGCTGTTTTGTATGCTGCAATGGTCAGTAGCAATTCAGCTTTCTTCCTTTAAAAAGACTTTTCAGGACCTCATTTTGCATATGCTGACAAAATGAACAGATATGAATGTTGTTTGGATTGCTTGTGTGTGAATATATCTCAAAGATAAAATAGAAAAATCCAGTCACCACTGGACTGTCTGTGTCTGTAAAAGCAGAAGCTTCATATTTGACAGGCTGCTTACTTGGATTCTTCTCCCAGCTCAGTCTTGTCATGTCCTGAAGTCTTTATTATCTTGCTACTGTCTTGCAGGTCAGAGGCTATGGAACAAATTATTGTGATAAATGTCAATAGTTAATTTACCTTCCATTAAAATTTTCTCTGTCATAAGCCTTAAATTAAAGAGAAACAGCCTCTCTTTTATGATTTGCCACGGCAGTAAAAACAGAATTACATCTGGCTTTGGCTCCAAGGGAGGGGATGATGACACTTGAAAAACTTTTTACAGAAATATAAGGGCAGAGCATGGTGACCTCCTGCTTTTAGTGGTTACCCGATGCTCTGCCCAAACTCAAATTCATACTGGAATCACTTAACTCTTAGCGAAATTTTATCTCATTCACTGAGGCTGGAGTGGAATAAATTTTTAAAATAATTATTATCCATTGTCTTTGTGCACTACCTGCCTCTGTTTGGAAGAGCTGTATCTTCAAGCTCTTTCCTTCTTTGAAGGAAATGTGCTCTAAAGTGGCAATCCATAAAAGCTGTAGAGCAGGGACTAGAATTCTTGTGTGGAGGACAAGAATCCATTAAAAACCCCTCAAAAACCTAAATCAAGGGAGCATGAGGAGATGGACAAGGAACATATTTTTCATTAGTACCTCTGATTTTGTGACTCCACCCTAGAACTACAGCAAATTTGGAGTTTCTAAGAGAATGGGATGTGCTTTTCTGAGTTTAGTAGGTAACGTGTGAAATATTAATGTTATTTGATTTTATTGTTAGCCACTTGGAAAATGTGAGTCCAAGTGTGTGAGCAAGGCATTGCTAAAAATGTGCTTATTTTTCAACTATTTTTTATTCCCTCACAGTAGGTACTGTGGAAGTCTTAAGTCCGTGATTCAGACTGATCATGAAACATGACTACAGGGCACTTCCCTTGATTGGGAAAGTGCTACATGCTGCTGGGAATGCAGTCACATGAAGATGGTTATTCAGTGATCATTTTTCATGCTGATGGATTTAAGGACAAAGGGGCTGGTGGAAGCAATGCAAGTGTTTCTCTGTCACCTTTTCATTAGGTCATTAGGTTAGAGATGAAGCATCTTGTAATTAAGTTTGTGGGAAGTTATATTCACTTAATGTTAATTGCTGACAGATGAAGATATTTTTGTTAGAAATTTACTGTCATACGAAAGGAAATTCAAAGTTACATGTCTGAAGTTTTCTATTTTTAAAACATGAAAGTTATTTAAAAATTTTTAAAATTTGTTATTAAAGATTTCAAGTTGTCTTAAGGTCTTACCAGTTATTTTGTGCTTTATTTTTCTGCCCAACTTGATAAATAAATGTTAGGCATAAATGAATATGCTATACACAATACATTTACATGTTTAATGTCTAACTTCACAAAAAACTCTCTAGGGAGAATCTCATCAGTAGAGTCACTTTAACTTATGGAAAGCTCATGTTCTGAAGTTTATAAACTGCGTAGCCTCTGTGTCACACAGCTGAACTCATCTCAAACTGGTAACCTAGTCAGCTGTCTGTGGTTGTGGTTTCCTTTTTTGTATTGGCATACAGGAAGAATTCTTACAAGATGGAAAAAATATCAGTGGATTAAATAATACTTTTTCTCTCTTTTTTTTTTTTTTAATTTTTGAATGCAGCATTATGGCAGTATTAAATTTTCAGGATGCTTTGAATGTTTGATCTGAAAATGAGAAAAACTCATAGGCTTTGCAATGAAAGTAACTGATACTGGAAGGGAAAGGAAAAACAAATACTGCAGAAATTTTGTTAAATATTTTAATATTGTGAAAGAAATACAAATGTGAGTTATAAGTAGGACTAGAGCTATGTTGGGATTTGAGCCTTTCATTTCTAATGTATCAATTCTTTCTTCTTTTCAAATGTACAGAGAAAGTGCTAAGGTAGCCACCTTCCTCCTCTATCTATTATTTGAAAATAGGCAATTAGGAGAGCAAAGAATTTAATATTAGTTGACAGATCATTAGCCTGTAACACAAAAAGCAGGAAAAGACAGGAGCCTAAGGAAGCAGTAATTATATTTGGAGTTGAGGGGGGAGTAAAAATGGTCTTAATTGGGAAGCATGATAATATCTACAGGTTAGGCACAAGAAAGCAGAAAATTGCTGGTACACAGAAAATTAGGATTATGCCTCTTTAGGCTGGTCTGTGTACAGTTCCTTCACGACCTGGGCCTCTCCTGGGGGATGGTAGTGCTGGGTGCCTGGTGAGTGACAGCTGTCATGAGCACATTTGGGTCTCATTTCCCAGAGAGCTGAGTCTTCACTATGGTTGGGCTTTGAATGGTGGAAAATAGACTCAGCTCCTGGTAAAGATGAAATGGCTGGACTATTTAATGTGCTAAAATTGGGTTTATATGTCCTCCCATTTCAGGAGAGAGGAACTGGGGGGAGTGTGTTGCAATGAGCAGCTACAGACTGGAGCCCGATATTGAAATGGGAATTTCATGAGACTGAAAAGTAAATCAGACAGCCCCATGAGTAGCTTTTTAAAATAGAGATTTTCTTTTAAAGAGTGATTTAGGTCGAGTTGTTACTTCATTCCAAACCTACATTCAAACTTCTTGGCTTTCTGCATCACATAATTTACAGTATGGGGTAAATCTTATTACAGCTCTTTCATAATGAAGGAGAGGCATAAGAAACACTTACCCTACAATGAAAACTGCTGCCAGATCTGTGCATGGTGATAGAGTCACCACCTGTGAGCAAAACATTCCAGTAGGGAACAGCAGTACCAGCAATGGGAGACGGATGTCCTAGGACAGGGTAGGACACCTTTACAGAAAGAAAGGGGTTATGTATTTTTCTTTCAGGAATTATGATAACAGCAAAGAATGGTCTGGAGCTAAGCTTTCACTTTAGGCAAATCAGTAAATTGTGTTCTACTGTTAATTGTAGGTGAGTTAATGGAGGGTATGATAAATATCCAGATAAAGAGTCACTAGCTGAAATGCAATTTAGTAAGTATTACACTGGGGTTTTGGATGGCTGTTTAATTATAATTAGGTATATTATAATTTTTCAAAGCATTTTTTCCACTTTTAGTTGGGTTTTTTTAAGGAAAAATAAAAGAACTTTTTAATTAAATTAAAATCGAAAAGAAAGTTTGTTCTTCTCTTTTCAGTGTTTTTTCAGAATGCTTACCTTTTGTTAAATTTTCTTCTCTTCTCTCCCAGTACTAAAGGTTGTCATTAATTAATTTCCATTTCTTCATGGTATATTATTAGGAAGTAGAATCTGTAGTGGAGATTAAAACAAATGTGAAGTTTTTTGTATTCCCTGAGAAACCTGGGGTCTGAATAGCTTAGAATAACATGCAATTCTTGAATATTATCTAATTATGAGCTGGGGTTTTTTTAAAACAAATTCCTAGAAGAATAAAATCAATGCTGTCTTTCTTTATAGTTTAAAGTCCCATTCTGCAAAGACATTTGCATAACAGTTTAGTAGCTGCTCAAAATGTATGAACTATATACCCTTCTCTGCTTGAAGTGCATTTTTAGAGAGGCAGTTTAAGATATCTTTTAGATTGCTGGTGAGATATCTAGTCATATAAAATTATTCCATAGGACACAGTTTAGTACAAACCTTAAAAATTATAGCACACGTCCTTCATTTAAAAATAAGGGTATGGAATTTCAATGACATGCTTAGACGACTTTGAATTGAAAAATGGAGGAAAATAATAAACAGAGTTATGGAGGAAAGACATCTTTCCTGCAGGAGAACAAGTGAAACAAACTTGATTAAATTTTGGAGGGAGTCTGTCCCTCTAAAATCAGAATATATTGTAAATATAATACAGCACTTGTAAAAAAAAATAAATTATTGTAAGTCAAATGACAAGCTCCTAGCTGAAAAGCTGGGAGCCCTCAGCAACAATATTCCATATGGTTATTCTGGTTTTTTCCCTTTGTTTTATCTTCCCTGTGTATACCTTTATGATTGCTGGAATCTGGGACTTCTCTGATACAATTATGTGATTATCCTGATCTGTTTTACAGCCCCTTCAATTCTCTGTTCTGTTTCTATCCAATGATTCTAACTTTAAAGTCCAGGAGCATATGGGATACCAGATATAGGTATATCCATCTTGTCAGAGGAATGATGCATTGCTGTATCGTAATTTACATTTTTAAAGAGTGTTATCCTTGCATATTTCACAAACTGCTTTCTTTCACTAATACAAGAAAACAGAATAGAGAAGTGAACTTATAACACTGATTTTAGAGGAAATGAGATAATCTAAATACATAAGTAATGCAAAAATTTCCCTTAGAATTTAATTTGAAATCAAAGTTTTCAAACACAACTACCTTGGCTTATGCTGTTTCTTGATGAAGTGCTGCTTCTGGGCACACGTACAAACACATTGATGCATGCAAAAATAGCATAAAAAGTAAAATCTACAAGTTCAATTTTTATGTGTTTCTGTTGACCAGATTTTCTTCATTATTTTGTGTTTTGTCCGCTGCAAAGTACAGGTTCTGAGGAATTCAGAAGTTCAGGGTACCCTACAGGTATGAACTGTAGCCACAAAGTGGAGGTGGGTTGGGATGGCTGAAATTTTCTAGAGAATGCAGACGAACAGGGCTGCTCTGTATTTTTTAGTTTCAATTAAGGACAATCAAATCTTCCTTTCCTGTTAATTTGTGAGATATAGAATTGCCTTTTGTATTTTAAGAAATCTTTAAAAATTTTTAAGTTTACCAGTGTTGTCCAGTAAATCAGACAACACTGAAAAAAAAAACTGTCTCAGCTCTGAAACTTCTTGAGCTAATCTAAATGATGAATACTAATCGATATTTTTGTATTTATAAAACAAGTATTTCAGCCCATGGAGATTTACTCTTTGTGCCAGCCATGAGCCCAATAGTTCATGCTTGACTTGAGAGATTTTGAATGGTGCTAAAATTTCTTGTGGCTGGTTCTGACCGGCTTATGCCAAATGCCTGTAAGGCTGCAATTCTCTTCAGTTCACCACATTTTTCTCTGTCACACAGAATAAGCAATTTCTTGTGCTTTAAACACAGATTCAGGTAAGAACTTTAAAAAACTAGAAGTTTATTAATGGTTATTGTGAATGTCATTCATAATGACATATTGTGTCAACAGTCGCTTCCACCACTGGTTTCTCTCTATCATGTCAGAGAATAGTATAAGTTGTTAACTAGTTCCAACATTTCATCAGAAACTTTTGCAGTTTTCTGGAAGCCCTGACTTCTGGAGGGAAGACCCTAATCTTTTATTAGAAAAAGAGAAGAATGTGTTTTAGATCTTTCAGTTCATCTCTTTTGTATGGAAATGGCTGAAAGTATAAACTTTATTACTCCCTAGTACCTTGACAATACAATAAAAAGGGATCTTTCAGAAGAAAAATTTGTTTTTAAAAGGCATTTGAGGAAAGGGATCGTTTCAGGAGGGGTAAAGGCTGATGAATGAATTTATAAGGCCAGGAACTGACATGACTGTGTGCTGGAACTGAGCTCGTGCAGCTGGAGGCACCAGAAATGACTTTTCCCTTTTATCTTGCCTGTGCCAGCTAACAGTTTAATCTTCTCTGTTTTCTGCATAGGCCAGATGCTTCTCTTGGTCAGTGGATTACAGGAACAGAAAGCTCCTGTGCTTGTGAGACAATTACTCTCATCTTCCCACTGCTTGTGTGTTATAAATTGAGATAATATTTCAGATATTAAATAGATTCTGAATAATTTAGTGCTCAGCAGTGTGCTCTTCCGATCACTCAGTTATGAGTCCACCTTTCATTTGGAGATCACCTTAACAAAAGAAGGTGTCATACAAACAATAGTCTGGTGTTGCTGTGTAATCATTCACTTATGCAAAGTTTCTTTGTTTGCTTTTCAAAGAAAATTCAGGATGTGAGGTTGGCAGGAGTTCCAGCTGATTCAGGGTGACTATTGTGTAAAAGAGTCTTGAGCAAAGCCATGGCCTCTTCTGATTATTTTATCTTCTATATCAGTGCGTAAATCTTGGGCAGGTGTGCATGAGACTGGGAGAGATGGGATCTGGATGTTTAAGGCCAGGTTGGATGGGGCTCTGAGCAACCTGGTCTGTCACATTCACATTTTCTTGAAAAATCCCTTCACCCAGGATTTTCCTCCTGGGAAGCTGAGAAGCCTCAGAGAAAAATGAAAACAATAATTATCTCATTTGCTTCTCCTCTGTTTTGCTCTTGTGGAATGTGTTTGGAGATTGTTTATCCAACAGGTGATTCATTGGTTTCTGGTGTGGGTTGTTTTCACTCTTTGGCCAATCAGGGCCAAGCTGTGTCAGGGCTCTGGAGAGAGTCACGAGTTTTCATTATTATATTTTTAGCATTCTGTAAGTATCATTTCTGTATTCTTTAGTATAGTTTCGTTTAGCATTCCTTAATACAATTTAGTATCATAAAATGATAAATTAGCCTTTGGATAACATAGAGGAGTCAGCTTCATTGTTCCTGCCTTCACCAGGGCACCCTGCAAATACAATACTGGTCTAGTTGAAGGTCCTGGAAAGAGATAGTCTTCAAGGAACCATTCTAGGATTCTATGGTGTGTTTCACTGTAGTCCAGATGTTGGCTTAACACTAACAGATGTGTGCTGGTGTGGTAGCTGAGGCTGCTCTTGGTCTCTGTCTCCTTTGCAAGGAGCCTGAAGGGCTGCTGTCATACCCTTCCCCAGCTGCCCTCACTACTCCCTGGTCCCCAGTGCAGAACAGCTGCTGACACTGGCTTGCACAGGTATGGGCTTGTGAAGGAGTGCAGGCCTCCTTTGTACCGTCACACTCTTTGCTGGGTTAGGTGCTTTAAAAGGTAGGTCCATCAGTATTCATTCACTGGCCTGCCCTTTCTGCATCCCTTTTGTTTGCTTTTTTAAGGGTATCAGCTTGTGTGAGCAGAGAAATGGACAACTGGCCCCATTAGAATCACTGCATAAATTGGCACTGTGTTGTTTTCTTGTTTGTGCTCAGCTAAACTTTGATTTCTGTTGTTTTTATTACTCAAGTTGTGTGAATAAAATCTGACAGTGTAACAACATTCAAGACACAAACAGTGTCCTTTAAAACATGCCTGAATTCACTCATTCATTAAATAAGCAATCAAAAATGCATGCCAGTCCATAATTGAATTAACATGTGTCAGAGACTAAAATATTATAGTTTAGGATTTAAACATTTTCATGAAGGACATTTGCCTAGCAAAGACTGTATTACAAAAGCTGCAGAGAAGACCACCACACCCTGAACCTTTCTAACTGGGGCCCTGGACTGCTTGCTGATGGAGATAAGGTAAAGCAAACTCAGATCTGGGGAGAAAAGACTGCATTTACATAGGGATCAAGCTTAGCATCTTCCGGGTAGAGATGACAGCCCCAAGGCTATCAGCTGCCAGGTTTGCACAGACCCTCATACCAAAGGGTGGGTGGAGGGGGAGAGAGGCTTTGGGAGTATGTTGGAAAAGCCTCTGGTCAGAGGTGCAGTGAACGTCCACCCTCTGCTGTGCACAGCAGATCAGCTGTGGAGCCCTTCACCTGGGGAAAAGCTTATCCACAGCAGAGGGGGTGTCATGGCCCATCAAAGGCCCCCCTAGGGGATCCCCCGACCCTGCAGCAGAGCATCCACAGTGTTGCAAGGGACAGCGTCAAACTGGTCCCCTGCAAGGGAAGCACCTGCCCAAAAAATATATTAATCCACTGGATTCTACCCTTCTTCATGGCACGGCATGGCATTGCAATGGGGGACCCTCATCACCAAGAAGACTAGATGGAGGGGAGCAATGAGTGTTGTTAGGACACCTGGAAGGGTGATATACTTCCACCTAACCCGCGTCACTCTCTCCCTGTCCCCCCAGACCCCATGCACTTTCCCTTTCCCCTTTCCCTTTCCCTTTCCCTTTCCATTTCCTTTCCCCTTTCCCTTTCCCCTTTCCCCTTTTCCTGCCCCTTTTCCTTTCCCTACTAAGGAAGGCAGGAGACTCCCTTAGAATGGAGAATATGACCCCCTTCCCTCTGAATTATTATAACCTTGAAATTAAGGGGCTTTCAGGCAAAGGTATGAGAAAAGGAATAACAGTTGTTTACAAGTGTATGTATGCATAACAAGGCAGCAAACAACCACAATGGTGACAAGAACAGAAATCCTGGAAACAGTCTCATCCTGCTCCTTGGGCGCTTCCCCCTCCGGTGCAGTGCCGGGCACGGCCAGCAGGGGCGCTGGTGGCTCCCGGCCGGGCAGGGCGGGTGCGATGATTCCCCCGCGCCTGCAGGGGGCGCTGTGGCGCCAGCTCAGCCACCTCTCCACACGGCCATGGCGGCTCTGGCGGTGGCAGGGAGAGAGGAGAGAAGCGGCTTTCCTTTGCAAAGCCACGGCAAGGAGCCGATCTCAGTGCCCCTCCGGGTCTGTCATGGACTACAGTAGGAACCTTGGAGCAGCAGGCTGGAACAGCAGAGGCGAGCACACCTGGGGCAGCAAATAAAGAGTAGCAAAGACTGTGGAGCTGCCAGAAGCCACGAGGTGTTCGGTCGGGCATGGGATGTGGGGTTAAAGTGTGGCAAAAAGCCCAGGGCAGCACCAGAAAACAGCAGGGCTGGGCAGTTCAGCCACAGACTGCTGCTGCACGCAGCATAAAGATTCTCCCTCTAGGAATGGGGAGAGAGTTGAGGTCCCGGGTTTTCCCCTGAGGCACCCGAGCAGTTGCTGAGGGTTCTTCTCGTTGATGAGCCTAGCCCTCACTCCCCAGCCAAAGTCTCATGGTGTTTCTGCCTTTCCCAAGAGAAATCCCCAAAACTAAGAGACTGAAGCCTGCTGCACCCCTCCCTGCACTTTGGCAGGGGTGCTGTGGCACGAGCTCGGCCACCCCTCCACATGGATGATGGCGGACATAGCCAGGGGGAAGAGATGGAGGAGGGTGTTCCTTTAAAAACCCCCAAGGGCAGCTGATCCCAGTGTTCCCTCTAGATTGCAAAAGTGAGAGAAATAGGGCCGGGAAACCAGGTCTTTTAAAAAGGCCTTTATTAAAGACAGCTCTGGGTGGGGAACCTGAGGGGTCGCACACACCGCTGCTGCTCCCACAGGACAATGCTGAGGAGGTGGAGGAAGAGTGCAGCTTTGTCTCTTGGCAGAGCTGGGGCTTCTGTCCCCACGAGAGTCCTTAGGAAGACAATATTGGCTCATGGCTTAGGGGTATCCTCTGAGGCAAAGTGGAAATTTTCCAGGGTAGAAATCCATTTTGATTTAGGTGAAATGTACATTTTTGAGTTGGGTCTGTGGTTAGAAAACATAGCTATTTGGCCTGACTGCAAAACCTACACTCAGAGAAACTACTTCAGTGAAGGACAGAGATAAGGTGCGGGAGACAGAGGGTGATAGAGAGAGACAGAGAGACTGCTGTGAGAGCAAGCCAACCTGACCTAGGTATTCTTTCTGATAAAGAAGAACTAGTGGCAAACGGCAAACGTCATGCGAAATCCGTAAAAATGAATATGTATGAACCTATTGTGAAATTGTATGCATATGTATTGAGAGGGGGACAGAAAAGGACCTGAAGTTCCCAGAGGCACGCATGTCATTTTGAGGAGAATGATTCCCACATGTGTCCAGTGCTGTAATAAACATACCAGCTTTACAACTTTCACAAAAGTTGTGGAGTTTTGATTATCTCCACAAAACACCTCCAAGCTGGGTACTATAAAAATTATGGTAGTAGGACGGAATCCGGCTGTGGTTAAGGGGGGGTGATTTAGTGTGGTACTGGTGGGTTAAAGTCATAGTTTATGTGCTGGTTTTTTTGTTTTGGAGAGGGTTCATATAGTTCCCACAGGCTCTCATTTAAATTCAGTCTGGGCACAAGTCCTTCTGGGAGCAGGGGAGCAGGGGGAATGGTTCCCAGAGGGAAGGGATACAAATCCGGGGTGAGATGAACCTTCAATGAACCTTCAAAGTTCTTTCCATTTTATTCACAGAGACCTAATTTTCTTTGTTCTTCCTTGCTCTGGTTTAAACCAGGTCATGCCAACATTTTTGTAGAACCTTTGGTGCTCTATTGCCTGTTTCTCTGTATGCTTTTCAAGGAGTCTTTAGCTCACAGGAAAACCACTTTTACCTGCCCTCAGCTTGGCTTCCTCATTGCTGTGGATTTGTAAATCCAAGGTAGTTGGAGCTCATACACACCAAGTCTAGCAAAATTCGTTGTCTTTGTACCCTTGTTTGTTCTCAATGACATGGCTCTGATATAGAGATTAAATATCTATATGGTTAAAAAGAAGCTCAGCTTTATATAAAACTCTTTATTGTTCTTAAAGGGTGATGGATTAATGTCCATTGACTCCTTGGCTGGAACCATCTCTTCCTTCAGCTTTTCTCCTCAGATATTGCACTGTCAAAAGAGGGGGTGCAGTAGGAACATCACTGATAAAGAATGCTTACTCCAGAAAATTTTGAATTTGTGCCTTACCATACAGTAGATTTGTCTATGTATAAAACCAATGAGGTTCCAAAGGTCTTGGGATATTGCTAGAAATATTGCTAGAATTTAATTGGTCTGAGTATGAGCATCTCACCTGCCTCTGTTCTATAGTCCTCGTGCTTTTGAGGAAAATGTTTGACATTTCAAAGAAAGAAGTAATACAAAATGCAGGAAAGCTTCTTCAGCATGTTGACATGGCAGACAAAGCAACACAATTGATTTGTGCATATTGTCATATTTGTGTTAATTTTTTATCAGTTTTGAAGTGGTTATTTCCCTCAAGTAAGTATAATTACTTCTAATATGTTTAATTTTTTTAAAAAAATGTTGTATTTCTCCCTTCACCTTTCATGCTTGCACCTCAGACACATTGCAAGGAAGAAACTTGGTTTGTTCTTCAATTCATCATCAATTACAGCAGAATGGGCTTCTGACCTAATGCATCCTTTATGATAGCTCGTAATGAAGTAGATAACAGCTATTTTTGGTAAGCCGCACTTAAAGTCCCATTAAGTATTTCAGTAGCCTACAATGTAGATCAACTGAAATCACAAGATTTGGGTCAGAATTAGACAGAATATTAGGAAATAGAAACTTTTGTTATCTCCCTCAATACTACAGAATTCACAGGGAAGGATACGCTGATGAGGCTACTTTTCCTACCTACCTACCTAATTCACCAAAGGCAGTTTTGAAACAACTTTAATTGTTTTTGTACTTGAAGACAGTGATTTAAAGCCTTTTTTGTGAGTATATTTTTGTTAAACAGGCAGAAGACACCAGAAACTGCTTTGTATTTTGCACGGGTAGGAGATGGGGTTGTTCAGCAATAAAGATTACCTGCATGCTGTCTCTGTCTTAGATGGCTATAACTCATGGGAATTCACTGAAGTTATTCCTGATTTACAGTAATGTAAGGGAAAGGTCAGAGAATAGTTAGCTTTAAGAAAATGGAACAGGTTTGCAATTTCCTAATACCTGGCATTCCTAGAACCTTAAATTTATGTGTGTTTTGTAAGAAGGCATTTTCTTGGTCAGAATGCTGCTAATGGAATTAGTATTAGAAATCAGGAATCCGCACCATTCAAATGGTAAACTTCCAAGTCTCTGCCTGGAGATTACATTTTTTCTTTTAGCCTGCACTGCTTGCTTTAGGACCTTTTGGATTTCCACTACGAAGGCTTCCACATCAGTGTTCAAGGAAAGGAAACCAGGAGGTACAGGTAACAGCCAAACTAGGCACAAAGTTGTTATGTGCCAATATTTCTTATGAGAATGAAACGTACTTGTTTTGTACAGCACTCAGTTCTTTGTAGGTCTGGAAATGGTGGGATGTGGTCTTTTCTCAGCTACCACTGAAGCTGATCTTGTCAGTGGACATTCCTTCAGGAATGAATACTTTCCTGCATGAATATTTTTGGTAGTAAACATACATGTGTCAGATAGATGCAGTATCTATCTGTTAGACCAGAGACTGAATCAGGCTGGAAAAAGGGCTTCAGAATACTGCATGAGATGGGTGGCATCATATGTTGACCTGGCACTGGTTGTGCTGTTGCTGCAGACAGGGAATCCTCTACTCCAGATCTGCCTGAGCAACACGGATCAGGTGCTCCCCTTTCTTTTCTCTTTTCCTTTTTCTCTAGTTGTGTGTTTTGTTGGGGGCCCTTAAGGAAAGTCACCTGGCAAGATTATCAAAGCACTTACTTATGTTAATAACAAAGTAAGAACATCAGTAGATTTGTATTTTCTACCTCTGAAAGAAATAAATAGGGAGCAGAAGTTACTGACTGCTTGGAAGGATGCTTAGTTTACAAAATTACATTTTTTTTAAGAAAATAATTTCTCTGACTATCATCTGGTCGTTTCTTGTGTGACCCCTGTAACCTACTGGTCATCTTGGTGTGTTTTTCCTACATTACTTGTGCACACACTGCTCTTCTCTTGCATTATTCATGGAAACCTTTTCCCTCTATGTTATCTTGTTAGCCAGCCATTGTTTTTACCTCCTGGTCTGGGTTATACAGGAAGAAAATGTCAGTGGGCAAACTTGTATCTTGTTTGGTGTCCCTTCAAGAATGCTGGTGTTGTTTTGGGACTTGGTTGTTTTTCTGTCTCTGGTAATTTATAGCAGCTGCTGCCCTTGAAAGTGGAGAGCACAAAGGTGAGCATATAATAAGGACTAAAGGCAGATCCCTGGAACGTTGAGCTTTGGCATAGTGCTGTGGTTTGCATCAGAATTACAAACAAGGCTAGTCCATGATATAGGAGAAACAGTGGGAGCAGGATTCCACAACCAATCAACTAACCAGCACGAATCCCTGCTTGGTCCAAGAAGGGATCAGAGAAATGTAAACACAAAAGCTTTCTCTGGAGAAATGTTTGAGGGTGACAGCCAGAAGTTTTCTTGTGCCATTGCATCTAAGCGTAGCTTGTTGAGGTTTGCTTTTATTTTCCATAGGAAGCGGATGGCTACCTGATTCAACAGTGATTTTTGAAAGGTAGCTGTTAACCTGCTGGGAATTCCAGATCAGAATAATAATTGCAGGATTATCCTAGCTGGCCTGGAAGATGTTCCTTCCCTAATGCTTCCCCTGAGCTTTGTTTCAAGCCTTTTGTGAGTCTTTTTCTTAGATGGAAAAAGGGAAAGAAGTACTTGTTTTCCTCTTCTAGCAATCCCTAGATAGGAGAAGGGTTATGGATATTGAATGTTCACTTTGGACATATTTTCACTCATTTACTGTTGCCACTTTCCAGTAAACACTTCATTATAATGACTTATTGAAAGCTCTGGCATGTGATCACTAGAAGTGGCAATGAATATTTGGAACTTAATATTGAGCTGGTCTAAAGGAAGACAGTGTTTCTTGTTGACTCTAGTAAGTGGTCTCAGACTTTTGATGTCTGCTCATCTTTCCAATGAAATCTGATGATCCTAGTGTAACTGAAATGCCAAGAGTGTTTGGGAAGTGAGAATTAAAAGAGGAACTGAGTTATTTGATAGTAGATCTGGTAGAGAAGGAAAAGAATAATATTGCAGAAAAACAACAGGTACTGTCTTGTATAGGGAACCTAAGATCAATATCACTAACTTTCTAGAAAGATCCAAGTTGCTTTTATTATATATTATAAATAATTTTATCCTTTGTGTTGGGCTCATGTAGAATCAGAACAGGAACTCTTTAAGGAGCAGAATTTGAGTTCAATGTGCTCAGGTTTTTGTTATCTATGTATCAGTTCCACATACTTCAATATCCTAACGGTGTTTGGTTTTTCACCACTAAAACAATTTTCCTCCTTTTTTGGAGGCGGGATGGCTGTCTTCTAGGGTTACTTTTTTTGGCTGTTGTTCAGATATATACCAGTAAAGAACAGCATCTTGCCTTCAGAATATTCCTTTTAGAGTCCAGCAGGGATTCAGTGTCTGGGATAGCTAAAAAACTATTTTTTCAGTTTGATTCAGACTGAGACAGAGGTGGGTCTTGAGTTTTTTTACAGCCACCAAGACCTTGTGGCAAGAACTCTTGCCACCTCCTTGTGCCTGGGAGTAGAAATTCTGGCCAAATGTCTCCAGCTCACCCATTTTAGAGCACAGGGAGTTTTCAGGAAGGATGGAAGTGAAGAAGTTGTTGTTTGTTCCAGGTGTGATTTCCCAAGATCTACCAGTGTCAAAGGACTGTAGTGGGTTGACTTTGGCTAGACACCAGGTCCCCTCCATGACTCGAGAGAAGAGAGAAAATATAATAAAGGATTAATGAGCTAAGGACAAGGAGAAATCAATCACTGATTACTGTGACAGGCAACACAGACTTGACTTGGGGAAATTAGTTGCATTTATTACCAAGCAAATCAGAGCAGGATAATAAGAAATAAAATCTTCTAACATCCTCCACCCAACCCTCCTTTCTGCCCACACTCTACCTCCTCCCCTGCAAGCTGGGCAGGGAGACAAGGAGTGGCGGTTGTGGTCTGTCCATCACACATTCTTCCTGCTGCTGCTCAGGGAGTGGAGTCCTTGCCCTGGGTCCCTCCCATCAATAAATGTTCTTCATGAACTTCTCCAAAGTGAGTTCTTCCCATGGGCTATAGCTCTTCACTAAGTGCTCCAATGTGGGTCACTCTTCCATGGGATGATGTCCTTGAGGAGCTCAGCGTGGGTCCCCCACAGAGTCACAAGTTCCACCAGGAAATCTGCTCTAATGTGGGCTTCTGTCTCCATAGGCCCCTGCCAGAAACCTGCTCCAACACAGGCTTTACTACCCATGGGGTCACCAGCATCCTTTGGTCATCCACCTGCCTCAGCCTGGTCTCCTCCACAGGCTGCATGTGGGTCTCTGCATCCCCATGGACCTCCATGGGCTGCAGGGGCACAGCTGCTTCCCCATGGCTGCCCCACAGGGGACAATCAGCTCTAGTGCCTGGAGAACCTCCTGTCCCTCCTTCTTCACTGACCATAGTGCTGTTCATCTCCTATCTTCTTACTCCTCTCTCCTCTGTGCAATAATTTTTTTACTCTCCTTCTTACAAATGTTATTTCAGAGGCACTGCCACCATCTCTGATGGGCTTTGCTTTGTCCAGTGGTGCGTTCATCCTGGAGTCAGCTGGCACTGGTTCTGTCAGACATGGGGAAAGCCTCTGCAGCTTCTCACAGAAAGCCACCCCTGTAGCTCCCCTGCTACCAAAACCTGGCCAAAGCCCAACAAAGGGTCTCAGAGAAGAAGTTGCAAAACTCACTCTGGAAAACTTTTTCAGAGTTGAAGCACAGCTTCTTTAGCTGTTTTCTGTACATTACTCTTAATTTGCTTGATTTTCACATTGATGTTGGATCTATTTAGGATTTATAAGGACACTGTTAGATCCACATCCCCTAACCTTTGCGTTTTTAGATTGTCATTAGATTTAAATATAAAGCATCCTGAGTGCCAATTTAATTACATTGTATTACTGGCTAGTTTTCTGGCAGTATCTTGTCTCTGACAGTCCAGACTGGCTTCTGAAGGGAGCTACTTATGAAAATATAGTCCCTAGGGCAATGATTAGAGAGGAAAGACTAAAAGAAGAGTCTGTGCCCTAGGAGGAGTTAGTAGTCAATACAGGCAGAGGAAACTCTTCATATTATCATGCAAATTTTGCCCAAGCTCTTGCATGCATAAAGAAGACCTCATGTACTACTCACAAATGCAAATTGAAAAACAAACCCCTTACTGGAGCAGTTATTTTAAATAGCCTCATAACAATTTAAATAATATGTGAATTTATAGTTGAAATATTATGCAAAAATGGCTTATCTAGAAGATGCTTATTGGACCTCTAGGTGATATGTGGATATCAATTAGTGAGCATTACATTTATTATTTCTAATTAGCTTTAGAAACCCACCAAAACACTGAATTACAGCACCAAAGAACACATGTTTAGGGCTGAGTTTGTGCTTAAAGGAAGGACTCAGCATCTTTCTAGAGCTTAAATCGCCCTGTACTTGTGAATTCTCCCCCAAGCTGCTGACCTATTTGAATCCCGGAGGAAATCTGCAGGTAGATGGAGAGAGCCAAACCACCCCCCTGCTGGGGCTTGCTTCCAGGATGAACCAGTGCCATTCTGCTCTTCAGCTGTCAGCCTTTGTAAGGAATGCAGAGGTGAATTAGCATCACACGGCCAGAGCTGTTACTGCCTGTATGGGCTCCATACCAACTTGGTCAACTACCTTAATATGCTAAAATAGGATGAGTGAGGAGTTGATTCATGAGTGGGTCAGACATCCCTGCCTTGAGGGTGGCAACATCTGTTAGGCAGCTGGGGGAGGAAGGCAGGGAGTGACAGCAGCTTCAGCTGCCTGATTTTCCTCTGCTCCTGCATGTCTGCCAGAGCCCTGTGGTCACAGGTTACCCCTCATTAAAATGTCCTTCCTGGACTGAGAGTTGCTGCTCGTTGTTCTCAGTGAGACTGAGGTTTACAGGATCAAAGGTTCTAGCTTTGCCTGACATATGGCCACGGGCTATATTTGCTTACTGAAAAAGCAAACTCTTCCTACCAGATGAGCCTGAGCTGTGCAATGCTTTCTCCAGCCCTCAGCATATGGAGAAGGAGGGCTGCAGTTTGAAACTTCTTTCCTTCCTGCTTTTTCAGTTTTTCTGACATCTTCCCCACCTTACTGGGTTGGCACTGCAGTTTTCTAATGTGGTTCAAGAAATCTTTTCCCTGTTCGTATCTTAAAGACAATTCTCATTCAGCTGCAGGCACCAGTCAGCCTTCCAAATGCTACAAGCTTGTCCTGGTCGCCCAGTTTTATGGTATCCCAGTTGTTCTCCATCTAAGGTTCAGCTGTCATGGACAAAAATTTGCAGTCAGTCCCGGACACTGTCTGCAAAATAGTTAACTTAAAAAATTTAGTTGTAATTTGAGTTTGTTTGGTGGCTTGCTTTTATCTGTAGGAGTCTCTATGTTGCTTTATTGACGATGATAAATGAATGATTTCCTGATATCTTGCAGATTACAGGCTGAGGAATGCTGATCATCTGAAAAGTCTTGCCAGCATCTGAGAAATTTCAGTCACAGCCAAGGTCTTCATTGGTAAAGAAGAAGTTGCTGACATTTGTTAATTATGCTTGTATTTTTCTTGATCACCTTCTCAAGTTCAAGTAAGATAGAAATTGATTTGCTTAATGAAATTTATCTGTTTGCATAATTCAGGATTTTATCTAAGATACATCTAGACTACATACTGGGTTTAACTATGGTGTGTGCAGATGTTTTATGCACAGAAATGGGATTTCAGGAGTCAAGGATCACTTGGGATGCAGAACACAGAACTGGAAGAGGGTATGCACTCCTGCCAAGCCTGGTAATACAGATGCAGCTCAGACTTCTGTTTCTGCTTATGATGACAAAATAAATAGTAAATAGTATTGCCTTTCCTCCTGGTATGAAATCCATTAAAAAGACAGACAGTTTTTCTTTTCTTTTATGCTGAAGAAGCTACTTGTATTGGAAGTGGAACTGAAAGAATCTAGCTTTCAGTAGGATGGTATGGAAGAACATGCTCAGCAAACATAAATAATGAAGAAGAACATCAGAAAATAGAGAAGATATGGTAAATGGGACAAACCATATTGTGAAATGTTTTATCAGAAACTGAAATTTTTCTTCCTAGTTCTCTTAATATTTTTAAAACAGTTTTCCACTCATTGCCATATATATATATATATATATATATAAAATTATATATAATTATTATTATTATTTATATTAGTTAGTGAGAAACACCAAAGAAATACTGCTGGTGCTCAACCCCTGCCAGAATGTAAAATCTGGAGAGGATCTCCTCTCAATTTCCAGTCATTCTGAGCACAGTCTGAGCATGAAGATGCAGATGGCCGGAATGTGGAGGCAAGAGGGGAGTGTGGGACATAGCAATAGTCCCAGTGAAGAACATCCTTATACCGTAAAACCTTATTCTGTCAAAAGCCCCATGCTTTCCTTACAGGTAATTGATATCCTGATATTTAAAAATTACAAGATTATTATTCTTTTAAGATGCCAAATCAGAGATATACTTCAGCAGAGGTATACCTGATGTATACCTTCACTCATTTTCAGTCTGCTCAGGATGAGACAAGTAGAAGTTCAGGACTAGATTCAAATTAGTTGTATATTAAGTACACTTGCATGATAGGAATAATCTGTGCTAATTCTCTGAAATAAATGTTCCACTTCTCATTTCATTTGCTCACTTTCTTTTGCAGAACCCCTAAATGAATAAGGGATTGTTTGTTGTCAGTTAATTGAAACTATCAACTAGATTATTTCTTTATCCCAAATTTATTGAATCACTTGGCTTCTAGTGTAAGAAAGAAAGATTTTATGAGGTTAATGTAGCACAGGAAAATATCAATGTAATTTTTTTGTTTGTGCCAAATTTTATTTTAGTTGTTATTCATTATTAATATTTATTATTTAGTTCTGTTTTTTTTTTTTAGTAGAAAAGTTGTGAATAAAGCTCATCAGATATTCAGGCTGTTTCTGTCTCTCTGAAGTGAATGCTAGACAGTGAGTTAGTCAGATGTGATGCTGGGCGTGTTCTTACTTCTTCCACTGCTATCCTCACCCACATCCTTCCAATTAAATTGTTCAGATTATTTGATGACGATAGAAAACATCTGTTGTCTCCTGTGGGCTTGCATGGAGTCTAGGATGGAAAAGGAACACAGCCAGAGACAGACTTGGAGTGGACTGCTAGCAGATTGCTACAAGACTCTTTCCCACATAACCTTTTGCCACACAGCGTGTCCCAATGTGTCTAATTACACCATACCAAGGGATTAAAATCCACAACAATGACCTACCTTGGAAGGAGAGTGGGGAAAAGGGAAGGCATTGCTATTCCAAGGCCCTGAAGTGCCTGGATATTCTGATCCTTTTTCTTCTAGCCAGTCTTCCCCAACTACTGTTTTCGTATATTCAGCTTTATACCTTTTCAGCTTCCTCCACAGAATTGTTACTGGGGGGCTGTAAGTAAATTTGCCAACCAAATGCTTTCATTATCACCTTTGAAGCTTTGTTATTTCCTGTGCTCCATCCTTTTTCTCATTCTGATCTCTTATTCTGAGTGTGTGCCTCAGGCAAGCATTACAGTCACACTGAATTCTGCATCTCCTGCCTCTCTTGCTCCAACAAGCACACACATGAGTGTGAGACCCAGGCAGTGCACATGGAGCCATCCAGCTTTGGGCTTTAAACTGAAAGAGTACAGGTTTAGATTAGATAATTTGGAAAATATTTTTAGGATGAGGGTTGTAAAACACTGGCACAGGCTGCCCAGGGAAGTTGTGGATGACCCATCCCTGGAAGTGTTCAAGACCAGGTTGGATGGGGCATTGAGCATCCTGGTCTAGTGAAAGGTGTCCCAGCTCATTGCTGAGAAACTGGGCTAGGTGACCTTTGAAACCCCCTTATAGCCCAAACTATTCTCTGATACCAAGATAATTAAGCAGGAGGAATTTGGATTGTGTTTGTTTTCTTCAGAAAAGTTGTGAAAGTAGTGCTTTCAAAAATCATGAAGGAACAAGATGATATCCTGTGCAGGCAGAAGAGCAAACCTGTTCAGTCTGCTGTGGCATCTTGAAAATAAAATGGGTATGCATTTCTTTCTGCTAAGCACTTTGCATCAATAAATACTATAAGCCCTTGGCATTATTAATTGCCCTCACATTCTGTGAAGCAGGAAAACAGCCAAAGGTGAATAATCTTAATTCCTAGTCCCTTTATCTAATTTAAACAGTATTCAGTGACCTTTAGCCAGAGAATGATTTTTCAAAAGCCTTTTCAAACTCTATTTTAACATGACATCCAGCTTTTCAGCTGTGCCTGAGATTTCGCCAAGCTTGGGGGAAGGTCAGGGCATTATATAAAACATACCAGCTTCATCTAGCCATGTTCCAATAAAGAAATAAAATAGATCAATAAAGCATGTTGAAGTCATTATAATACAGATTTTGGAAACTCCTGTTAGCTGAGCACTTGTGGGTATTAACTGAAAATGTGTTTTCTTTAAGGATGAGTGGCTGCAGTATCTGCTGTCACTCAGTGACTGGGAGCTTTCTCTGCATGCAGATATCATGCCCAACTCAAAAATGTGTTGGCCAGGTGGCAGTCTTGATATGTGCCTTATCAAGGACACATTGGTAAAAGGAGAAGTATGTCAAAACTCTGATTATCCTTCAACTAAATTAATCCTGTTTTGGAAGTTTGGAAATTTTTCACTCACATGTTTGTATCTAGGTAGTCCTGATTAGGCAATGACTTCGTTCCTCTCTATTAAAAGAAAATGTTACATTTTTTGAACTCTGTTTTCTTGAAGGTGTTGATGGACAATAAAAGATACATAAATAGTAACAAAATCATCAAATTTGAGAATATGTAACCAGTGACCCAAACAGCAAAATTAATTACTCTTCTTAATAAAAACGAAATCCTCAGTGTACTCCAGAGCAAAGGAATTTCCCTAAGGAAAAGAAAAATCCATAAAATGCTTAATGCTTGTCTTGCTATGGCATATTTTCTATTATAATTATAAAAAATTTCCAGTTGTCACCTGCTGTATTTTCTAGCTGCTCACCTTTTATAGATGGGATAAGTTCAGGAAATTAAGGTAGAAGGAACTGAAAGAGATAAATATAAGTTTCCTGTGTTTGAATGGATAATTTTAAAAAATATGGTCCAAAAGTTGCACATATTGAACTATATCATAGGCTGATCATCCATATTTTAAAAAAATGGAGAAGATCATATGAATATGGATACGAGTAATTGATTTACTTACTTTTAAGAAAACTATTCTATTATATATTGTTAATGTAACAAAGAAAATCCCAAGTGTGAAACAGCTGCAATAAAATGAAATTTCTTGTCTAAAAGAATTTTCAGGTTTTTAATGACCTTAATTTTTTTATAGAAGATATTCTTTGAATTCCTCCCCTTGTGATGCTTGCAGAAACAAACCAAATGAGTAATATCTGATTAATTCAAAATTAGATGAGATAAAGCTGTTTTGGACTATGCATTTATTTGTTTACAATGTTCCTAACCCAGAGTTTTGCTGAGCACTGACATGTTGGGTGCCTTGTGTTGTGGGGCAGGAGTTAGTTTGCTATAAGTCTGCTAATTATAAGGTCATGGGATCTATGAAGAAGTAAAATTACTGCTCCTGCCAGGTGAGGATTTTTTCTAGAACAAATGTTATACTTAGCCATGGTATTTAATAGCTGAAGGAGGGAAGCTTCCAGAAGGAACAGTGCAAGTCTGTAAGTGTGGTCACCCTCAGCTCTTCTGTGAGAGCAAAACAAACTAAGCAAAGTGAAGAAGTCAGCCAGTCCCACCTGAGCATGTGGGCTATAGGCAGGAAGTGTAATGCATTTTCCTGTTCTCCGATTAATCTCATTATTCTCCCCCATTTCTCACTATTTCTTGAAATTTAATCCTTACACACAGGAGCAGTCAATCCCAGGGACATCTGAAGGACCAGGCATTATATGATGTGTGATGTCAGACCCTGATGAGGATGACTGTGTCCTTCCTTAGGACACAACAAGCATGTTCAATCCTTGTCTTTTTGTGATGTTCTGGGAACAAAATACATGACTTGTGTGTTTGAGTTGTGATGCCCAAGCATAAGCTTACAGCACTGACAGTTGCTATAGTTGCAATAATTTTTGCAAAGTGGTCAAGACTTGCTTTGGAAACTACTGGCATGAAGTTAATTTTCTGAGGAAAGTCTTTACATAACTGCAAGAACCATGAACTTCTAAGGGGATTTTAACTGCAAATGAATTTGTTACAGTTTGGAGACACCCCCAAAGTACATGCAGTTTGATTTCACATGAAGTTACATCCAAAAAATGTTCTTGGAAAATGGATACACCCTTAAGCAGTGGAAACAAATGCAGAGTACTGTTTATTGCTCACCAATTAAATTTTAACCTCAAATATCAGGTACTTTTTGAAAAAAGAAAAAAATAAAGATCTTCAATGACAATCCTCAAGTAAGTATTTCTTAATAACTATTGATTCTACACGCACTAGTGCCTAAAGGAGATAGAAAGGAATCTCATAAATGTCAGAGAGAGAACATCAGCAAAACATTTTCTGTAGAAGTCACAGATTGTAAATATTTTCCTTTGAAATCACAACCAAACATAACAGCAGTTCCTGTCTCAAATGGTTAAGTAACCTTAATATTTATAGCAGGAAAGTTTGGAGCTGTATTGTTTTTTGGTAGATTTTTTTTATTCTTTACTGAAGTCGTTAAATGTGAGGTCTTTTAACCTGTATTTTCATAAAAATAACAGCTCTTACAGCTGATAAAAATGCAAAAGCTATGGTACAGAAAAAAGGACATAAGTCACATTATACCTATACAATAGCTAAGTACTGACCAAAAAAACCTGTCTGCCACTGAGTTTAAGTGCATGGCCAACATGATCATTTGCACCTTTTTGCAGTCAAAGCAAACAACTTCATTTAATTTTCAGTGAAATTATGTGCAACTTTATGCTGGTTTTCAAATTAATTGTATCATAGTCGAATAAAACCTGCAAATGTATTGTTTCCCTGGTTACAACATAACTTTCTGTCTTTGCATATAAGCATTTAGTCTCATAACACTCTGTAAACTGGGTGAAATTTTTCAGTGAAAATGGGGGAAGGAGGGGAGTCTGTGGCATAAATAATTTCTGGGTTTAGGCAAATTAGTAATGTGAGGATTCCTGTGAAGCACAATGTGACCTAAAGTTATTACACAGGAAATTTAGATCTGCAAGTGCCTCCTGAAAATACAATTAGAAACTCTTCCAGACTGAGTAAAGAAAGGCAGAACTACTGGGATAAGAGAATCCTTTGGAGTAATACCTCAATAACTCTGCTTGCTGAGTTGAGGTATAAAGTTTGTGTTTAATGGTGATTATTGTTGTCGTGCTACTGCCAACCCTTTTAACCCTCCCCTCCTGAACCTTCTTTGTACTCACAGTTTTTCTTTTTAAGTAGTTCTCTTCTTTGGTCCTTACATGTAGAAGAATTAAACAAGGCTGTCCAGGCTGCTAATAAGATCAAAATCTGTAAAATGAACTGGAGGATAGAAACAAAACTCAGTTTGAACAATAAACAAAGAAAAATAATTACGATGAAGGTCATAAGAAGATGATGAATCCTGAATTACCACAGGAGCCTGGCCATGAAACTATAATAAGGGGAAAAGAAAATCCACCCTAGCATATCTCATTTTAATTAAACTCTATTATTTTTATGTGCTGCCATAAATTTTGCCACCAGTTTTATAGATCCTGACTTGCCTAAGTCTGATTGCAGTCTGGGAGGTGCTATGTCCACACAGATTTCTATGGATTTATTCAGAAGTAGGAAAGGACTTTTGTTTCTTGTGTGGACCAAAATAGATATAACGCAAAGAAACCAGCAGTAAAAGAAAGCAGCTGCAGAACAACAGAGTATCAGTGAGCCTGGATGTCATGTGCTACAGTTAAACTTTTTCACTTTAATGTGTCTTTCTTTAGCATGTATGTGGTGATATTTAGTTGGTTGAGAGGAGGAGGTGTGTAGGTGTGAATTATTAGTGAAGCCTACTGCATCTGGGATGTGTTAGAAGCTCATGAGCTCTTCTGCCTGGAGCCCAAGAAAGGCTACTTGTAGTATAAGTCAGGCAATAATAGGAAAAAATATAGAGTAAAAATTGATGCAAGCTGTCTTATTGGGAATTCTGCTCCTTATATTGAAAACTTTGAATGTAGAAAGAGGACAGTTGCGCACAGGACAGGCTGAAGATAATAAAGTCATTCTTTTAAGTGCTTATGGTGCCTTCAGAGAGAAACATGTCCTATTGGTGTAACTTTTGTGACTTACGTAGTCTCCACAGCACATGGAAAGACTGAGCTGTCAACTTTGGCCACTCCTGAAATGCAGTAGCCTCTTAGGAGTGTGTGTCTGCATTGACAAGTGTCACAGAAGAAATGGAGACAGGAGGGAAGAAGGGAGGGAGAGAAGGAGGGAGGCAGGGATGTAGGGGAGCAGGGGGCCTGCAGGAGCTGCTGATCATAATCTGAATAGAAATTTAATTATGGCACTGTCACTTACACAGTTAATTTTATAAAGTTGCTACCTGATCTTTATTGATCCCAACTGGCCTATGAATTTATTGTTTCTTCAGAAGAATCATAGAATCATTTAGTTTGGAAAGGACTTTACAATCACAGAGTTCAACCATTAACCTAACACTGGTGTCTTCATTATTAAACCACAGTTTTACCAGCCAGCTTATTAACCCACCCTGAGACTTTCTTTCCTCATGGCAGGACACAAACAGTCAAGGAGATTTCTGGAGGGCATCAGGAATAACTTCTTGCTTCAAGCACTGGAATGAGCAGCTAGTGTGATGCCCAGACAGGTCTGCTCATTGTTAGCATTGAAGACATGGCTTTGGGATGTGGTAAGCAGTCAGGTTTGGAATCAAAGGGACCTTGAACATAATTTTGTTCTAATACACCTACTGTGGGCAGGGACACTTTTCATTAGACCAGGTTGCTTGAAACCCCATACAGCCTGGTCTTGAACACTTCCAGCAATGAGGCATGCACAGTTTCTCTGGACAACGGCTGTGGGGTGTGGAGGCCCATGAGCCTACCAGGGAAAAGGCAATGGCAATGGAAGGGTAGGTCTTAGGCTCTGGGCATTCCCCACAAGTTATGATGAGGAAGGGGCTTCTCCCATGGTGTTCTGCAGCACAATGTTAATTATCCCCAGTTCTGTTCTCCCCAATGGCCCGTTGGCCTTACCTACCCCTTTTACCATGTTTGTACCCCAGTTCTAGAAAGTTCTTTGTGCCCTGTTTCCCCATTGGCCCTTGTATCCCTGCCTGTCCACCCTCTTGGCTGTTAGTATTTGCCCTGCCTGTGTACCATCCCCGTGCCCTCGGATCATTGATCCTTGATGCTCTGCTCCACCCCCTCTTACCTGGTCCCTCCTTTGTTCCCTGGCTTCCATCCCTGGCCCCTTAGTTGTGTGGATTCAATAAACCTCCAGCAGAACTCCATATGGAAGGCCATTCCCCTTTTCAGTCATTGACAGCTATGTGTGGTGAGAGCGTATGTGACTGCATGATTGTCAGAGCACCTGCCCAAACACCCTCACCTGGAGACACTTTTGGGAGGGTAGTGGTAATTTACCATCCACCCAGGCTGCTACAGTGGGGTCCAAAACAGTGGGGTTCAATATCCTGAGAGGAAGGAGGAAGGAGAGCAGTAGCAAACAGATCCTGGGCTCTGTAGTAACCATCTGTAGTGGTTTTTGTCATCAAATGGCTTTGATGAAGGGGCAGATGCCTCCTCAGTGAGCTCACTGATGGCACAAATCTGTGAGGAGTGAGCAATACTCCAGAGGGCTGTTAGCCCTTCAGAAGGACCTTGATAGACTGGAGAGGTGGACAGAGAAGAACTATCTGAAATTCAACAGAGGCAAGTGCAGGGTCCTGCACCTGGGGAAGAATAACCCCCTGCACCAGCACAGGCTGGGAGTGACCTGCTGGAAAGCCGGTCTGCAGAGATGGACCTCAGGGACATGGTGGACAACAAGCTGTCCATGACCCAGCAGTGCACTCGTGGCCAAGAAGGCCGATGGTGTCCTGGAGTGCATCGGAATGAGCAATGCCAGCAGGTTGAGGGGGGTGATCCTGCCCCTCTCCTCAGCCCCAGTGAGGCACAGCTGGAGTGCTGTGCCCAGTTC
The DNA here is from genome assembly GCF_028018845.1 of Melospiza georgiana. Lineage (NCBI taxonomy): Eukaryota > Metazoa > Chordata > Aves > Passeriformes > Passerellidae > Melospiza > Melospiza georgiana. The sequence goes on along the minus strand of NC_080434.1, from coordinate 41,576,923 downwards.
TGGGCTCGTCCAGTACAAGAGGGACATGGAGATCCTGGAGCATGTCCAGCATAAGGCTATGAAGATAATGAGGGACTGGAGGAAAGGTTTGGAGCTGGTGCTGTTCAGCCTTGAGAAGAAAGCACCCTCATCAATGTCTGTGTGTCTGCAGGGAGATGTCAGAGGATGGACCAGGCTCTGCTCATTGGTGCTCAGCAAATGGACAAGAAAGAGTGGGCAGAAACTGATGTGCAGGAAGTTCCACCTGAACATGAAGGAGAATTTCTTTACTATGTGGTGACCAAACACTCTTAACAGATTGTTCAGAGAGGGTGTGGAGTCTCCCTCACTGGAGATATTAAAAAACCGTCTGGACACCATCCTGTGCCTTGTGCTCTGTGATGACCCTGCTTGAGCAGGGAGGTGGGACCAGATCACCCACTGTGGTCCCTTCTTGACCCATTCTGTGACTCTGTGACTTCAGGAGAGCTTCAGCTCAGATTCTGCAGCAAAATGACAGCTGGGATGGCATGGAATATTGTCGCAGACATTTCTTCACAGAAATCCTTTCTTTCGGATTTCTGCGTCTTCTGGAGGGCAAAGGCCTCCGAAGAGAAGGTAAACAATTATTATCAGCTGCTGTGGAATGTAATGGGATGCACCTTGATTGGCTCATGCTTCTTGTTTATAATTAAGGGCCAATCACAAAGTGTAAGCAAGGGACTCAGTCCTTGGGCACAACTTTGTTGTAGATTCTTTTCTATCTATTCTTAGCCTAGCCTAGCAGCTCTGCAAACCTTTCTCTATATTCTATTAGTATAGTAATAATGTATTATATCTTATATCTTAATAAATCAAGCCTTCTGATCAAAACAAGATTCACCGTCTCTCTCTCACCAGCAGCGACCCACTCAGGCGCTGTAATAGGATGTAGCTATAGGGGAAGGTAAGTCAGGAAGAGAAGCACGCTTATCAGGAGATGTCTGGGTACAGAGGGATGCCACCCACCACAACTATCTCTCACCTTTTTGCTTATGGATGAATGGTACAGAGCAAACAAAGCAGGATATCTAGTCTGTTCCTCTGAAGATTGGAAAAGGGCAAGATGTTCCAGTAGCTGTTCAAGGACTGGAATCTAGATGTCTCTATAGCTGACAGGGCTGTACCAGTCTCTTCCAAAGAAGTGCCTCGCCGGGGTGAGGGAGGTAGAACAGCAGAGAGGTTGAGGGCTGGCAGCTGTTGCCAGACCCCTGAACCCAAGAGTATACCTAAAGCTGGCTATCTGGTGAGTCACATCTTCCCAAAGTAGCTAGCTGTACAGGGTGGAAATTTTCCATCTTTCTTTCTTGGGTTTGAAAAGTGATGCCGTCTTTTCCTTGAATCAGTGATTAAAAAATAAGTAATACCTGAGGTGTAACTGCAAGCTTGAGCCACTCTCATGTCCTGGTAAATTACCAGAAGAATAATGTAATTGAACTAGAGCATAATTTTGAAAACTTATCAGTGGGGTTAAAGGGAGACTAAACCTATTTTACCTAGTGTGTGACTTCCAAAGAAACTCCACACATTGCAGAAGGTTATTAGCAGGTTACAGCAGCTATGAAATGTGTTTTGAAGGAAAGCTAACTGTATAATTATTTGGCTTTGATAAAACTGTTGCTGGTGTCAACTGTCTAGCACTAATCTTAACACTGCATTGAAGCAGAATGTAGATAACTTTACTGTTTTTCCTTTTTCTACAGCTTGAAATAGTGGTGCTGTTATTGCCTGATATTACTCTTAGCACAAAAAATTACTGCCTGACATAGCAAAAATAAAAATAACTAAAAAAGAAAAATAGGCCAAATGCCATAGGACTTCACTATCGAAAGCTATCCACAGGACACAAGATTACAAGTCCTTATTGCCATGACCTCATGGCCATGAGAGGCAACAAAAAACTGCTTTAACAGTTTTAACAGTTTTTTGTTCCAAAAAAACCTAGCCCTGGAATCACCTGCCCTAGCAGCAAAGTTACCAGTCAGCTTAGCCTTTGGCTTTTGTCATTCACATGATTGTGAATCACTAAAGATTCTCTTGTACAGTAGATTTTTCTGTATCTTTTCTTACTGCAATTATTACACTTCAAGAAGTTGCTGAATGTTCTGACCTCAGTTGCAGCCTAAGCTGATCCTCTTTCTTTACATTTTATTCTGGTAATACTTGCTCTTCTTTTGGCATACTACTGGGCTTGGGGAGAAAATTTTAACTACCACAAGATCCAGAAATGGGAATGTGACAGTGCTTGAGATTCTTCTTCAGCTATTCTTTAAACTAGCAAAGAGATTTATGCAAAAATGAAAATAATAATCTTTAGATGATGTGGAAGTGAAACTTAAAAATGGCGTGTATAATATTATTTAGTTATCCATAAATATGAGGAGGAATCCTGTAGCATGTTTCATTTTAAGTATGTTTAAATGTGTGATGGAGAAAGAACTGCTAACAGCAAAGCTGGAAGAGGTAAAGGTGCTTCATCTTGGACCACAAATCTTCTGGACCTGTCATGCAGTGATAGGCAATTTCCAGAAAAAGGACCCAAGCATGAGTCATTTGTCATGGGAAAGTGAGGAATGTATCATGTTATTCTCCAGCCTTCTAAAATGTCCATCTCCCATGCTTACTCATTTAGAGGGTTTTCAACAGAGGAGCAGTACAGAAGGTATGCATTGGATTGCAGAGTTCCACCCCGATCTGTTTTTTGTGTTTGTTTTAAAGTAGACCTTAAACACAGGACAAACCAAGCTTTAAGGAGAAGATCTGTTCATTTGGTAAAAACCTGAGGAGTAAGGTGTTAAGTTGTCTCAGCTTCTGTTAGTGCCTCATACTTTAGTACTACTTTGACTTTGGGATTTTTCTTATAATTTCTACTACTTCTGTTCAACTTTCCTGTTTTATACCATTTCTCACTTAACCACTAATTGTTCAGAAATTTCTAGTGAGAATTTTTATGTAGAAATTTTCAAGCTGTCTACAGGTTCAGTGGTTGTCATCCTACTAATCTTAAGTAGTGTGGAGTTGAGTTTATATATATACTTATATATCCTATGTAAAATACCAGAGATTGAAAGTTTGGATGGAATTTTGTGGACATATTTGGTTCATACTCTAAGACAAAAACAGAGAGGATTCATTGCAACAAATTAATTGAAGCATCTACCCCTAGGTGAAAACCCTGCAGTTTTCTGATACATCACAATGTTTTTCACTGCCACCTCTTGTTTTTCTGAATACCTCTGTGTGCTGTTGTGAAACTCATTAGAAACCTGGACTGTTTTTCAAAGCTGCTCCCTTGGCTGGGGCAAAGGCATGCAGCAATCAATTGTTTCTTCTGTGATTCCTTTTATGTTCCCATGGTCCACTAGTACCAAGTATGAGCAAATTATGCCTTGCCATGCTATTGTGGGTAATTTTGTTTGGGGCTTTCCTTCGCCACCAAGGGTAGCTTCTTGCACTTTTTTTCTTTAAAGAAGTCTTTCTGCCAAATTTTGTCCATCACTCTGTCATAACAATACAGAGCGATACTTTTGTGTAGCTAGAGAGAAGATTGCCATAGATTTATCTAACATAACAATGTCTTGACATATACTAGAGTACACACAATTGCTTCCTCTAATAGTTAGCAACCATGGGAAAAGCTTTTCCTGGAGAGATGGAGCTTAAAGATAGCCAGTGACTTCTGACTCTGGTTTAAAGCTGTGCTGTGTAATGCTAGATAAGCAGAGTAACTGCATCACCTCTTGTTGTGAGAGCCTTTTATGGTCCAAGATTATAGGGATATGCCTTAAAACCTGAAGAGCTAAGGGACAGGTCAGAAAGACAAGTAGAGGAAAGGAAAATGATGACATGTTTTCAAGTTCCTTGTTGCATATAGGTAAAACCTTATAATTACCCACGAGAAAAAGATTCTGTACCCATAAAAATCATTTTGTACCCATGAAAAAGAATGTAAACATCTTTGGGAAGAAAGTCTTTGGTGAGCACGTACACTAGCAACTGCTAACCAATGAACTGAGTAGCAACAAGTTACTAACTGATTAAAAATTAAACGATGCTTTTAGAAAACCATATAAATATGAGCTGTGAGCAATAAATATTGGCTATTGCTGCATGAAGGAAAGGTGTTTTGTCTGTTTCTACTGTGACAGTTCCTCTTTTTCCTGAATTGTTCATGCCCTCCAAAAATCTCCTTTCCACTTTTCCCTGTGTTTGTTTCTTTGGTTATTAATGTTTTCTCTGCCCAAAGATATGCCTATGCCAGCCTGTTTGTCAGTCTATGAGATTCAGTTTAAGGCTAGGAGTTCTTATATGTGTTGGTGGTTTTTTTCTTGTTGTTTTTTTGTTTTGGTTTTTTTTTCTTTTTTTTTTTTTTTTTGTTTGTTTGTTTGTTTTATTTTTGTTTTTGGTTTTTTTTTTTTTTTTTTTTTTGGTGTCACTAGTACCTGATGCAGAAGCTTTGAAGTGGACACACTCTATTTTTACCCTCCTTGAAGGATTGAGGGGTAGTTCATCTGGCAAACACCTCATTCTGCTGCCTCTTCTCCTATAGCTTGCAACTTTCACATGCATCTTAAATGGGTCATTAGCTAATCATTATCTTGAATTGGCAGATGGTAATTGCTGTATTAAAATTCTACATAACTTATTTGCCATGTAGGATTGAGCAGAATTATATGTGCCTCACCAGTGAGTTGATTAGAGATGCCTTAGGCATCATCTTTTCTAAGTTTTAAAAAATTGCTCACTCACAGCTTTCATATGAACTCAGAACAGGGAAAAAGTTGAAAACAAGACAGTTCTTAGAGCATACTCTACAAATTCTTCATCTTTTTATAAACCCAGTCTGACCTCTGTCTGCCTCCAATGACCCATACATGAAAGAAGAAAAGGAGAAATATTGCAATGAATCAACTTTCTCCAGGCAGGATTTCTATTCCTTGTAAAAAAAAAAAAAGATGCAAATGAGAAAATAAAAAGCCAGAGTTGCTGAGCTGCTGATCTTGCCAGCGCTGGAATGGCTGAGGTACCCTACGTTGGAACATGTCAGGGTGCTAACACGGTGGAGGTGGAGATGTGTTCTAGCAGAGGTGCAGCATATTTCCATAGTACCAAAAATGACAGATGACATACCCTAAGCCTGCAAAAGTACTCGGCTCTTAGTGAGTCTCTTTCTACGCTGGGGATTTTGCCATCCATGCTTGGGCTGATTTGTTCTCTCCACTGCCAATGGATGTGGTTGTAATGGAAAGCTTAGTTGTTATGCTTAGTTAGTGTCCTCTCAAAAGAACAGTAATTAATCTCAAAAGTACAGGAATTACAGTGGCATAAAGAGCCCCTTTTGCAAAATATTTGAGGGAAGAGACAGAAGGTGGTGTAGGCTTTTAGTGGTCACCACTCTGTAGATAGCAAAGTGCACCAATTTTAGTGAAGTGATCTTGCTCAGTTTCCCATGTTGTGAGGAAGCCTTTGGTTAGGGTCCATCAGTAGAGCTGGACAAGAAACTTTGTGGCTTTGTTTTCCATGGCTTTGAATCTGGGCTTTGAGAACTGACCAAGTCTTGTTGGTGTGTTTATGTGATAGCTGGGAGAGATGCCTGCCAAATCAGTGAACAGCTGGGATGAACACTTGCACTGAGGCAGCCACAGGAATGTGTATACCAGGATGCGAAAACGCCTGTGTGTGCCTGGTTACAGAGCAGTCTGAGGAATTTCTGTTATGTTGATTGGTTTGTGTTTGTAAATTGAAGAGCCAGTCCCTGCCTTAAAGGCCTTGCAACCTCAAATTGTGTGTTGGGTTTTGCGCCCTTTGCCTCAAGGAAGATATTGAGGTGCTAGAGCATGCCCAGGGAAGGGCAATGGAGCTGGGGAAGGGTCTGGAGCACGTGGTGGATGAGGAGTGCCTGAGGGAGGTGGGGGGTTCAGTCTGGAGAAAAGGAGGCTTGGGGGAGAGGAATAGAAATTTGTAGCCATGTGGAATTTGGTCTTTTCTCCTGGGTAACAAGTGATGGGACAACAAGCAATGACCTCAAATTGCACCAGGGAGGTTTAGATTGGACATTAAGAGAGATTTCTTCACAGGAAGTGTTGTCGAGAATTGCCAAGTATTGCCCAGGGAAACTGTGAAGTCACCCTCCCTGGAAATTTTAAAATTTAAAAAAAATCCAGGCGTGGCACTGAGTGACATAGCTTAAAGATGAAGATGGCAGTGCTGGATTGTTGGACTGGTGACCTTAGAGGCCTTTTCCAACCTAAATAATTTGATGATTCCTAATACTACTGAAATATACCTAGTGGAATACCTAAAAAAAATACCTAGTGGAATGAAGTAAAGTGTAGGAGTCACTGGGCAGGCAGTGGGACTGGAGATGTTGGCTGCAAATACAAGAAAGCTGATGTGGCAGGTGGTGGAAAGAGAAGTTGTTGAAGGATTCTCTGCCTATGGTCCACTGTCTTTTGGAGGCTAATAAGTGTTTTCCTCATTTTAAAAGCAGAGTGAAAAATTCCCTTTTGCTTGTTACTCAGGGAGGTTTTGAGAAAATTACAACAATTTTGCATTAGAAAACCTGACAAGTACTCTAAAAGAAGCTTCTTTTTCCATTTGTAATTCACCAAGTTGTAATGATGTTCACAACAAAAATAATGTCAAAAGCGCAAGATTATGATGAAATTTATGAGAAAAGCAATATAAGAAACTTATTTACTGGTAATGGGCATAACTGAAGCCAACAGACAAAGGGGGGTGGACTGCTTTCTATCCAAACCAAAATCAATTATTTGATAGTAATGCAAAATCAATGTCCAGTGCCATCATTGTCTCTGCAGCTGCATGCTGGGATTAGTCAATGATTATTTCACTGGATGAGCTTTAGGATGTAAGTAGAGTTAAATCACACAGCCTTGTACCAGTATTTCTTCCTACACTGCTGTGCTGAACGTAAACATAGTGATTACTTCCCTTCCTTCCATGCCGCTTGGTGGTATGATAAATAAATGTGTGGTGTTCTGGTTACTGCTGCCAGCTGGTGGAGTCACTTTTGCAGAAGAGGTGGTTTATATCACCAGGTTTGTCATTTTATTGATGGTTCATGACAGAGATTGTCATGTAGTCAGTGCACATTCCTATGAACAAATGGATGAAAGAAGCTGCTTATGGAACTTCCAAGAGAACATAAAGCTGAACTTTTCTTACCCACATATTAGGAGTAATAGTAGATGTAGCTATTTACATGTACACAATCATTAGCTTCAAAATGAAGAACTGCTAAATTTATTTTCATCCATAAAAATCTGTCTGATTTTTGTTGTTTTTATTTAATTTGCTATTGGATAGATGCTGAAAAAGTTCATGGCTGATACTCTGATGAAATTGTGCTTCTTATGTGCAGAAAACTACCTGAATAAAGAGCTGAAGATGTCTGTGAGAACTGAATTAAACTAGTTCAAGCTTTAAGCACACCCAACAAGTATCTCTTGAAGGGTGTGGTGTGCTCATTGAGGTCCAAATTGATAGATTCTCTGGTGTAAGCAATTAATGAAGAATTCCCTAATTATAAGAAATGAAACAACTACAGTAGAGAAAAATGCTGTTTATTTTATTATGACATCCAAATTTTTGGAGCCTGATCTGCGAGCAGAATTGGTCCATATATAGTTCACTTGCAGAGACAAGGACAAGAGAGGAAGGTATTGCACTAAATAATTAATCTGTTGGTTTGCAACTGTAATGAGATCAGTCCCTCACTGTACTAATGTACCACGTCCCATCTAGAGCTCAGACTGGCTTGTCCAAACTTGGAGAGAGTTCTACCAAAAAAGAGATAAATATTACTTGTTCGAGGTTTTTCTGGAAGAATTGGTTTGAAATATTTAAGCACTACAAAGTTTTCTTTCTGACCTAAATGAACAGTGTGGGAGACTCAGAGGTCTGCTTTACCTTTGGCTTTTTATTTTTTTTATTGCCAGGAGAAAACTTAATGTAATAGTGAAATGTGCTATAATCTGTCTCTCAGAGGTCCTATTCAGAAATTTATCTTCCTCTTCTTTAGCATTTAAGCCTGATCATTACTTCCTGAAGAATTTAAAAGGAAATTGAGATGTTCATAGTTTAAGTGCATACAGATGTCAAATTGCTTTGTGAATGATATTCAAGAGTGTTAATGAGGGGGAAAAGTCCTATGATAGATATTGGTGAAGATCAAGATTTAGTTTTCTTTTTTCTTCTTTCTTTCTTCATATCTTATTCCTTAAAGTGGTTGAAAAATACAACTAAGAAAACTTCCTCTAGACTAAAAGGAAACGAACTAAAGAGCAGGATAGTGTGGAGTTTTAATGTGAGTGGATGGTCTAAAATAAAACATATTTTAAGCAGAAATATGGAAAACATTTTTTTTGTTTTGTTTTCGCCAGAGTTAAACATGTCTCAAAGGGACTTATGCAAATTCATGGTGGGGTGGTGTTCTGGCAAATAAAATAGAGGTAATTCAGATGCAATTTTTGTGTCACGAGCTCTTGGGACTGCAGCCGGAGTCAAGCCTATGTCCTATAGGTGGATAGTGTTTGCTGGGGAATCCAGTTTGGCAGGCTTTGAAGAACTGCTATGATAAAATGCTATGGTGACATTAAGCTAGTGTGCAGCAGTTAATAAGGAAACAAGAAATTACTTTGTTGTGGAAAGAGATTATCCTAGAAGAGAAAGGTGAACAGTACCAGTTCAGTATTAGCCTCTTGTCTCACTTATCTCCACCAAAAAAATAAAGGTTGGTATTTTTTCTTTCTCTTAGCTTTCAGTTGAGAGTGCACCAAGACACCATCAGGTTACTGTGGAAAGGCTTCAACATGAATAAATAGGACACTATTGATTAAACTACTCAGATCTGCAAAAATGGTGACATCTGTTAGTTACAGTGTTTGTTTCTCTGATTTTTTTGCCATACTCAGCCAACCTACTGTGTGTAAACAATAATTGTAGAACTGGGCCGAACCATGACGCCTTTAATGTTTTAGAGATGTAGCTGAAAGCTGGCCAGCTGCTGGGATGAGTTCTGCAAGGTTGCTGCGTTCTGCCTTGATGGAGGTGTCACTTTGAAGGCTGCCTTTTAGTGTGATTCATCCAAAGCATTTCTATTTTATTTCTGCAAAGACTTTTGATAGCTAAGCCAAAGGTGTTTTTAAGCCTGACCAGGTTTTATTGATATACAGAGAGGGGATAGTAGAGAATGGAGAGATAAGCATGCCACAACTGAAAAGTGTAAAAGAGCAGGTGAGATCCTGAACTGTTTCACTGGTTATGTGATTTAATACTCCCTGCTTTGAGTGAGATTCACTCAAGGACTTTGCACTCTGTATCCTCAGAGTCTGCAGCACAGAGCTTTGTTGTGCTAAGTGCATCTATTGAATGACTTGCAGTTTCCTTATGTGCTATGCCAAAAGGGGGGAGATATATAGAAAAGAGGCAGAAAAAAAGTTGAAAAAAGTTTTATTACAGGATAGAAAAGAAAGAAGGATTTAAAAAATGGAAAGGAAAAAAACTCTGGCATTTGTTAGTTGGCTGTTCATGTTAATCCTCTTTAAGACACATGTGACCTCAGCTGGAAAACCCCTCACATTTTTCAATCTGTTGTGAAGCAGCGAGCTTAGTGACAATCATAAGAACCTTTAAAAATTTCTGAGCAGTTTCTAGCCCCTCTCAGTGTCACTCTCTGAGTCTCTAGGCTGGCATACCAGCACTGCTCAGTGACTTGGACCAAATGATAAATACTAAGCCTGCTTCTATATATATCAGTCAGTCTGTTCCAGGACTACTGGTCCAAAATGACATGTCAGAAATGGATGTGTGGATTTTTGAAAAGTGACTTGAACAGAATTTTCATTTTTGAAATTGAATTTAATAATTTGTAATGTGTGCCAAAAAAAACATGCCCTGGATTTCAGCTGTTAAGGTAGTTCAGAGGAGTTGCTAAAAGTCCTGGTAGGACAAAGCAGAACATAGTGCTGAAAGCTTTCCCTCTTAAATGACTGTAGCAGTAACGAATTTTAAAAAATGAAAGAAAGTGTAATGCAATAGATAATTTTGTCTCTTAGGCTGTCAAAGCTGAAGCAGGATCATACATTGTTATTTTCAGTACTTATCCAGATTAATTTTGGTTGTTTTGAGGAGCTGGATTTTACTGCCATATACGCCCAGAACTACGGACATGGGGTTATTTCAGTTTTTCTTTACTGTGTGGGATCTTAAATATATTACCAGGAAATGTGGGCTGACTGAGAACACTAATAATATGGCTCATATGGTCTAACTGTATGGATTAACTGTATGACAATGGTTTTAGACCTTAAAATAAAACTTACACCTTCCATAATTCAGAGGAAAAAACAACTTAGAAAAAAAAAGGAAATGGTCAGGTTTGGAGTTTTTATTTAACCATTAATTTTTCTGCATTATCTGTGCTTAAGAACTGAAGGGAACAGCTGTCTGCTTGAAATGGTACTTTATGCTGAGCTCAAGTGAAGTTTATTTTTATCCCTTTGGTGCTATCCTGTTGTCTTTATTTTGCCTAAATTTTTAACGCATTTATAGTGATGAAATTTGATGTTGTATGATTCCTTTCATATTGTGAGAAATGAAATGTGTAGTTGTCTGGAACCACCAAAAAATAATTTATCTTTTCTCAGATCTCATCAATTATGAGAGCTTGGGTTTTTCTGTGTATAAATGCTTCAGTCAGATTGGTTGCCAATAAAAATGCTAAAGCTATAGAAACTGAATAAATGTGTTTTACCACAAAACACAGAAAATATATATGAAAAGATTTATTTTATCTGATGGTTGTGAGATGATATGTCAGGAATTAAGTACAAGGACGTATTTTGTCATACCAAGATATCACTCTTAAATGAAACCTTTGTGTTCATGCTGACAGACTCTTTATTCTTCCTAAGTGATTTCCAGGTTGTAACTAGCATTCATGAATGCAGCGACAATTTTAAGACTGTGTTTTTTAAATGTGTGTCATCTCTAGTTTCATGAACTGCTTCTCTATGAGGTCAATCTCTAAAGTTCACATGTGCATATAAATTTAAAAGAAATTTTGTTTTTCCTTGTAAAATGCAGCAGTGAGAATGATTAAAAAGCATCCTGGAAAGTGAGTCATCATAAATGAGGAAAAGCATTTTGGGAATATGACCTTGAGAAGTCTGGGGACCTGGTCCATAAATCCTACTGCCACTAAATTTTTGATGGCAAGTAGTAAAACTCAGCGCAAAGGTTGAATTGTGCTTGAAATTATATTTTAAAATGAAATAACAGTAAAGCAGTGTCTGACTGCACTTAGATAAACCTTAAAGGTTTATATTATATGGGTGATATATGAAAGATAAAATTTACAAAGGGACAATGTGTGAATGGGAGCAGCCAGGCAGGCTGGGGGCGTGGCCATCAATTTATGCACACAAATGCGTTTTCAACATAATTAGCTGTCTAATTGAGCATTATGGTTTAACTGACACATTTAAACATATAATTTATTTGAATGCACACTGCTTGTGATCTATTTCTAATGTTTGCTCTTCAGGACGGTATCAGACTCTAGAAGAGGAAATTATCCTTCTGATGAGCAGAAAAAAGAACCAAGAGTATGTTGAGAAGCCTTGAATGCAAATAAATTTCTGTAATTTGAGATCAGAAGGGAAGCATGGAAGCAGAAAAGCCATGCAGAGAAAGTTAAGTACTGAGCATGACTGTAAAGACATGACTTAATTTCAAATACGAGAGCTGTGCTCCACTTCATGTTATCAGGCTACAGTGAAAATGTGACTGGTTCACCTGACACCTAGGTAAGAGGGATGTTGTAGCAACTGAGAGGTTTAAACTGCACATCTGTCTTCACCCAAGGGGAAAAAAACCCCCCATCTTTTTCTCAATGTGATGGATTTTGCCATATAGATATGGCTGGATTTTTCCATTCCTGAACAGGGACAAGGGCACTTCACCCATACTCTGTTAAAATATACAGAGTAGTCTGTCAGCAAGTTGCAGGAGGAAGGAAGAAGAATTTCCTTCATTTACAGTTGCACAATCCCTGGTGTGCCAAAATTTCGCTCTTTGGGTGATAGCTGGGCACTTGGACATTTATTTTTGGGGGAGAAACAAACCAATGTATGTTTGATTTTGTTCCCAGACCTTTTGTTTTTCCCTTTACTTTTGGGACTTATTTTCTGAACAAAATAGTGGCAGATTTTCTTTTAACCCTGCAAACTTCAGTAGTTGCAGCTCATTCTGTATTTTGTGGTGCTGAGCTGTGAATCTGCTCCTTCGATTACAGAAACTGCCAACAGACATGAAAATCCAGAACATAGAGGCTAAACAATGCCTGCTTTTTATCTTTAGAATTACTTTTGCGCACTCTGACAATTTCTCCTTCTAAACAAAATGTAGTAACAGCTACAGTTAAGGAATTCAAAACAACTATTGCAAAACTTTGCTGCCAAAATAGAGAAGAAAAGTACTTTTTCAAACCTGAGGTTGGCACAATTCCTGGCTTTTCTCCTCACCTTTCCCTCTGCTCTCCACACTCCCAAGTAATTAATTATCAGAAGGGAAGAAAAGAAATTAAATGCAAGATCATGAAAGTAGAAATAAAAATGCATGAGTCTTACACCAAGATGAATTCACTTATTAGGAGACTCTGAAGTTTATAGGAGTGGACTTTGCATATCTGGATAGATAAGGTAGAATAAGCTCAGAAGATAAAAATAAAACAGTGAATGTCAAAGGATCTCTGAAATTTGCATAGGTTCCCAAATACACGGCTGCCATGCAGAAGCCAAGAGGAAAGGGAATACATACAGAAAAACTGGTCTTTGTACCCTTCATGGGGAAATGAAGGGAGAGTTAGGAAGATGGACTGTGACTCAGAGCATTGTTTCTCATTTCCAGTTTTTTGACAGAACAATTGTCAGGAGGTAGAATTTCTATTTTGTTGCCCAGTGTTTTCAGAATAGCTCTTGTCAGGAGAAGCAGTATTGGAAATATAATGAGAAATACATTACAGAAAATAAAATTCTTTACTACTTTGACCTTTCAGTCCTTTACATCATGCTTCATGGTGATATCTTCCATTTTGTGAGGAATATCAAGGCTGTCCATACAAAGAGGAGAGCACTTCAAAAAGCTCCCTACTCTGGTTATGGGATTTGTTGGAACTTCTGGATCCTACTTTAGTTCAGACTTTACTGAGCATGTGCCTTCAGGTGGAAAAAAAAAGGGGAGAAATAAAGATCAAAAACTAAAATAAAGCAACAATTAATAGCAGGATGCTCCTTATGTAGCAGATTCATTGCTGTCATGCCTGAGGAGAGGCCTTTAAATATATGCTGTTTTCAGAAAGCTGAATTGGGCTATTTTCCTTAGTTTCTCTGAAGGGTTTTATAAATTGGAGATAATTATTAACAAAAGCTGTATGCAGATGATTAACGAAATATCTCTGCTTAAACTATACTCCTGCCCCTTTATTTCTTATTTTAATTAAGAATAAATAAAAGCCTACATTGTGTAACCTGAAGAGAAATGGATACAGGAGCAGCTCAAATTTTCCCCAACCTAAATTTCTGTGCCATTCTGACCTATTCTGCAGGAAGTGTTCATGTGATTTACAGTGCACCATCTTTCTGTAGTCCCTCTCTGCATCCCTTCTGTCTAACACAGAATATCTTTTACAGGGACGTGTTGTGCTACTCAAAAATGACCACAGTTACTTGGTGTGCTGTTTTAACTCAAGTACAATTTGTATTTTGGTTCAGCAGATGGATACTCAGTAAAGGAGATATCTGTATATTCAGGGTTGCATCCTCAAGGGGAGGGCCACTTCAGTGGGGGGGAGGTTATGCAGTGGGAAGGATTTGCTTTAGCTATAGAGATAAGTTTTCTTTAGCTATAGAGATAAGTTTTCTACTGTGTATATCAGCTCCAAATTTCAGCACTCTGTGTGTGTGTGTGTATGTGTTCGTGTTAAAGAGGAGTGAGAGTCTTTTATCCTGTTGAATCCCTCTCTGCCACCATCTCTTGTGAGGGGACTGTTAGGGCTCTGAAGCCTCTAGAAAAGTGTGAACAATACTGAATTATATTAATTTATTTTAAGGCAAGAGCCCTCAATTTGTGCTCTCTTACAGAGTCCTCTCAACTCTCCTCTTTGAAGTGCAACAAAGAAGAATAAAATCTGAGGTTAGTGTCCATTTTGTTATAAAAGAGCCTATGATAAGAGTAGAAACATTTGATAGGAAAGCCTCCTCTCTTAATCTTTGAACTAGATTAAAGGTGGAAGGAATGGAGGAATGCTGGAAGTGGTGCATTATACACAGAGAGGGTTGAGCTGTTGGCTATTTTTATATGTCAAGCATGAGCTTGAAATGGGCTTAGAAATCCATGTCAGTACTTTTTGTTGTCCTGGAGACTGAATTTCTCAGGATATGGGTAAACTGTACCTCCTCACAAATGTGGGGAGGGGGAAGAGGGCATATTTCTGTCATGGTAGCTCTTTTGCACAAAATTCTAAAGTCTAGAAGTGGCAACTCAGAAGTACCTTCATCAAGCCCAGACACTGTGTCCATCTGTCACACATCGGATTCTTAATCTTTTTACTAAATGTCACAAAACTTGGTAAAATTACTATGCTTGAGTAGGCAGTGTCTCTGAAGAATAGATTGTGAATGTGGAAAATAGGAACTTCACTTTCAAAGTAAAAACGGAGGCTGACCTCAGCACTAAAATACTGCTCTCTTTTGAAGTGTGGGAATAATATATGGAGCTGCACCAGTACAAACTGCTGAAGCACCTTGGCAGTGCTCCAAGCAAGTGCTTTTTCTGTTGGAGTTCTTAATACTTCAAGAAGACAAAGTATGTGTATTTAGATGCCAATGATATGATTCCCTGTATGATCCACAGGCTGCATTTCAACACTAAACTGCCACGACTGTGTGAATGATTGACTGCCAGTCATTTCTGGGCATGTATGTGCTTTTGCTTATCTGCAGGTTAAATCCCTTCTTGTGGCAAACTCTGTCACTGCTTCAGTCCTTAACTGAGATGCCTCTGTCCATCTCTATTGATGGAGATGTTGTGCCATTGCTGCTGAAGAAGCCCTGACCACTCCAGAACTCACTGACTGAAGCCTGACCTTGCTGCATTCATGGCCTGCACAATGTCCCAACCAGGATTTGTTTGGTCTCCAGACAAAAACAATCTACATTAAATGAGAAAGGGGAAAAATCTATATTAAAAGGGAAAAAGTGCGAGTATTGCTGCATATGGCAATTGAGACAGGAATGAGAACAAGATGGGACCTACAATTCCCATCACAATTATTCTTGGGTAAGAGTTGTAGTTTTCTGCTTAAGAAAAATCAAATAACTTTATAGATATTCTCTATTTTGTCTAAATTGTATGCAGCAGAAGGGGAAGGAGCTCACCTAATCTGGTGGGACAGACAGGTGACCTTCTGTTGAGGGTGGAGGTAAGGAACTGGGCTTCAGATCACGATAAGGGATCTGAAAGATTTCTCCACTTAGTGGCCAGTAAATTAAAACTTTGTTTAAGGTCTTGAATTCTCCTCTTCAAGATTTTGCATAGATCCTTTTCATAACAGAATTCAGCAGCTGAATCTACCTGTCACACCTGTGAAACTGGGATAAGTGTCATTAACCCTTTTTAGAAAAAGAAAAATGTGATTTATAGTGGAAAACCATAATTCACAGAAAGTTCAGCACCTGATCAAATAGAAGAGTAATACAGATGGAAAATGATACTGTATGAATTGTATGAAAAATACCATAAAAGTGAATATGGAGTTGCTAAAGAGCCAAGGTAAAATTTGACAATCTATGCGGTTGTTGTATGTTTTCTTCACATTACAAGCTTTTATCTGCTGTGAAGGATTCTCCCATGATGAATGGGGAAATGTGTTAGAAAACATTCTCACTGCTGATCCTGTCTCTATTTGAGTTTTTCAAAGATTTTTTTTTTTCTGAAGTGCCAATTAATTCTCTTCACATGCCCAGCCTAGCCTGAGTCATCTGAAATAAAATCCTGACTCCCTGAAGCTGCCAGCAATCTTGCCATCGTGCCAGGTATCTGGCACATGCAGTTTTAATGGAAATTTACCCTGAGGTCTTGATTTCTTGAGTGCCATGAGGTATCTCAGTGTCTGCATCCAAAAGCTGAGGAAAAATAACATGGGGACTCTGAAAGTTGTTTCATTCTGCTAATGAGAAATGCAAACACAGAAAACTCAAGAATAACATTTATGTACAGCATTGCTTAGATTATGATTACATATATCCTGAATATGAAAAATGGGATAGCATAAAACACACTCATATTTTCACATCCACAGGGCTTCAGTGAGAATTGGCTTTCTCTCATGTGGAGCTTTCATGCTTGATACAAGGTGCTAATGATTCCTGTCTGCTTAAAAAAGACCCATTAAACTGTCAAACCATTCGGCCAAATTCATCATGTCTTTTGAAATAGAGCTTTAATAGTGAGAAAAATAGAAGGGATTTCAGATTTCAGAAATCCCTTTTACTTTCCTTCTTTTCGAGCTGAAAATTGACTGGCAGCTATCAGCAAATTGAACACAGGGAAACTTTCAGAAGCATTTGCCTTCTAAACTGCTCTTGCCTGCAGTCTTCCAGATATCAGATTTTTATTTGCTTCCTGCATTTTGTAGGAAGCTTTTGACTGAGAATACAAGAAAAAATATTTGAATTGCTTTTGGATTTCTTATAGACATTTTACCTTTTTTTTAAAATCTGTGAGCTCGATGTGTATTTCATTCCTTCTCAGTTTTTCTTTTGCTGCTAAATAAGTTTGTATCCAGCACAGAGTGGAATGCAAAATAATTGAGTAATTTGTAAGACTCTGACTAGAAAATAGCAAACCCCCCCAACATTCTCAGCAGTTCCATTTTAACTGCAGATTTGACCTGTAGTGGAGATAACAAAGTATTTTGATATTCTCAGTTCTATGTTTGCATTAAAGCTTTAAAAATCTTTCCCAGTCTGTTGAGATATTTGTTACCTCATAACGATTTATTCTCAGTGACACCTTAGTTTTTAAATGCTTATAGATTTTCTCCCCCCAGTGCTAGTTAAACTCCTTCTCAACACTACAATAGGAGCTGAAATCCCCAGTCAAAACTTCTCAACGCTAGATTATCTACATGAAACAAATACTTTTAGGTATTTTGCTATCCTTTGACATTTGAAACCACACTGCTGCCTTTCTGCAGGGCTGCTTTCTGAAGCTCACAAACAACTTGGCATTATACACAGAAGACTCAGATCAGTTTTCTAAACAACATTTTTCATGCCATGCCACCCACATGTAATAGTTTGGGGCTTTCCTTGCCTTTTCAGTCTGGCTGAACTTCCTCTTTCATTCCTGTGTTTCCAGTCAGCGTGGTAATGTGTGGCTGGAGGCTTGACTTGTGACTCTTTGGATTTGTTTGACGCAATAAGCTGATAGACAAATGCCTGGAAACGTTGTCAAGGTATGCTTTCTACATCTAGAAATTATAGAGTTTTTGTGGGCTTGAGAATTGGGAACTCAAGTTCAGGATTGAACTTTAGGTTCTTCACTTTGCTGCATTTGTTGTAGCATTACCATAAAGGTGAATGCTTTGTGTGTGTTCTGTAGCATTCCACCAGGGGAAATACCAAAACTGTAGCTTCTTTGGAATGATACAGCTGTGTCCACATGTTGGCAAAAACTCTGTTACTGTGAAAAGCAGGGCTAACATCATGTCAGGTGTGTTCAGCCTGAGGTACTGAGCTGTTGTTATTCCCTGTGATGCTCAAGCACTGAGAAGAAAGATGCAGCTGGCCAGCAAGGTTATTCACACTGTGAGAGGCCACTGATGGCATTCAGGCAACCAGTCTGGGTTGCTGAATCTTCTGGCTGATGTTTTGGTGATGTTTTAGCTCTTTGCAGGGTATAGGTGTAGGACTTGTAGGCTTTTCTGGTAAGGATTTTTGTTTGGAACAGACAGTGGATGGATTGATCAGGGCTGGCAGTGAGATTCAAAAGGAAACTGCTTCACAGTGATGATCTCAGTTATGCTTTAAAATGTTTGTTCAGGAGAAAATATCTATGAATTGGAAAAAAAACAACCAGAGAGAAAAAATAAAAAGTCTATGCACAATGCCAGATGCTATTAGAGGCTGAAGGTTTCTTTTCAGAACATGTTCTTTAGAAACACTTCTTCAAAAAAATTCATCACTCTAAAGAAAATTGCACCTTATACCTTTTTGTTCTGCTTTTAGAGCAAGTTTTTATGGAAGAATGGGGCTGTTCTGAGTGTTGGACAGGTTAAGCCCTGTGCTTTCAGAAAAGCTCTTTAAAAAGACACTGAGCATTGTTTGTTGTGTTTGCATAGCAGTCCTTGCTCTGTGATGAATAATTGAAGTAAAAGTGGCTGGTGAGATACAAATAATCAGAGGAGATTTTGTGAGTACACTGTAAGTGGGTCAGCAGACAGTTGTGACCCTCTTCCAGCTTTGTGACCTCCTCAGGACTGGGCTCAGTTGATGGATAATTCTCATGAAATTCCCAGAATATAACAAATAATCCCCCAACACCAAATAAGTATTCTTTAGCCTGAGTGGAACTAATAATTGGAAGTAAGGCTGGAACTCAAAGGAGAAAAGCTCCTATTTTTCTTCATTTTAGTGGATAGCACGGAGAAGTGTACACAAACATACTCCCTGGGAAGACTACAAATAATGAGATCACTAGCAAGCTGCCATGAGTTAGGAAAAGGAGTTTTCTGCATCTAGCTTTTCTCTGGTCCTTCCTCATAAATTTCCCTGGGAATTTCACAAAGTCCTAAGCTTTGCATGCATGCTATCCCTATACCACTGAAGGAGCAAGCACCCTTTTCCCTGCGTGGGAGAGTGTTAATTGCTATGCCCAAAGGGGAAACATGTATTCTCCTGGCTAGTAATCAAATGTTATTTGAAAGCCATTATACTGCCCAGGGTTTGTACGGGATGGTTGTTGCAGACAACTGGCTTGCTGGGAGCTGCCTCGGGGTCGTCTGGTTATTGAGCTTTTGGTTTGATCTTGGAACCAGCTTCCTGTGTAAATAAAGGGTAAACATTAGTTAAGAATGTCTCCGTTAAAGCATCAGATGTTTGAAGATGTCATGTGCTTCTTCATTAAAAAGCCTTTGAAAATGAAAATAAAGGTCACCAGCCCAACTCAGTTCTCAGGTTAATGCTTTTTGCTGGTTTGATTTGCTCCAGTTGCCTGATCTTATTGGGGGGCAGCCTGTGGAACGTGCACCAAGAGAAAACATCTTGGCACAGCGTGCCACCTAATCCTGGCCTTACTCGTACCTGGTGCCATGGAAATTGTCTTGGTCTGGGCTGTGGGGTGGCAGGGAAGGTCCTGTCTGCAGTCAGTCTGTGCGGTCACATGTGGGCTCTGCACAGGGATCAGCAGACAGCTGAGGGATCCGCTGCTGAGCGTATCAGCAGGGGGAGGCAGAAGGAGGATGTGTTCAGAAAACAGGACAAGCACTTCTTGACTGCTCTGCAGCCAAAAGCTACAGTCACTTTGCTTTTCACCTGCATGCATTTAAACCAGATAAGCTTTTGTTACGCTTTCTTTTATCTCAGTGCCAACTATTACAGGTGAGTTATAACTGAAAATATGAGGCTTTAAAAACACTCAAGTTTTACAGCTGCAGCATGTTGGTAGCCCAGTATCTCTTCTTTCTCACATAAATTTGAAAGCAGAGTTGTGCTCCGAGCTGAGTGCCTTCTTTTGGAAGGATAAAATGGTTTAACTGGTCTTCTTTTTACTCCCAAACCAAGGTACTAATTAAGCTATACCTGTAAAAGCAGTAACTGTAGCAATAACCTCTCACTACACTGATCTAATCTGAAGCTATTAGCAGCTGCAATAGTTATGCCACGAAGAATTTTCCCCCTTTGGCATATGTTATAAAGGCTGTCCCTTGATTAGGTCAAAAATGCTTGAAGGCTATTGATTTTTGATCTGTTTTAGGAGAAGGCACCTCTTTTTAACACTTTAAATGCTCCGTTTGAATTTTGAATGATCAGGTGAAGCAAACGTATTTATGCATCTGATTACCCGTTTATCTGGCACGGGGAGCGCTGCAGATTTTTGTGTTATCGGGGATAACTCAGAAATGCCATTCTGATTCCGGAGCTGCTGGAGATCCTGTGCTCCGGGGTGTTGCCCTGCTCCTGCCTGCTCGCACATGCCAGGTGGCTGTGAACTTTTGCAGTGCGTTTTAACAAGGTGGTGTCACGGTGCTGCTTCCTGACACCCCGGAAAACAGCTGCACCTAGGAAAACTCCTGTTCTCTGGAAATCACGCCTTAGGCTGACTGGGAGGTGTTGCTAAGTAACTGGGGGTAACACCGGGGCTCTATGGATCCTTTACAGTGGGTCTTGGTCCCTGCAGAGATCTCCAAATTCGCAACACGGACGTGGGAGAGGCGGATCAACTGCGACGCTACAAGTTCAGCCCCCGCAAACTGAACTTTTGTTGGGAGTTTTTCGAGAATGAAATTGGATTAGACCCAGGGATGACGTATCCTGTTTGATTTCTTTTCCCCTTGTGCTCTGACGAGCTTTATGTTTAGGCAGGCTTTTGTTTCTGGCTCTGAGCTGCTTTAAAAAATTGGGAGTGTGTCTCAGGGTGTCGAGGGTGATATGCTTGCATTGATTGGTGAGGTTTGGCTCGAGTTGCTTGTGAGTGCTTTGTTCTTCTCACCACCCCCAGGTCAGTTGCACAACATGCCCCTACAGTTTAAAAAGAAAAAAAAAAAAAAAAGAAGTGGGGGGGGGGGGGGGGGGGGGGAGGAAAAACAACAACCAAAAAAAGAAGGGAAAAAAAAAAAAAAGAAATGCTGAGTAATGCCAGCGGTTTCTCAAATGGCTGATGCAAACCTGGAGAATTTGCATCATCATTCAGCTAGAGTAACTTGGTATGACAAGAGCTTAAATACAAGTCCATGCGGAAGCTGAGCTGGTTTCCAATGATAGGGCAGTACCACAGTGTGAAAACGCAGGTGTTCCTGAGCTGGGCTTGGATCACAGGAAGGGCTCACAGACTCTTTAAGAGCTTGTTACCTGTGTGTAGGAGCAGCTGGAAAGATAAAACAGGAAGAGACAAAGTAGTTGGCTACACAGAGAGGGAAAAAAACCTCTTCAGTTTCTGCTGAAAACTTTTCTGCCTGTGCTTGCCAGCAGAGTGCTGGTGGCACTGTAGCATGTTTAGGAAAGCTGCTGTGCCCACGGTCTCTAATGGAAGCTACTTGCAGGGACAAGCTAATGGCAAGTTGTCCTCTCTGGACAGCGGACAGCCAGCCCGGGAGGGAAAAGTTGTGCTGAAGAAGAAAGTGACGCTTTTGAGGGGGATATCCATCATAATTGGCACTATCATTGGAGCTGGCATCTTCATCTCTCCCAAAGGCATCCTGAAGAACACAGGCAGCGTGGGCATGTCCTTGACTATCTGGACAGTGTGTGGTATCCTCTCGCTTTTTGGTAAGTCCCTGAAAAGTTTCTAATTGGTCTAGAGGGGCAGCTGGAGAATTGTTGTGATTATTTCTCTGATTTTACTATTGGATAGGAAGTCAGAGTGCAGAGCTTGAGCACCAATGGGACTACAGAAGGTCTGTGCTTCACGATGGGTTTGCGGAGGGTGCAAAGATTTGCAACCCCTGTCCCCCAACTCCCGGCACCAGCTGGTGAAAGCTGGAAGCATAAATTTTATTTTATACTTTAATGGGTTCCTAAAGGAACAGGAAAACTAAATGAGCATTTTTCCCTATAGAAAGTGCTGTATGTTTTTCTCCTGTCTGTAAGATGTATTTATGGTTTGCTTGTAAAGCCCTGGCAGCTGGATGAACACACTTCTTGAACACCACTGAAATGTTTAGACA
The DNA here is from genome assembly GCF_028018845.1 of Melospiza georgiana. Classification (NCBI taxonomy): domain Eukaryota; kingdom Metazoa; phylum Chordata; class Aves; order Passeriformes; family Passerellidae; genus Melospiza; species Melospiza georgiana. Next base: position 41,554,935 of record NC_080434.1, on the reverse strand, counting down.
GCTCAACCTAATTCCCCAGAGGCTAGAGCAAGGTCTGAGAGGAATAATTCCTACTGTAGGTAAGCTGTATTGGCATGAAGGGGAGCAAAGCAATAATACTAATAACCCCTCTTCCCAGCTCTTCCTTCCTCGCTCATGATGTTGCTTTGAAAGATTTGGCTACAAAAACCAGTGTGATGGAAGCAAATCTGCCCTGGGAGTTTGATTGCTGGCCTGCATATTGTGGGAGTGTTTTTGTTTGATTCTATGTATTCTTGAAGAGTGTTGAATTGTGAAGAAGTCCAGTTAAGTTGTTCTGTACAAAACAAAACCCTCATTCAGAGTGGAAAACCCCACCCTGGCCTCTGTGGGACAGAGGGTTCATTGACCTATTTAATGAGTTAATCTCAAAGAAACCGAAGAAGTAACATGAATATTGGCTTTATTTGAAAGGGAAACTGCTTGTTTACTGGCAGGAGGTGAAGAGGACAAAGAGAGACTGAGTGTCTACTTAATAGGCGGAACATGCAAATGCCACCTTGTAAATTGGCTCTGAACTTAAAAGAAATATTCTTCACAGGCTAAACCCACCCAGGCCAAACAGTTGAGTAAGTTAGGACCCATTTGGGTCAAGTGATAAATATGCAGCACAATCTCTTGTACAAATATGGAAGATCTGCCTGCAACAAAATTCTGCTATCAAGAAAAACCTCAGATCCTATTTGTAACCCTGTCAAAAGACCTTGGTCTTTTGAGTTACTTCACCCAGAATTTGCTTAAGCACTGCCTTAATGGCTATAACTTTAGCAGTAGTAAAGTTATTCTGGCTGTGAGATAAAGTCTGTACCAAAAAAACCCAAACAAACAAACAAAAAACAAAACCAAAACCCAAGCAGAAAACCACAAAAACCCCAAATCAAAACAACAACAAAAAAATCCCCTCTCTTTTATCAAACAGATTTTTTAGGTCATTTTCCAGACCTCTAGATATGAAGAACTGTGTAAATTAGCACAGCAAAACATAGTATGTTGTTTTCAGAATGGACCTGTTACAGATTGATTGTTTGTTTTTTGGTTGTTGCTTTTTTTTTTTTTAATATTTTGGGTTTTAGTTCCTTGTGTGACTTAGTTATAGTTAAATCACATGTAGAGGTCACGTAAGGTCTTGCTGAGGCTGTGTTTATAACTTATATTAAAACACAATTTAATTTCATCCTGAATCTCAACAGAAGAGGCTAGCAAAAGAAAATTCAGAGAGACCTTTTTTTAATGTGGCTGTAAGGATTCCTTTAAACACATCTTCAGGTGAGCTACAGAATAGCAGATAAAAAGTTGCCACATTTTTGCAAAGTCCCAAGCAAAACAAATGAACAGGGCTGGGGAATTTGTCACCATGTGGTACAGCTTTGATGGGCTTGTACATGTGATGTGGTTTTGACAACTGTAGTTCTTATCTAAAAGTGTTGTGACATAAAGGTGTGCGGAGAAGAGAGCTAAAATAAGTTCCTGTATGTTGCTGATCTTAACCCTCTGTGATGCAGTGCTAACAAACTTCATTGCTGTTTATTACTGTTTTCCCAGAGTCTCCCAAGAGGGCTGGCTGTGTGTGTTGGTTGTGGAACGCTGTTGATGTGGTCCATGTGTGGAGCCGTGAATCCCCGGCTTTGTAACTGGCTGAAAGTTCCTGACCTTTCACTGCATTTGCAGTGCACAAAAAACAATCCATCAGTGTTGAAAAGCTGTGACTAAGCCACCCCCCGAGTTTTGTATGGAAGATGTTAGGAGTAGTGTTGAGGAAAATTCTTATTCTGCAGATCCTGCTTCCAAATTTTGGCCATTTGGTTGCCTTTGCCCATGGCTGAGGAGAGGCAATACAGTTTTTAGACCTTCAGAGTTGGAGCCAGGCATCTCTAAGGCTGAAAGGAGTAGATCAGCCTTTGATAACAAGCAATTGTGTCAGAAATCTTTCATTTAGTAGTGCAATCTGGCTGCCTGAGAAGTATGGTGGCTGGTGTGACACCCCAATTTTTTGTCCTTCTTCACAAGGTATTGAGTAGCACAGTAGTAATTGCAAATAGCTTGTCCAGAGGCTTTAAATATAACTGGATAAATGGTTTGCTTTACTGCGTGTCTAACTGAGTGAATTAAAACTTACAAAATTAATTGGAAAAAAATTAAAAAAATACAAAAAGTAGTTGTGATGCCATAGAAGCTCTGTTGTTTAGGCTATAACTGTTTTGATAGGTATTTCTGGATATCTCTCATGTTGGCACTGTTGAATTCTCACAGGTGCCCTCTGCTATGCTGAACTAGGAACATGCATTAAGAAATCTGGTGGTCACTACACCTATATCCTGGAGGCCTTTGGCCCATTGCCTGCATTTGTGAGGGTCTGGGTTGAACTCCTCATCATTCGGTAAGTGTATCAAGACTCTTTCTTTTCTGATGGCACTGCGCTTGTCAGTCATAAAGAAAAATCTCTGATATATGCTGGGCAAAAAAAATAGAAAAATCAATTATATTTAGGTCAGTTAACTGTGTTCTTTCACTATGATTGCTTCAGAGAGTTTAAAAATGCTATTCTGCTCATCAGCTTTGAAATGTTCAAGGAGACACATGTGTATATATGGGGGAAATAAGAAAACTCCCTACCACAAAAATTCAATAAATTGCCTTCATTTTGGTAAGCTTACTATGTCCATTGATATCACTAATAATGTTGTTAGCCATACCTAGATATGGTACAGTGAAAAAGAGAAATCACCTTTGCCTTTTCTCAGTCTTGGCACTACCTTCTGGAGGAATTACTGTTGTCTATGGATACAGGAATAACTCCTGGTGAGACTGTTGTCCAGTAGTTTTCAGAGTTAGGGGCACCATATACATGATTTATATGTCAGATTGGGGCCCTGATTTTTTGTTTTTGTGGGGTGTTGGAGAACTTGACTCTTACTTTGAAAAACACTGACTGACCGAATAAAGAAACATTGTCTTCACATACCTAAAATGTCCAATATGTTGCCTTGGTGTGTAAACCTGTGACTCATGCAGCCTTTGTGCAGAAGAATTACAATATGAAAGTGTTGAATCATATAAAATAAACTTTCATAATGTAAATGGATCAACATCTCAAACTCACGTGTAGCCTCTCTTTGTTTTTACAGTTGTGCTGAGATCTTGATACCTGTAGAGCAGGGCAACTCACTTATACAAAATGACTTTGGGAATGCTCCATCCCCTGCCTCAGGCTGGTTATCGCTTCTTCCCCCTCCTCTGCAATCAGCAGATTAGTCACAAATGAGGCACAAGCATGATTTCAAATCACAGCCACGTTTACATAACACTGACAAGTCCTAGCATAGATTGTGGAGTTTAGAAGTGCTGACGGTGCTGAGTCATAATGAGTCTATAAACCCTTGTGTTGTTTCCAGAGGAAATAGTTTTGTACGTCAGATGGTCCAACACAACCTCCCCACCAAAATCTAACCTTTGAATTAACTGCATCATTTCCATCAAATGTGGTGAAAGGGCAGATGTCTCAACTGTATGGACTTTTTGCCAAGAAGGAAAATCAGGCAGTGGAATGAGAACTATGTTTTCACAGGTCTCTGTGAACAGCTATATCATTTCACATCAGAGAATCAACAAAAGGGAACAGTAATAGAAATCTCCCTCTTAATCTGCACCTGGTTGGGCAGAGGGAATTTATTAACCTAGGCACAACACCCACGAGAAACCAGGCATCATAAATTCCTTTCCTCACAAAATAATTACTTTTTTACATACAACAGTGTCCCAGGAGTGTTGTATAAATGCTCTTAGTCATCGTGATCTGCCCCACACCCAGAAAATAATCGTGTTGCATGGGAGAGAACATCAGTGGATTCTTTAATCACCCAGTGTGAGAGGCTGTGAGGAAGCCATACGTGTTATAACTTGCAACGACCAGAGCAGCACTGCTGAAACTCTGTGTGGAGTTTTATATCTGACTCCTGCATCAGGAAACTAATTGACTGCTACCATCAAAGAACATGAGACCGCTTATATGTTTATTTTTTGTTTTCAGCAGATGAAGTTGCACACACACGTCTCAGCTAGACTGATTTTTCTTCTGAAAAATTGCAGGAGTATCACACTCCCTGAGTGTGATAATCCTGAAAAATTGCAGGATTATCACACAGAGGAGTCACAACCAAAACAGACATTTCCTGCTCTCATATATCTCTTTAAAGCTGCTACTTGACAGTGGAGGACACACTTAACTACTCTGCCCACATACCAACCAGTTCTGCTTTGCATTGCACTGCTTCTCACTCAGTGCACTCAGTGTGAACATTTTTCTCTCCAAAAGCCAGGTTGTGTGTATTTTATACATATTTATGTACCTTTAAAAAAACCCCAACAACTACTTTTCAAACAAGGGAAGACAGCAGTGCGACCGCATGGTCTGTAGAGCTTCACTGTGGTGGTTGCTGAACAAAGGGGGGATCAGAGTGTGCTGCCAGGTGCCTGGCTCACCTGTGGTATGTGCTGGGACCCTGTCTTGGTCCTCATCTGGTGTCTTCCTATATCCTTGCCCTTCAGTGAAAGCTGGTCATGCACTTTCTACCTGCTCCTGAACACACAGCTATTGAGCACTCTAGCAAAAGGAAAAGCATAGGATCAGAAAGGCTGGAAAAGACCTCCAAGATCCTTGAGTCCAACCATTAACTCAGCACTGCTGAGTCCACCACTCAGCTATGTCCCTAAACACTCATCTGTGTGTTTTTTTAATACTGTTTCACTCTTTGAACTTCCCCCTCCACTGATTGACTGCGCTGCCAGCAACATCTCCCCCAAGACATGGGAATGTCAGAGCTTTTTATTAGAGGTGCCATTTAGGAGCTATGCTTTTAGAAACATAGTGGTGGTATAGATAGCTTCTTTAAAAGGCTTTTCCTTGAAATGGGAGGGCAAGATCCAAGTTCTGGGGAAAGGAGCTGGGACCAAGGAAAAAAGTCTGGGACAGCTCCAAAGATCTGATCTTTCATCTGATCTAGGGTACTCCAAAACCACTTATGGCAGGCTGCCTGCAGTACTTGAAAGCCAGAAGCCTGATGATCTTCTGATATGAATTAGAAATAGGTAAAATCAATAAATGTCTGTGAAAATCCAGACAAAATTTGTAAAGCCATTTTTTGGCCAGTGAGAAGAACATCCCCATGCGTGGGAGATGCTCATGCAGCAGCCCTTGCTCATCCATGTAGAAACTTACTGAGGCAGATTGTTCTGTTCTGTCCTGCTCTGCAGCTTGGTCCAACACAGTGTGTGACTTCTGGCTTGAGTCATAGCACAAAGAAAGTGAGTTTTGTTTCCAGGGTGCAACTCCCTTGTGGGAAATTCTTTTATTGTTTGATGGAGAACAACAACGTCTCTGCAGAATTTTTACCCTGTTCCATAGAATTTTGATCAAAATTCTGTGAAGTGAGGTGTTGCAGATTTTTTCACAAGAAATTTGCATGGACTCTTGTTCAACTCAGAAATCCTTTGAGAATCATGTGTCCTTTTGTCCTACAGTATGTATGTGATAAAACACAGATGCCACCAGCTGTCCTAAAAAGAGTGAAAATGTCCTCCCAAATGGAACATGAACAGTAACATGCAGGAACAGGCTAATTTGCTACTAATGTGTGTCAGTGCTAAGGCTTCTGTCAAACAATTAGCTTCCCTCAAAGGGACAGGCTGTATAAATATTATGAACATTTCAAATTTGTAAATGCAACAACTTTGTGGGGTGTTGGAGAGCTTAATTCTTACTATGAAAAGCACTAACTGACCAAATAAAGAAATATTATGTATTTTTTCATATTCCTTTGTTTTATGGTATTCTATGGTTTGCTACAGGGATTTTTGCTTTCAGCTGCAGTGTTAGGAAATTGTTAGTCAATAAAAGAAAAATATTCTGTTTGTATTTTAGAAAATCCCATTTGGACTGTCCCAGAAGTTAATAAAAGATCTGGGTAGATTTTGGATGCTTATTTTAGTGAACCAGAATTCTCACTGTGAATGAATTTCATTTGCTTTTGTCTCTGAGGAGTGAGGTATAGCTGGCCATTAAAATTCACTGACTTTTGAGCAGGGTGTTGCCCATGTAATCTGATCCTGCTGTTAGGAAAATTAATCCACAAACATCAGAGGTTTATGTCCAAGAAGGAGACAGAGGAATCCTTTTACTTTGTTCAAAAAAAGGAGAAGCCATGAGGCATTGCCCTGAGGTCTCTCAGATTTTTGGAGGACACAGCCTCCTTTTTATCCCAATTTCCCAGCCACATTTTCCTTATCTCTTTCCCCATTGGCTGAGGTACTTGAGAGGTACAGACTTCCCCATATGCCTAATACCGAAGATTCCCCTCTAAAGTACAACCTCCCCTTTTAATTTTTAATTCTTGTGGAATTTAGGGGATTTTATTCCCCATTGTTTCTTTCATCTTTCAATGTCTAATTTCATTTATCAGCAAATCTGAAGTTCATTTGTAAAAGCAAATATCTTTTTCCATTCATCAATCAGTGTAATCCTTCCCATAGTTTCTTTTATCTCCCGGTGCTAGTTTTATCTACCAGCAGACCCAGAGATGGTTTGTAAAGACAAATCTGCTATTCCTCTCACTGGCTATGTTCACTTCAAGTGAATGAATGAAGATTTCTATTGATACTGTTTGATTATGACTGCTTTGCAACGTGGAAGCTGTAAGAGCCACCCTGGTAAGAAGTGTTGCTGTCAAGAATGTTCTGCTACATTCAGAAGCTGTGGTGCATGTCAGCAAAGCTACAAGGAAGCACCAAAATTAAGGTTCACAGTTCTCTGATAGTGAAGCTACAGTATGATCCAGTAAGAATAATAACTATGTACTATCACAGATTAATTTTGTGACTTTGTTTTCCTTTCCCTCCAGCCCTGCTGCCACAGCAGTGATATCATTGGCATTTGGACGCTACATCTTGGAGCCTTTCTTTATGCAGTGTGAAATCCCAGAACTTGCGATTAAACTTATCACAGCTGTTGGCATCAGTAAGTGTCCCATTTTAGGTTTTTTGGGGGGGGGGGGGGAGTAAAGATTATATAAATTAAAAAAATATATATAGCACACTGAGCAGGTTGTTGCTTGGTGTAAATCATTAATTACTGTGCATCCAATGCCAGGGACACCTGTGTGACATTTTGCCTGGGTGTGTGTGTTTGTGAACAAACGCAGGAGCAAAAAGAACAGCAGACTTTATCAATGGCTGGGAAAATCTATTATCAAGGCTGATTCTGTTGCCACTTGAATTTATGGCCAAATTTTCATTATTTTTGTAGAAGCAATTTCAGTCCCTAAGAGATGGCGAGGCAGTGCCAGAGATATGGAAGAATGATTACCTTCTTTAAGTGCTTTGCTCTACCTTGGTTTTAGGAGGCAACTGAATGCCAAATATGATGTCATGAAGAAATGTAGTTCTCTTGAGTGTAGACAGCAACATGAGGTCATCTTCTCCAGTCCCACTCTTTCCATCCTGGCAATAATCCTTGTTGAGGCACTTGTGGTTCAGAAAGCAGGAACTGAATTCTGGGAGCAGAACATACGGCCTGGTGCATGGTTGTTGCTGACTTGTCCTACACTTGCTAACTCTGCAGTTAGTGTAAAAGGGATCATTTAGGGTCACAGAAAGCCAATATTTGCAGTAGAAAGAGGGGCACTACCCTGAGAGCAGAGGCCTTACAGTGTACCTGGGCTGGTGTGGAGGATGCATGCAATGGGAGGGCACAAAAAATGATGGGACTGGGACTCTGGAGCTTGTAGCATTAGAGGCTTATTTCCAGGTCTGCCTGGTCACAGGTGAGAATGCTCCTTGTGGGCACACATTGGAATTCAGCTGTGCTGGGAGGGAGTGCAGAGTAGACCTGAGTAATTAGTCACAGGTTGTTCCTTTAAATTTGCTCAGTGCACATATCAGAAACAAAAAGACTGGAAAAAGGAATTAAGACATGCAAAATGATCAAAGGCCCACAGGAGACCCCTTCAGTTTTGCACAATAATAGGTTCAGATGACTTTTTTTCTTGGGGGCAAGGAGTTCAATTGACATTTAAATTTCCAGTCTCCAGGTTACTGTGGCTTTTTGTGGGAGCTCTGTCTGTAGGATTTCCTTTCTGCTGGAAGTGTTAAAATATCAGTATGTGACTGCATTCCTTTCCAACTTAATTATGCACAAACTATAGGTTTCATAGGAATAATTGAATTAGGGGTTTGAATTTTGAGGTCAAAGACTTTTTTCAGCTACATGTGTCTAAACACTTCAGTGCAAGATAGGAGTGAAACAGATGTTCGGTAACATTAAGGTCACTGAGACAAAAGGAATATTAAGTGAGGACTCCATCAAAGCATTTTGTTAATTGCATGTGATTCAAGCACAATAGGTGAACAATTTGAAATATGTTTTTATTACTTTTAATTTAAGTGAAAATCTGTATGATAGGCCAGGGCTTGGCAAAACAATTGAACGAATAAGTAGCATTGCAGGGGAGGTGGAGTTAGGCTGAAATAATCACAGCCTAAAGAGAGAGGGGAGGTCAGATGCTTCTGTTCAGAGTGGGTGTGTACAGCACAGTTAGGGTGAGCTGGCATTTCACTGAAAGAAGGGATTCTTGTAGAAAACTTGTAGTGGTGAATGGGATGATGCTGAGAAAAACAATGATGTGTCAGACTGGGGCCTCATTATTTGCAGTATGTTCTACAGCGGAGTTTCATTTGTAGTAGTTCTTAGAACTCATGCTGCAATTAACCTCAAGGATCCCAGAGTGTCTGAGTGTTATCCTTGTGTGGTAAGAATCATGCTGTGGTGGTAATTGCTACAAATGTTTGGTGTTGGGCATGTAGGTAGAGTGACAGGTAAGATTAGCGTGCTGAGCTGAACAGACACTTTGGAGCTCTGGAGATCTTGCAATCCAATATAACAGTGCAAAAGGTAGTGTTTGTTTCCACTTCAAATTTTAAGTTAATCAGAAGGTGAAATGACATGCCTTTTTCTTACCCATGCCTGGTCCCTTTTCCTTCCTTGCCTGATGAGAGAGCACAGATTGTGTATATGTCTTTATTGCATGGGGAAAGGCAGTGGGATGCACCACTGAACTCTGTCCTTGGCTCAAAGTTTTTCCTTGTCATTTCTCATTGTACTAGAAAGGAGAGGGAGAAATTTTGAAAAATCTTCAGGTGATCTCCTGATCCCAAACACAATCAGTGTTATCTAAACAATTTCTTACAGATGTTTGTCAAAACTGGCCTTGAAATCTCCAGCATGGGAGTTTTTTAAACCCTCACTGGCATTGTAGTCCAGTTTTTTTGGTCCTTGTCACAGTACAGATTTTCTCTTTCCTTTTTTGTTTTTCTGCCCACCTGTATCTCCACTGATGCATCTGGAGCCTATTATTAAAAGGTTGACTGAGGTGGATGCAACCAGGATTATGCTGAGGAGTAACAAATACTATTGCTTCTCTACCAGCTGCCAAAAAATATTTCTTATAGAGGGGCTGGAGCCATTCTGTGCCTCTTCAGTGAAAAAGGAGAGACAGTGCAAAGGAGATGTAGATCAGATGAAAGTTAAAATGCAACTACTGGTCACATTGACATTTAAAAAATCCCTTGTCCTGGCTTTATTATTTATTAGAAAAAGACATATGCTGGGCACAAAATTCCCCTCAAAATCACCTGTTCAGAGCAATCTTGAACAATCTGTAAAAACAAATTTTCTGTTCCACAATATGCTGCTTTCATTTTTAGTTTTCTTTATTATGGTTTTTCTCTTTTTACCATGACCAACCAACCAAAATGTCCAAACATTTCAATGTCTCTGTAGAGAGAAGGATGCTTGTGTGGAGTCTCTATTCAGATGCCACAGCTTTCTGAACCTCTGAGCAAAACCTTCCTGTTCTTTTCAAACTTATAAATCACTTAAATTCACTTGGTGTTTCTTAAGCAAGTCTTCACAAGGAGAAAAACCTAGATCAAATACTGGATATGCAGATCTCAATTTGTCAGTCTGCCATAAACTTTTTCTCAACTCAGTTAATTAACTGTATGTGAAAGAGGAGCAGATGTCTCAAAGATTTTTGTTACACTATACATTTCACAGGCTCATAGAATGGTTTAAGTTGGAAAGGATGTTTAAGATCACCCTGTCATGGGAAGGGACATCTCCTACTAGATCAGGTTGCTCAAAGCCCCATCCAGCCTGGCCTTGAACTCTTCCAGAGACAGGATCTAATTGCTACAATTTTATGAAAATAAATGGCCAACTAGAGGAGAGAGAAGCTGGATGTGCTCCTGCACAGGGAAGGACAGCTGAAGAAAATGCAGGGAGGAGATTAGCCCTTCTGACTCCCTGCTTTGTTCCAGCAGGCCAAAATAGCTCCAGGACACAAAGCAAAGGGGTGTTGTCCACCTTTGTTCTGATGCTGAAGGTAGTCTTTTTAGGAGAAAGAGTTTAAAACTCATTTACCTCTTGAAGTGAAAGTTGATAAACTGCTCCATATTTGTTGCTTCTTGACATGAAGCAACATCCTGTCACCATGCCTATCATTGCAAAAAAGGCCCTATATTCATACATTGCTTTGTTTGTATCTATTAATTATTTTCCTAACAGTAAACTTAAATATAATGGTAACAGGAAGGGATAAATTGGACTGTGCAAAGGTATCAAACTCTTCTATCAATATGTAGCCTGAATAGGAACTGAGCCTTTTCCAAACTTTTCACATGGCCTCCATGTCAGAAAGCAGATAAACAGGTTTCAGCCATTAAAAACTGTGAGACTGAAAACCACTCACTAACTCTACCAACTCACATGAGTTCTTGCACTAATTCATACATGTGTTTTGGGCATTTTACACCGCAATAATATATAATTTCCCCTCTTTTCTTTCTTTTTTTTTTTTTTTTCTTTTGAGAAGTGTGCTAGCAAACTCAAATACCCCAAACTTTGGCTGTTAGAGCTAAAGTTATGCTTGAAAACTGTGGTTGGCTGTAGGTCTATCAGTGCTTGCTGGCAAATGCTCCAGTCCCAGGTTTTATTGGTGTCTAGGTGTGTCTATAATTAGGTGCCTTTTTTCCCCTCATCATGGCAGATGTTGCAGATGCCACTCTCTACTGCTGACAGTCTTCAGGCAAACAGTTTACATTAAAATATCTCTTGGCTTGCAGGGATCTGCTCTGATATTCTCTTGCAGATATGCTCTGATAGGTGCTCTTGTGCTTCCTGTGACTTTTAATTGGCTCATTAGGGTCTGCAGATTGAGAGTATTTTTTGGCATTTTTTGAATGCCTTGACCCTAAAAGTGTGACAAGTTATGGGAAAGCATTTTCTTGGTCTCCTGCTGAGGCAATGGTACATATATTCTGAAAAGTAGGCCAGGATGTAATGCTCACTGCTGCTTCTCCCATTAGATTTTGTTATCTGTCTACAGCTGTGCCTGTGGAAGGGAAGAGATTGTAAAAAACATGCTTGGTGTTCCCATTGTATTTGATTGTTCATGTACCCCATTTTGTTCTCCCTCCACACTACGCTTGGTTAGGATTCATCTTAGCAAGGTGCTTAGTTTAGGTAATCTCATGTGCTCCCCATACAGTGGGGAAAGAGGAACTTCCTGAAGGTAAACTATCTCATCTGGGATAGGCATCTTGCAGAGGTATTGTTATTCATCCTCTGGAGCTAACTGTCTCTTCATTGAGATTGCAGCCACCTCAATGCCTGACTTTTAGTTAGAAAAGTTAGATCTGAGTCCTCCTTTCACTTCCCCTTTTCTGAGAAACTGCTCCTTCTGATATTTGCTGTGATCCCTTATCAAAGTGTCTGCAATCAGCTTCTCTAAATATCTCCAATAGGCTCTATTCTGAAGAGAGGTGTTGACTAATGGCCATAGTCCCAGAATATAATGTCCTTCCTGAGCCCTGGCACAGCTGTCATCATCTTTTTTTGCTTTTTAGCAGCTTTCTTCATGACTCCACTTCCCCATTGCCTTTCACTACCCAGTTGCTCACACAATCAATACTACGGTACTGGTGTAAGTCCCACATTTCTAGACAAGTGTCATGCACACAGAACCCTTAACACTGAATATTTTATTAAAAACTACTACTACTATTATTATTATTAGTCTACAATGAACAATAATGCATTTATATTATGTAGTATTATATGTTAAAGAAGACTGTAAACTCCTACAGCCTAAAAAGTGCAATAAAATAAAATTAAAAAAAAAATGGCCTCAAATTTTCTAAGCATTTGTAAGCACTTAAGTCTCAGCTCTTCAGCCTGAATTACTACTATTGCAGTCCTTCAGCTCTGCACTTACTCTTGTGAAGGACTACCAAAGGACATTTTTATCAAGGGATTTTTTACAAGGGACTTACAAATAAGGACACAGTGATGTGAACCTTTCAGCCAGGTTAGTGCTAATTTCTTCTCAGTAGTTATTACAGGGCTGTGTTTTGGATTTGGAATGAGAATGGTGTTGGTAACACAGTGATGTTTTGGTTTTTTGCTAAGTCCAGTTTACCCATAGTCAAGGACATTTTTCTCTGCCTCCATGTTCTGCCAGTGAGGAGGTTCATAAAAGAAACTGGGAGGGAGCATAGCCAGGACAGGTGATTACCAAATGCATATTCCACACCACAGAGCATCACACCTGGTATATAAACTGGGAAGATTTAAATGAAAACGCATCTGATCTGGGTTTGGGAATGGGGGTTCTGGCTCTGTTCAGTGGGTGGTGAGCAATTGCATTGGGCAGCACTTGCTTTTCTTCATTATTATTATTATTATTATTATTATTATTATTATTATTATTATTATCATCATCATCATCATCATCATCATTATTATCATTATTATCATTATTACTATTATTACTATTGTCAATATTATTGTTAATATTATTAATAATATTGATAATTATTTAATAATGATTATTAATAATATCAATAATTATTATTTTCCTTTGGTTATTTCTGTATTTTACTTTGTTTTCAATTATTAAACTGTTCTTTTCTCAACCCACCAGTTTTACTTTGATTCTCCTCCTCATTCCAGTGGTGGATGCAGGGAGAAAGGGGGGAATTGAGCAAGCTGCTGCCAGGTTTAATTTCCGTTCGGGCTTAAACCGTGACAACAGGATGAGGGGAAATGGCTTCATGCTGGAAAAGGGCTGGTTTAGATTAGATATATGGAAGAAATTTTTCTGATGTCCCTGGTAAGACACTGGCTCAGGTTGTCCAGAGAAGTTGTGGCTGACCCATTCCCGAAGTGTTCGAGGCCATGCCATCCAGAAACCTTCTCATATGTGTATCAGGAAGGTAAAACCAGTGCATCAGAAAACCTGGAGAAGCTCTCCCCACTCATGTTACCTACTCTGACCTGTGTGAGGTTGACAGACTGATTGCTGCAGTCAGCTTGAACTCTGAGTAAACTGGGTATCAAATTGCAGATTCTCTTACACAAAAAACCTCGTCCTTGGCATTTTCTTGTGCTCTGGTCCATGCCTGGGTTTCACTTTCTACAGAAGGAAAGTGTTGTATCCTGAGTCTTCCAGGAAAATTAAAATAAGCTAGTGCTTGACTACGGCACTAGATTTTTCTAACTTATGCATTTTTGGTCAAATGAATAGTTTAAATATATTTTGCTTAAATAACAGTTGTTAGTCTTGTTGGTAATCAGGCCTCAAGGAAAGAAGGGGAAACTCAAAGAGCACTAGTATTAGTCAGCAACCTAAAGGAATCTTTCAAAATTTAAATGAGTCAAGATATGTCAGTGTACAGTGTAATATTGGAACAACAGAGTAATGAATCAGGCCCTGGGATTTTTTTCTGTTGCCTGTCAAATATAGGTATACAAGGAAGTAATAGGCAAAAAAAAAAAAAAAAAAAAAAAAAAAAAAAAAAAAAAAAAAAGAAAAGTGTTTGAAACATCATTGCATGTTTGGGTCTCAAGTGAAATGTTGCAAAGTCCAAGCAAATTTTTTTGTGACTTCAGAAGACTTCAGCTCTGAAATATGGTGAGATACAAAACTGAGTAAAGATTTTGATCTCCAAGATCCTTTTCTGGTGAAAAAATTGTGTTAGGTGGTGTTGTGAGTATATATTGACTTGTAAATTGCTCATTGGAGAGTGGAACTGTATCTCCCAAATAAAAATTATAGAGAAATACTTTTTTTTTCCCCCTGTAATTTTTATTTTACTAAAAATATATGAAAAATACATTGGGATCCAGATTACATGGAATTTTTCCCCGGTTCCATTAAACTCAAATTACTTTCAGTTGAAATGAGATCTTAAAATATTTTTAACCTTGCTGGTGAAGAGAAACTGTATAAAATAAAAGACTTGAGATAAATCAGTGGGTTTATTTTTTTCCAGAAAGCCTGTGCCATGCCAGATTTACAGTGCTAGCTCCTACAAACTAGCAAATTGTGCTTTTTGTGTCTTGAGATGTGTGATGTGGCTGACGATTTACACAAACTGCTGCTCTTGAGAGAGCTTGAGTTACAGGAGGATTGAGATGAGGAGCTACTTCATTAGCAACACATGATGGCAAGAAAGAGAGGAACATGCTTGACCATGTTTACCTGGAGCAGCGGGGGAAAGAGATTTTTTGTCTAGTAAAATGGCTCCCGTCTTCCATTCTTTAGGGAAATTTTTGTTTTTAATCTCTAAACTCCTTCTGTTTAAGTATTCTAGAATAAGTGGCACTAAAATGACAAGACCTGCCCTCCTCCTGTCAGTCAGTGCTGTAGGAAATGCTAGAGGATGCTGTCCCTGACCTAGAAGGAGATGCAAGCTGACCAGGCAGGATGTAAATACCCTTTTCACTGATCTCTCCACATGCTGGAGAGCTGCAGACCTGGGCTTTGTTTTCAAGAAGTAAAAGCTCTCTGTTTCTTTACTGATTCCTAGCAAAGGTGGGTACAGTACTTACACTCTGGCCCTCCTGCTTCTCTGGCGGTACAGCAAAAAGGGGGGAGAACATGGAAAAGAGGACCAGAGGTAAAGCAGCTACAAATTTATGTGTGGCCTAAATGAGGGTGAGAAAGTTCAATATGGTTATTAATTGTTATTGTTTATGAAAAATACAAATCTCTACTGAAAGCAGCGCTGACAAAGAAATCTGGAATGACAAGAGTTGGGCAATTAATTTATTTCATCTCAAGAAGTGTCCTGGCAGCCTGTTGTCTACCAGCAGCTGACAATTCTGGGTCAATGAAGCTGCAGTTTGGTGTGGAGGATGTCAGGCAGAGAAGGGATGGAAGGATGGTCAGTGCAGTGGGCGAGGCACAGGGGCGCAGCTCAAGCCTTTGTTGCAGTACCTCGAAGGGGGATTGGAGAAGAGGGAGGACAAGAGCTGGAGAGGGTTATCAGGGTGTACTTCCTTTAATCCATCAGGATCTGTTGTTTGTGTGACCTCTCTGCTGGCAAAGAATTCTGTGACAATTATTACTTTCTGACTTTTCTTCTTCCCCCTCACAGCACTGGTGATGGTCCTGAATAGCACAAGTGTCAGCTGGAGCGCCCGCATTCAGATGTTCCTTACCTTTTGTAAGCTTGTAGCAATTCTGATAATTATAGTCCCTGGAGTTATCCAGCTAATTAAAGGTATGAAATGAAAAGTAAATGCTTTTAAAGAGCTTTTATCTTTACACTCAGCAGTCTTTCCCCACCTGCCTCTACCCCATAATGCTTATAGCAGCAAAATCTCTTAATTAGTCTGTGCTTGCTTAACTGAGGCTCTGTACTGTCATGTCATTGATAAGAAGTGGAACTAACACTGGGATGAAATGGTATTTCCTTCAGCATGCCAATGAGACTATTCCAATCAGACTTGCTTTTCCAAGGAGCAAATGGACTGCTCTTCTTCTGGAATCTGTCTTTGGCCTGAACTTTGTGAAAGGGGCAGGGTGGGATTTAAAGGCAGGTAGATGCACATGCACCTCCCCAGAGCACATGCCTAGCCCAGGCAGGATGGCTGCTCTGGCTGTGCTAGTCCCTAGTCATGGTACATGTGTGTGTGTGGTGCTAGAGGGGGCTCCCCATTCACAGAACCACACAATCACACGGTGGTGTGGGTTGGAAGGGACCTTAAAGATCATCTAGTTCAAACCCTCTGCCATGGCAGAGATGTCTTCCACCGGGCCGTGTTTTTCAAAGGCCCATCCAAAGCCTTGAACACTTTCAGAGCATCCTGGGTTGCTTCTCTGGACAATCTGTTCCAGTGCCTCATCACTGTCACGGGGCAGATTTTTTCCTAACATGTAATCTAAACTTGCCCTCTGTCAATTTATACCTATTTCCCCTTTTCCTGTCACTACATGTCCTTGTAAAGGCCCTCTTTTCACTGACAGGTGCTCAGCTACCTGTAGAGACTTTCCCATCCCAGCCCTCTGAGCAGCAGGTGTGAGATGGTGACAAGCCCCGGGTCACCCTCCCTCAAGAACCACAGAGAGCGCCAGCAGCCATGCAGCGCACAGGGGCAGAGCAAGGAGCCCTCTTGAGTGTGTTGGTGGCAGATTTTATCCAACAAAAACTGTCACAGTTTTGGGCTATGTCCCACCCAAGTGAAGAGCGCAGTGTTAGTCTGTGCAGTGAGCTCAGTTTCTCAGGGACAGGAGGCTCTCTGTGGTTAACATAGACTCTGAAATAAAAGTTTTCCTGTGTGGCACTCTGCTGATTCACTATTTTTGTTTTCTTGTTTTTCACTTTCTTTCTGGCACTTGCAATGTCGTTGCGTCTCTGTATTTGTATAGGTTTAGAGCAAATTTGGGGAAGAATTTCTTAAAGGACTTCTGGTGGGAAAAGCAGGTCTAATCGGCCCCTCCCTGCAACTGGTCCAGGAGGAAAAAATACTTCTTTGGAGAAAGGTGGAAAAAACCTGTTTATTAAACAATAAAACTAAAACAATATCAAACAATGAGACTTCTTGCTAATCTAAAAGAGATGACAAACTGAGAAAACCCCGTCCCCGGGTTGCAGCTCGCTCAGTCTCTGGTCAGTCCCTCAGTGCTGGCAATGTCGCAGGCCAGGCCCGGCCCGGTGGGCCCTAGCTGCAGCTGCCGGTGCTCCCCAGGCCAGAGCAGGTTAAACAGCTCCAAAGAAAAGGGAAAAAAACACAGTCCAGGGAACTTCTTTGCCTCAGCTAGCTAACACTAACTAAAAAGCAAAGGAAGAACTCTGTCCTGCTGTCTGTCCACAGACTACAACAGTCCAGGAGGAGGAACGTGGGGGAGTGAGAGCAGTGTCTGGAGGAAAAAAACCTGCACTTCTCTCCCCCCTTCACTCTTTGCAATAAGTCTTAAAGGTGCAAAACTTACTATTCAGCATAAACAGAACAAGACGATTGGGGATAAAAGCACCATACAGCCAACCCAGGACAGTCTCGCATGTGACATATGAAATGTGTAAAATTTCTCTCTGTTCCCATCCACCCCACTTTTTCTAGACCTTTGGAGCAGGTCAAACCTGCTCCAACCCTTGGGGGTTGTTGCCCTGATGTAGCTCAGCTAAGTGTCCCTGATTCTCCACTGGGACCTTCTTCTGGCCACAGTTCCTCCCTTAACCAAAAAGCCTCTGCTTCAACAGGGATTTTGACTGAGGGCTTAGTAAAACCAGACCAAAGGTAGAGGATTTGACTCATTGCTAATTTAAATCTGAATTAATTAAGTTTCTTCCTGCTCCATATTTGTGGAGGATCATTGCTTCTCAGGAAATTTGGGATATGGTAGGGACATTTCACAAACCATAAAGTACTTTGTAAATGAATGAGAGCATAACAAAAGTGTTCCGCATTTGCATTTATAGATATATAGATAATTCTTACTCGATGTAATATTAATACAGTATTGATTATCATGGTTGGGGGTTACTAAACTCATTTTTCAATGGTAGAAATTTCTAGAATTTTGGGTTTATTTATCTTATAAATGTTTCTTCTGAATGAAACACCAGCAAAGTGCCTTCTGATTAAAATGTTGAACAAGTGAAATTTTCCACATCAAAAACTACTGAGCTCATTCTGCTCTTTCATGTTGATGTAAGTCACTGCTGGAAATGACAGAGCAGTGAGTGTCATCAAGCTCAGCATGCTTTGAAATAAACTAATAGGTCAAATTCTCCTATTGCATGAATACAGATTCCACAAAGCCTTTTACAATTGCTGGCAGATTATGGCTGTGAGGGTTGGGTCAGAATTTAAGGTCAAGGGGCAGAACTTCATGTCAGTGAACTGTTGGGTGATTAAATGATGTTAAATAAATGTTCCATGATGTGTTATATATATATTTTTTTTTTTTTTGACTAGTTATGACCAAAGAGCTCATTTTTCAACATTTTTGTCGTTGATTTTGCAGGAGAAACACAGCACTTTAAAAATGCCTTTGCAGGGAATGATGCCAGTGTTATGGGATTACCACTTGCTTTCTATTCAGGAATGTATGCCTATTCAGGCTGGTAAGTGGATGAAACTTATATATGTGTTTGTCCTGAAAAAAACTCGCTAATGTGCTTTAACAAAGCTATTTATTTATATGAAACAATGAGTCGCACATTCTACATCTTTTGCCAAGCTACATCATACAGCTAGGGTAGTTGTCATCACTTTTCCATATGCTCAGTGGTGATTGTGCAAGCAGCTCTGGAAGGGAAAGATTTTTCTTTTTCAGTGTATAATATATGCACTGACCACCACAATAATCACACCACAAGAAATGAATAATCTTCATTTTTTCATTAAATATTTTAATAAAAGGATAAAAGTACAAATGAAGCTTTAATTTATTTGAAGAAGTCAGTAATTTTATAAAAAACAAATCTATGATTCTGTTGCAAAATGGCCCTTAGCCTTGCTTTCTAAGAGCAGTATTTGACAAGTAACAAACAATGAGATTGGTATGGGCCACAAAACAGAATAGGAATCTTTAGATTTTTAAACTTCTTGGTCTGAGAGATCTGGACCATACTTAAAAGAAGTGCAGCTGGCTTCCACAAAAGTCAGGTGCGACTGACTGTGAGCAAAGGTATGAGAATCTACCTTCAGGTATCCTGCTTAGAACTTTCAAGTCCTTTCTCTCTTTTCCCTCCAAAGTACACAGCAGCTGGTTTGAAAGGTGCTGCCCCTTCTAGAATCTGCCTTTACAATTTATTCATGCTCCTCGGGGCTCTGCATTGTGCAGTGCCAAAGGGCTTTAGCAGCAGCAGCCTGGGGGGAAGGAAGCAGACTGCAGCGCACAGAGTGGGCTTATTTTGAGATAGCTTTGTCTGCAGGCCTTCCCTTTGCTCCCCATAGCCTCACAGGCAGCCAAGTCCTTTACCTTGCACAAAAAAGCGAGGGCTGCAAGATAAGGGGTTTATTTATTTAATATGAAAGGACAATGGGCCGGGCATTGGAGTTCTCTGCCCATCTGTAACTCCCCGGTTGCAGGAGCATTATAAATGTGCACACTGAAGTATGAACAGAACTTTATATACTAAATGGCAGCAGGGGAAGAAACCCAAGAGAGTCCAAAGCCTTTATCTGAGATAGACATGTAAGAAAAGAGCCTGGCATTCTGAAGCCTCAAAGAAATGGAATTGATTATGTGGAGATCTCTACTTTTTTCCTCTCTCTCTCCTATAACTGACTCTGTCTCTCATATCCATGCATGTGATGGTTTCTCACTTTTAAAATATTAACCTAAGTTTTTGTATGAAAGCAATTTAAAAAGCTCGTGATTATTATTCAGAATTTCTTTCCTGCAAAATGCTTAATCAAAAATATTGTTATTCTGTTGCTTCTTTCCCATTTTTCACATAACAGTTCAAAGCCTTGCAATAAAAATTACATTTTTTTCTCCTTTACACCTTCTGACTTTTATTTCAAGGTCCTTATTTGCTACTTATAAAAGAAATTAGCAGGAAAAAGACCTAATTTGGCTAGTTGTTCTTCCCTGCTGTCTATTTTCCTTTGTTATCAACTAAAATTCATCACCTCATCACAAGGAGCAGACCATTAAGTGGAGTGGCAATATCCTTGCACTATCAGTTTCATGGGGCTAAATCAATGCAATTAGCTGAATATGAAGGAGTGTTGGAAGTGTTGGTGATGTGTCCTGGGATGCAGGCAGAATTTTATACGTACCTCACAAGACTGTTAAATTTTAACTGTTAACTCTTAAAGATACAGCTTTGAAGAAAAGACAAGCAGTATCTCTTCTGTGTGTGGGTTCATCCTGCCAAGAGCAAGTGTAGACTATGGGGTATGTAAAATGTTGGCTGAAAAAGTGGAGAAAAGAATGCGAGGAAACACGCCTTTGCATCAATTAAAGGACTGATGCTGGGCTATCACAGAATGGTTTGGGTTGAAAGGGACCTTAAAGATAATTTTGTTCCAATCCCCCTGCCAAGGATAGGGACACTTCCCACCAGACCAGAGTGCTAAAAGCCCCATGCAACCTGACCTTGAACGCTTCCAGGGATGGGGCATCCACAGCTTCCTTGGGCAACCAGTTCCAGTGCTCCAGCACCCTCACTGGAAAGACTTTCCTCCATATATCTAACCTAAATCTACTTCTGTGCTCTATGTGCTAGAAAGTTTAAAAACAAGTACTGATGTTTTTGCACAAGGTGGCAAAGAATTTCTTGCGCAGTCACAAAATCACTATTTTCAAAGAGCCATGTTAACTTGTTCTGCTAACCCAGTTCTGCCCCAAGACTTGTGATGGGGCAAATCTCCCTGACTTCCTGCCAGCTTGGTCTCCAGTGGTTTATTCACAGCAGCAGTGCTGGCTCAGGTGCCATTTGTCTTTCTGCACAAGATCAGAAGACCAGCATAGGTGCTGTACGGACTGCTCTGTTTGATTAGACAAGATCTGACTTCGGGCCTGTCTCTGAGCCAGGCACAATTGTGTTCCAGGCAGGCACAGACTGAGTGCTAATAAATGTAGAACAGAGGGTTCAGTGGCCTTGGGGCTTGTGGCTGCTTTGCATGCAGGGCTGTGCCTGGTGAGCAGCTCCTATGAATTCTCATACAGAGCTCTCCCTTGAATGCTGCTGGAATGTGATCAGAGTGCAGCCTGTACTGGATAAAAGGCAGCAAGCACAAATGCAATATAAAGCTTGAAGTGTGCATGTGTGTGCGTATGTATGGAATTAGGGTAAACCATTAACTGTGTAGTATGCTCAAGGGGAAAAAAAATTAATTACACACTGACTGTACATAGTCACTGTCTTTTTCTTCTCCTGCTTTGCTGTCTTTTCTGAGAATTCCCTTCCTGAGTGTGAGGATAAGGGAAGGTTAAATATCCCTCTCTCCTTAATCCAAACATGGGCCTGCAAAGCCTACTGTAATTGACAGCAGCGCTTAACTAAAATCATCTTCTTGATTCTTAGTGAGAGAAATACAGAATAAAAGTATAGGAATAAATCTTATCATGCATTTTATAACTATTTTCTAGGTTTTACCTCAATTTTGTCACCGAAGAAGTGGAAAACCCTGAAAAGTACGTACTTAATGTTTTCCTTGACTTTTGAGAAATGTTGTAAAAGTAGTGATCTTCAAAGATGCTGGTCAAGCTGCTTGCCTTCCAGCAGATTTGGTATCTATTTGAATTGCAACTGCTCGAAAAATTGCTATTTTTGGTCTTTTGTGACCTTATTATGTATTCTGCTTTTATCTGCACTGAAAGAGTGGCTGGTTTTGTGTATTCCAGGATTAAGTGGATCTGTCTCTAGGGCTCTGGTTCTCCCCCTCAGGATACAAGTAACTATCAGCGGCTCCTTTCAGTGGAAGCTACTGATATCCTGTCAGGGAAATCTTGCCCAAGAAACTTATCTGCTGCAATATTTGTCAGTTTTGCTGTGTTTAAATATTAATGAAATACTTAGTTCTACTTGCTCTAGATGTCTCAGAAATGTAGGATCTTGAATACATGCCACAAAGCATCCAATCTAATTAAACTGAACAGGCGATATGGGTTTGAGCCAGTTTCCAGTCAGAGCTGAATACTCCCACATCACCTGCCTGAAAAACATGGAAAGTTGTCTTGTTAGGGAGAGTTTGATTTGTCCCATCTATTTGGGTAGATGTGTTTTGGTACATGGGGCCAGTAATAAAAGGCTACTAAATTTTTCTAAAAGTTAAAGAAAATGTATCTTTCCAGATCAATTTTCTTTCTTTGAGGAAAAGAAGCTATTTACTTTACAAAGAAATTAATGGCTAAATTTTCTTAGATTTTTAAAATAAGATAGCTGGCTGGGTACCAAATTGCTTATTGTTTTAAAAGGACCCTCAGCACTGTGCACTTAGATAATATGAATCTGAGACATATAGGGAAAGAAAACCCCAAGCCATTGACTGGGAGCATCCAGGAGAGTTTTGTTAGTTTCTTCAAAGTCTGAACCAAATCTGATGCTATTTCAGAGGCCTGAAATTATAAGAAAATGGATGATAAAACATGAGGCTGGTAGAAACACTGGCAGATTTCTATTGTTTCAGTGACTTTGGGACGTGTTGTGTTTTAGCAGACTCTTTGATGTGATCTAGATATGTAGAGTGAGAATTGTGTGACCGGAATCTGAGACCAGGTAGAAAATACTGCATTAATATTTGTGAATAATCATTATGACAGATATCTATGTACAAATGAGTTTTTCACTAGTAATCTTCAGTTCTGATACGATGCCATTTTAGGAGCTGTGGTTTAGTAAACATGACTCTGGATGTATTTAAAATGTGTAGATGTGGCACTTGGGGACATGGTTTAGTGACGGACTTGGCAGTGCTGGTTTCATGGTTAGACTCAGTGGTCTTAGAGTTCTTTTCAAACCTGAAGGCTTCTGTGCTTTTAAGGCATTTGTATCAGTGGAGAGCTGTCACAGACATCTTTTATGAAAAATCCTTTCCTTAGGGTTTTTCCTCCTGAGAAGCTGGGAGGCCTCAGGAACAAAATGCAAACATTGATTATCTGCTGCTGTGGAATGCAACAGGTGCATCTGTGATTGGCCCATGTTGGATGTTTGTAATTAATGGCCAATCACAGCCCAGCTGGCTGGGACAGAGAGCTGAGCCACAAACCTTTGTTATCATTCTTTGCTATTCTATTCTTAGCTAGTCTTCTGCTGAAATCCTTTCTTCTATTCTTTTAGTATAGTTTTAATGTAATATATATCACAAAATAATAAATCAAGCCTTCTGAAACATGGAGTCAGATCCTCATCTCTTCCCTCAACCTGAGACCCCTGTGAACATCATCAAAAAGAGCAGCTGGCTAAAGATTCCCAGCCTTGGGACACACATGAACTCAAGCTGGATGATCTAGGGGTTAACTACCAAGGATCTGTTCTCTTTATAAAATCATGAGAGACAGACACTAAAACCAAAAGACAACTTACAGATTTTTTTTTTACTTTTGAAAAATTTTTGTGTCACAGACTGATTTTAAATGTGAAACTAAATGTAGCTGTGAAGGGATTCTGGTCCAAGACATCTAGCTCTTCAGGAAATTCTGGGGAGATAGGTTAGGAGCCAGAGTCTTGGTGGTATGATTAAATTCAGGTAGAAGCAATAAAATTTGTAAATTATCATGTGGTTACCACCAATACCGTGTGATCTTTTTAAACGTGCAGATGTCTAAACCTTTGTGACTTTTCAAACAACTTCTGTGTCTGCGGTTCTTTTAACTGGAATTCTTGGTAATTTTCATTACAGGTATTTTTACATCTGTTGAGTTTTTTGTGACTGAAGTCAGAGGAATGCCTATTTTTGAACATTTTGCTCTCTGCTGCATAGGACAGAAAAGGATAGCTCCTCTCTCTTTTAAAAGCTAAGCACCCCTCAAAGCATGATATACCTCTGCTAAGAGAAATGGTGCTGGTTCAATTCTGATGATGTTTTTCCATTGCAGCTAGGATGTGAGGGAAGAAGACTGTCTTTTCCCATCTCAGGAGAACTTCTCTGTACTCCAGGTTATCTTTGGAGATCTGCTGAAGTTATGTGTGCTGCTAGTGAGGATGTAGGACTGGAGGGTAAACCATGTAACGTGGCTGATTTAGTGTATTCCAGGATGGCACTGGAAAAAAAAAAACCCCTCAATATTACATGTGCAATGTTATCACAAGGCTCTTGAAACTTTCCTTCATCACTCTTCCTCTTGAGGCTGCACTTTGAGAGGATGAGTGGATGCCCAGTTTTTACAATCTCCATGCTAAGGTATAACGTAGACTAGAAGAGAGTGGGATATTAAAAATTGCTAAATAAGTGGCAGGTGATGGTGGGGCAAATGGATTGTTACTGTCTGTGGTGACAGAGATCTCTGTACCACCTGTAAGTGGGGATTCTGGACTCCCTTGAGCTGAAATAAGCAATTCAATGAAACATTTGGAACATATTTTTTATTTGGTTGTCACCTGTGAATGGGTCTGTTGGAAAGATGTCCTGAACCAAGGGCTGTTCCACCATGGTTCCCAAAGCTACAGGGCAAGAGAATAGTGTGGATTAATCTCAGTGGCAACTGTCTCAGCTCCCACTAAACCAAATGCAAATGTTAGATGAGCCACAGATTATTCTGCTGTTGTAGGCATTTATTAAGACTAAACTGCCTTTTCTTTCTTTTTTTTTTGTTTTTTAACCTAAAATGCTGTCTTTCACTCTTCCTGTGAGAATTATGTTAAAGGTTGCACTGAGCAACCTGGTCTAGAGGAAGGTATCCCTGCCCATGGGCAGGGGGCTTGGAGCTACAACTTCAAGGTCCCTCCCAACCCAAACTATTCTGTGATTCTACTGTTGGTATGATGCTGCTGATTTTAAAAAGGAAGAGGAAAATACAGGCTTGGACCACTTAGAGCTTGTAACACATCCAGATGTGCAATTTGTAATGTTTTTCAATGGTTAGGATGGATGCAAATTACTTACAGCAAAGGAGGTGAGCACAGTGAGGTCTTCTGCCCTGCAGCTGTCAAAGTAAATGTTTGCCAGAGAATCAGTCACAGTTGTGCATTTCCAGATGTGCAACAGCTTTGGAAGCAGCTGAGGTGAATGATCAGCTCCATGCCCATATGAACCAGCAGGCTGCAAACCCCCAGTGAACGTACCAAGGGGACGTGCCAGGTTTACAGCAGAGGGATGGCAGGAATGCTCTAGCAGAGAGTGGGGATGGGGCTTTGAGCAGCTTGGCCCAGTGGAAGGTGTCCCCACCTATGGCAACAACATTGGAACAAGATGATCTTTACGGTCCCTTCCGACCCAAAACATTCTTTGGCAGTGGACCCTAGAATATATCCTGAGATGTGTTGGAAGGTGGAAGCATCTGCTATTAGACTTTAAGTTTCCCAGATAGGGATTGCATTTCTTTCTGTGGTATATGGCACCAGGGAGACCCTTTGGAATATGGCATGTGTTGTTGGGAATGCAGGAGAGAGGCAGGGAAAGGGGGATGCTTGTGCTCTTGGCCAGTCCCCTCTGTGCTCCAAGCAGCTGTTTGTAGAGGCAGGAAGGGCTTTGGAGGCTGTGGGAATCTGTAGAGGTGCAGCTGCCTGCCCAGGTGCAATAAATTCCACACTTAGGTCTATAAGTAGGATAAATACTCTGGGTCTGAGACACTGGGGTGCTGAGGCAATACAAAACCCTAGAGAGGGAGAGCAGAAACAGAGGGAATGAGCAAAGCAAGGGAGCAAGGGGATCAAGCATCCTTGACAGTACAGAAGGAAGAACAGAAACACTTTAAAAAAAATCTCAAAGTGATTGTCATTGCTTTTTGAACAGAGTTTTGGAAGTAGTGTTGAATTCTCACTTTGGAAATGCCCCTGTTCCTTCTTTTGTGTAAGGACATTATTATAACCCCAATTATCATAAGATGTAAAAGTAGCTGTTTCTATCTTTTACTAAACCCCTTTTTGATGTCTCATTTTTAAGCCTGAACTCCTTTCTTTATTCCTCTTTGTTCAAATGCTTCTCTCCTTCTCTCATGTAGCTATTAGTAGCATCTGAAGAAAGTTAAAGTTTATTTTATTTTAGTTAATGTTTATTTTAGAAGGAGCTGGGGTTGCAGTCTTAATATACAATTTTTAAAAATAGCCTGAAGTAATTTTAGCATCAAGAATATGTGGAATAACATTAAAGTGTGACAAGAAATTTCTTTTCCTTTTTTTAAAAATTATGCTTTGCGTGTACAGGCTGGGTCAATAGCAATTGTTGTTTCAAATAAAATACCTAAATAATCCTTGAAGCAGAACTTCACCAAAACAAACTTGTGCAGCCACATCACCTGCAGCTTTGATCTTTTTGATTTCTTACTCTATAAAGACCAGTCTCAAACTGAGGTCTTATTGTTAAATAATAGGTGAGTGAAGGAACAGCCAGGTCTCTGAGGGAGTTTGTCACCTGAAAATTGACAGGAGCCATGTTTTCTGGAGCAGGAAATTTTTAGGAGTAGAAATCATGCATGAACTTCCAGACTAATTTCTTGGTACATAGTCTTTGATCTCATCCGTATCCATGAGCACCCACTTGTCACAGACATCTTTTATGGAAAATCCTTTCCTTAGGATTTTTCCTCCTGAGAAGCTGGGAGACCTCAGGAACAAAATGCAAACATTGATTATCTGCTGCTGTGGAATGCAACAGGTGCTTCTGTGATTGGCCCATGTTGGATGTTTGTAATTAATGGCCAATCACAGTCAGCTGGCTCGGACAGAGAGCCGAGCCACAAACCTTTGTTATCATTCTTTGCTATTCTATTCTTAGCCAGCCTTCTGATGAAATCCCTTCTTCTATTCTTTTAGTATAGTTTTAATGTAATATATATCATAAAATAATAAATCAAGCCTTCTAAAACGTGGAGTCAGGTCCTCATCTCTTCCCTCATCTTCAGACCCCTGTGAACACTGTCACACCCACTATGTACTCTCAAGAAACAGGCTGAGTTTTTTCAATCAAGAAAGACCCTGAAAGCAGCTCATGCCTGAAGAGCACTTCCCTCTTCCCTCCCTAGGCAGAGCACTGCAGGATCAGTGCTGTAGTTCATCAAGAATTTTGGCAGCCTCCAGACGAGAAGATTAACACAGAAGTGTTTTCACATCACAGCAACACTTTCAGAGCCCTGTCAAAGTCAGAGCCAGGTTGTGTCAGATGCTGGCCAAAGTGAATCCCACTTTAACAAAATTGTGCTCCATCCTCACTATGAGTAGATGATTGGCCTGAATTCTTCAAGTTGTGAAGATTGTGTTGGAAGAGAGAGAAAATATTATTTCACTTTAAGGGGAGGGAAACTTAGACTCAAATTCCTTACTGACTTCAAGGCTGTCTGCCATCAAGTGGGCAACTTGAGAGAGATGTGAATTTATGGCTCTTGTTTTACTAAATAATTTTATTTATTTGGCAGTGTAGGTTTTTGTTGGTGTTGTTGAACTTAGGGAATATTTTTCATTTAGTGGACAAAAATAATAGAATTTCGAAGGATGTGGATTCTGAAAACATTTTACAGCATAGATTACTTTGCAGTTGCAGTTAAGCACAGCTGCTATTTGGCATAATCCTTTCTTTTGTCTCTCTATCTCTTGTCTTTTTTTTTTTTCCCATTTCTCCTTCACCTCCACCCCCCTGCCTTATTGAACCATTTCATTTGCAAATATTTCATTTTTGTTTGCAAAATAACTTTGGTCCAGCCCAGGCAATGTATCATTGTTTAAAAAATTACACAGTGCAAAGAACATATTATTGAGATGTATAGTGTTTATAAGTGTAGTCTCAGATTGATAAATCATGTCTTGTGCTGTTGAAAAACCAAGAAATGAATTGCTTTGCTATGACCTTGGTGTCTGAGATCAGTCAGTTTGTCTATTAGATTTTTCCACGTTCTTCTCACTTCATTTATTCCTTCTTTTCCAAAATACCAAGAAACAGTAGCTGTATAGCAAGCCACCCGGGCTTGATATCATCAGACATTTTATAAAATCAGGCTATCAAAATATTTGATAAAATATATTTTTATACTGTTTTTAAATAATGTGAATGTCATGTCTAGCTAATGTGTGCCGCCCGTTCATTCTAATTGTAGAGTCAACTTTGCGTCTATGAGGACTGAGTGAGAGAAATAAAATATTAGGGGTGTGTTCTTCAATCTGTCTGAGAATTACAGAGATGCAGATGGATGGGAGGGGAATGGTGGCTGAGATGCTACAACTCTTCCAGCTCCCCTGTTATTTGTGGCCGTCTGATTTTTGGCACTTCTCATTAAAATGTAGCCCCCTGCCAAAGTCAGTCAGAAACTTGAATTGCACTGTCGCTCATTGTCAATCTAACCACTGATTAGGGATCAGATTCCCAGTAAGCAAAAGAATAAAAAAATCATTTCAGTGTTAATTGAGAGGATGCAAACCTTTGATATTTCTGCCTCTCTGCTTCTTACATTTTTTGGTTGTTATTTTATAATTTAATGACAAGATTTACTCTGAAGAGAAATATTAATATCACTACTCTTAGACACTTGAAAGGTTTATCTGCTTGGAGCTTGACATCTTTCTTGTATCATTATATTCTGCTTATTCCTAAAAGATACATTTGACTCCAATTCATTTTCTTCATGTCAAGCTACAATGCCAAATATTCAGTGCAGAAGTTATAGGATTACATTGTGATGTTTGACCTGAAGATAATGAAAAGAGACAAATGCTAATCTTTCCAGTATTTTGTAAAGCCCATTTGCTCATGTGAATCCATCAGATTACCTTAAAGGGAAAACCAGGTCTGTTAAGTGAGCATTTGCAGTTTTTCCTCTATATATTATTTATGTCTTGGTAGATTTTTTGCACTTGAATACTCATTCTTCATCCTAATCCTAATTAGCCTCCCCCAGCTATTTCTGTGTCTCTTTAATAGAAGTTTTATACTTTCTAAATTTGACTATATCTGACAGCATTGCAGTCTGCTTAAATTCTTTCAGTTATCTGGGAGGCACCTCAGATGAGGTGTCCGAACCTGGTGAATTCAACAACAATTTCTGCAGTTTATTTTTGCCCTCTGTAAATGATAAAATTGTGTTTTCAGATCTAGAAAATCCTTTAATGGGGAGCTGAATCTGCCAAATAAAGAAAACAAATTAATTTACTAGCTCAAATCTGCTTTCAGGAAACCAAGCATGGGTTTTGCTATTTGTAAAATGTATGAAAAACATTTAATTAAGAATGTGATTCAGTAGTATTTGTGTGTGTTTGAGAGGGACAAATAGACAATTCCTAGCTCTCAGGGGAGCTGACTCACCAGCTGTTCTTAATAAAATGATCTTTCCTTTACTTTTGCTTTCTTACTAATCTTATTGGCTCCTTACTATGACTCACATCTTCAACTCATTAATTATTGTTTCTTTTAGAAATTACTAATAACTCATTTCTGAAACTAAGTATTTCAGTCTTGGATGGATGATTTCTGACATCTCAGTATGGGCACAAACTTTTCTCCTTTCATAAATTTATTTTATTCTTTTTAGTTGGAGGATGGTGCTCTTGATGGAAGGTGGAAATTCTCTTATAAATGGGACTCAACTATCCTGAGTTGCTTTGCCTTTTATTTATATTATTTCTTCACTCTTAGTTTGGGAGATTTTAGACCAGGCTTCTCAGGGCCCCCTCCAACCTCGCCTTGGATACTCCAGAGTTCTGGCTCCAACATTTCTCTTCTTCACTCTTGCACTAGTTTGAAAGCAAATCAGTAAGAGACTCCACATCAGATCTACAATTTAATAGGAAAATTAAAATAAATGAAAAAAAAAAATGGCTTAACCTGACAGAGTGAGGATACAACCTGACACCCTGTGGGTCAGGGTGTTGGCAGCAGTCCCATTAAATGGTGGCTGCAGCCCTCCTGCAGTGCCAGGTGTGATTCTGTTGGAGCAGGGATCCTGTAGAAGGGTTTGGTCTTCCTCTGACCATCCAGGGGTGTTTATGTAGCTCTTGTCCTCTGGGAATCCAATAGATAAGGCTGTTTGTGGTGCTCCAAGTCTCAGATTATATGCAGTTAGGAATGCTTGGCTCCTCCCCTTGGGTGGGGCCTCTCGCAATGGGATGGTGTAATTTTAAGAGTCATTCAGTGAAGCTTGATGGCCCTTTAACAGAAGATATCCCCTGGAGTTATCAGGAATGAGTCATGGAGGAGATAAAGAACACTGCCCCACCTGATTTTAACAGGTGGTCATAGAATACATACTTTTGGTAACATCTTACATTGTAACCTAAGATTACCCTCCATCCCACCCCTCAGGAGATGTGCCATAAACGCCCTAATCTTGACAATCTGTTGGATCTGCTGACAAAATATGATTGAGTTTCATGTGATAGATGCAAATGATTCAAGGGTTGCAACTTGCTTGTGAGCCCTAATTGGGTTCTGTCTGTGATAGGATTTGTTGGGGGTCACTGAATTCACAAAATATTTCCAACCAGAGTAAGAAGGAAAACTGTGATTTTAACTGTGTTACCAGCTTGAGGTAAAAATGGGGAAAGATTCAGAATAGAATTGGATGGTAACCCAAACTAAAGTCCAAATAATTGGTTTCTTTCTTTTTTTGTTAACTTCAATTACATTGGACTGGATTTTTGGATTTGATAATGTGTGTTATCCTGTAGTCTTGTAGTGAAGACGTTTCTTTGGCCCTGTAATTTTTGAGACTTTCAACATAGTAGCTACCATATATAATTAAGTGAGGATGCAGATTCAATCCTTCTGTTCTTGTTTTCCTTACTCTTGGCTGTTGAATGCAAATTCCTCCTGCCTCACCTGAGTGTCCCCTGCCCCACAGGTGCATGAGGCCCTACTTCACAGCAGCGCTGTGTCACAAGAGAGAGGGAGTAGAGAGCACAGTGTGCTGTGCAGCCTGAGTCTGGAGGGACCCAGATGCATGCAGAAAACACAGCAAATCCCCAGCCCTGTCTTTGACAGATGCACCTTGTGTCTGAGCAGCGCTCTGAATTCACCAGGGCAGGAGAAGCGGGCAGCAGAGGGTCTGGGAAGATGACTCCCTGCATGAATTCACAGGGAGCAAAGGCTCCAGCAGCAGGGATAACAAAAGGGCTGCAGATTTCATTGGGCACTATTCCTCTTCCTTTCCTCTGACACAGGCAGGGGCAGCCGCTGTGTGTGCCTGCTGCTTTCCAGAGGCTGCATGTTTTCCTAAGGCATTTAGTTAGGGATGTTGTTACAGTCTATGATGTTCATGGTGTGTATGTGACACACATATTCAATAATTCAATACATATTATCAGATTTTGTTATTTATTTTTCCTTTTCCCATGTGCAGTTATTTGCTTTTTTTCCCCCTACCCCATTTTTTTGGGGGTGCTTATGTCACTGTTGAGTCCTGTGGTGAAAGTCTACACCATAGGAGAGATGACCCTGGGGTGCTGCATCTTTGTCATTGGCAGCTGATTTCTAAACCCCAGTTTAGCATTTGAGTTGGTTCAGCTGTCTTCAGGTCTTTCTAACTCCTACTTCCTCTTTATCTTTCTGTTTTATGTAAAAAAAAAAAAAAAAAAAAAAAAAAGAAAAAAGAAAAAAAAAAGAAAAGTGATGTTCTGTTTAGAAATTGACTGTAGTGAAGAGCTACCTGTGGCAGGCTTTAAACTGATATGCCAGTCAATATGAGTAAATTAGAAAAGAGAGTGATGTAATCTATAGTGTCTGTAAAGATTTCAAAGATGTACCTTGATCATTAATTAAGACAATAAGGATGTCTTATAAAACTGCAGTTGAGAAGACTAATAATTCATTATTGAATGAAGCAAGGCAAGGTCACTTGTATAATTGCCTGTTCTAACATTTATATTCCTTGTGTAAAATACTCCTACTCACATAAAAGTCAAGCTGAAGGCTGTGGAAATATTCAGGATGAGGCAATGCAGTTTTCATACCTAAAGGTTTGTGCACAATAAAGAAACACAGTAGTTGTCTTTTTCTATGTATTTGTTTGATTTTTATAAACTGAATTATTATCTCATACAAAGTTAACTTATAGCACACACCTGGCATGGGTTTTGGAGAAGAGTGAGTGGGAAAATGGCAGAATAAAAATGAGTCCTATAAATGCATGATTAGATACAGTATTGCTGCGCTGGGATTTATCTGTGGATATGTGAGTTGAAATTAATAGTGCTACCTCTGCTCTTTTTCCCTTAATTGTCTGATAGACAATCTGATTTTAACCTCTTTTATGTCCCAAAAATGTAATAAGGATACTGCCAAGACATTAGTCAGAAATCAGGAAGGTAGTCTGTGACAGTGTTCACAGGGGTCTTTGGATGAGGGAAGAGATGAGGATCTGACTCCATGTTTCAGAAGGCTTGATTTATTATTTTGTGATTTATATTACATTAAAGCTATACTAAAGAATAGAAGAAAGGATTTCATCAGAAGGCTAGCTAAGAATAGAAAAAGAAAGAATGATAACAAAGGCTTGTGGCTCAACAGAGAGTCCGAGCCAGCTGGGCTGTGATTGGCCATTAATTACAAACATCCACCATGGGCCAATCACAGATGCACCTGTTGCATTCCACAGCAGCAGATAATCAATGTTTGCATTTTGTTCCTGAGGCCTCCCAGCTTCTCAGGAGGAAAAATCCTAAGGAAAGGATTTTTCATAAAAGATGTCTGTGACAGTAGTCAGCTACCTGAAAAATCAAATCTATGCAGCAAGCATAGGCGGAGGATGGAAGGAAAAAGATGAATTGCAAGGGCAGAGAGTGTAATTCCATACTGCTATATCCCAGTGTAATTCCATACTGCTATATGCCAGGACACAGGGGCAGTAGTGGTTCTGTTCTGTGTGTGCTGTTGGGAGGGAATATGGTAAAGCAGGGTGGGAGCGCGTGCTGCCCGAGGGATCGTCCTCCTCCTCTAAGGCAGATCTACATTAAGGCAATACTTCAGAAGCCATTGCTTTGATATGTTTGTTTCTGTTTGTGTAGACTCTGTGGCTTAAGATAAAAGAACCAACTTGAAATGAAAATGACTGGATAAATTCCTTCAGAATCGTGGAGACAACTAAAACTTTTTGAAGATTATTTGTTAGAACTATTTGATAGTTCTAAAAATGCATCATTGGGGCAGGATCCTGGGAGGGTGGGAGAGGTTCCTGCAAACCCACCAGATGAATGGCCGTGTGAATGCCTGGGCTGTTGTGATGCCTGTCCTTATCTCTTCTTTTTATCCAGGGCCAGTGGAGAAAGGGGGTCTGGACTAATCTCTTCTGAAGGGATGATGATTGAGCAGACTGGTCAAGGGGAAAGTGTCCCTGTCCATGGCAGAGGGTGAAACTAGATGGTCTTTAAGGTCCCTTTCAACCAAAACTATTGCATGATTTCAATCTTTTTATTTTTACAAGTGCCTGTTTTCGTTAGTTCATAGGTGACAGCGGAAGGTATGGGTGAGGTTCTGCTTGCAGTGTACACAGAAGGGGAAAACATCTACGTGGAGGTGCCCACTTAGGATACAAGCCCTCAAACAGGCTTTCCTCTGCCAAGCCTGTGGCACCTCTTCTGAGGAAGCAAAGTCCAGGGAGCTCGGGTGCAGGAGCTTCCTGCCCTCCCTCCTGCTCCGCAGTGGAGAAGGTGTGTCCTGGGCGCTGCAGAGGGTCCTGCAGCCCCTCTGTTTCCCGGAGCTCTGGTGTCTCCAAGGTGTGAGGATGTGGCAAGCCCATGTGCTGGCCCTGTCTGTCCCCACAGTGGCTGTCTGTCTGTCCCCACAGTGGCTATTCAGTGTGTGGTGCACGGTGTCGTGCCACTGCGCAACACATTGCTCCTTTCTAGCTCTCGTGGCTCATTTTGTTTGCCAATGTGATAACCTGCTGAGTGTAAGGTTTGTTTGCTTTCCTGTTGCTGGTTTTACTTTTTTTGTTTTTTTAAAATCGCTTCTGTTTGTTTATATGAATCATGGTTACTATGAATCAGCTCTCCTAAGGAAGTAAAACAAATGTTTATCCACGGTCTCTCTGGGTAGCTGGAAAAATCGTAATCTGCTTTACCAGCACGGTAATGTAACACAAAATATTGTAACCTTTGAAGTTTCCATTGCCCCGGATTTTCCTTCATTTTCACCAGCTGATACACATGCAAAACTGTTCTAACATCTATTTCTGTTTCACTGAGTTACATAGCAGTACCTGTAGAGAAGGGTGACAGTTTCCTCTTCATGGGGAACCTGAGTTGCTCAGCAAAATATTCATGGTGGGAATAAAAATCCCTTGCAAGACTGATGCTCTGCTGCAGAACAGAGTGTATTTTACTGGAGAGATGATGGGTTTCTCAGGGCTGAGCAGCTTTTCTCTCTGCCACAGTGAAGGTTCCATTAGACATTTCCATTCTCTTTTGGTGGTTCCTAAGCAGGAGGCCTGGCTGAAATTACTGTAAAAGTGATGGGCA
Organism: Melospiza georgiana; assembly: GCF_028018845.1. Taxonomy (NCBI): domain Eukaryota; kingdom Metazoa; phylum Chordata; class Aves; order Passeriformes; family Passerellidae; genus Melospiza; species Melospiza georgiana. The sequence goes on along the minus strand of NC_080434.1, from coordinate 41,520,528 downwards.
ATAGTGTATTAGGGGTAGATAGAAACATGAGTAAATTCACTAGGGTGACAAGTCCAGCTGAGGTGATTCAGAGCAGTCACTGAAGCTGCACCTCACATCTCCTGTCCTGGGTCCTAGGGGTGTTGCACTCTTTGTGAAAGCAAATGTGTTTTATAGAATTTCTAGTGTGGGTGCTGCTCTGTGTTGTAGGTAAACCTCTCCCAGATTTTCTCTTTCCCACTTTAAAACTGGAACCTGGCTTTGTGTGATGCTTGAGCTCTTATTTCTGTGTTTACCAACAGCATTAGTTCTTGTGGACGTGACTCAGAGCACTCGCCCTAATGTTTTGGTCTGAGATTTAAATCTGTTTTTCAAATGGCACTGAAATCTTGCTGGAAACCCCAGCCAAAACCCTGAAATTCCTTATGAAATTACAGGTCAGCCTTTTCTCATGGGTACAGTCAGTGTTAGTTTATAGCCTGGGTATAGAAAAAGGGGTCTCACAGCCATTTATCCTGGTATTTGTGACAGCAAATGACCCCCACTACCTATGGTTATTTATATAGGGCAGCAATAGCTACTTTAATTCATAGTGCAATGTTGTGATCTGTATGTGGTGCATCCTCTCCTGGAGCCAGGAGGGGGATGACCCTCTTCTGCCAATTTTTATTTCATTTTCTCTTTAATGCTGAGCCTCGAAAATGAGGAAGAGCAGAGTGCTAAGGCAGTGTTAGGTAAGCAGGGTGTTACACCAGCACATGTAGCAGCATCTTGCTTGCCATTAACAGCAAATCTGTTACTGGAGTATACCACTAGGCTGGTGCTGGCTAGCATCATCTGACAGAGGTGGTGAGATGACTTTCAGAGAAAGCAAGACAGCATTTTTTACTGGGATAAGATAAAAAGTCAGAGAACAAAATACAAACAAAGCAATGGGCAACAAAAATGGCAAGGGCCATATGCCCTTTATTGCAGTCATGCAGATCAGATTGGAGTTTTATAATGCACAAAGAGTTAATAACATGTGCCATGTCACCATGAGTAGTTGGCATGGTCACAATTCCAATAGCAATGGTATTACACACACAAGAAAAGGAATATGTTCCACTTACTTCAGCCAGCACAATGACTTACTCTGACACAGTCTTTTTGTATGAGACATTAAATGGGGTTCTCTTATCTGATTGTTCATTTTTAATAGGTAGTGAGATTGCTGGCTTGTATTTAAGATCTGTAATAGCATATAAAAATGAGACAATTTGGCTTTGTATATCTTTCCTGTAGATGAGTGCATAATTTCCTGTGTTACAGCAGAATTTCCATCAGGGAGAATTGATCTTTACCTAGTGAATGCTAAGATTGTTATTCCCCTGCACACCCCTTCACAGCATGATGGCTGTTTTATGTGAGTGCTTATGGGTGTGCAGATGTTCTGGGAGCAGGTTCTGATCATTTACATGTTGATATTTGGCTGTGAATATCTTGGAATTTTAAACACAAAGTGACAGTGATATTTTATTTATGGAACAACTATTGTTAAATAAGTGACCATTAGGGTTTTTAAGCATTTAAATTACAGTACAGCCTATATCCATGAAATGTAAACTAAGAGGATTTATATAAGATTATTAATGCTCCAGGGGTGCTGTGAAGTGAATAATCTGCATTTCACAAGTAGCGTTGCTGTGGTTTATTCTGTCAATCCTCATTCACTTGTAGCACTTGCTGTTGAACAAGTGCTGTTATTTCCATCTTCACCTTGACATTATGTTTTGTTTATTGTCAAAAAGTGGACTATACAGTAACAGTATTTAATTTTTTGAAGTATGATGGAATGGAAAATCCCTTACAAGAATAGTTTTGATACCATCATTTGGAAAGATCTGACAGCAATTTAGATACCTACTCCATAGATAATAAGAATGGATAATGAATAGGAGCACTCTGATATGGCAAGAGGTTTAACTTCTATGTGGGGGTGTTTTAAAGGAAAGAAAATTTACAGTGATCTAGCACTGTAAAGGAATGACAGGCACTTCTAGTTCATCGTATCTGTTGATTACAGAAAAAAAACCCAACAGTTGCTAAGCAAAACCAGATAAAAGTAAAGATTTATCCACAAGGAATGTAGAAGACCATGAAATTCATTTTCCTTGGGCAAAACTCCCATTAGAGGATAAGCTGCTTGTGAGTCTAAGGAAGAAATATTTCAGTGGATGTGAAAAAAAAGCAGCAATGCTTTAAGGTTCTTGCTTGGTGATTGTAAAAGTCATGAGCAGAGGCTTTTTCTTAGTTGCAGACTATCCCAGACATGAACAGATCCAAGCTTTAGGCCACCTCAGCTTGGTGTTAAGTGTTGACAGAGTCACGATGCTGTACGGGAATGACCCTGGAGTGCAGTGAATTACATATTTTCTCTGCTTTTAAGAATATATTTTTGCCCACAGAGAGGCCCAAAAGCTGCCATTTGCTTTGTGCTTATTTTGGTTACTGAAAAAATGTCTTGCAAGCACTATTGCTACACTGACACATAAATTTGTCTCTGTTCCCCAGAGCTGGTGTTTTTAAATGGGGTCCTGCAAGAAAAATGAAGACAGAATTTTTATAAAGGATCTGTTGCAATGTACAGAAAAAGGGGTAATGATTTTAAACCAAAGGAGAATAGATTTAGATTAGCTACATGGAAGAAGAGGTTTACAATTGCAAAGCAGTGGAATGGGTTGCCTGGGGCAGTGGTGGATGCCCCATCCTGGGAACATTCAAGGCCAGGCTGGGTGGGGTTCTGAGCTATCTGATCCAGGGGAAGGTGTCTGTGCTCTTCAGGGGAAGTAGGGGAATGTTTAAGGGTCCCTTTCAACCTATGAGGGTCCCTTTCTCTCTATGATTATCTAGGTTTACTTTCAAATGCAGAAGTCAGGGAGGCTGGTGCTGGACAGGCTGCTGTGGAGTGCCAGGATGTAGGGATTTGTGATGGCCAGTACATGGTCCTTTTAAGCTGATGTTATGGGTCAGGATAAGAGATAATGTGGTAAATTCTGTATGAACCCTTGTTATCACTTTCATTTTAAGATTTTAGCATGGAAGAGTAGGGCATTTTGCAGAGGGTACACTGAACAATGTACAATGGCAAAGATGAGTCAGCCTTAAAATCCTGAGTCTCATTGATTATACTGTCCAAGATAATTGGAATAGGCTTCTAAGTCTGGCTATTTCATGTCACTATCAACTGCAGGGAACTTGATTTGCAGCAGAATTTCAGGATTAACTAAGATTATGTTTAAGGTGATGTTTAAGATTTCTCAGTTTGAACACAGAAAAAGGAAACTTCAGCCTTACTGGCCATTCTGAAAATTGTCCATATTTTTATTCATGATATCACTTCATCAAAAAAGACAAGGATAAGTTTTTCTCCTATGCCTGTGATTGTAGTTTCAGCATTATGAAGTTTTAGTGAGAGAGGATTTCAGCTTACTGTTTCCCTACTCAAAGCACAGAAGGTAATAAAGTAGAAAAAGCTGATATTCACATTTGAACTCCATTCAAGTGCTTCCAGTTACTGTGTGCTGCAAAGGCATATTTAAGCTCACATATGAAGTTTTCTGGATTTCTGTTATATGTCAGAACTCCTACAGAGTTATTTCAGTGGCTGTATAGGCTGTCCCACATCTGTAGGTGCTTTGCTGGGCTGTCCTTAGCAAGACCAGAATTTCCCTGCTTTCTGCAGAGAAAACAATTTATCTGCCAGATAGCCACCTTCATGGCAGTGCAGTATTGTTAAGACATCTCCTTTTAATTTCATTTACACCTTTTTGTGTCTTTGAAAATGCTAATGCTTTAAGGCACCTGCATTTACCATTTTTTCTCATTTTGAATTTCTTTGGAAGAAGACCCTGTCTTGGTTTTTATAAATTATCAAATCGATAGCCGAAGTTATGAAAAATTTAACAACGATTTATTGGGTCAATTACAAAAAAAATATAATTTCGAGCAACCACCACAATCAAGACAGCGTCAGTCCCGGGTATGGGCGCTGGGTGAAACCAGAGGTTTGACCTACAGAGTGACAGTGTCCCCTCTAAGGTTCACCCTGAGTGTTTCCAGCATCCAGCTTATATACAGTTTATTCTGCCTGAGGCACAGGTGACCACATCTTTCTATTCACTTTTTCGAATGCAAATCTATTTCCATACATATGTTGAAATAGACAAAGATGGGTCCCGGTCTGCAGACAGAAGTTTGGTACACGGGGGAAGTTTGCTTTCACATGTAATAAGTTGGTATAGGTCCCTGAGTACCCAGATGCAATCAGGAGGTGTCTGAATCTAGTGAAATTCTTGGGGCACTGCAATGAATCACCAGGAAGGCCCCGATGTTATCTCAGAGGTGCAGGAGATAACGAAATGATCCTTGATGGTCCAGGAAGGTTCCATTCAGACGATAAACAGGTCTGATGCTATCTTGAGCTGCCAGGAATTAGTTACAATCTGAATAGATCTCTTGCCAGGAATTAGTTACAATCTGAATAGATCTCTGTTCCTGGCTGGGGAGGTTAAAACATAATTTTTACAGTATTTTATACCCACACATATCTGTTTATACAGCATGAATGAACTCCATTACATATCACATTGGTAAATGATATTTCAGTTTCCATGGTGCTCCTTATTACAAATAGCTGCTCTTTTCATCACCAAATGGTGCAATTTTCATTCATGCTGAAATATCAATGGTAACCTACAGCAGCAAATTGTTCCTTTATGATCCTTGGAATTGTGGAAACTCTCCTGCTCAAAATTAAATGTCAAGGAATTTAGCAAGTATGAAAAATCTGGCTCCTTTTATTCACATACATGCAGAGATGTATGTTCTTCCCTTTGTGCTCTGTGCATCTAAGCATTTGCCTTCCTTTATTCCTGTAAAGAGTCATTAATATGCTCCCAGTGATGCTTCCCCAAAAGTCCAGCTATTTGAGGGGTTAAGGGGATAGCATTCCCTCCTGTACCTTCCACTGGAACTGAGTGAGGAGTTTGGTATTCAGGCTACTTGTTGCCAGGCTGTGAGTGTGAGTAGATCATTTTGGGAATGATAGCAGCCTTGCCAGCTCCCTTGCATTCCTCAAAGTGCTTCTCTGTCCTTTGCCCTGGCCCAAATTACAAACATAGACAGTAGAAATACTCACAGATCAAGGCAGGGCTCTGCTTCCACCCCAGCCCCACTCCCTGCAAACCCTGAGGTACTTGTGGCAGTGTGGGGAGGGTACTGTGACAGGCAGCACTGTTTTCAGTTGGATTCCTTTCATAGCCACTGTGATCTCTTTCCCTGGCCATGATATTGTTATGCAGGAGATGGTGGGTTAGGTTTCTCAGCTACGTGGCCTGATCGGCACATTTCCCAGATCAGGTTCCCTTGTTTATAATTCTAAATATCCCTCACTCCCCCACTGCCAACTGCTGCCAGTGGTCCATTTTTCCTAAGAAAAGTGATCCTGTCTGGAGAAAGTAGACACTGTTCATAAATCAGGCGCTCAGGGAATTAATAATTTCAAACTCCCAGGAGAGCCCGCTGTGTCACAGACATCTTTGATGAAAAATCCTTTCCTTAGGATTTTTCCTCCTGAGAAGCTGAGAGGCTCAGGAACAAAATGCAAACATTGATTATCTGCTGCTGTGGAATGCAACAGGTGCATCTGTGATTGGCCCATGGTGGATGTTTGTAATTAATGGCCAATCACAGCCCAGCTGGCTCGGACAGAGAGCTGAGCCACAAACCTTTGTTATCATTCTTTGCTATTCTATTCTTAGCTAGCCTTCTGCTGTAATCCTTTCTTCTATTCATTTAGTATAGCTTTAATGTAATATATATCATGAAATAATAAATCAAGCCTTCTGAAACATGGAGTCAGATCCTCATCTCTTCCCTCAACCTGAGACCCCTGTGAACACCGTCACACTGCTGTAATAAATTGAACTACTTTTGATACACAATCACTTCACTTCTTCCCTTTTGCATTTATTTAAGTCTGGCAATGAGATATGTGATGATATGGAGTAGTTAAGAGGAAGTTTGACCCACTAGACCCACTAAATAAAGCAGCTTGGAGGAAGTGCTTTGGGTTGTGCCTCTGCCCTCTTTCCCCTTCATTTCCATGCAGGAGCTGGGTGCAGGTAGATGTTTATTTTTTACAGACCTGTGTCAGGTTTGTTTTTATGGCTTCCTTGCCTCCAAGCAAGCACCATGATTTGCTAGTGCTTTTCACCATGATCTACACCACTGGCAGTACTGGGAGCACTTCCACAAATAGACCTCAGGAGCAAATAAAATGCTGGAACTTTCTTTGAGAGAGCAGAGGAAGGGAGGGAGGGAGGGAGCTGGGCAATAAAGGTAAAATCTGACGTTTTGTCCCTGTGGTGGAAAAGGTCACAAACTTCCTCGAGGACAATAATATTCCCCACAAATGAAATAAAAGGAGGGTGATGTTAAATTATGATGTAAGAGAGAAACATAGAAGTCATTCATCAAACCCAGGTGTGACAGTATATTTGTATTTGAATCCTCTGAATTTAGACTGTGCTGTTTTTTAAATGGCAAACTTTTGTGAGAGTGGCAGACAACCTTTTAACTAAACCTCACTTTAATTGCAGTACACTAGATAAATTACCATTGTCTTCTGGCCATCTTCATCACCATTTCAAGTTCTGAAATGCAAAATGCAGATCCTTTGCTAGAGATCCTGCATTTTCCAGGCACCTGGCTGTTCTCTGGTTAAGCCTCCCAGACTCTTAACAATAAGCACACTTGAGTTCCTAGGGTAGGCCTAGTTCCCTGCAGGTATGACTGTAGCAGTAGGAAAGAAAAGCAAGCTCCTTGGGACTTTCAGGTTGTCAAGAGGGATGTGATAATGCCGTTTGTAATAACCAAATGTGGCTTTTATTTTACACTTGAACTTGGGGTCACGTTACAGTGCAAAATAAAAGCCACATTTGGTTATTCACACGTCTTTTGGAAACAGTTTTAAACTTAGTACAATAAGTTTGCAATATGAAGATGTTGAACACTGGCACTTGATGTATTTATGGAAATAGAGTTGACTGAGAAATCACAGGGGTGGTTGATATTTTATGTTTCAAGTCTGTATTCCATTTCTTCTTTTTCAGAGATTTTAAAAATTAGTCCCCATAGTAGCTCTGTGTGCTGCCTCTTATGCTTAATTTCTGGCTCCTGGGAGTGCTCACATGCCTGCTATAGAAGAAAAGGCTAAGCAGAGACAGAGGGACTAATATTTAGTGCTGTAATCTCAAAAGTTCTTTGTGTATTTAGCTGTCGCCTTTGACATCTGCTGTGTTGGCACAGTTTTCTTTGGGAATGCCAATAGTGCTATGCATTCCATGAAAAATGTTTCAGGATCCTGCTTGACCATGAGGAGTGTCTCTGGCTGGCAGTCCAAGTTTCAGAGTTCATTTTGCTCTTCCAAGAAAGATGTTTCATAAAAGGTATTGACTTGACAGGGTGGTGCTTGACATAAATGAGCACTGTGGTCAGATATCTGGTTGGCAACCTGAGTTTACACAAAGACATCACAGCCAACTTTAAACATCTATTAAAATAAAGCAAATCCCCTTGTAAGCATAACAACTATTCTTAGTTTCTCAAGGGCTGTGGATAGATTTGCCTCTTGAGACTTGAGCTGGGAGAGTTTGCCTGAAAGGAGATATTTTATGGAAGAGTGTTACCCTGTGCAATTAATACCTAAGTCTTAAGGCAGTATTTATGCTGATTAGTTTTTAAGGAAAACCTGTTGGAAAAAGTGCCAAAAACATCTGAGAAGTTAATAAAATTTCCTGCCTTTTGCAGCACACTGAATACACATATGACCCTTTAAAGTCAGTTGGTCATGGAAGACCCTATTTACAAAGTATAAGCAATTATAATCTGAACCAGTGAAGCCAAACACTGAGAAGACAATAAGTAATTAGCACAGCAGAAGCTCTTTTCTTCTCTTGCTAGGTAATAGAAGGCAAGAAGGCTTTTAAATACAGACTGCAGCCTGATTCTTCACTCTTTTATCCCAGAATCATGCTGCTGTGTCTCTGAAGTAAGAGATATGGAACCAAAGCATGGAAATGAATAAGGGGAGCCCTTTAAAACTTCACTCCAGCAGTAGCTTCCATGGAGCATGTGGTGGTGTAAATGAGAGTGCAGCTTAATGACTGAGCTTTCCTTTCTTTCATTCCTCCTCTCAAAAATCAAAAAAAGATCACAGGATGACAGAGGGCAGTTTTATAATTGAATATTGCCTAAGCTGCAAGCCCACAGACTGCAAGTCCCTCTCATCTAGAACACAAGGATGGAACATTTTGGAAGGCAGTGAAGAGATGGTTTGCTGATGGGAATCTTTGATAAACAAAATAACAGCTTGTCACTGAAGTCAGCAGTTGCTGAGACACTGGTTAGCATGTAGAAATATGTGGATCTGAGAGGTGCTGTGATGATGCCCATCCCTTCTGTCTCTCCATTCCTGGCTTCGATTCAGTCCTGGGAGGTGACCTAAAATGCAGTTTTACGTCTGCCTTTTCTCCTAGCAGATGGATGAGATTGTAGTTTTTTCACCTATTGATATGGTGAGGATGATTTGACCCCTTCAGTGTAAAGTCTTGTCTTATAGGCTGCGTTTTACATGACAAACATGTCAGGGATAAGTGAGTTTATATTGAAATGTGCTGCTTGCTGTCCAGGATTTAGGATTGCCACAGCTCATGGAATGACCACCTGGGAATGGTGAGAGACATAGTTTGGACTCTGGAACACACTGCTTACTAAGGCAAGCCTGTATGTCTTCTAGTCTTGCACTGAAGTCCTGGAAATATTAAATTTTTCTTGCCACTTTCTGTATTTGTTTTTTTTTTTTTTTTTTTCTTTGTTTGTTTTTTGGTTTTTGGGTTTGTTTTTTTTTTTTTTTTTCTCAGTGTCAGGTTATTTGGATAAATTTACTCTTGTGATAAATGTGCTCTTTTTCTGCCAAGTTTTGGTGCCATGGGCAGTGCAGTGGATGATTAGATTTTTTTTTTTAAGAGTGCTAAAATCTGGAAAGAGTTCATTTCAAAAATTGCTCAGCGGATTGCAAATGGTGAATAAATTATTGCACAAGGGAACTTTTCAAACTCCTCTGGTGGTAAATTTTCAAGTAAGGAAATATAGAATATACAGCATCATGCTCATGAAAGCTAAGTAAATTCTTGCCCATAAATCATGTGAGGAAATTAGGATTTCTTTCCTTCTTTGTTATTGTCATTCTAAATTTATATGCAAAATTATCTTCCACAATTTTTTTACTACAGTAAAGATGTAATTTCATGTAACTGTACCAGTAATTAAGTTATTTATTTCAACCTTTTTATTTATGTTTCCTGGCTGGGTCCTGCTAGTGCAGCTTTGTCCAGGACAGTTGACTATGTTAGTATTTGTAAAACTTGGCTTTGATATGGATGCAAGGAAGAGGTTTTGGTATGACCTCTAAGTGACAAAGAATGTGGCAGGAAGATGCTTCACTGTTGTGAGCTCAGCTTGGAGGGGTGTCTTTGACTGTGTGGTTGTCATTTCATAGGGAAAAGAGCCCTCAGTGGACATGGCTCTTAGTGCTCTGTTTGCTGTTATAAAAGTTGACATTAACCTGGAATATGTGCTATGCATTTCTAGGAATGTTCCTCAGCTGATTTATTGACATGGTTTTTGTCACCCTCGGGTTCTTCCTCTGTCTTTCTCTCTTTTTCCATTTATATTGTTTTTTTTTTTTTCTTTCCTTTCTCTTGCTTGCTCTGCTTTCGTTTTTTTTTTTTTTTTTCCTGCAAAAATATTTGTAGGAGTAGAGATGTACTAGAACAGATTATCAGAAGATCTATGATTCTGCAGCACTGAAGGTTAAGTGCAAAGCCCAGTGGTTATCCTGATTAACTGAACCATATGCCCTAGCTCTGGTGCCTTTTACAGGCTCTAGAGGAAGGAAATTTTCTCCCAAGCAATATACAGCATGGCTTGGCAACCATTTCAGCCCTGTATGGCACAGGATGGGCTAGCTGTATTCCCAACCCTGAACTTCTGTGTGATGGTAGGCTCCTTGGTGACTCTTTTTCTGGGAATCACAGGGTAAATGCACTCTTTGCTCAAGTGTGATTCTTCATTACAGTTACTCTGTGTATAGGGCAGAAGGGGAAGATTTAGCTTTGAATAGCAGCTAAGGATGGGTAAGTCTTAAAAGGTATGAAAATTCAATTCAACTGTAGTCAACATTCAGCTGCACAGAAGCTATCCTAATTGTCTCTCACCCACTTTTTAAAAGACTGTTTAATTATAGGGTCAACATTGTCCTCATTCAGATTTCCGCAGATTCCCTTTGATACTGATTTTCTTCAAAGATTTGGGAGAAGACATGAGTGTTGCAAGAAGACTTTCCTGGCAGCAGCTTCCCCTTCCAACCAATTATTGAGTTTTCTCTCTGTAGTCCAAAAGTCTCAGCTAGCTGTGAGGCAGCTGTGAATTTGTTTTACATCAGAAACATGGCTTATCAGTATTGTGGGCACCCTGTGTTGTGTGTGATTCATAGAATGCAGCAGTGAAAAGGTGGAAACTGCATCAGTAGAGGCAGTTTATGGAGACTAGAACCTAGGTATGATTTTTCTTATTTAGAGACAGATTTGGAGGTCTGGAGAGTATCTAAAATATTCCAAGAAAATTGATACAGTGATCCTCTAAGGAAAGGATGTAGTCTTTATTGCTAATGGCATTATAGCTTTTATTCCAGCATGGAGACTGTAGTTCACAGCAGAGAATCTGATAATGGGATTCTGTTGCAAATTGGGCACTGTCTCTTAAACTGGATGGATAGAAAAGACACAATTTAAGCCCTCACTCAGTGGTTTTGCATATGGTTCCTGCCTGTCTGCCTGTGTTTTCAGGTGTTTTGAGGACCAATACGAATCTGAATGGAGGTGTCAGTGAGAAGTGAACCATACTGTACCGCTTATCCCCGAAATCTCGAAACTGGCCTTGTATTTCTGTCAGAATCTGCCACTGGAAGCAGTGGGGTAATAAGCAGCACTTGAAAGGGCTGTGCAGGGATAGCACAGCCCTCTGAAAACTCACTCCTGCCCAGGAGACAAAAGGTGCTGCAGCCTGAGCACTCGTTTTTTCCAGGAACAGGGGCTTGGGGGCTGAGAAGTCACAGAATCCCTTGTGCTGCTCCAGGCGCTGGGTTATGATTTGCAGGCTTTTTAATTAACAGTGCTTCCTGACTAGTTCTGACTTGTTCAGGGGTTTTATTCTTCTGAATGTGTTTGTTGGTATTACTATCCAAGGGCGTTAGCACTCTTCAGCATAACAAAGCAGGATTTGCAGTGCTCAGAGAATGGTCACGTTTTGTGAAAAATTCCAATCACTTGTTTTTTTTAAATTTTAAAATTTTAATAGTAATAAAATGGTTATAACAATAGTAATATAATTAGAGTAATAATAATTTGGACAATTTGGATTAGGACAATATGAGACAATAGAAACAAAGAGTTACGGATATCCAGGTACCTTTTTCTGGGCAAAATAAGCCTGAAAAAGGACACACGTTAACAGAGGATTAACCCTTAAAAATAATAGCCTGTTGCATATTCATACACTTCATACATGATGCATAAATTCCATTCAAACACAGGATTCTGTCTGGTCATCGTCAGCTTCTTCCTCTCAATTCTAACGGTGTCTTCATGGCTGAGTGAGGCAGGAAGATGTTTGTTTCTTCTGATAATGGAGCAATAAATTCTCTTTCTCTCAAAGATTTAGGTGTCCTGTGACATCTCAGTGTGAGTCCTTTCTTTAGAAAAAAAGTATCCTACATAGCACAGTTTCTATTTTACCATTATGTTTTAACCTAAAACTATATTTAACATGCTACTTGAGAAAATGAATACAGCATCACTTTCTAAGATAACACATGTAATATTCATTTTAATATTTGTGAAAAGCCAATCATAAAATATGTATTCTTCACATGTTTGGAAGCATGATTCTTAGCCCCACCACCTCCTCCCCATTTTGAATTGCCATTTTGTTTTATCACAAGTTAAACTGGGATTTAAATTAGATGTGGATATAATGTGTTTAGTAAGAGTTAGAACAAACATAGATTATCTATTAAGTTTAGCACTATGCTTTCAGTCATTTAAATGGTATTTGTGAAAAAAGTCCAAATTTACTATATTTGGCTGAAAACACTCTTTTTAAGGTTGGAGTCAGGGCTGATTTTTCCAAAAGCTTGGTGGTTGAAGCATTCATCTGCGATGCAGAAAATATAGATAAAATACCTGCTCTGAGAGGCTTTCAATCCATGTATCCCTACCTTGAATCAGATGCTAAGAGGATTGAATTCAATTTATACACCCAGGTCAGGTAAGAAGCTTAACCCAATTGATTCCAATATATCTAGCAACTTACAGACCCCATTTTGCCTTCTATTATCTAGCTGAGTTGCAAACCTCATTTTGGCATAAATTATCACCACACAGAGCTGCAGTTATTTCTTGTGTTCATAACTGTGGGTTTTCCAGCAATACAGCACCTGTATTCTGGGCTCTTTGCTCTAGTCCTTGCTGTCATCTTCTCCATCAACAGACATATCCTACAAGCTGACTGGCTTTCCTTCTTCCAGTTTCTTCACCTGAGATGTGTGCATGAGGTAACTGTGGCTTAATACAGTATCATGATGCCTACTCAGATTTGGTGTTACATTCCCAGCACGATCCTCTTACCCACCTGTGTGTCTGGGTTAATGGGAGCATTTGACACCATGGTTTCTGAGGTGGGCAAGATGTGCAACAATGATACCGTTCTGTTTTATTTATTTATAAATACATTTATTTATTCAGTCTCAGCTTAGAGCTTGTTTTCAGCCCTATACAGCCATAATGATGTGAAGCATCTATTTGAGAAATAAAGTGAAGAAGATCCTTAAATTCCTACCTGGCTATGTTTCTTTGAGAAAAAAAAATATCAGAAAAGAAAAATCTTTGTGCTGGTTTTCAAAATACCTTTTCCTTTGAGGTGATTACAAAAGTCCTTGAGAAATGTACTTGTGATCTCTTCTGGAATTCCAGAATTCCTAGTCCTGTCTTTCCTTTAGCCACCTGCTAGGGTGACCTTCTTTAAATATGGCAACCCCACCATCCCTCCAAAAGCAGCCTTAATATAGAAAGCTGGAAGGAACCAGCCGTGAAGGAGGAGCTCTCAGCTCTCCTCAGAGGGACTGTACATGCCAGCCTTGGAACTAAAGGATTGGTTTCAGATCTGAGGTTTTTCTCGGTGTGACGTAGATATCAATAATATTAGGTGGAAAGAGACTAGATTAACACTTGGGGCACCTGGGTTTTTCTCCTGACTCAAACATTTGCTTGCAGTGTGGCTTTGGACACATTCACTGTGCCTCTGTTTCTCCTTTTAAAAACAGAAATAATTCCACTTTTCTGACTAGAAGGACATGCTACATAAAAGTTTGGTATTATTATTTTTTTGTTTGTTGTTCTCTATTTTAGCTAGGATGGCAGGAGGGTTGTGCTTTTCAGTATCATTTGTGCTGTACTAAATTTACAAATTTGTACTGTTTCCCTTTTCTATGTCATGTTCTGCTCTCATGTTCCCCTGAATAGTGAGAGAGGTCACTGGGATGTGGTAAGGTGTGTAAAAGAAGAAACACACCCAGGAGGAAAGGGCAGAATTTTGCATGCTGGATATTTTGGTATCCAGGGGAAGATGTCAAACACCTCCAGGTGTTTGGGTTCAGCTTACAGGTCAATAATCTGAGTAGGCAACTTAAATGGGAAGTGGGGGACCAATGGGAAGCATGGGGGCCATAATCCCCTTGGCGTCCCCAAAGGACTCCTCCCTCAAATGGTTTCTCACCTCTTCATTATAAACCTATTTCCTTTGTCCAGAAGGTTTTGTTTATTCCTTTTTTTTTACTGGTAGTTTCTAGTGATGATATTTTGGGATCTCTAAATGTGCATTCACCATCATTAGTGGCTTTTTCCCATGTTATCTGTTTCATGTTCAGGGATTAGCAACCAGATTGCAAAATAATGAGCTGCCTTGTGTATTTCAGAAACATACCCCTCGCAATATGCATTTCAATGATTATCGTCACAGTTGGCTATGTGTTAACAAACGTGGCTTATTTCACTACAATCAGTGCTGGGGAATTGCTGCTTTCAAAAGCTGTAGCAGTGGTAAGTTACAGAAGAAAAGTACAAAGATATATTCCTGCTGCAGTTATGTTTGTTGATATTATTCTTGTTTTCGGGGGGGAAAAAGATTGGGTGGACACATCCAGTCAGGTTTTAGTATGGCAGCACTTATCAGCATCCCAGTGAAATTTGATTTTTGACTGATGAGTGGGATTGCAGTTCAGGTCATCGGTAGCATTTATAATGTAACATTGGACTGTATTTATTTACCTCATAACAAAGTCAATAGGACTTACATTTCATAGCCAAGTACATGCTTGAAAAATTCAGAGCTAAATTGTAAACTCAGCTCCTGGGAAGCAGGAATTACAGATATTTATGGAAGAGAGAACTCTGAACTATCTGGAGTGGCAGAATACAGTAACTTTGTCTCTGCACAATGTGTGTCCTGAGTACTTGGGAAGGGGGTTGCTGTGAGTATTGGAGCTCATTTGGGAAGGAGTTGCAAGGCAACCTGGCTAGGAAACACTATATTTTATATTTTATATTTTATATTTTATATTTTATATTTTATATTTTATATTTTATATTTTATATTTTATATTTTATATTTTATATTTTATATTTTATATTTTATATTTTATATTTTATATTTTTAAATTTCTGGTGTCTGAGGCACAATGAGGAAATAAATAATTCCATTTCTTTTCCAGTAGTGATACTGCCTGTGGCTATTTCAATTGACATGAGTTTTGAAAAATGACCAAATTCTGTAGCTAATGGGAGATCTAGAAAGAAAACATTTTATAAACACAACAAAAATTATGCATCTTATCAGTGGTGCCCCAAACTCCCATTAAGGCTCTTCTGCTAGCCTAAAACACTAAAGCCTGAATGGATAGATGATAGCACTGGGTAGTACCAGCTGAGTGCAAGGAAAATGGGAGAAAAAAGGTATTAAGTGTGCAGATCAAATCTTAATCCATTCAGGTCTTGATCTTCTTCTTTGGAGCCATAATGGTTTAAATTGGTATGAGTCTGGGCCTGATTCCACCTCCCCATCGTGGCTTCAGCTGGAGCCATGCCCTTCCACACGCCCTCAGCGGTGGGGGTAGGACAGCCCAGCTGTATCAGCTGAACTCTCACAAAAGAAGGAACAAATGCACTGCACAGTTTTCAGTGAGGGATGCAGAGAAGGGGGATAACTAACGCCATGATAATTTGTTAATAGAAGGAAATTATTTTCCCGTTTTTTGAAAAGTCATTGTGTGTTTCTCTCTCTCTTCTAACAGACCTTTGCCGAACGACTGATGGGAAACTTCTCTTTAGCTGTGCCCGTGTTTGTGGCTCTCTCCTGCTTTGGATCTATGAATGGTGGCGTTTTTGCAGTATCCAGGTGAGCACTGCTGATGTTCCTGGGGGTCAGGGCTTGGGAGACACACTGAAGGTATGGAAGCAAGGGGAAGGGAGAGTAAGGTTTATTCCTGTAGCGGGATATGGTGAATGACTACACTGTTTACCAGGTGTAGGGCTTTTTCTCACTTTGTGTGGGGTACTATTTTAAAAATCCTTTGAATGGTTTGGAAATGAGTGTCTCTGAGGCTAGCCCTTAATCAATGGCTGCTTTTTTTTCATGTAAAGGAGGAAAACTGCAGGGAAAATATTAACTCCTTCCCAACACCAGTCAAGGGACACCTTCAGAGATAGTTTTGCTTTCTGTGTGGGGGTTTCTCCTGCCAGTGCTTTCATTTAGAACACCTCAAACAAGACTAAGAAGTTCTGCTGTGCTCTGTGACTTTCATGAGCCACTTTGCGTACTCACAGTAATGAGCACATTTAAAGTCTGTCCACATTTATTTCCCACCAGGATGTTCTTCGTTGCATCCCGTGAGGGTCACCTTCCAGAAATTCTCTCCATGATTCATGTCCGCAAGCACACTCCTCTGCCAGCTGTCATTGTTTTGGTAAATCATACAAACAAATGTTCCTGCACTAGAATTCATATTACAAGGCTTGCTCTAGAGTATTCAAACAGAATTTGGGCACTGCTTGAGTCTCATTTATTAATGTGAACATGGGCTTTGGGCAGGGTGGAGGACAGGAGAAAGAGGAATGAGATTTGTGAGTTGTTCTTATTCCATCATCTCCTCCTTTCTTTCTTTCCTCTCACTGCAATCTAATTCACTTCTTATTGCTCTTTTCTAATTTCTAAGGACCTGCTAGTGGTGAGCTAGTTGCCTTTCAGAGAAACAAATTCTAGTTAAACAAACAAAAAAGGGATTCAGTTAACTGAAAGTTGAATTAAACGCCAGCATCTGGGCGTACCCTAAGGGCTCATTTTACTACCTTATAGTAAAAAATGCAAGCAGTTTTGCAACTAAGATAAAGGAGGAAGAACCCTCAGCTGTCCAGCATAGTGATGATTAAAAAATGAGAGAACGTGTGCCTGTGAAATGGTCGGTGGGTTTTCTAAGGAAAACCACTGGTGCTTCAGTGGAAATCCTATTACAGACTTCTAAAATAAGCAGCAAAGGTAAATGTTGGCCATGTGTTAGCTTTGCAGACTAATTTTTATGGTAAAATGTTAGGACTGAATGTCAAAATGCCAGCTTCAAAGTTCAGTTTTCATAGTGCCAGGAAGATTTTCACTTAACATGCAGTCCTCATATTCATGGGTATTCAGCCCCACTTTGGGGATCAATGACTGCAGTGTATCTGGATGGGTCTCTGCCATATTTAAGGACTCTCAGCCAAAGCAAAAGATGCACCTATGAGTCTATGCTACTAAGAGCAAATCCTTGTGGAATTTAAATTGGTTTTTGCTCTTGAAGCCTATAAGCTCACCGCTGAATTGTTGAATTTCATATGTGCACATATAACCATAGGCTTTGAAGTTTTGAAAATTAGGCAGTGTGATTATGGTGAAATGTTTTAATGAAATTAATTTTCCATAAACATTTACTTTGCATTTTATTTCTTTGGGTGTAGTCATACCTTGTGGGTAAATTGCATTGACTGTTTTTTGTGGAATGAAATGCCCAAAACGGATTAATATTATTTTTTTTCCTGACAGACATTTCCTGGTATTGCATGTGGTCCTGTTACACCAGTGCATTGATTTCCTTTGAAAAAGTCAGATTCTAGTATGAAGATGGCTTTCCTTCAAAGATTGCAATTTTTTAGCTCACCTTACTGCAAATAGAGCAATGGCAGGATATATTCTACATCAATAGTAATTTTAGCATTTCCCTATTTTATTTCTCCTTCCAAGTTCTACACACTGTAAAAAAGGAAAGAGCTTTTGAGGATAAACTGAGAAAACGAGCATGCGCTTGAGGCTTGTTAAATTAAAAAAAAAAAAAAGCCAAAACAAAACAAACCAACACCTTTTTTTTTTTTTTTTAATTAAGAAATCTGTTTATGTGTGTATGTTGCTAGAGAAATTTTCCAGTCTGACCATTTTTTGTTGCCTCAAAAGTTGGCTATTCATGGCCTCTTCTCTCAGGCCTCTACACAGAGCTCAGCCTGCATTTCAATCTGCATCTCAGTCTGCAAGTTGAACTACCTGGACCAGAACACCAACATGAGGAATTTGATAGATGTGTGTAGTGACTCATAGAAATCAAGCCATCTGATTGTAATCCTGCTTTCTTGTATTTTCTCTTGATAGCTCTCCTTCACTTTCATTATTGTATATAGCTTGCATTCTAGTTATGACTCAGATTTTAAGCCTTTAGAGGTTGAGTTTGCAGAGAAGAAATCTTGCCCAATACAATTCAGTGGTATAATTTCCCTTGACATTTACATAGGAGTTTGCTTACTATCTATTGTAGGGAACCAAGTACTTTATTACAGGTTGGAGGCCAGAGACCCACATTTGAAATATTGAGTCTTCTGATTCAAATCCATGTTGTCCGCACTCCTTTGAAAAAAAGGAGAGCATGGCTGTGAATCTAGGTAAATAATACAAGTTAGTTTTCTATGTGTAAACATTTAGCCCAGTGTTTTACTGCATCTGCAGTTGATTTCACCGGTGGCCTTGTTATAAACCTCTAACTTCCAAGACCTTCCCTCCTGCTGAAGAATGAGGGATATGGTGAATTTGACTTACTCCTTCATGGCCAAATGCAAGGACATTTTTTTTCTCCAGATACGCCTTTGAAATAGATCCATGTAGCCTCCCCTAACCATCTAACCCACAACAAAACACCAGTTTGTACATAACCTTCTGCCTGCCCCACAGAAGCCTTGTATCTCAGACTAGTTTTTTAGTGAGGAACTGTGTGTATTCCGGTGTCCTCTCTCCTTCTTGCTCTTCAGTAGCTACCTGAGTGACAGCTAAATTCTTCCTTCTTCTCATAAATATTTGCATTTCCAATGTGCCGTAAGTCTACACTCAGCAAGTCTGGACAAAGGCAAACCCCAGCTGGTGGCAGCCCAGTGTGCCCAGCTGGCATCTCATGGTGTGGAACTGCCCCTTGCCATGTCCTCCTTGCTCACTTCCCCTGTGAAGCCTGGGGCACTAAGACTTTTTCCTTCCACAAAACACCTAGAAACTTCTGCTTTCATATGATTAGATGTGACCAAAATTTAACTGTTCTTATTATTTACATCAGCAATGAGCAAGTAAACCTGCAGTGAGCTTATATCCCACGAGAGTGCTGCCCAGGATGCTTCAGCACTTTGGTGGTGCAGTGTGCCTGTGTATTTTTGTCTGGGTCACAGGGGACAGATCTGTATTGACTATGTGTGGCCACCCAGGACAGATATATATTGATGCAAAATGGTCTCAGGGGACAGCTAGACATTGATCACACACCTGATTTTACGACAAAGGCAAGCCTGAAGTCTGTGGCACTCAACTGTGTGCATAAGGCTGTGCTGCTTGTCCCTGAGGAAAACTTTGTCATCGCCGCTGTAAAATAATAGAGATCGATCTACTAAACCCCTCTTATGCTCTGAATTTCTTTTGCAGCATCCTCTCACAATGATAATGTTATTCAACGGGGATCTCTACAGCCTCTTGAATTTCCTCAGCTTTGCCAGGTGGCTTTTTATTGGACTGGTAGTTGCTGGGTTGATTTATCTCAGATATAAACGTCCTGATATGCCTCGTCCTTTCAAGGTAACATCTGCTCTCTACTCTTTTACATGAATCCTCCCTCCTCTCTGTCCTGCAGTCAGGCAGCAAGGGAGCATTTTCTGATGTAACAGGCTAACCTCTTTCTCAGGAAAAACCGATTTAAGAGAAAACAGTGCTTTGCTGTGAAGAGTGAAAGCTTTCCTGCAAGGTCCCCAGTGCTACCCCAGCTGTGTTCCATCCTGGAAAAGAATTCTTCCCTCTTGCCTATGCTTGGGGAGCAGAGACTGAAGGTGCTGTGCTGAGATGAAGGCATTTGCTCAGTTTTGCCTGTCTGTTGTGCTCAGGCTGTGCGATGCGAGCTGTGTGAAAATACCGCGGGCACTCTGCAGCCACATAGGGCTCAGGCTGCAAATACTGGGGTTACTTGAGCCAACCTGATTTTCAGCCAGTCCTCTGTTTAATGTCTCCTTTGATAAAGGCCTGGATAATTTTATGATCAAATATATAATAACATGATCAAAAAAGTCATGTCAAGCACAAGAATTTATGAGAGAGGGCATTTATGTCATTGCCTGTCCAATATCAAGTATGCCAATTTTCTGTGCAAATAAGTGGTCAGTGTGATTATTGTAATATTTGGCACTTGCAGTGGATTGGCAGACAGACTTATTGTGAACCCTGAAACAAAATGCTAGTAGTCCAGCCCCTTGAATAGTATCTATTTTGGCCTTGGTTCTGCTATTTTTCTTGCTTGTTTTAAGTAGCATCATACAAAGTAAGTTGTCCCATTGTGTATCCAGAAAGATAATATCCATCATCAAAAAACTGGGAAATATATCTCTGTTTAGATGCTGCCAAGACAACTATTTTGTGCAGAACTAAGAATGTGTATTGTTGCATTCTTGTAGGTATATTAGTAAATAAGGAGGTATAATAGTAAATAAGTACAGCCTATTTTGCTTTGATTAAAGAAAAGCTTTGACAGTGCACAAAAGAAGAACAGTAATGCTTTGAGGCATGAAAGGAAGAGAACAATCTCCAAGGAATTCTCAATTTTTCATTACACTTAATGTCTCATAAGCCATGCCTGTAGGCATTTCCTTCAGAGACTTGCTAAGAGAGTGATTGTATTGGTGTTTTTGAAAATTGAGCAAATAAATTTGATATGGTTACTTTGTGTGCTTTCAGCAGTGACACCGGCAATGCCATCAGTCATACAGTCAGAAAGTGCTTTTTCAATCCCTATCAGGTGCATAACACTATCAAATATCTTTATCACTAATCAAATTGCTGTTTAATTTGCTCTCTTCCTGCTAGATTTTGATTTTTACCTTAGGAAGAAAATCAATATGTTCCTAATAGTTTTAAAAGGTGACTTGAGCTCCTGGTTGTGTTTTAAAATGTTTTCTAATGGGTAATTATCAAAATGGAAATCTTTACTGTGGTTAGAGCTGCTTGCTTATAGGCTGGGGGATTAGAGGAAGGACTTTTACAATGTAACTTATTTACAGTCCTTGCATTTTAAAGGAAGGAAAACACTGGAGTGTTTTAGAGTGTAATTAAGACACTTCTGTGGTACTCACTGCATAGCACTTGGCAGGGCCTGGCTTCTGCAGTCACTGACATTTTGTGTGCCTGTTCTAGGTACCCTTATTTCTCCAGAACTGTCCTGTACTGCTGGGTCTTATCCAATTTACATCTCATGGAAAGCTAAATACCTTGGTCATTACTTTACAATGACCTTATTATTTAATGGTCCTTTGTGTGGCTATTTTTCAGGTTCCTTTATTTATTCCAGCGTTGTTTTCCTTCACTTGCCTCTTCATGGTGGCGCTGTCGCTTTACTCTGACCCAGTGAACACAGGGATTGGATTTGCCATAACCCTGACCGGCATTCCTGCCTACTACCTCTTCATTGTGTGGGACAACAAGCCAAAGTGGTTCAGAAAGCTTCTGGGTAAGTCCTGGGGTGGTAAGTCCTTCTAGGCAAGTCCAGTGTCCCATAACTAATGAGGGACATTCACAGCAGGGCTGTTCCTCAGCCAGTGATTGACTTCAAAGGACTGATGATTCTTTCCTGCCCTCCCCTAAATCTAATTCCTTTTAAACCACCATCACCTTCTCCTGGCCCTGCCTCTGTGCTAATGAAGACAGCACTGCACTCCTTGGAGAATCTGTTTGGAATCTTGAGCAAAGCAAGTGTGCTATCAGGATGAGCTTGGTGCTCCCTGCCGACACTGTGTGTCTGTGGACCACTGAGGAGTGTTTGGAATGGGGCTGGAAGTGTCTGGAAGATTCAGGCAGGTGGGGATTCATGGGGATGCTCTCCTTAGCAGTGGCTCCTGACAGGGCAATAGCAGCATATACCGTGGCCTCTTTGGAAATCATTTCTGTGCTTCATGAAGAATGATTTCTGTGTGGCTTGGCTCGGTAGTATTTCATGCCTGAAATACACTGAGAATACTTTCTGTACCATTTCTGAAAGGTTTTGAAAGGATTTGTGGAAGTTCTGATGTGTTAGAGAAGGATTATTTGAAAAAAATCAATTAGAAGTCAGTATTTATTTATAGTTTATTACAGCTCTTCACTCTCATTTTTTTGTTACTAGGATGATAGGCGTCTAAAATAAAGGGAATTTTCAAAATATCAAATAAGACTATTGGCAAGGTATTTCAGGAATGATGGATAATTTATTAAACATAAAAAAAGATAATTTATTTTTCTGCAAAACTAAAACTCAGCCTGTGAAATCTTTAACTAAAACTAGTTGATTTCTGTAGATGCTGAATTAAAAGTGCATATTGTCTTCTGTGCTTCAGTCTTAATTGATGATTTAAAATGAGCTGCTCTCAAGAAAAGAATAGTGCTTTTATATGTAATTACAGTGTAACCAGCTGTATATATTTTCTCAATATAAATAATTTATAGAGTTATATCCTATCTTCTGTAGAATATATGAATTTCCCTCTCAATACATGCTGGGAAGTCCATAGGCAATAGGGCAGGAAGTATTTACAGCAAAATGTGTTAGTTTGCACTAGCAAAATCTTAATTTTATAGCAAAAATGTTATAAATTACTTGCATTATCCTCGGAATGGGTAGAAATCTTCAGTACAAATTAAAGCAGTTGTACGCAGAAGGACATTCTATTAAGCAGTTGGGGTTTAGTCTGTTTATAATCTCTCAGTCTTGACATTTAGGGTGTAGGAATTTTCCCCTCATCAAAATTCAGGAGATTTTTTGGCATTTTCTGTTGTGCCTCAGAGGTTTTGGAATACAGCTACTTGAATCTTTGGCCACGGGATGACAGTGTTGAACTACATTACTTGGGCAAGAGAAAGAATATTCTTCTCTTTAAGGTAGACTGGATAGATGTGAAGATTTTTCTGCCAACTGTGACAAGGAAGGTGAATAATTTCTAGATTTGAGATAACAAAAAATTCTCCTCCTAGAAAGAAGCCTGTGTGCCTGTGTCATATCTATGGATGGGCATGGTGTACTGGCTCAGAGAGGAATGCAGCAGAAGCCAGTCAGTGAGGGAAACAGCTCGTTTTCTTTGCAATTATTATCCCCAAAATAGCAACAGTAATGACAGAAAACTGATGCTGACAGTTTTGAGCAGGGGCAGAGTGGAGATTTACTTGTGAAACAGATTTTTCTTTTTCCCTAAAGAGAAGCAATAAACCTTCTCTGTGGAGTCATTAAGCTGGCATTATTTTGGGAGCCTGAGAATATTTACAAAAGGTATTGATTGAGGATAAATTCACTTAAGGTACCTCTGTGAGATATAGAAAAGAAATTGGGCTGCTGCAAGCTTGATATTCTAACCTTGAAACAATATGTCTTGCATGGGCATGAAAGTGTAATTCCTGACACAAGGTAAAGGACAGCATAAAAAAATGGGATTTTCATTTAAGAGGTAGATTTTTGCCAGAGTAACTGGGTAACTTTCTATGAGAATATAAATGACTTTTTTTTTTTTTTTTTGTTGTTGTTTTTACAAATGTGATGAATCCAATCTACTTATACTTGACCAAAGTGTTTCCTGTGGTACCAGAGGAGAAGTAGCAGCCTGCTAGTCTGGGTACACTGCTGTGCTGCCAATACTATTCCCAAGCTGTTTCATGTGCCCAGATCAGCACATGGGCAGCTGGTGTGGGGCTTCAAAATGTCACCTCCCTGAGGTATTGACTGGTTCAGCTGCCCAGCTGTGCTCATAAACCCCATAAGGTGCAAATGCCCATGGGCGCAGACCAGTCCCATGTAAGGTCAGAGAGAATATCCTGAACAGGCTTTGTAAGGATCAGAGGAAAGGCAGAATGAGTAGTGGGATAAAAGAGCCAGGCTGAAGATACCTGTATTTCTGAAAGGAGTTTCACGCTGATCACACCAGCAGAGCCCTGGAATGGATTACCCAAGGAATCCCCTCCCAAGGCTGAAAGGCTTTGATCTGTACTTAGGGCATTTACAGTGCCCATTCTCCTTATGCAACTGCTGCATTGAACAAGAGGTAACTTTACAGCTCTCAGGGTTTGTAGATTCTGGGATGGTGTTTTGCAATGAGAATAACATTTTGTTCTGTCCTCTTTCAAAGGAATTCTGCTGTAGAACTAGGTGTGCTGGGACAAATAATTTTCAGCTGGTACAGGCTTCGTTTGACAACTGCATTCTTTCTTTTTGTAAAACTAAGGTGAAAATGAAAAAAAAGTTGAGCCTAGCAAATCCTAAGCAGCAAATCAGTGTGTAAAAGGATGCATCACCAGCATGAGAATGCTTCTATCTGTACTTCCCCAGGTGAAAACCCAACCCTAGACTTTTACTTAAAAACATCTATTCCTTTACAATGAGTTGAATTGCAAAGAGGTAAAAAGTTGAATCCTACTTTTTTTTTCATACCTGAGCCCTTGATGGAAATGAGATCTCTTTATATAGAAAAATATCTGTCAGGATTATTTAGCAATTCCAGAGGATAACACTTGTTCACTTAGGACAAAGTGTTATATGCTCAATTTGCTTCTCTTTGTCAAGTTTGCGGTGGGATCCATGGGAGATTATCTCAACATTTTGTTGTTACAGATTTCATGTCCAGTCACATATATATATATGTGATAAAATTCCTGCTTTCTTTCCTCACCTAAACTTTATGTAGTGCTTGTGTGGATACAAAGTCTGGGGATTTTTTTTGTTTTTCTTTCTTTTTTTTTAATAAAGGTTGTCCCCTGGGACCCATTTGCAGTGAATTTTTTCAAAAAGGGATAATTAGGATTTTAAGTGGGCTGGGGAAGTTATCTGCATTGCCATGGCATGTTAAGTTGTCTTGTGACAAATGTGAAATTGGTCCTGTAACTCTAGGTACTGCTCCAAGCAGTCCACATAGAGGTAGGTATTGACTGGAAACAGATTGGGACATTTTCATAGGGGAAAATGCTCCTTATACTGATTTTTTCAGGGTGTATTGCAACCAAAAAATGCAAAGAATGCCAGCTCCCCTAACTTTTCTGCTCCGCTGTGGCTTCACCCCAGGAGAGAGAAAAACTGCTGCATGGAAATGGAGAGCTGGGCAAGGTCTTGCTGCTGGTGGGCATGTCCACTGAGGTGAACAGAATCACAGCCAGCTCTAGAGATGCCCAGGATTTCCTTCTGCTGCTGTGCTCTCTCCTAAGAACTGTCATGCCTCTGCTCAGCTTCATAAAATTCTCTTTTTCCCTTTGCTTGTCCTCAGAGCTGGAAGGGCTGGGATGGCAGGGGTGAAGCCTTGCTGTTTTCCTGCTGCTGTCTTTGCTCCCTGCTGCACCCAGCCCAGCTCTGATGTCCCCACAACGGGTAGGGAAAGCAGATGGGAGGAAAATGCAAAGCCTGGAGACTCTGCCCCTGTCCGTTTATAGTCTAAGGGCAACCTGGCTTTGCACTGAACTGGTGACATCCAGAGAAAAGAGGAAAGGGTGGTGGAATCTGCCTTAGACAGGAGATCAGAGAAACGGTTTCAGTTCATATCTTCTGTGAGCTGCACTATTTTACCCTTCTGGCATTGTGTTCTTGTCAACATTCATGCCAGACATTCAAGGAAAATGAGAACTTTCTTTTCAACAATTTCTGCTTATTTTAAATAGGATATTAAAAAAGAGTGATAAGTGAAAGAAATTGGAAAAAAATGTTCTTTTACTATTCTCTATGTGCTGTACGAGAATTAACTGTGCCATTTATGCATCAGTACCCTAAAAAGAAAACCACCAAAAGCACCAGAAGGAAATAAATGTTCAGAGTGAAAAAAAGAAAACATGAAGTTACTTGGATGAGTGACTTTTTTTTTTTTTTTTGCTTAGGCAGGTCTTGGCACAAATTAAGTTATTTGAATTTTTCCAGACTTTTATTTCAACATAAAATCTTGATAAAGCTAAGCAGTTCTGCAGAGTAGTAATTTTTTTAAGATAGCCGTTAAAAGCATGCAGACTTTTATTGAATAAGATTATACATCCATACCCTTCTATTATTATTGTGTATGCATAGCCTTGGATCAGAGGCATGGAAAACAGTTAATAGGAAAAAGTCGAATTTAAATGACAAATGTATATGACCTGTGTGAAGTCTATGTGCAAGTAGCCTGCATAGAAGCTAAGATAATTTTCCTGACCGCTCCTCCTTAATCTCTCCTGCAAAATCTTACCATGTATATGCTTTTATCTTTGCAGGCAGGGTAACCACAACATTGCAAATCCTCCTGGAAGTCATCCCAGCAGAGGAAAATCAAAAATCATGATCATCATGCACAGCTTTTGGCTTGGTGTTTCATTTCTACCTGAAATAAAAAGAGCAGGGAGATTTATCTCCCTTCCTAACATGCTGCAAACTGGAGGAACAAGTCACAGTTGCAACGGATACCGAACAAGTCCCTCACCAGAATTGTCTTCCATGATGCTCTTGCAACACTTTTTTAACACGGTTGATCTATATGTAGAAAGCAAGTACTTGTGCTACGAGGGAACTCTTTACTGGTTTTTTTTTGGTTAACAGTGTATTATTTTAACAGACTGTAAGTTCATCATACTGGGATTTTGTTTGCCTTGTCACTGGAGATGGGTTTAAGTGATGTGTAACAGCTCGGTGTACTGTGAAGATGGATCTTGCTTTCTGTCCCTGGAGATCTCAACCCTCACCAGAGCAAGGGTGAGGTAAAGCTGCTGAGTTTCACATCCTACATTCTTCCCACCACTCTCTTTGGCAGCCTGATTTGACTTCTTTTGGCTTGCTGGAAGCCCTAGTGCACAGATGCAGGAGCACCAATCCTCAGACCTTTGTGGTGGCAAACTCCAGGTTTCTTCATTCCAGAGTTCTTAAACCGTAGTCAACAGAAATATCTCCTGGGACTCAACATTTCTGCCAGTGGGGCAGAAAGATTTTAGCATGGGAATTTTAGCAGTAATTTTATGCACACTAACTTTTTTACCAGGCTGGAATTGATCACTGGTTTTACCAGTGTTTGTGGGCCTACACACACAAAATCCAGCAAGTTGAGCACTGACCTTCAAAATGAATCAAAATATTTGAAGATCACCTCCACTGCTGTATGAATATTTCTTATCTAGGAGCATATGATCCTGCAGTTATCAGTCAGGCAAGCCTGATTTTAAAGTTTTATATCAGTGTTGGTGGGCAGAAATAGATGTCACTTGGTGGGAAATGGTACAGACATGGCAATAAATGCAATATTTTCTTATGAGTAAGATATAAGGCAGATTTGCTAATTTGAGTAGGATGTGTGCTTTTCACTCAAGCACACTCCAGTTAACAGAGCTTTGGAACATTGAGGAACATGTGCTTTTCCTGTCTTCTCATGGGTTTTATCTCAGCAGAAACAGAGAAAGGCCTTCAAAACAGATAAAATGAAATGAAATGAATCTCCAGAGCTATTTTTGAGCTGAACTCTGGCTCAAATGTGAGCTGAAATTTTGCCCTTTTTAAAAGATAATTGTATAGCTGAAGAAGTTTTTTAATACTTAGAAATTGAATTTTATATTCTTAATGACTACCCAACCTTAAGGTTAAGGTTTATTATCCCTCTGTTAAGAACATAACACCTAACTATTGAATGCACTACTATTTGAGCTGTCTGCTTTCAGCAAGTCACGTTTCATGAAAATTCTTATGGAACTAAGCAACATTTAACTTCCTAAACTGGGAGAAAAGCACAACTAGTAGCCAGACCACTACAGTAAAGGGAGACTGTGTATTGTATATGTGTTGTATATATCCAGAATATCTACTGCTTTAAAGGCGTAGAGTAATGTGTCTTAAATGTATACATGTTTTTTCATTTTGTATCTCTGTGGTGGAATTTCACAAAAGTAGGGAAATGCACGTAACTGCTTATGGAGAAGAGCAGTAATTTAAGACACAGAAAGCATTTTGCAAATAGTGTTTTTCTTTAAATGTTTTCTGTTTACAGTAATTTAGTGTTATTTGAAATTTTTTTTTAGGCAAACGTTTTGAGAGGGCTTTGCTTTTTGTGCTGACAGTGGGTGTGTTTATTTAGTACTTACCTTTGGGTCACAGTTCTGCCTTTGAGGTCATCCCCGTTCATTGGGGTTTGGCCTCTGTCACCATGGAGCATCTCCAAAGCACACAAACTCTGCTCCTCTCTGACAGAAATAAACTGTCTGGCACCCTGCAGGAGTGCACCTAACCCATTCCTCCCCTGATGAATGCAAAGTGCATGGGATCCAGAGCAAACCACTTCCAGAGCCACAGCGGATATGACTTTTTCACTCTGTTTCATTCCCATGTATTCACTTCTGTTGTGCCACATTACTTGAAAATTGGATTGTTGGCAGTGTTAACTTGTAGAAATAAATGGGCTCCATAAATATAACTGAATTTTGCTTTATTTTCCCATTGTGGTCTTTAAAGTTTAGAAATGTTTTTGAAGCCTGATTCAGTGAACATATCTTTACTAGCATTAGTTCATGTAAAGGGTTAATTTATCCCAAGGGAAATCCTAGGACTTGTTGATTGTGAAGTTGTATACTTTAGGAGGAAAAACAATACATGGAAAATAAAAATCTGGGGTTTTTGAAGGTGCACAGGGATTTTAATTTCAGATTTAGTTTCTATAGCACATGCAAAAGCAATACAAAATAACATAATTGGGTTTCCACAGTATGATGAAAATCAGTATTAAGGATTTTTATTGCACTTGAAAGTGAGGCATATCTTCAGAAATGGAGGAAAAATATATTTTTTTAAAGCATCAAGTTCTCTTATAAGATTTTTAAGTATTTATTTTCAGAGTCATAGAGGAAATTCTTCTAGAATAAAGAATAAACTTTATATATACTTTTTCTTATTAGGGCCTGAGGTGGTCAGCCAATGAGACCATTTCTCTGGAGATATTTAGTAGTTCTTATTTTTCTTGCCTTTTGCACTTGTATATCAACTGGATGTGCCAAAAGATATTTTCCTGTTTGTTTAGGTGGTTGTTGCTGTTTTTTTTTTCTTCTTTGAATTTGTCACTTTTCTGGGGTATAGGTAAAAATTTCACTGAAGGCAAGAGAAATGTGTATCTTATGTGAGTAGCAAATACTGGTCAGGTTTAGTATAAGATAGAGAAACTGTTCAGCACCTGAAGCTTTGAAGGGGCTGACATGCCTTTGCATCTCCTAATCTGGAGCATCACAATTCCCCCATAAGAATTACTTATTTTCAATTCAAATTGAAACAGAGGCTTCTCTTGACCACGCTACATCTTCCATATTTTTCAATCTGAATGGAAAAAAAAACCCCAAAAACTTTGCTTGCCAAAGTTTTATGTGCATTTCACTATATGTATATAAATATAACTCTTTGTCGGAATGCATATGCTCCTGCTTTTTTGATTTTCACAGGAAAATCAGGCTTCAATTTAAGAATAGTTTTCAAGTATTTTTCTACAGAAGAAAGTAGTAGTTACCTATTTTCCCAGGGTGCATAATTGATATAACAAGATAAAGAGGATTTCCCATTATGTTCTGTGCCTCCAGAATTTCTGACTTAAGAATTAGCCATACATCACAATCCAAGCAGATTTTAATTAGCATAAGTCTTCAAGAAATAGGGGTTGATCTTTCCTAGGAGGAACTAGATATTTCATTTTTTTTTCATTGTACCTATCAAATATTGTGTTCAATGAGCAGCAGACCACAGACAGCTTGGACATCAGAGCACGGTGCAGGTAACCAATATACTGAAATCCAATACACAAGCTGTATTCATGTCTGCCAAGGATGCCAAGTGTGAATGAAGTCTGGCATTTGAACCCAGGCAGGAGTGGTCAGGGGGCAGTGCAGGACGATGTGTGATGACTCCTAATGGTGATTGGGCAGATTGAGGCTGGAGACTCTTCTGCTGGACAAGCATCCTAAAAATTAATGCTTGTGCCCATGCCAGTTTGTGTCCTGCCGAAGGTGCTGTGGAGTCCCTTTAGCCTGGCTCTCCCCCGGCAGGAAAGGTCTCAGGAAAGGCTGGTACTGTCCAAAGGAGAGGGCAGATTGAGATATCCCTGAGCCTTTTCTGTAGAACACATCACTTGTGATTTTCCTTTTGCCCCCTGACCCTCCCCCTGCATCCTTTGAGCCATTCCTCTCTGGGGGTGTCTGCAGTAACTGCGGGAAGCCTCCACGCCTTCAACACCTCTGGGGATTTGTTGAGACTTGGCAAACTCATGGAATTTTTTTGTTGCCTTCAGAAGCCTGTAGAATTTTCTTCTGTGTGTTAGTCCAGGTTTAATTTGTTTTCTACGGTATTTTTGCCAAGGAACTCTTGGGGGACATGTCAACAATGGACACCATTTCTGTTTACATTCGCTTTCCTATTTCTTTATTTATCCAAAGAACGTTTGAAATAATTTTTCCTTGAAGTGCAAAGA
Organism: Melospiza georgiana; assembly: GCF_028018845.1. NCBI lineage: Eukaryota > Metazoa > Chordata > Aves > Passeriformes > Passerellidae > Melospiza > Melospiza georgiana. The sequence continues at coordinate 41,490,352 of NC_080434.1, read as the reverse complement.
ACCAAGTGGATAAAACACCTGTTCCAACAAAGGATTAACTTTATCAGGAGAGTTTGGATCCTCTTCATATTCCCTATAACAGCAATGTCTACGGTGTCGTGATGCATACCAAAGCTTTGATATTTTCTAAATATGCTATTGGGGGTGATCCAACACGGTTCTAAAAATGCTGTGGCAACAGTCAGTTTTATGCTCCTCTAGCTCATTCTCTGCTCCCAACCCAGGCTACAAAATGTTCTCACTGCCAAGCTTTTCCACTGGCCTTTTTCAGATGCAGGAATTCACCTACATCTCCTTTGAAAGGGAAATGCCATCCCTTCCTTCGTGGTGCACCTGACCTGGATGTGAGCAGGTGACCTTAGCTCCAGACAGGCCCTTTGCTGAGCCCAGAGCTTGTTCTGTTCGAGGGAAGTTGGAACCCTGGGTTTTAAAAAGAAGCTGGCTTTTGCAATCACCTCTCTCATTTGTTTTGTAAAACAGTTAGATAGGAATTTTAGTGCTGTTTTTTAAATGTGGTTTTGTGTGTGAATGTGCGTGAATGTGATTTCTATTTTCCCCCCTCCCTGTTAGTTATGAGAAGTTAAATGTTATGGGATCTTCTAATTTTACCCTGCACCTTTGGCTCTGCCTGAAGAGAGCTGTTTGATGCAGCTTCAGCTGCCAATATCTCTTTGCCACTCAGTCATTACAGTGTAATTAGAACTAAAGCATGTCTATAATTTGCTGCTAGCAATGCTGGCTTGTCTAAGTTATGATTTCCAGCTGATTTCTGACGATTCCCACCAATGAATATGCATAGCAAGGCAGTCAGACTGGTGCAGATGAATAACTCTTCTTGGGAACTTGAGCTTTCATGCTATCAAGGTGTTTAAAAGCAATAAGGCAGGATCTCTGGCTTAAACTGGATGCAGGCCTTCAGATGGGCTTATGACACAGCCCAGCACACCATGACTGCAAAGCCTGAGATGTTTCAGGTTCTATATAAGTATGCATTCTTCCACATTTGGCAAAATTTCTGGGAGAAAATGAGGAAAATCTGAGAGGTATAAACGTGACCTCCTAGGCAGATGATTTCCCCAGTGCTTTCTTCTGCATTCACACTGACTGAAGGCTACAAATACATTTTCACTGAGAGCATTTCTATTCAGTGTCTCTTCTGCAAGCCAGCTCTTTGAAACATCTGGATTTAATTTTAAGCTGGGTGCTATTCTTGTCCATTTGCTTGTTATCTTTTTACACCTCCTATTTTTCCTCACCTAAAAGCTGTCATGTCATAGAAAACTGGTTTTTCAGGCTGTAACCAGTACTTTTGAAAAACAACACAGTCATAAATTAGGGTCACATAAAGCTCTAAAGCGGTTCCAAGCTGCTCTCTCCTAACAGGCTCATATAGTTTTGTTTGCAGATTGCAGCCAGAGGATCTTAAAGTTTATCACAGCAAATGCCCAGCTCCTTTCAGGTATCAAGGGTGTGGTGTTTTAATAGAATCCTGCACTTGCACTCCAACACCTGATTAGAGGTCCTGACTTGGCCAACTTGGCATTAGAAAATTTAGGCACGTGGCAAAACTCATTCAAGGTTATGAAAACTCTGTGGGGACAGTGAGAGATTTGGACAAGCTGAAAGACTACATGCACAGCAGTGAATTTTATGATTAGCCTTCTATGTATACTTAATTACTTGCATATTTTCAATTACCAATAGCTTCATTAAAAAATATCTGTTCTACTGTTCTAGAGGGACATTTCAGGTTTCCCGAGTTTGGGTTTTTTTTTCTTTTTCCTTTTTTTTTCTTTTTCTTTTTTGTTTTGTTTTGGTTTTTTCCTTTTTTTCTTTTTTCTTTTTTTCCCTTTTTTTCCTTTTATTTTTTCCTTTTTTTCCCTTTTCTTTTTCATATTTCTTTCCTTTGCTTTTAAGCATTATATTCAGGACAGCTCCCTCAGGTGTTTTGAAAGCTGGGGCAGACAAAGAAGCTTTTAAGGGAATTCTCACTGTATTTTCTCTACAGGTACTGCACAGTGCAATTCAATATTCATAAATTACTTTTGGCTGCTGTTAGTATTTCCCATCTCTGTTTGCTAATTCACGTACCAGATATATTTAAAATGAATCACTAAACATCAGGGGATTTGATGCTTGTTCCACATGCAACAGCTCACTATTGAACAAAACTCCAGTGCTTTGTACTAATGCTAAGCCCTGCCTTTGATTTTGTAATAAATACAGGAGTCAGAGGCAGAATAAATCAGATCCTGTACTGTCAGGCTGGCAGAGATGATTGATCCTACCTTTCTGACAGCACTGCATTTGACTGCAAGTCTCATGCAGCCCTGCTTTGATCATACAGAGGCATCTGGATGATGAAAATCATACAGTGCTGCACCACTGTCACATTTATTTAGTGGTGTGTGTCTGCTGAAAGGCTTCAGAGTGTAGCTCATGGTAATAATTCTCTCTTGTGTTGAATCCATCCTCCCCATTTTTATTCCTTTACCCATATTTTAAACAAAAATTGTTCAAAAACCTTTCTAAAATGGAAACATAAAGCCTTTAGCTAAAGCAGACCCATGTGGGTAATAAAATAGCTCATCTGTGCACTCACTAAGAGTGCAGCTTTTAGAAATGAAATCATTATGTGTTAGTCAAAAGCTTAGGTGGTCACGCAAACACTGATGTTCCTCCTACCTCAGAAAAAAGTGCTTACTCAAGAATCAGAAATTCTCTGGTCATACAAACTTGAGTTTGGTTGCTGTTTGGCTCTTGGCAATGGATGTCTGCACCAAGGCTCTGGTCTTGAACACCGAATTTGGACCTGAAAGCCAAAAATTGATCTCGGCAGAGGGAGCAAGGAGCAGCAGCCTGTGACTATCTCCCTGTCCTGCCTTGCTGGTGAGGGCTTTGTGCATCTGTCGTAAAAACAGAACTCATCTGGAAGCTGCTCTCATGGAGAAATTGCAGTTCATTCGTGTTAGGAATATGCCTGCATACAAACTACAGAGTGGTGCAGCACATTGTGCTGGGTTTTCTCACGATTTTTCAAGATGCTCCTTGAGCTGCATTTATGTTTGGCTTGCATTGCTTTCATTTGGCTTTCTCTTTTATAATACAAACAATGTTCTGTGTGTACATACACATGTATATGTGTATTCTTTAGGGCTAGTGATGCAGAGCTGCACTCCTGTGTTGCAAGTTTAAGACAATCAATGAAGCATTATTTAATGCATGCCAACTTCTTTTTTAATGCTGTTTCTAAAGTAAATTGCAGCAAGTACACAGCTATCCACCATGGAATAATAAATTGATTTAGAATGTGTGGGGAATAGGCAATAAGCCAGAATAATTAAAAAGCTCAGTGCACCACTCCAAAAACACAAAGCAGCCCTAAAGCTGAGGCTGGAATTGCAGTCAGCAAATGGTGTACGCCAGTAAATCTGGCCCTGGTAATTTTACTGCAAATGACACACAAGCCAGAAAAACATTTAGATAATTGAAATTAACACTTTTAACAAGGATCTATAAAGCAGTGAATGATAATCAAGAGGTTTCTTTCAAGCTCTTTGTAGCAAACTTATAGTACTTCACACTCTGTTTTTCTCCAACATCAGTGAGACAAAAGAACCCTCTTTTCCTTAAGAATGGAACATCTTTTTGGTAAGGTATCATACCAGCCCCTAGCTTGCCAAACACTGCAACTGTGCATACATGGGATGAAGGCTTGTTATTTTGGTCTTGGAACAAAGTTAGATCAAAAAGGAAAAGTTAATAAAAAGGAGCTGTTGGAAAAACATTAAACAGATTTTTTTTTTTGATTGATTGATGCAAATCTGCACCTGTGTTTACTCATATCAAAGTGACTGTGCATACCAGCTCATGTGAACATAGCCCTTGGGTAGGTAGAAAGGCTGCTGCAAACTTTGAAGTCCTTCAGAGGGCGTAACCACTACTGGAACACTGGGTATTCTTCACTGATACTTTCAAAATTAAAATGCTTTTTCTTTTGTATTTCATCCAATCCATATTTTTTCAATGTTGCTCTTAAAATACAACAATTTCCTTTCTTTCTAACTGAACTGATGAAAGAGAAAATTCAATCTCTCAGGCAATAAATCATCTTTTTAATGTTAGATCAGCTATTTAAATCACTGTTTGACCACATTATTGGCCACTGTCTCTCATTAAGCTGCCTCTCAACGTCTCCAGGTAGGGAGCCTGCTATCTTACAGCATTCCAAACAGGCAAAAAGCCTTTAAAACGGACCTGGGAAGAAGTGGGGACACTGCCTTGCATCATGTTGTGCACAGGGGTGAAACGTTTCCCTGTGGATTAGAACTAAAATCCCACCAGAACCCTTTTTAAAACTGAGATAGTTTTGCTTATCTGAGTTCTGTGCAGAAATCTGGCCATCACTTTCTAGTCTATCAATCTGTGCTCTTTCATGAATACCAAATAATTAAAAAAAAAATCAGAATCAGCAAAACAATTTCTGTGGAGGAAGCAGCAGTATTGGGAGAGAGATGGAAATATGGGTTTGCATTAAATTCCCTTTTTTTGTCAGATGATGGGATGCTTCAGAAGTACTGCTGCAAATATTTAGGAAACAAAAACCCAACAATTTCTCCACACTTATATAAAACATTTTGTTCTTAAATAAAATTAGACAAATACATGTGCATGAGAGAAGAAATGAAGCATTGCAGAGGGAGAACACATGAGAGCAATGTTCTGTGTACTAATCCTGAAACTCTGGGAAGGACTGAGTGCTTCGGGAGGGGAGTTGTGCTGCCAAAACTTTGGGACTCTGATATTCCTGTCCTTTCTCCCAGGCACTTCCAGCATCAGTCTTTCAGGTGCTGCCACTGTGAGGAAATGTGGCTGGAGTGGTTTTTCCTGTCTGGGTGGTGGAAAAGGTGCAATGTACCTGGGAAAGTCATCAGTCCCCATACCCAGTGGGACTGTGAAATACAGTGAGAACAGTCTGGGAAAAAGTGGGTGGCTTTTGAGAACCTACCCAGCAGCCCATGTTTGTGACAAATGTAAGTCACTGGAAGCTCTAAAACCAGGAAGTCTTTTGTATCGAGCTCCAATAGGCTGTGTAAAAGGAATTGAGCTCCAAAGCGAACACAGAGGTGCTGTCAGTATTGTGCTGCTGTCTCCGTGGGGGATGAGTAATTCAGCTCCCTGGAGAGCTAAACACATCTCAGGAAATACAAAATGAAAAAAGAAGCCTCAGCTCAGGAGGGCAGTTGGGAAAGCTGGGTTATTTTAGGAGGCTGGAGAAAAGGAGAAAGGTAACAGCAGGGAGACAGGCTGAATTGAGAGCATCAGGACAGGGTGCCAACAGACATCCCCTCTAGGAGAGAATGGGAAGAGTTTTCTCCCTATGAATTTCAAGTCCTGGTGTCTTGAGGAGGAAACCACAGACTTAAATTCCCCTTAAAGGGGGATGCCAGAGATGCAGACCTGTGTGTTTTTCCAGAAGAAACGAGTGGCTGCTCTATGAAACCTGGGGGCAGGTAAGAACTGCCTGGGACAAGACCAGGACTGAGCTGAAAAGAGGCCCAAGCTGTGGTGTCATTGTTTGTATGAACAGAGAATGAATGTTTATATAAACATTTAAAAATATCTGATTTGCCTTCCATGTTTTTCCCCATTTTACATTCAGGCAACAAATGCTTTTGAGTGTGGGTGACATTGTACTAATTAACAAACTATGGTTTCTTGACAGTCAACTCATATTCAGCAGTATTTGAGAAATATTGTTTTGAAATCTTTAGTCTACAACTGAGGAATTATATCCATAAAAAAATTGTGATTGATTGATGATTGATTGATTGATTGATTGATTGATTGAGACAGGCACATAATATTGTTTCTTTTCTCCTAAGGCACCTATTGATGTTGTGGATGTCCCATACCTGGAAACATTCAAGGCCAGGTTTGATGGGGCTTAGAGCAACCTGGTCTGATGAAAGGTGACCCTGCTTATGGCAAGGGGGTCAAAATAACGTGATCCTTAAGATCTTCGCCAGCCCAAACTATTTTATGTTTGAATTCCAAACATTTATGTTCAAGGGATAACAGGAAGAAGCTTTAGTTACAATTACACTTTTGAAGTAAAAAAATAATAAATTAAAAGACAGCCACAGATTTTGGATTTCTTTTGAAACATCTAATTTGATGTATTTTAAACTGAGTAACTGAGTATTCAAATTTAAGAGGAGCTTACAGAGCCATAATTTAGAAGTTCTAGACTCTTTTTGGAAAGGTAATATTTTTTTTTCCTCTTAACTGTGTTCATATTGCTCATGGGGCTCCAAAAGCACTTTGAAATTTTTGCTTGCAGTTCAAGTCCATTCCTAAAAGATTTTGTTGATTAAAAAAACACTTTGCTTTTATTTTATACACATTTCATATTATTGCATTCTTGGCAATGTTAGGAACTATCATTCCAGAAGCAGCTAGCTGAAGTCTAGGCAGATTTGTGGATTTTGAATTAACAGCCTGTTTTGCAGAAATCCTTTATTCTTCATTACCAAAATACAGGTTGGATGAGTATCATGATGCTGCTGCTTTTTTATTCATGCTTCTGTTCTTACAAAAATTGATTGTGACTCCAGTTGGTTTTCCTATCTATCATGCGACATTTTCAATATGCTTTTTTTTAAGACAACAATTTATGTTTAGAAGTTTTAGTCCAGAAAATCTTAAATTTCGTAATTTCTTTCTGGTTTTCATTAAGTTTATTTCTAATAATTGGTAATCTTCAGAGTCCTGCACTTCAGTCTGCAGGTTTTTTTTGTTTTTCTGCCAAAACCTTCAGCATCATTCTGCTGTCCTTGGTACTCAGTGTTTGCTCTTGTAAACAACTACAGGATTTCCTTACAAACAGACTATTGATAGGACAAAGAGGAATGGATTACAGCTGAAAGAGGGTAGGTTTGCAATAGATATTAGTTGGAAATTCTTCCCTGAGAGGGTGGTGAGGCCCTGGCACAGGCTGCCCAGAGAAGCTGGGGATGCCCCATTGTGAAGGACCGAGGCAAGGACACAAGACCAGCAGGGAATCTGAATCATTTATTCAATGAAATGAGCTCACAATAATAGGCATCACTTCTAAGATTATGCACCAGCTTCAGCCTGGGTTACAAAAAACCTTTGTGTAATGGTACACAAAGTACCTCCCCGCATTAACAAATTTTTACATAGTCAAAACATGGATTTTTTCATCTACAAACCTTATAGTTTTCTCTTTAGTCTATAAAAAGTTATAGCTATAATAACTTTATAGTCTTATTTTTTCTCCTCATGTCCAAAGGACAAGATTTCTCTTAGCAGTTCCTTCTGTTTTCTTTGTATTTTAGGAGTCACTCAAAGAAAGGCAAAACTCTGCATGGACTGTCTCCTTTTGGATACATTTATTTATACATATATATGTAAATGACCAGGAGAATACTTTTCTTTGCTCCTTTCTTTTTTTCCCTCTCTTAAGTAGATCAAGCTGCAGCAAAAAAGTTATATTCCATCTGCATGAACAGCCTTGCAGAAAAGAATAGGAGCAGATGAAGAGCTAACTTCAGAGCTGTGGATGCTGGATCTTTGAAGATGATTATTTTATAATAATATAATATAATATAATATAATATAATATAATATAATATAATATAATATAATATAATATAATATAATATAATATAATATAATATAATATAATATAATATAATATAATATAATATAATATAATATAATATAATGTTATATTATATATATATATATATATATATATATATATATATAAAATATATATATTTTATATATATATTCTGCTCTATGAAGGATGAGTTTTTCTGTCTGCCTTCTGCTTGTAGGGGAGTTGCACGTTTTTGTCTCTCCAGCACTGTTGGACTTGGCTGTTTTTCACACCCTTTGACAGCATTTTGAGAATGGTGGGTTTTCTTTTTCTCTTCACCCCCTCTGGAGCACTCTGTTTTTTCCCCACTGACCACAAAGAACACTCTTAGACTATTAGAAGAGGCTAAGTCACACATCAGATGCCAAGGCAACCGAGAATTTAGAAGAAATAAATCCTACTCTTTGAAGCAATACTGATCAACCCAACCCAAGACTATCCATCCAATTAGCAGTGCACATGCCTGAGTGAGAAGCCAGGATAATGTGCAGAGGGAAGAAAACATCTGGGGAGAATGCAGAACCAGGGTGCTTTGGTCCCTCTCCAAAAGGTTATGTTGGTGACTGTCACTGGGGCAGATGGAGTGACCTATTTTATAGACATTGAGTTAAGGGAAAAGAGTTAAGGGAAAAGAGGTTTTAATTTTTTTTTTTTTTTTTTTTTTTTATTTCCCAGTAAACCTCAAGCACAAATTTTAAAGGAGAAGGTGCCAAATATACAGTGGTCACTGCCAGTGATTGGGGCCTTCAGTTCAGGTCTTCCCATCCCTGCAGGGTTGCTGGGGACTCTCCATCCCTTCCCCTGAGGCTGCTTCACTTCATCCAAACCCTTATGTGATAAATGCAGGTAGAGGGAGCAAAATAAGGTCCAAGAGGATTGCTTTAACAGTCATGGCTAGAAAGGGATTTCTGCTCCCATACTCTTTCTCTCTGGTCCCATTCAGTTCAAAATGCTGCAGACAATGAACTGATGGTTTATTTCCTGAAACAAAGCATTTCAGAGAGCACCTAGTGTTCTGATCAAAAGAAAGGCAGCATTAAAAACTTGCTAGCAGTAAGCAGAAAATCTACTATTTCTTAGAAAATGTGATAGTGTTCACAGGGGTCTCAGGTTGAGGGAAGAGATGAGGATCTGGCTCCATGTTTCAGAAGGCTTGATTTATTATTTTATGATATATATTACATTAAAAATATGGTAAAAGAATAGAAGAAAGGATTTCATCAGAAGGCTGGCTAAGAATAGAAAAAGAAAGAATGATAACAAAGGTTTGTGGCTCAGCTCTCTGTCCAAGCCAGCTGGGCTGAGATTGGCCATTAATTACAAACATCCAACATGGGCCAATCACAGATGCACCTGTTGCATTCCACAGCAGCAGATAATCAATGTTTGCATTTTGTTCCTGAGGCCTCCCAGCTTCTCAGGAGGAAAAACCCTAAGGAAAGGATTTTCCATAAAAGATGTCTGTGACAAGAAAAATAATGCTTTGCAGCACTAATCTGTTACTCAAAATTCCCATTAATCCCTGGCAATACAATCAATCTGTGCTGAAAACTTAGTCTTATATGTATGAAATGGGAGTGATCTTATTAGTGTTTTACTACATCAAGTCTGATAAACTCCCACATCTATTTCAGTTAAGCTTGTTTTGATCCACTTTCAGCATTTTTTGGGGGGCAATTTCATTTGTCTCAGACTGAAGTGATGAAGAGAGTGTAACTTAGCAGCTGGGGGATGCATGCACTCTCCCACAGGTGCATGCAAACACAGATACCCAGATATTTGCGTAGCAGAGGCGCCTGTGTGATGCTTTGGAATGGAACCCTCTTGGTTCCTCAGTTCCTGATGGTGTATTTGGGTCAGACTTTGGCGTCTGAACTGCAGTGTTCCTATGGGAAGAACAATTGGATGGGCAACAGAGACAACGGGCAACGGTTCAGCTGCAGTCAAAGTTCCATCTGCAAGTCAGAAAGTGTTGAACAAGGGAAAGGCTTCGTATCCAAAAGAAGACCAAGAAGGAGACAGGTGTGAGATCTAGACCCTGGATAAATATCAGCAGCAATAACTCACTGTTATGGAGGAGGCTTCTTTGTTCTTCTCTGCAAAAAAACAGTCAGAGGGATGTAGCATCTCTGCTGTGAGTATAAACCAAATCAGATTGCTCAGCACAAGAGAAAGCTCTTGAGAAACCTGATTGTGGCATTTCATTCTTTACAAGGAGCTTGTAAGAAAGATGGGATAGACTTTGAAGACTTTCTCCAGAATGAGGAGAACTGTTACTCTCAAGAAGCTTTGATTAGTTCTATTCATAATTAAGGGCATTACCTATGGCCACTATTTAGTTGAATGGTCATAGGAAATTTTTATTTTTCAAAACAATGTGATTTACATCATAATACATTTTAGAAGGGCCTAGAGCAACAGGGCAAGGAGTAATGGTTTTAAATTAAAACAGGTTCTGTTTAGATTAGATATAAGGAAGAAAATTTTTACACTAAGAGTGGTAAAACAAGTTTCCAGAGAGGTGGAAGATGCCCCATCCCTGGAAACATCGAAGGCCTGAAGGACGGGGCTCTTTGCAATCTGATATAATTTAAGATGTCCCTGTTCATTGTAGAGGACTAGATGATCTTTAAAGTTGGACTAGATGATCTTTAAAGTTCCCTTCCAAATGAAACTATTCTAGGATTTTTTCAGGTCTGTTAGGCAATGCCCATAAGTGGAGGGGAATAGGGAGGGAAGGACTGTGAGAAACCCCCCTTTCTCCAGTGTATCTGCCAGTGGCTTCTGGTCTGCCTTCCACCTGTGAAAACATAAATAGCTCCTGGAAGTGTGCAATAGAAACAGGATCTTATCCACCCGAAGGTTTACATCTTCCTCTCATATGAGGCAAATACTCCCCATTTCCCATTGGCAATGCATGGATCAGGACTGTGCCTTCTGTGGCTGACAGTACCAGGAGAAAAAAAATTGTACAGGCAAGACACTACACTCATGGTGAATGTGAAACATTTTGTTTTCAGTACTGACGTGGAAAGTAGGCATTGCTGCACTTCTCTGAAATGCATGAAGTCATTGAACAATCACAAAAAAACAGTTAGAAAGGCCATAAGAAGAAGCTCTGCTGTGGTATTTTTCCTCTGTAAAGATGTCATAGACTAGTTCCTTTTATTTATAGCTATAGTAGCATATACTGAACTCAATTTTTCAGAGGATATTTTGCTATAAGCCTACTGTCTGTCTTTACCATTGTTATTTGAACCCCATAGTCAGATGAAGTTATTAACCGAAGGCTATAAATTCAAGCCATTAAACAGACTGTCAGTCTTTCAACTGAAAATAATTCAGAATGATAAATTGAAAACATTAAAATCTCTTTCAAACTTGTCCAGAGATCTGAAGACTCTGAGTCACCTACTAAAGGCAACTGGCCCCCTCCACCCACTGTGCAATAAGGTTGAATTAATGGAGTTGTCCTATTCCTAAATGCAGTAGATATTACAGTCTTTCAAGCTGTCTCCTCGACAGAGGCAAACAAACTTATTACAAAGCTTGTAAAACAGGAAACAGAAACCTCCCTTTTCAGGGAGATGCTAAATTCTTTGGAAGTTATTTATTCACCACGATAGCTGTCGATGGGTGAAAAGTCTAAAGCAGAGAGTAAAATATCTTCCTTTCCCAATGCTCTAATTCCACTTGTAAAAGCTCCTAGTGGCACACTGAGCATGGTCAGTACTGCTGCAAGGATTGCTCATGGATTCAGCAGGGAACAGGACACCTCTGGCACAGTATCCAGCAGTGCCACCGTGGAACACTCTGCAAATGTATGATTGCATGGGCCTGAAGTGTTGAAATGTCCTGATGTTCAGAGCTCTGTGAAACATGCCTGTCTTCCTTCTTGAGATATTGCCTTATGTATATTAAAATATAATGCAAACTTTTGTGAAACAATCTCAGAAAAAAACCCAACCAACCCTTTAAAATCAAAACACTGGGATACATTATTACTACTTACTCATAATTTCCATTGATAAAAATACTAGTAATAGTGATTATCATCACCCTGCTGTATCTTTTCTTTCTGGTGCTATGGCAATTTCTGCACCACATGTGTGCTATTCAGGCAGTTCCTCTTAAAATACTGACTCAGATTTACTGATAAATGTGCAATTTGCAAATGCAGTCCCCAGCTGAGTAGTGCATTCCTAGTCAGGAAACCACTTCTGATGCCTATAAACAGGTATTGCCTAAGTGCTTTTTCAGGTGTGACTTAGACATATGATACTGGACAGGACAAGGGTCTAGAAGAAGGCAAAAATTTCAACTTGCTGTACAGAGCCATCATTTATCTCCTGCATGCAACCCCTGTTCTGAGGGCCAAATTTTTGTTTAGTATAAGTGACAAACTAGGTTAAGCAAAAGAACAACCTTGTCACAGACATCTTTTATGGAAAATCCTTTCCTTAGGATTATTCCTCCTGAGAAGCTGGGAGGCCTCAGGAACAAAATGCAAACATTGATTATCTGCTGCTGTGGAATGCAACAGGTGCATCTGTGATTGGCCCATGTTGGATGTTTGTAATTAATGGCCAATCACAGCCCAGCTGGCTCGGACAGAGAGCTGAGCCACAAACCTTTGTTATGATTCTTTGCTATTCTATTCTTAGCTAGCCTTCTGAGGAAATCCTTTCTTCTATTCTTTTAGTATAGTTTTAATGTAATATATATCATAAAATAATAAATCAAGCCTTCTGAAACACGGAGTCAGATCCTCGTCTCTTCCCTCAACCTGAGACCCCTGGGAACACTGTCACACAACCTTACACTGCTGTTACAGTTAAACTTTGCAAAATTGGCTTCTGAGTTATAAAAAAAGAGATCAGGAAGAAGGGGAGGGAAGAAATAAATGTAAAACTCTGCAAAGATAAGTTATGTCGGTGCTATGAAAGAAGAATTCTCTTGCTGGAATGTCAATAAATAAACCTTGAAAAAAATAGAGAAAATCAATTGAACAAGTTCTAAAAGTCACCTGGTCTCTCTATAGGAGGAATTAGCACATAAATGCAACTAACTCCCTCCACTTTTCATTTCTGGGAAAGGTGAAATTTTAAGCCATTAGTCATCTCATTAGTCATTTTACAATCCTTACTGGTATTGCTAGGCCAGATGCCTGCATTCCAACTTTTCACCTAGCCCATTGAACAGGGAGTGCAATTAATCAGCTCTTCTAGGGCTGGCTGTCCCTCTGTGAAATATCATCAAAAATCTGAGCACATTTTGTGAGGAGAGGAAGAATGTCATCCTGGAAGGCTTCTCTCAATGTTAGTGCATTTTATAAATGAACCTTAGGAACTGGACATTTTCCTAGTGATGTTTGTGAAGTACTTAACCATCTCAAATGGTAGAGGAATTTATCTCAGGATTAAAATTGCCCTGGTTTCTTCCCTTTATTTATACCACTTCTTGTGGTTTTGTATTTTGCTTCATTTCTTTGTAGGACTTTTATATTTGCGCACAAGAATCAAATGAGGAAAAATTGGGTTGGAAGGGACCTCAACAGATTATTTGGGATGGATGGATGGACTGGACAGACTCCAGTCTATGCTGAAGCCTGGCTTATGGACTGATACTGAGTGTGTGAGTAGGACAGAGGGAACTGAAGATATTGGACATTATTACCATTAAAGATCTGTGAATCTGTAGTCAATGTTTGTGGTTTCTCATAAAGAAAGCAAACTTCTCTCATGCCATGGCATGACAGCACACAAGGTGCCAGCAAATAAAAGCATTAAAATGGCAGAAAGAGCAACCTATTAGACTGAGAATAACAGTAAAATAAAATTTTACTTTTAGAATTTGACCTGTATAAGTGACACAAGTCCCTTCTCCCAAGTAACAACAAATAGGACCAGATGAAATGTCCTCAAGTTGCGCTGGGGCAGGTTTAGATTAGGTATTAGGAAAAAAGTTCTTCAAGGAAAGGGTTACCAAGCACTGGAATAGACTGCTCAGGAAAGTCCTTAAGTCACCCTCCTTAGAGATATTTAAAAGATGAATAGATGTGGTGCTTAAGGACAAGGTTTTGTAATGGCAGTACTAGGTTAGCAGTTGGACTCATAGTTTTAGAGGACTTTTTCAACCAAAGTGATTCTGTGATTGTGTTAAATAGGTGCTACTGCTGAAGGAATGCTTAAGGCAAAAGTATTGGGGTTTAAGACAGAAAGAGACCATAGTTTTCTTTGTAAATAGGGTCTGTCACTACAGCCCACTCACCCCAACTATAAAGCAGATTTTTACACCTCTTGAATTTTCAACTTGTCTAAAACATTTTGATTTGTTTTTTTTAACAGAGTAATTTGTAAATTCATATATATAAAAGGAGAATAGCTTTTATGGAAAAGTTTTGATCAGGAACAATTAATTACTTTTACCTCCAGGTACCACTGTAATACCAAACCCAGCTCCAGGTTCAGGGAAATGTAAAACTAACTTCTGGCTCTAGTCAGCAAGAGCAAGAACAAGAATAAGAACAAGAACAAGAAGGTATTTTATCAGCAGCTGCTGAAATTTATGGCACTGAAATCAAAAGCCATTAAGAGCTGACTCAGCAGATTGTGCCTGTGACATGGACAGAAGAATGCCTGAGTTATGTTTGCAGGGCAGAGTATGTCATTTAAATGAATACAGAAAAATTGCCTCATAAGTCATCCCTGCAGTCGCTCTGCATTGCACTCTTTGAGGACCAGAATTCAACACTACACTAATTTTGCAGATGTAGCACTGATTCATCTGGTTTGGATCTTCACATCTTTCCACACAGAGCGAGTTTTAATGACACTCAGGTTATGCAGAGAACCACACTAGCTAGACCATTAAACCCAGCATTAAATCCAAACTAACTCTCCAAGGAGCCTAATTCATTTCATATGAGGCAGCACAGTGTTGCTCATGACTCCAATGAAATATTTAAAGTATAGTGTATTCCACCAAAAGAGAAACAAATGAGAGAAATACCTAAGAGCAGGCAACATTGCTCAATTACTATTGGGGTTTTCTTCTGCTTGTAGGGACACCAAAGAACTTTCATTTTAAACTGCATGGTCACCCTGAGTGTTGTGTTGTGTTGTGTTGTGTTGTGTTGTGTTGTGTTGTGTTGTGTTGTGTTGTGTTGTGTAGACCTGCATTTCATACTTACTGTGAACTCTCTGGAGAAGTCAATATTGGAGAGCACAGTGAGCAGAAAACAGAAATTCCTTTTGGCAGTTTTGAGGAATTCAGAAGCCCTGGGGCTTTGGAGATATTTGTTTTGTTGTTTTTCTTTTTTAATTTTTGGGGGAATGGGGAGGGAAGTATGTGTGATAAACCTGAGACAAAAAACAAACAAACAAACAAACAAAAACCAAACCAAACCAAACCAAAAAAACACACACAAAAAAAAAAAAAAAAAACACCAAAAAAAACCCAACCCAAACCAAACCAAACCAAACCAAACCAAACCAAACCAAACCAAACCAAACCAAACCAAACCAAACCAAACCAAACCAAACCAAAAAAACCTAGGGAAAAGTAGGAGGAAAAAAACTCTTTGAGAAACTTGTAGAGCCTCTTACATGTGGCAGCCAGCAAGTGGGACCTGCTCCTGGACTGTGAATCATAGAATAATTTCTGTGTTTTCATTAGCAATGACATTTTCAGAACAGACTCTAGGCTCCTGAGGGTTGCTTCATCTGACAAGAAACCAATCATACTTCTCCAGGCCCCTCTCACCAAAATAATGATTTTGCCTTTTTTTTTTTTAAAAAAAAGTTAATAAATAAAAATGAATAAACCCCAATATTTGATGTTTGGAAAATCCCATACATTTCAATGAAAACATATTTTTCTGGAATTTTCCTGGCTTGCTTTGTTTGGGGTATTCTTTCAGAAAAGTGTTGGCATTTATTAAGACACTTCTCCGGTCTGGCTTTGCTCCAGCAAAGCATGGCCTCATTCCAGCCTGCTGCTAATGACAGCACAGGAGTGACACACACCACTGTACTCATTGTGCAGAGGGAAGAAACTGCACAAAACAGGCTATTTAACAACAGGGGAAATAGGCGCACTTGGCGGGCTTTGGAAGCAGACTAACAATAGTCAGGCACTGGCAAGGGTAAGAAGCATAGGGCCATCACATGCTCGTGCTTTTATTGAACACAAAATTCATTTCAGAAGGAAAAGTGGAGAATGCTTTCCTCCTAAGTGGCACCTCTTGTAAGAAAATAGCTGATTTCTCCAGAGGGCTGCTTGAGGAGGAATTGATATTTGGTTGTTATTTTGCTCCCTCAGGTGCTTGATTATTTTTGGGATTTTTGTTTTGTTTTGTTTTGTTTTGTTTGTTTTACAAAAGAAACTCTTGCTGTTATAAATGATAACCTTTCTTTTCCAAGCAGATGTTTCATTGTAGGTGCTCGAAGTTTGAGCATTGTGGCAATGCTTCAAAAAACTAAGAATGTCACAGACATCTTTTGTGAAAAATCCTTTCCTTAGGATTTCTCTTCCTGAGAAGCTGGGAGGCCTCAGGAACAAAATGCAAACATTGATTATCTGCTGCTGTGGAATGCAACAGGTGCATCTGTGATTGGCCCATGTTGGATGTTTGTAATTAATGGCCAATCACAGCCCAGCTGGCTTGGACAAAGAGCCGAGCCACAAACCTTTGTTATCATTCTTTCTTTTTTTCTATTCTTAGCTAGCCTTCTGATGAAATCCTCTCTTCTATCATTTTAGTATTGTTTAAATATAATACATATCATAAAATAATATATCAAGCCTTCTGAAACATGGAGTCAGATCCTCATCTCTTCCCTCATCCTGAGACCCCTGTGAACATGGTCACACTAGGAACATTCTCTGTAGCTCCCAGCATTTCTGTTTTGAAATTCATTGCCTGCACTGTTTGCATGCTGAGTGCAGCACCACCAGAACAGAGATGATTTGCTGCTGACACACTTGAGCAAAAGGAAATCCTATGACCCAGGATGCTCAGCAAGGCCCTGGAAACAACACAAATGCAGCAGAGAAAGCAATAAACTGCAGCTCTCTTTTAGGAAGGGCTTGCTCTTGGGCCTCCTTTTCTCAAAGGGCTGAGCTGCCAGAAGACCATGAAAAACACTCTTATGGGTCAGAGAAAAGTCGTCTTCACAGCATCTCCAAAAAACTGGTCTAAGTCCTGTGTGCTGTTTTGTGGGCTAGTCTCACAGCAATAGTTTGAAAATGGTATTTAAATGCTTTAGGAAGTGCAAAGAAGGGTGAGGAGTGAGTGCACTGCAGGGAATTAAATGAATGAGTTATGTATGAGGTGATGTTTGGATAGTGCATTATCTCCACGCCTAGCAGGAAGGTGACAGAAGGGGTTCTAATTGCAGGATGTTGTCCCTAAGGATGTTCATACAATAATGAATGACAGAATGTGTTCACACTTGAAGGGAATGGATAAATAATCCATAGACCTTGTTTGAAAGGAAGAAATGAAAAGTTCGGACTACCCATAAAGTCCTTAGCATTTCTCCCAGCTGGCTTTTGGCATGAAAACAGGTTGAAAACATAACTAATTTCACCAGGTTATATACATCTGTGTACGTGGACACGGATACAGGGGCATTTCAAGACAGGAGGTATGAGATGATCAGAGATGAAAACCATTTGTTAACCCATTGTAAATAACGCACAAACATAGGTATTCCTGCCTACTTTTTACCAGCAGCATTTTTTTACTTCTGCTGCGCATGACTTCCCTTGTTTCCCTTTGTTAACTTTCCTAGGCAAGGGAAGGGGCACAGGAGGTTGCCCTTTCCCTATGACACAAAGTTCATGGCCTGATGCTACCAAATCCCTTTTTCTGTTCTAGTGGCTCGGAAATGCTGCAGGACTGGTAGAGAGAGGTGGCCCTTTCTGCCTCCAGGGAGGGGAACTGTGCACCACAAGCACAGTGCCTGCAGGAGGAAAGGTTTTGCTGTGTATCCTTTTGTTTATTCTGCCCAAGAGGAAGAAAAACCCCCCAAACCTGTGACAAGCATGGAGAAGAACAATGGAGTCAGAGCACTCTGTGAGAGTGAGGTCAAACTACACATTGTTTTCCAAAGTGTAGACAAATTGCTGTGTAATTATGTCCAGCTGCAACAATGACAGATATAGTTACAGAGGAGGTAACAACGATTGCTGCAGGCAAAGCAGTAATGCAGTCGGGATTTTTGCACTGTGAGGTTATCCTGACTTTGTACACATCAATGTACCTCCCCCAAGTCCAGATAAACCCAGCTGACCCATCAGTAGTGTGTCCAGGCAGACCAAGTCCTGCAGCCAGAGGCTCATAAGGGGCTGATTGCACTTGCCTTCAGCTGCTTTCCAAATTAAATTTAACTTTTTAGGGATCAGCCAGGTGAAGCTGCTTACTGCAGCTGTGAGGCCTGTCCCTCCATGAAGAGCAGCAAAGCTCCCTGGCAGGCTCCAGCTGCCCGGGCTGTGCTTGCTCAGCTCCTCTGCTGCCCCAAACCTCTTGCTGCCTGCACTTCAGCCATGCTTCTCTTCAAGGATCTCAAAACACCCCCCTGGTGCTGGTAAGTGTCCTGCTTCAGGCTGGTGTTATAGATGGATAATGAGATGATTTGCTCTTGCAGTTAAGGGATAACTATTGTGTGGATATTAATAAAAGCTTTAGTGATGTATAGTTATGTTATTGTAGTTTAGATGTCCTCTGTTCTCCCCATGGTTCTCTCTCCCCCTGATATTGTGACCATCAGACAGCCTGTGTTGTCTAGAACAGGTTAAAAAGAAATGTGTCCCTTCCCTGGGGCAGTGGGGAATGGAGAAGTTTAGGGGGCTGCATAGGGGGTGAGGCATGGCAACTCCTGAGCTCCAATCCAGTTACAAAGCAGTCTCCACTGATAAATGGCAAAGAAGAGCTGACTGACAGATTTTGGGAAGGGCCGGGGATGGCTGATGCAGCCCCAGGGGTATAAAAGACCGAGCATCCCTCCTGAAGATGAACTAGCCATGTGGTAACCACCAGGGCAGTTCCCAGCACTGAGAATTTTTCATTATGTTGTCCTTTGTTGTATTTTTGTCAAGGTTTAATGAACCTTTTTAGATTTTCAAAGTGAGCAGTAGTTACTCACACTGGGGTAGAGTTCATGTTCATCTTAGCAGCTGGAACAGTGCTGTGGCTTGGATTTAGTATGAGAATAACATGGATAACACACTGATGTTTTGGCTGTTGTTCAGCAGGGCTTACCTTAAATAAAGCACTTTTCAGTGTCCCAGGCCCTGCAGTGAGGAGGTGCACGAGAATCTGGAAGGGACCATGGTTGGGACAGCTGAACTGAGCTGGCCAAAAGGCTATTCCATATCTTAGAATGTCATGGTCAGTATAATCTGGAGAGGGTTACCCAGAAAAAGGGCAATCACTGTTTGGGAATGAGCTGCCTATTGGTCAGTGGGTGGTAAGCAATTTTATCATGTGCAACTTGTCTGTCATGGATTTTATTTCTTTCTCTTTTTTTCCCCCTCATCGCTATAATGGATTTTGTTATTTTTATTTAATTTATTTAATTTAATTTCTATTATTAAAGTCTTACCTTAATCCATGAGGATTTTTTCTCTTTTTCTGATTCCCCTCCCCATCCCACAGTGGGCAAGGAGCGAGTGAGCATCGGTTCACTAAGCGGTACTTGGTTGCTGGATGGAGTTAAGTCATGACAGTAAGACAGAAGCATCAGTCTTCTCAAAAGGCTTGTTGGTATGGGAAAGATAGAATAATAGTATAATCAGGGAGCATTGATGTTCTTCCATGAAGTGTTCTCCTAGGATATTTTAGTATGCTGTCTGTGGCACAGTAACTCAGCTCATGAAGACCTCCAGCCTCCCAAAGCAGTAAGAATTCACCAGTCAACAGACCTCCTCAGGTTTTGGTCCCGTTGTAGATTGCTGTGGACAATAGGGCAAGATGTGGGGAAGAAGGACAGCAAAATTTTGCTGTTCTAGTTATTTGGGTATCTCATATGGAGGGTGCGTACCCACAAGGTTATATTATATCTATATGTTGATCCCATTGAGCAAAATGACAGTAGTTATGCAGAGATGTTTGTGTTAGCAAATTTGTCCCCAAGTTACAAGGTTATTTACTCAGAACTATTCAGGTGCTTTGAGCCTAGAGCTGAATTTTCTGTGCTTAGCAGGCTATTTTTCTCCTTAAGCAGTTTAATTGGTTCAAGCAGTAGAAATGACCTTGCCAGAACAATGACTTTTTTTCAGATATCGTGAGAAGCACACAGAAGGTGTTGTTAACTGTTGCACTTTATTGGATAGTGCATCTGAATCCTGAAAGCTCAGAACTCACTGACTATGAATCACAGAGGATGGCTCTTGCTGTACTACTTGCCTGTAGAATACCAGCATGCAGAAAGTTTAATTATTATCAGAAAGTTAACTTTCCTCCATAAAGATTTAAATATTGCTTTGAGATGTATATCAAGAGAAACTCTATGTCCCCTGTCACTGATGTGAGTGACATTGAGTATGTCTGATCCTCAGGGAGGTCCCTGCCAAGTGTTCCTGTGCTGAATGAAGACTTCAGGGCTGGCCAGAGATCCACTGATAGGGCACGAGGGGTGACACAGGTAACGTGTATGAGATGAGCTGCTGCCAGGTTATGTGTCTGGGAAAACTGGAAATCTTCCAGGGTAACTTTTAATACTTTTGGGATTAAATCTGAGCTGATGCACTGATGGATGGGGGTTGGGAGTGTGGTGACTGCTCTGAGTGACAAAAAGGAGGGAGCAACTCACGCTCTGAAAGCACAATTTGCCTGTACAAAACCTGTTCCAGGAGGCGAAAACCATCCCTGTTAAGATGCTGGAGGTTTGTTGTGGCTTGTGAGTCAGCACCTTTCAGGAGTTTGTGGTGGGAGTTGAAAACTCACTGAAGTGTGATGTACTGTGACCATGTTCACAGGGGTCTCAGGTTGAGGGAAGAGATGAGGATCTGACTCCGTGTTTCAGAAGGCTTGATTTATTATTTTATGATAAATATTGCATTAAAACTATACTAAAAGAATAGAAGAAAGGATTTCCTCAGAAGGCTAGCTAAGAATAGAATAGCAAAGAATCATAACAAAGGTTTGTATCTCAGACAGAGAGTCGGAGCCAGCTGGGCTGTGATTGGCCATTAATTACAAACATCCAACATGGGCCAATCACAGATGCACCTGTTGCATTCCACAGCAGCAGATAATCAATGTTTGCATTTTGTTCCTGAGGCCTCCCAGCTTCTCAGGAGGAAAAATCCTAAGGAAAGGATTTCCCATAAAAAATGTCTGCGACAATGTACAAGAAAACAGAAGAGCTCCTGACACGTGTCTGGTGTCTTTGTTCAGCCCGGTGAAAATTTATAACAAACACCATGTCTGCTACCAGTGGGTTGTGACTCCCTCCTGGTGCGTTACAGGCTGTCTGTCCTCTGTGCTGGGAAGTTCTTGGGATCTGTGATGGCCACAAAAATTAGCAGAGAGAACCTCTGAAAGGACAGAATCTGTCAAAGCCTCCATCCTGCAGACATTTGCATTGCCTATCTGCCCTTGCTTCCCTCCTTGGGTCCCTGAGCCAGAATGCACAGATCCCCTCACAGACTTTTCTACAAAGACACAGCTGAAAAACAGACTAGAGCATATGTTTGAAATCCAGATAACAGAAAGGCAGATTGTGCTGGGAGAAAGTCCAATACAATTTAAAGAAAGTCATGCTGCTGTAAGGTTCCATCACTCAAAGTTACATGATGCAAAAGAAAAAAAAGTACAGAGTACTTAGTTTTAATTTAGTAGAAGTAATTTTGATTTGAGCTATGCTGCATGCTGTCTACTGAAAAAAAATAATTTATAGACTTTAATTGTAAAAGAGTGAAGCCTTTTGCTCCAAAGAGCCCATCAGCATTCTGTCTTTCCTGTTTTATCAGCAAGCGAAGCTGAGAGCAAATAACAGATGGGTATGTCCCTTCGTGCCAGCAGTGAATGTTCATGAAATATAGCAATCTACTTCTGATGTGTTATGTGTTTCAACAGTAGTAGTAGGTGTGGGGCAAGCTGAATAATTAGCTCAGATCAAAGATCCATTTTTTCCCGCTGAGAAGATGGCAGCGGCTGGCACTTGGGAGATGACCGAATTTTTTTGGTGTGATGACTGAAGCTTAGACAAACAGCTTCAGAAGACTCATGGAACAAATTTTAGGGGGTGATAGGAGCATGAGAAAGATTTTTATGTCTGGATTCAGATTGCCCCAAAAGAAAAAAAAAATCCAGTTAACTCATTGCCTCATCAGGAGGCGAATGAACCTATTCTAGCCATAGAAAAAAAACTAAGATTAGCTGTCGCAGACATCTTTTATGAAAAATCCTTTCCTTAGGATTTTCCCTCCTGAGAAGCTGGGAGGCCTCAGGAACAAAATGCAAACATTGATTATCTGCTGCTGTGGAATGCAACAGGTGCATCTGTGATTGGCCCATGTTGGATGTTTGTAATTAATGGTCAATCACAGTCAGCTGGCCCACAAACCTTTGTTATCATTCTTTGCTATTCTATTCTTAGCTAGCCTTCTGAGGAAATCCTTTCTTCTCTTCTTTTAGTGTAGTTTTAATGTAATATATATCAAAAAATAATAAATCAAGCCTTCTGAAACATGGAGTCAGATCCTCTTCTCTTCCCTCAGCCTGAGACCCCTGTGAACACCATCACAATTAGTGGATTAGTGCTGCAATGCAGGGAGATGATGCACAGGGAGAGCCAGTTTGCATTGCTCAGATGGCTGGGCTGTGTTTTCTAACTACAGACTCAAAGATGTGCGTTTCACCTAAATTAAAATGGATTTCTACTCTGGAGAATTTCTGCTCTGTCTCAGAGCACTGGGCGTAGCATGGCTGTGTTGGATCCACAGCCCCCCTGGGCACACACAGCCCAGCCCAGTCATCACTTTTGCTACCCGTGTTGCCTTGAATAGCACCACCTGGACTTAGAAATATCTCTTAAAAGTCTAAGACTGGGGCTTATAAAAACTGGCATGCTGAGTAAGAAGCTGTTCAGCCTGCCCAGCAGAAAGCAAGAGAAATGTTTAGATACCTTACTCAGTAATGGGAGGGAAAGGTCTCTGTGTGTGTTCAGGATGCACAGCTGTGGAAGCTGGCCAGCCCCTCCCTGCTCTGAAAAAGCAAACAAGCAGAAAAATCCTATGAATCACAACATCACAGAATGGCAGGGATAGCTTTCAATACACTGATTGTTCAGAGCTCCATCCAGCCTAGCCTTGAACACTTTTGGGGATGGTGCATCCACAACTTCTCTGGGCAACCTCTTCCAATGCCTAATCATCCTCACAGTAAATAATTTCTACCTAATATCTGATATAAATCTGCCCTCTTTCAGTTTGAAGCCCTTCCCCCTTTTCCTATCACTACCTGCCCTTGTAAAATGTCCCTCTCCAGATCTTTTGTAGGTCACTTTAGGTACTGGAAGGTAATTTAAGGTCCCCCTGGTGCGCTTTTATCTCTAGGGAGAACACCCCCAGCTCTCCCTGCCTCTCTTCACAAGAGAGATATTCCAGGTCTATGATCTCAATCCTGGCCCTCCTCTGGACTCACTTGGAGAGGTTATCAGTGTCAGGCTAAGCTTTCAGGGGGCTTGAGGGGATTTTGGTTTCTACCACGACTGAGAAAGAGAGAGAGATGTTATCTCCCTGAGCTGGGCTCCTCACTGTTTTAACATTGAATCCCTTTTTGCAAGCAGAGCCACTTGAGCAGGAGAAATTCAGCATATCCCTGAGTGGTGAGGGAAACACTGGCTGGTGAACACTCCAGGGGTTTTGTCATAGTTTAAGCGCTGGGGAGGTCTGTGTGTACCCAGCCTGAAGTACTTCTGTGTGTTAAGGCAAGTTATCGTCAAGTATTTTCAGCATCTAAATTTCAGATGAATGCACTTTTGTGCAAGATGAAGGACTAAGTCTTATCTGAAAAACCTATTTCTTACTTTGCCAATTACAAAATGGACAACTGTTTTACATATGCTCACTATCTGTGAATTTATGCTTAGCCACTCAACTGTTACTCTAGCTCTATTTGATGGAAAATTCCAGAGGGCCAGATTTTCAAACAGTGTAAATTACCCAATTCCACTGACATCAGCTGATTCTCATGAGCAGGAGCTGGGGGCTCTCAATGTGTCCATATTCCCACTCCTGGGTGGGTTTAACAGAAAAGCACTGTGATCTGTTTGCAAACAAATGGAAACATGTAAATTGAAGTCATGCTTCAGCTGTGGTGGTTCAGACTTTTGGAATGTGAGATGTTCCAGAACCGTGGGACTTATTTTTGCATGGTATTCAAGTTACCTTAAAGCTCACAAAGATAAGTGCTTGATCCACCATTCTAAGCTTCTCAAACATTTCAGGTGACTGCACTGACGGTAGGTTGAACGTGAATTCAATTTCACTTGGTTTAAAATTCTGTATCTAGAAAAATAAAAAAAAAAGGTTTGGATAGAGGGGATGTGACTTCAGAATAAACTCAAGTTCAGACAAAGTTTCGCTGGGGTCAGGCCTTTTATGTGCTCGTGAACAATAAAATTCCAGGATATCACATTCAGATTAGACTAGGAGGAATGTTTTACATAACCCTCTGACAATCCAAACCAAAACTCCATTAAACCAAAAGCTTTTAAATTCTCCTGGAATGGAAGATGAAGAATATTGTATCATGCACCCATGTAATTGCAAACAAGATGATCTATTAGTAAAAGTCAGATTCTGGCATGTTTTGAAGTACAATGCTATAAAGAAACCATTGAGCAAGTAAGAAAACAAAATCCCAAAACCAAAGCAAGAATCATTATCAGAAGACCTAAATATAAGCTGCATATGCTACTCCAGACTGAAAATGCGTTCTAGAAAACAAACAGGAGATGCTTTATTGGCAGTAAACAAATACAGAAACAACAAGAAAAAGGAGACAACAGCATAAAAGAGGTAAAATATTTAGAAGTATGATAAGTAAATATATACAAGTTTCTTTGGCCTTCATTTTGCAGTGGTTTTACACTTACATTGTTGAATGGCTGTAAAATTCCTGTACTCATATAGAACTGGGTTCTTTGGAATATTCATCATCATGTCAGGGGGAAATCCTTCAAGATTTATTTTAGTAGCTATTAGGTTTACCTAAAATTTTTTTGTTTGTTGAAAGGAATATTAACTTCTCATTCATGTGTGCCAAAGAGTAACAAGGATTAAAAACCACCAGTTTTCCTGAAGAAGAAATAAAATCAGACTTTCTTGGTTACTGGTACTTCTTAGATGAATATTACAGCCATAGCTATGAGAGGTTTTTTATCCATTATATATAAAAAGCCAACTGAGGAAAAACTGATGGGAAACCACTATGTAGGCATTATGGGGTTATGGTAGTAAAAGATAAAAACATGAGTAGTTTATGATGTCTTCAGACTCCAAGGACATTTATACACCTATATCATGTTTTTCTAGTTTGAACACTTTCATTATCCTATACCACCATGAGGAGTAACATAATTTTCCCATGTTTATGGCTAGTCGCAGCCACATATACACAGGCTTCTGACTAAGAAGGTCCCCACCAGTATAGTATTTTGTGTATTTTGTCTATAAAAATGTCTTTTCCCTGTGTGCTAAATCCTAGTGCTGGGAGGGACCAGGAAGCCTGAAGATATTTCTTCTAGAACAGAAATCCTGAAGTTTAACAGAACTTCAGGAAAAAAAGGAAAAAGAAATGCTGGTTTTATTTATTTACATTAAAAACACCCAATTAGAAAAAAACCCCAAAACTCCACAACAACAAACAAGCAAAAATTCCCCACCAAAAAAAAACCCCAAAAAACCCAAACCCAAAAGAAAAAGGGGAAAAAAGAAAGGAAAAAGGAAAAAAAAAAACCCAATTAAAAATATCAATAAAGTAATTTTCTGCTGTTTTCATTTGATATTGTATTGTTAATAATTGAGTGGGAGACTCAATAATAAGAAATACTGAGGTTTTTTTACCAGATACAGGCTGTTTCTCATAACCCAGAAACAGTGCATGGATCATCCTTTGCTCCTTGTGCATGACAGACTCCTGACTGCTTTTAAATAGCTCTGAACTTTTTTTTTTGCTCAAATAAAATATTTTCCATCAAGTCTTCCTGCTTAGTTTGAGACCTCCTTGAAAAGCAGCAGACACTGTGAGACTTGGTAATTTGTAACTTACCTTTTTGTAAAAACCAATAATGGAATAGGCAACACTAGCAGTCAATATTTTATAAGTCAGGGTTCCTTTGGTAGCGTGCTATTTTTTTGAGGAAAACACCCAACTGTTTGCCACAGGAGAAGGGTTAATATGCTGAAAGGCTACCTTTTATCCCTTTTAGCGCGGTTCCAGTGGAATTGCAGCGTGTTAGAGGGCTGGGAGGATGCTGGATTGCTGTTTTGTGCTGCCTCCCTGCTTTGGCTCTCCCAGCCATCCCCACTAGATGGTAGTGTCATCCCAGCTCCAAATTCCAGCTCCTCCAGCCATGGGATTTGCCCTTTAAAAAAAAAAAAAAAAGTTATTTTATTTATTTATTTATTTTATGTTTTCTTTTTTGGTTTGTTTTGTGGAAGGAATCTCTGTTCTTGCCGTTCTGAGGAGCCCCGTGCTGCCTCTGGGGTGGTGTCTCAGCAGAAAGGTGACAGCGGTGTTTATCGGATGGGGCTGGTGCAACCCCCAGAATCAATCCAGGCTGAGCATGAACAGATTGGGGGCAGCCCTGCCCAGAAGGACTTGGGGGTGCTGGTGGAGGAGAGGCTGGACGTGACCCAGCAATGTGCACTCACAGCCCAGAGAGCCAGAAGTGTCCTGGGCTGCATCCAGAGCACTGTGGGCAGCAGGGGAGGCAGGGAGGGATTCTGCCCCTCTGCTCTGCTGGGAGCCCACCTGCATTGCTGCATCCAGCTCTGGGCTCCCAGCACAGGAAGGACATGGAGTGACTCCAGAGGAGGAGCCACCAAGGTTGCTGGAGGGATGGAGCGCCTCTTGCTGTGAAAAATAGTTGCTCAGCCTGAGCAACACTCAGCAGCTTATAATAAGGGTGCGGACATATCGCTGGCCGGGGTTTCTGTACAAATCACAAACAGGACAGAGCTGCTGTGGAACGTGCCTTGAGCTGTTTTATTTTCTAGCATCACTCTGATTCCATGGTTATGACAATGGGAAGATGCCACCAGCTCACATCCCAGGCAGCAGACAAAGAACTTAATGTTACAACTCACTTTATAAGTTTTTTGACCAATCACACAAAGCAAAAGCACATTGACAGTAGTTCTATCCAACCACTATAAGCACAGGTACCTTTGGTTGAAACAATGCTTGCTTATTTCAAATACAATACCTGCTTGTAAGCCTTAAACACAATGCACAGATCTCCATTATTAAACTTCAAACTTCCTAATATCTTGCTAGATAAACTTTTCTGTAGCTTAGAGAGTTATTATATCCAAGCATGAATACACAGACCATTGTTCTATTTGTCCTTGCTTTTCTACTTTTTAAATAATTTTTCCGCTGACCAATCTCATGGCTGCTGCTTAGCTCTAATCACAGTTCTGCTGTCTCCGAGGCCTGCCTTTTGCAGCTTTCCCAAAACCCTCAGATTTTATGGATTCCCACACAGACAGACTTCTTTCCAGAGCCCACTGTGGTAAACTAAAAGAGGTTTGGTCTAGATTGGATATAAGGAAGAAGTTTTTACTGTGATGGTCGTGAATCACCGGAGCAGGTTGCCCAGAGAGGTGGTAGATGTCCCATCCCTGGAAACATTCAAGGTCAGGTTGGACAGATCATTTAGGTGCACCTGACCTAATTGAAGATGTCCCTGCTCATGGCACAGGGATTGAACTAGGTGACCTTTAGAAGTCCATTCTAAGCCAAACCATTCTATGATTTTCTCCTTAGGACAGGGATGCACACATGGCAGCTTTGTGCAGATCAGGCTGAAGACTATTGAGAGAAACAAAGGAAATAAGAATCATCTCTCTAACAGTGTTGGTTTTTACCCTCAGATTGATTATCCCCTATCTTTTGCATACTCTAATTTTTGATTGCAATATTTAACATAGATAGCAGCTAAGAGGAAGACCATTAATAATGTCTCAGAACGAGCTATATTTTAGCAGTTATATTTTGCAACATAAAGTCCTTACTGGTGTTTAAATTTATCTTTTGTTCAGATGCATCATTTGGGTCAGAAATCTGAGCCCTTGTTCTGCACATGTTTTATACTTTTATCACTGTAACTATTCAAAATCAGTATTCTTTCAGAAAGTGCAGTGGAGCAAGTTAAAATGGAGCCAGGAGTACAAGGTCCTGCTTTTCTCCTTGAGATTCAGAGAATATCTAGAGTGATAGAAAAATGGACTTCAGTTTCCCAGGCTAAATGTTACCTGTTTTGCTTTAAAAGACAGTTATCTTTAATTTCTCCTTTCCATTTTCACTGTCCTCCTGACCTTCTTAGATCATTTAAAGTGGCAGGTAGGGCAAAGTATTTTGGTGATGAAGATTTTGAAGATGTTTGGCAAGTTGAGCAGAAATTTTTAAAGGGGAAGACAGAGTTTTTTTGTCCATGAATACACAACTAAAGCCAAAAATTTACTGAAGATTACTGAGGAATAAGGAAGGATTCTTGTGTGTGCAGTCAGTATATTGCACAGGACATAGTAAATGAGACAGAGATCAATATGCATTCTTCTAGTCATGTTTTTCCAAAGTGTTTTAAATTATGGGATCTTCTTTTATTCAGTCATACTCTTTTAAGACAGAAAATTACATAAAGACTAACAGTGGCAGTATGTTAAAACCCCAGATATTTTGCTCATAAGGCAGGTAGTGATAAATTAAAGCTTTATCTCAGTCATACTAATGAGATGCAATTGCATTGCAGTCTTTAATTACATGATTGCTTGGACCAGACCCACAATGCATATAAATGACTGTAGCTCCCTCAGAGTCAATGCCAGTGTACACTAATAGAGAATGTAATTCCTTTTCTTGAACAGAGCAATTTTCCAGAGAAGAACCTTCATATACTTGAATTAAAAAAATTCTATGTATTTTAATCTGGTCTACTTACTCACAGGTGTAGGGGGCTGCATAAGCTTATTAAGGGCAGTACACCAGGAAATGTGTTATTATTATTTTACATCATTAAAGACTGATCATATACTTAAAAACCTGTATCATCATCCATATGGACATGGGGCAGAGTCCTGGAACCCATTTTTGGCTGGCAGCTGCCTAAATGTGCAGTTTCCCCACTCCAATAATGTGTAATTTTATAGGGATGCTCTGGAGCCCTTTTCAAGTGTTATTGCAGCATTTCTTTCATATACCTCTCTCATGCTAGGATGCAAATATATTGCTCCTAATGCTTCAACCTATTTTTGTTTTGCATCAGCAGTTAGGGTAAAAAAAGCTAAATCTACTATTTCCATCCCTCCCCATACAATTTCCTTGATTATAAATACATAATGGTTTTGGATTCCCTGTGCTGAATTGCTGCAGGATGCCTGTGAGCATTAAAGGTTGCTCTTAAATGCTGACCGGTTTCAAAGACTCCAGCAGGCATTAAAAGCCTGCCAATGGAGGCAGTGACTTGGCCACATCTCTGATGCAGTGCTGGCTTTAAGCAGCAGACACTACAGAGATGACTCAGGCACACCCTGCACTTGCTGCCATATGCAGGCTCCTCTTGCCTTGATTTTTCATGAAAATGTTGTGTTTTTAAACTTCCTGGAGCTTAATTAATAAACATGACAACGAAAGTGGGACTTGGCACAAAGCCCTTCCCCATCCAGCACATGGGCATAGTAGGGTAATTGCAGTTATTTACATTTGGCATCCAGCTGACTGAACTAACAGCACAGTATATTTTTTTTTCCCTCTTGGAGTAGAGAGGCTATTAAATTAAACAGGTTAATGTAGCTGCAGCATTTCACCCCCTGCTATCCCTGCAGCCACAGTAAATCTGCCACCTGTTTATTTCCATAAAAATTCAATTACAGCACCACCAGTTTATTCTTCTTATGTGTGTTGTTAACTTGAGGCAGTTTCAGACTCAAAGTGCGTGGCCTGTTCCTTTCCAAAGCTGTTTTTCTGATGCTTCTCTTTAGCTGGTAGCTTTTCATTTTGTTAAGTACCCCAGCCCCACACCCCTTGAAAATGAGAGAATAGATTTCTGCTGTGGTGCTTTGCCTTGGTGGTGCAAAGGGCGAAGCAACATGTGCACATACACCAATTTATACACAAATTTATACACAAATTTATACACACCTCTCATCCCACTGTGGGGCACAAACAGAGAACTGGCTGTAGGCTCCCAGCAGCAGCAGTTAAAAGAGGTTAGCAAAACAGGCTAATGGCTTACAGTAAATCAGACACCTTTTAAAATCAGGCATAAATTCTCCCTCCCTCTCTTTCCTGACTTTCCCTTCTGAGAGATGCAAGCACATCTCTCTGCGGCAAGGAGGTTCTGCACGAGATGCCCCTTCCTATTTGGGCTGCATTAGGTAAAACGCACTCTTTACAAGATCATCCTTGAGGCTTTTGCCATCGAGTCAGAAGCAGCAGATGGCCTGGAGTGGCTCTGTCCCTGCTGGCTGCAGGTGCCCGTTTGGGTGTGACAAGAACTGGATGTGGTGAGACTCTCAGAGGGAGGAGAGAAAGGGAAAGGCATGGAGATAAGTCACCTGGCAGACTTGTTTCATGGTATCACCTCATCCCCTCAGGATCCCAAAGGGAATGGTGACATTTCATTCACGCCCTTATTTCTGCTGGGACAAATTTCTGCTGGAAATGTTATTCTTACAACAGTGTAATTTCTGGTCAGATGCTTGCCTTTTTCCATTTCATCACTGTTCCCTCCTCTTCCTCCAGCTTCACCCGATGTTGTGGCTAAAAGCTTTTGCTTCTGCCAAAAGCAACATTTTTAATGGGGAGGCTGAAGGTCAGAATTCAGAGAAAGAAACAGTGTTTGACTAAGAAAGGCGTGTACTGCCATCCTTGGTTCTGGTATTGCTGCTAGCACAGGCATTGTGGGAATGTAAGGATCCTTTTCCATGTGCTGCTGCTGGGAAAGCATTTAAGTGATTAAGGAGAACAGGAGCAGGGTGTTTTTACTGTAGAGAAGGGAAAAACACTGTTTTTTTCTTCAGGAGCTGGGATAGTTTCATTTAAAAACTGCAGGAACTATAAGTGCCTCTTTTAGGGCTTGTGCAGAGATTTGGGGGCTGATTTCCTCCTGCTTCATGTCTGTGCCCTGGTACATTGAAAGTGGCCAGCAAGCCTGTGATTTTCCCTGGTGGCAACATTTGGTAGAAGAACAGACTCATCTGCACTGGGCAGAATAGTCCACTGGGCTTGTGGAGCTCTTGAGAGAGACTATAGATTTATTAACCCTTCTTCAGTGGCAAACGGGCAGGTGTTTTCCTCAAAAAAACACCACACTACCAAAAGAACATTGTCTTATAAAATATTCACTGCTGGTGTTGCCTGTTGCGTTGTTGGTTTTGGTTTTTCCAAATACTGACCCACTCTGAACACTTTTTGTGACTGGCCTCTTCCTCCTGAAGTCAGTAAGAGAAGATGCTCCAAAGCCACCTTCTCATCCTGCAGTGGCTTGGAGGCTGCTCCAAGGTGGGGGAACCTCTCATTGCCCCTCTCTGAAAGGGAGGATGCTTCATCCACTTGCTTCATCCCACTTTCCATGAAAATTCTGGTTATAAATCAACTGTGTTCCATTTGGAAGAGAAAATTGGGGCATAAGGAAATCCTCCTACTACTGAATTATATGGGGTTTATGTCATGTGTTCAATAGCCTTTGACATAAATACTGTGTCTACTTTCATCTACTTTTTCTGAGTTTTGCATAATTATTTATTATGCAAAACTCAGGCTGGATTACACTAACTGTCTTTGGAAATCTCCCTCAATTTTATGTTACTGTTTTCCTCTCCAGAGTTATATCCTTAGGAGAAGAATGGCTGCAGAATTTTGTGATAAGATTTAAATCTGGAATGACAATATTTTCAAAAGACAATTAAGAGATGGTAAATGAGGTTTATGTCTATGTTATGGCATTTTGTCAGAACCAGACGTGGATGAATTTTCTTTGGATATCAAATTACTGAAGTTCAATGCAGTTAAACCGTAGTATTTTTTTCCCTTATGGATGATTAGAGTCTTTCAAGTAAAATTCTAATTAATTTTTTTCTGTCTTGACTATCATCTTAAGCAAAATTCAACAAAGAATTTATGCCTCTGCTTACATTTAAGAATGCAATTAACTTGAGGTTTCTTTACATGCCAGAGTTCAAGTTTGCCTCCTGGTTCAAGGATTTGCATAACCACACTGCAGTCAGAGTAAATGTTTGTGCAGGAAGGAGGTCTTGGCAGGATCCAGAGCATCAGAACTGAGTCTTTCTGCAAAACACAGGACAGCAAAACATTGCTGTTTTTGTTGTTAAGTAGTAAGGGCTTATTTAAAAAAAAGAAAACTGTGGCGCTGTGTTTGCTCTTGCTGCAGGTGATCTCATGTGGTTGTTATGAAACTCCTGGAGTCATAAGACTATGTTATCTGTATTAATTGACCACGAGCCACATTAGAAATATTGTTGAAGGAATTATTATAGAAACCCAAAGAAAACTGAACAGTTTCCAAATCTTTCTCATCTCGGGGTTTTAGGGTTTAACTGGAAGATTTAACAGCACCTCTTCATAAGAATGAGTAGAAAATAAGTTATTTTGTCATTATAGAGAAATTGTCCTTGTGGTGGAGAACATTTTCACATGACCTCTGAGAAAAAAAAGGTATATTTTATATATGTTCCTTGTATCTTCTGTAAGGAACAATTGACCAAGTAGCCCTGTGAAGCTTTTAAAGCTTGAAATTGTTTGCAAGCAGTACACAAGAGCTGTTCATCCCTATTGAAATGTGGTCTCTAGCAGGGTAAAATGTGACAACTCTTCGATGCAAAAGAAAAGGACCATGTAGTAAAGGTAGATTCTGTGGGCTGTAGTGAGGCACTATGTAATTACCCCAAGTAATATGTAGTCGAAGAAGTCGGAGTCCCATTTTATTCTAGAGACACTCTTTTTCATTATGAAGAACGATACAACTTCGGTTTTATTTTTGTCTTTTTTTTTTGTTTTTATTTTTTGCGGGTTTTATTTTTGTTTTTTGTTTATTATATTGTAAAAACTGAGTTTTGGGTTGGCTGAGTTCTTTTTACCATAGAACACCATAATTTTAGATTTTTTAAATGTATTTTTATATAGGTTAAATTTCTCAGCCATTATACTTTATGTGACATAATCCCCTAAAGAAAGTTTTAATGCAGTCAATAAAAGACTTAAGCATGGTTTTTATCTTAATTCAAAAAGGTACTCTCCTGAATGCAGGACACTGGATTCAGATGATCTGATTTTTCCAATTCCTTTCAGAATTTTCTAGAAAGCAGGAATGCTAATTTATTGTGCTGAACTTCCTGGAAGATTATTAATAAATGTTACAGAATGGAAATGTGTTACTATTTATTGATGCTATAATTTCTCAAGTTGCACATAGGAAACCTTCCTTCCTGTAATCTTCCATTTTTATTTATTTTAGCTTAGCACATGCATTTATTATTTTCTCTCTACAGATTCTTCATAAGAAAAAGATCACCTAAAGATCACAAAAGATCATCATTATCCTTTATCAGGGCACACTTGCTATTAACTAAGGCATACTGAGTGCTCTTTGTCACTGTACAGTTTGGATTTA
Source organism: Melospiza georgiana (assembly GCF_028018845.1). Taxonomy (NCBI): domain Eukaryota; kingdom Metazoa; phylum Chordata; class Aves; order Passeriformes; family Passerellidae; genus Melospiza; species Melospiza georgiana. Next base: position 41,456,794 of record NC_080434.1, on the reverse strand, counting down.
TTTATATATAATTTATTCTCCTACTTTTATGGATGGATGAAGTTCAGTGACAGCTGGATCTCGAGTGCTGCTCTGATGAATAGGTAGAACAAATAGGGTATTTAGAAGAAAAACTACATAAAATCCTCAGCAAATTTTTCATGGAAAAAAAATTTGGAGACTGCCTCTTATTGTTACACAAATTATCTGGAAAGGGGAAACGTCTTATTTCTCTTTACCATACCTACAAAATGAAGATGTATTTTCCTATATTATGTGAAAAGAATGAATGGTTTATCAATATTTTAAAAATAAAAGAATTCTAGAAATTGCTTCATTCACCAGTCAAAAGGAAGCAACTGATGATATCTATCTATCCTTATTTATATAACCCAAAATATAACTATATAAGAAGTTGACATCAGTGGAAAGTTGAATTTTGAAAAACATTGTGCAATATTTTAAAAACAGTAAGTATATACATGAGGAGGGAGGGAACTGTACTTTCCTTCCTCTTTTATTATCCTTTTTTCTCAATTTTAATTACTTTTGGTGACACAGTTTACAAGAACTGGTAGAATACATTGGGAATGTGGGAATAGAACACTGGCAATATGCTTCCTGATTTGACTTCCTGTATCACTCACTGTGAAATTATTGCAAGCTAAAGCTGTGTAAGATGGAATAGACAAAAGGCAAAATTTCCAGACTCTTGCTGTGCGCACAATTTTAAGAGTTATTATTGATCCCATTAGTTCTAAATTCTCATGTAAAACTTTGTTTTAGCCACTGGCCAAGAAAAAAATGGCTGAGGGTTGAGAGCATTGCTCAGTCCACCCTTTCTTTCTGTGAGGAACAGATGTCACAATTCCTCTTAAGGAGTAATTGTGAATATACCAGTGGAAAATTACTTAGAAGAGCATCCAAATGGAGTAGCCCATTCAAATAACTGCAGGAAGACCTTAAAATGCTTTAAAAACCCACTGACAGCCAGAATCTGGGGTGTTTGTGGGCAGCATTGAGGTGTCAACAGCCTGCCAGAGCTTGTCCTCATTCTAAAAGGAGAAACTTGTGAGCTTTGAGAGGGAATGACTGTAAAGGCAGTCTGGGACATCACTTCCTCTGTGTGTCCTTTCCAAGCATAAGCTGAAGGCTAAAAACTGGTTTCCTGCAAGTTTTTGATCAGAACTTCTTGGAGGTGTGAATGAACAATGTAGTGATTTTGTGTTTTAACCCTCTGGTTGAATTTTACTATTTGGAAAACAGGAACACAGCTCACTTGAGAAGTTCAGATGGCATATGAAATTCTCTCTTTTTTTCCCCTCTCCCCCTTAAAGTTTTTCCACCATTGGAAAGATTCATAGTGCAATTAAACTAAATTCCTGTGTGGTCTCTAGAAGCAGTGATTTCAGGATTCTTAGATTATATTTCATGTGAAAAATCAAAGGAAACAACCTCCCCAGTATTTAATTTTGCCTTCAGTGCTGTTGGACAGTTGCATTTGCTGTGGCAGAAGCATTCCTGTAAGCTCATTGGAATACAATGACTTGATCTTTTTCCTCTTAGTATTTCAGTAAGATAGCCAGTTTGCTATATAATAATTTATTGTTAGTTTCATGTTATTTTCAAACAATAACCAAATAAAGAACATAGGAAAAAAATATACATATACATTTAAAAGTGATTTTCGATCAGAAATGTTCATTTCTTATCTTGGATGTGATTGGGCCACAGTGGGGCACAGAACACAAGTGCATAGTTCCATAGAAATGGATTTAAACAAATCAAGTTAGTTTAGTCTAGAGAAAGTTATGTCAGTTCATCCCACTGAGATTTATATCTTTGTGTCGTCTCATTAGATGTTTGTGTGAAAATTACTTTATTGTTACTAACAGAAGATTTTTTGTAGACACGCAGAACTTTTTATTTTTAAGAATGTGAGCTGCAGGGAAGCCTTGAAAATTCCTATTAGAAGTGTATTTGAAGACATAATAATTTCACATGGGCTGCACCTCATACTTGAAAAACAATGTGACAGGGTGTAGTCAATTTTTGAGTGATAAAATCAGATAAGCTGTGTTTTCAGTGTTCTTAATTTTCACTGATGCTCAGAGAATATCAGTCACAGTTTACCTGTTGAAGTCTTGATCTTGAGCATCAGATTGAGGTCCCTGCTTTGTTGCATGAAGTAGTTTTACTGTTTATTACTGCTATTAATAAATAAGTTATAAACAGAGGGCTGGGCACTGTATCGCCAGAGTTGGTTACAGTTTGTAAAGTAGAATCATCAGTTCCTGCTACATTTTATGGACTACATAAGCAAAGAAACAGCAGTAGTGTGTGTGTGAGAGAGAACTCATTACTTTTAAAGGCGTTTTGCAATTCTTTTATTGATGTAATTAGGTCAAGAGAAGAAGCTGTGGAAAGGCTGTTCTAGATAAAGGCCCCAGAAGCCCACGAATACAGATGTTCAGTGGCAGGTAGGGACGGGTAGGCTAGGGATCAAGTACAAAAGCAGATATCCTCGCAAACAAATCTATTGAGGTTTTGCAAACCTGTTAGCAAACCAATCTTGACAAATGGGGGGCAGTGGAGCTGTGTGAGAGAGATGCAGTCCTTCAAGTCCCTGTGTTCCTGAGGTCTGAGCAGCTTCCTGGAGCAGAAAAAAAACACACAGAAGGGTATTTGACCACTCTGGGAAGGAGGAAATTAAAGCATCATACGAATTCTTCTGCAGAAAGGAAGCAACAGCAGAGGTCTGTGCAGGTGATGCAATGACCTAGGGTATGCAAGAAGTCTCTGAATGAAAATAAAGTTCTTTTATTTTTTAGGCAGAGCCGATGTTTTACTGCTTATCTTATGGTGAGAATAAAGTCCAGCATCGTGTATCGACTTCTGCTGTTCTGTAAGCTGCAGGAACAAGATGCCAACAAGAAATTTCTTTCATGATTTGGGCGTTGGAAACTTTGGATACAAAATACTTTCTACATCTAGCTAGATGTTTGTGACTCTCTTTGTAAGATTTTGTGGTAATATTACTGACATCATCCCAATTGCAAACTATATATAAAAAGAAACTTGAATATTCTAAAATATAAATATATTCTGTTTTTTGAAGTCTGAATGCTTTTTAAATTAGAAAAAGTTTGAAATGTTTTTACAAATTAAGAACAAAAAACATTGGAAAGATATTTTTGATCAAAATTATCACTTTTTACACTTTTTCTACTTGCTCTTATTTATCTCAGTAGATATTTTATAATCAAAATGTGTACAATCAATCTCTGTGTGTACATTATCCTATCATCCATTCATTCAATTTCTTTCAACAGGATCAGGGAAGAAATGTGAGAGTGCCAAGCAAGAAGAGAAGCAATTACAACAGAAAGAAATGGGATTGTTACAGGCCTACAGGCAGTTAAAATCTTATTTGTTCTACTGTGAAGCAATTAACAGCTAAGACTGTAGGAAATTTTTAATTGAGTATTGATTTGAAACAATAGCAGTGATCACTTAAATAGTTGTGTTCTGCTGAACTGCTCTCATCTTGGCTTAATGCAGACCTTCAGACAACTGTGTTGATTAATCTGTACATGGCATTTGCCTTTTTCAAAACCTTTTGGAGGATCAGGATAGAGATTTTTTTGGATGATCAAAAATGGCAGTGTTTGGAAGGTGCTACTATAAGGTTATAGGTGACAGCTATGGGAATTATGTTCAATTATATAACAATATTGAAGTTTCATCCTCGGAGAACAAAACTGGCATCTATTAACTCCAAATGCATTTGGAGAGTCCTTTGCAGTGTTTAAGTTTTAAATGATATGTGTGGATGTTATTGAACATGTACTCAGGAAAAGGTAACCTGAAATGGAGTCCTAATGGCGAAGCTGTGTTGGAAAATTTATCATGTCTTAGAGAAGCATCTGTGTGAGACTGAAGGACTTACACCACTCCCTTCTTAGCCACAAAAACTCAAAAGCTATTTTCCTGGCAATTCTTCAATGCTTCTTTTTTCTTTTTGGGCAATCTCGCTTTGCCTTTTTTTTTTTTTTTTTTTGGTGGGGTTTGTTTTATATTTTTTGTGCTTTTCTGTGCTTTTTGGCTTTTTTTTTTTTTTTTTTTTTTTTTTTTTTTTTTTTTTTTTTTTTTTGCCAGGGAGTGAAGCAGCAGGTTGTTTTTCTCCAGCCCATTTTTTTTGGTGTGATATGTTTGTCTCCTTTAGTTTTTTGTTGCTTCTTGTCAAATCATTCTCTTTGCACACCCTTATCTAGTACAGCTTAGCTTCTATCTTCAGCTGAGAAATCAAATATCTAGTTCTAGTCAGGAACCTTAAAATATTGATGACAAACACTAATTTATGTTGATTATAGTATGCACATGAATCGGAAATAAAATATCTTTGGAAAAGTATTAACTGGTGGCATATATAAATGTCAAAGGGGTTAAAAGGCTTTTTCTCTCTTCTTAATGTGCATATAGATTTTAACAAACTCACTGTATCTTTCCTTTTGCTTCTATTTCTCTGCATTTCTCCCTCATTGATAATAGTGTCAGCACAGGTGAAAATGTTAACTGTGCTCCTATGGAGCTCTTTCCAAATTCTAGCTTCTTGCATGGTAGGCTGGCCCAGAAGACATTGCATATCCTAAATTATAATTAGGTTAGCAATTTTATTACTAAAAAAATGTATGAATTGCAATCTTATGTTGTTGACTACTTAGAAATTCACTTTTTGTGTGCATGACTGGTTATTACTCTAAATCACTTATCTAAGGGTATTGAATGACATTTACTGTGGTCACCATTTGATAGATGGGAAACTCCAGCAGAGTGGCCCAAAATTACACAGAAAAATCTGAGCTTAATGTTGCATCCTCTTCCCTGAACAGTTAAAAAAAAAAAGTCTGGAGAAAACTGACCCCTGTGAGTTTCTGAAAAGAGCTGTCACAGACTGAGGGTGCAACAGTGAAATTCTGGTGCTCTGCTGAAACCATTTTAATTTAAATTTTCTTGTTAACAGTGAGATGAATAACGTTTATAATTCAACAGACACTGGAGTAGAATGAGTGTTGCTAATTATGATGACAGTATTAGGCTAATTGTGTCTAAACTGGCAAGTCAAATCATTGAAAAAGTATAAATATCTTTTAGACAGAGGAAGAAGCATTTAGCAAAAGTAAAAATTCCAGACATTTTCCCGTATTCCATTCAATTTCTCAAGTACATTTATTCAGTTCTTTTGCCTCCAACATCTCCAGAAAACCAAATTTGACCTGACTGAATTCACTAACAAAGCTGAATATATGTTTCTCTCACTAGGAACTAGATTTATGAAACACCTGTCAGGCATGTCATGCCTAAATGGAGGGAGACTGAATAATGACTTAATTCAATGAAGAGCAATAATACAATTATTTTGTGATGATTCTGAATATCTGAATATTCTGTAATTCCCTAAGCTTTTTGCATACACAGCTTCAGAGTAGAGAGGCTTTTTTTTTTTTTTTTTTTTTTTTTTTGCTATAGAGCATATCTGAAATTTCAAGTAAAAGGACTAACGTTCATTCTTACTCATGTATTTTCATACTACTTTGAGACCTTTGATTTTAGGTGCCCTCTCTGTTTCTGTTACAAAAGCAAGAAATTCAGCAAAATTACACCTGTCCAGGAAGACAGCACCTGTGCTTCTGACCATGCATCCAGGAGTTCCTTCAGCATAACTTTTGAAAGCAGCTGTCCTGTCACACACTGGGTGACAAGGAATGACAAAGGCATTGGAGGAAAGCATGTCTGATGTCTTCATGTTATCTGGGACCATCCTGCAAGTTAATGTGTGCCGCTGTCACATTTTCTGAAAAATCCCTTTGCCCAGGATTCTTCTCCTGGGAAGCTGAGAAGCCTCAGAGAAAAAGGAAAACAATAATTATCTCATTTACTTCTCCTGTGTTTTGCTGCTTTGGAATGTGGTTTGGACATTGTTTATCCAACAGGTGGCTGTTTCGTTGGTTTCATGTGAATTGTTTTTACTTAATGACTAATCACAGCCAGCTGTGTTGGGACTCTGGAGACACTCATGAGTTTTTCATTATTATCTTTTAGCCTTCTGTCTGTACCCTTTATTCTTTAGTATAGATTAGTTTAATATTCTTTAATACAATGTAATATAATACCATAAAATAATAAATTAGTCTTCTAAGAACATGGAGTCAGATTCATTCATTCCTCCCTACGATGGGGATTTCAGAAAACACCACAAATGTGGGAGTCCATAAGAACAGTGACCTGATGCTTCAGAAATGGCAATTCGTAATTTATACTGGAAAATATGTGAATGACAACAAGATCTGATAATCCAAATATAATTTTTCTTTAAATGGTCTGGTAATGGTCTGTTACATGGATAAAAGTGGTTGGATAGTCACATCCAGAGGGCTGTGGTCAATGGCTCAGAGTCCCAGTGGATATTGGTGACAAGTGGTGTCCCTCAGGTCTGTATTGGATCAGTGTTATTTAATATCTTCATTAATGATGCTGGCAGAGGGATCAAGCGCACCCTCAGCCCATGACACCAGGCTAAGTGGTGCAGTTGACACACCTGAAGGATTGGATGTCATCCACTGAGACCTGGACAACCTCAGGAAGTGGGGCCATGGGAATATCACAGGGTTTAACAAGACCAAGTGCTGCTGCTGCACCTGGGTTGGAGCAACCTCCAGTATCAATCCAGGCTAGAGGATGAGCAGGTGGAGAGCAGCCCTGCTGTGCTGGTTTGACCAGGAAGAAGTGGGAATTCTGGGATGCTGTGGTCAAACCAATGGGTGCTCGGATTTTGATATTGGCACCTGGTGTGGCCAGTTGGGTTTTGGACACACCTCCGAGAACACACAGGGGTTAAAAGCAGAGCTTTGGCCCTGGGAGACTCTCTTGGGACGTCGAGGGACGGAGGTCGGATCTCCCTCCCTCGTCCAGCCACTGCTGCTGGGCAGGGCAGGGGCAGCCATGTGGTAGGCCTGGGCCTGGACAGAGATGGGGGGTGAGGAGGCCCTTGAGGATGGAAGGGTGGAAGCACCAAGAGACATCAGGCAGCCATCCCCGCCCCCAGGAGAGAGAGAGGGAGAGCCGGTGATGGAATGTGATAGCAACCAGGAGGAGAAGGGGAGTGCAGCCAGAAGGTGCCCGGCCAGGGCAACGTGGGAGTGCTGGAGCTCTGGGACAGGCAGAGACTGAAATTTTTAACCCTTTTCTTACATGACTGAGACCTTGCAAAATGCTGATCCTCCTAGAGCTGAATAAGAAGAGAGATAAGAGATGAGATAACAAGGACTAGGCCCGGAGGAAGTGGAGAAGGCTTGCTGAGTGGGGGTAGAGATGACTGGAGTGACCTTTTGGCTGGAATTTTCTTGTGTGGCCATAGACAACCATTTTTATTCCTGTGACACAGAGACTGCATTTAGGGGGAGGCAGTGCCTCAGAACCAGGAGGGTTCAGTGTGGGTACCCCTCCGCCCCAGGGGGTGAAAAATGTGGGGGGGACAGATGTCCCAAAGCAGAGACTGTGCCTTTTTTGGAGTGAGACAAGGCATCCTTGAAAGACAACCCTAGAAGCAGCTCTGGTCCATGCACAGTGGTGAGAGCACTGGGCATGGAAGGAAGATGTCACGATGGCAAAAGGATTTCCGGACGGTGCTGAGTGACATGGAAACACACGAGGTTTCAGCGTGTTTCCAGGGAAGCCTATGGTGCAAGAAGGACTCCTCTCCTCTTCATGAACTGAAGACTGAGTATTCTAAAGGGTGGTGCTAGACTGAGAGTTGGTGATTTGGGGGAATGTATTGGATTGGGAAATTTTGGTGGGGGGGGAGGAGGAAAGTGCTTTTTGTAAGGTTTTCATTTTTTTTTCCCTTATAGTGTTTTTTCTTCTTTTCTTGTAGTTTAGTTAATAAAGTTTTCTTTATTTCTAAGCTGGAGCCTGCTTTGCTTATTCCTGGTCACATCTCACAGCAGAGAGAGGGTATTCTCATGGGGGCACTGGCTCTGAGCCAGGGCTAAACCATGACACCTGCTCAGACTTGGGGGTACTGGTTTAGGAGAGGTTGGACATGTCCTGGCCATGGCACTCACAGCCCAGAGAGCCAAAGGTGTCCTGGGCTGCATCCAGAGCACAGGGGAGGGAGGGAGGGAGGGGATTCTGCCCCTCTGGTCTGCTGGGAGCCCACCTGCAGAGCTGCATCCAGCTCTGGGCTCCCAGCACAGGAAGGACATGGAGCTGTTGGAGTTACTCCAGAGGAGGGACACCAATGTGACTGGAGGGAGGGAGGACTTCTCCTTTGAGGAAAGGCTGAGCAAATTTGGTTTGTTCAGACTGGAAAAGAGAAGGCTTCAGGATGACCTAATTGTGGCCATCTAGTACCTGAAGGGAGACCACAAGATAGAAGGAAAGGGGGTTTTTATAGGGACATGTAGAGACAGGACAAGGGGCACTGTCTTCAAACTGAAAAAGTAGGCTTAGATGAAATATTAAGAAAAAATTCTTCACTGTGTGATGGTGGTGAGGCACTAGCATGGGTTGCTCAGAGAAGTTATGGATGCTCCATCCCTGGGAGAGTTCAAGGCCAGGATGGATGGAGATCTGAGCAAGCTGATATAGCAAAAAATGTTCCTGTCCGCAGAAGGAGGTTGGAACTAGGTGATCTTTAAGGTCCATTCTATGATCTATTCCACGTTTTTCCTCCAACCCCCCACGTGCCATGTGACAAATACACATCTTCAGAAAGGCTGAACAGATTTTTGATTGATATTTTATGAGACAAAAATAGTCTCTACCACTGGTACCAGTGGCCCTTTATGGAAGAAAGAGCCAGCAATGTTTATAGTTAATACCTGAGCACAAAGTGATATAAATGGGCACTTGAGTGCTGCCCATGGGGAAATGAAAATCCCAGGCCCAGATTGCCTTGGTGTTGTATGCAATGACAAGGGATTTACTGTAAGGACTATTGATTGTGGCAAGTCTTGGGGTCTTTTCCCTCTGGGTAAGTAGGTTCTGCTTTAAAAGAGAATAAAGTACTTTAGGCAAAGTGTTTATCTGAAGGCAGAAATGTCACAGGGACATTCAAAAATCCATTTTTGGTGCAGAGGACATTGAAAAGAAGATGAACAAAACTCATTCTTCGGTTTCTGCCAATTTTCTACCATTTTACATATTGGACCTTTAAGTAATTTTATACACATAAGAAGTCTTTGCTGAAGTGTTCGTGATATGCAGTGAAGGAAAACTATGTATATATGCACTAATGGTATTGTTATACATTTCATGTGTAATAAAAACATGCAACTCATGTTTTCTGGATTCCAAAGCAGTTGTACTACATACAATGTAGTATATATAGTATTATATATATAATACTATGTACAGTTGCACTTATAGGTGCAAATTGACTGGAAAGGAGTTGTAGCAGGAAGAGATTGCTAAATGCCTTTAAAAATTTATTACTTATTTCTTAACAAGCTGCTTTGTGTGCAATTTCTTTAGTCTTATGAGAAAGAAGTATAAATTGGAGTTCGTGTTTGTCTACATAATTTTGGTATAGTAACTCAGTGGAGTGGTGAGGAAACATTACATCTTTGGCTTTTCCTGATGTTTCAGTTCTTTGGCTGGGATGTGAACACAGCTAGTTTTTACTGCAAGCATGTAAGTGGAACTGGATGTACTTGTGGTGTGTGGGGGGATTCTTTTTTGATCATATTTGTATTTTCTACTAGACCTATCCAAATGTCAGAAGATACAGAGCCATATTCCCCATGTGGGTTCTCTGTCTTTTCAGGATTTTTTGGGAACCCCAGAAATGTCCTTTAATGTCCTCAGTTTTTCATGTCAGGAAAATCTGCAGCCTTCCTTCCCACCTTGTTCTGTGGTCTGACAGATTTTCACAAGCTATTTTAATCATGGCTTTCCCAGATCTGTGCCTGGGTGGGGGACTTCGTACTCCAGGTATGGGACGGCAGAACAAATGTTGCTGGTGGTTTGGAAGTCCTGATTCACAATCCTCAACAAGTCTTCAGCCACAGGCAAATATATTTTTTGCTCTGGGGAATATGCTGTTTCTGTCAAAAGGAAGAAGAGATGTTATTTTTGAAGCCATTTCTGACCATCTTCAGTAGCTTTAGGCACTGAAGACTGGACTGCTTATATTTGGGAAAAGATACTCTACAACCAAATTTCTCCTCTTTATTTTGTATTGCTGTGGTGGGAAAAAAAAAAAACTACATTCATAAAGAAACATATGCTAAGTAGGTTTCCAAGAACTTTGGGACAGCAGATGCTATTAGAAGTGCAGTTTTTCAAAGTTTTAGAGTAATTTCTTTCCCTGCTGCTATAGGAAGCAAAATAGATTAAGAAAATACCTTTGGTCTTGTGAAGTTTTCAAATTTACTTTGTTGTGTAGTTTAGATATTTTGTAATTAGTACCTCTTTTGTTTTGGGTAAAAGTCTGAAAGTTATGAACATACCTGAAAATTCACTCTGACTTACTCTCACTGCTGATTGGTGCAGTTCTTCATTAGGATTTATATGTTAGACACCCTTTGGCTGTACAACCCTTCACTTGGAGCAGCTGACAGAGCTAACTCTGGCAGCTCTAAAGTTTGCATCATTTCCCACTCCTGACAGGCTCTTAAGTCTGCACTTCATTTTGTTCAAAGTGAGTGAAAGATCAAAGGAAAATGAAAACGAAGTGGAAAAATCAGAGTGGCTTGGTGAAAAGGATGGACGTCCATCCCCAAATTGGTCAGGAGTTTCAGAATCGAGGTGATGGACTATCATTATTACACCATTTCCAGTTTTTCATTCTTTTAGACGTTCTGTACCTTGACTGTTATCTTGTGTCAACATCGCCTTCTGCCATTTTGGGGAGTCAAATAGTCAGGGTGGAACCAACAATTACACTGAAAGCTGCCCTAAGATTAACAACATGTGATGTTTCCTGCATTTGGTGACGGTAGTGAATGCAAAGGTGCTCTTACTCTTTTCCTGCTTGTCTTCTCTTTTCAAAAAATTGTTACTCTGAAAATTTAGATGAAGGGATTTTTTTTTGTAATAAAGGGGCTACAATAATGTGCATAAAAGTCTTAAAGGAATTTTCTCACATCATTCTAACAAGATACTGAACACTGCTTGAAATTTCAGAAAAAATTCACTGTATAACTTCACAGCAAATTGTTAAAATGCAGATTATAAAAAACTATTTATATTATTTTTCTCCTCTAAACTCCAACACACTAGCAGGAAAAGAAATTTTGGAAAATAGTGTTCACTTGTGTTCTACAATGCTCAGAACTACATTATCCATCTGGTGTCTATATGCTCAGTGTCTTCTCACATCTAGTCATTTTTCTGTGCTATGGGACACTGTGCTATTTATTTCAATGACAGGATGGTTTTAGAATGAGATTCTAACCATAACCAGATGATATGATAAGCTTAGACATACAGTGATAAATTTACCCATTGAAGTGTTTCCTTAGGTCTTGTAATAACTTGGATGAATAAAGCAGTCAGTCAATCACTCAACCTTCATATTTCTGCTTTTTTCTTTTTAGTAGAATATATGCTATAATTCAGAAATTATTGCAAGACAAGAGGTACATCCACTATGTATGCACATTGGCATATTTTGGGGGAAAAACTAGTTCCAGAATAGTCCTTAGTCTTATATATGCTTCACTAGAGAAATAGATTCTTGCAGTTCACAGATGAAAGAGCAGTGTTTTGAAAGAGGTTTTTAACATGTATGAATCACAAGCAGAATAACTGTAGTTTCATGTTATGCTTTAAGGACCACATAAATGTTTTGATATTAGGCTGCAATATAAGGCTGCAACATATTAGGCTGATCTATATTTAAGTAAAACATGAGGGGTGAGTTATGGCTTCACTGGCTCATAATTTGTGCCATATTTTGCACCACCTTAACAATAAAGACTCCAAGGTAGTTTGGATTTAATTCTGGAGTGTCTAGAGTTTACGTTGTGAGCACAGTAAAACCTTTTGGGTACAGTGGTGGGTGGGCTCTGTGCAAAGGCTGTCTTGCTTTGGGGTAGGGGTAGGAGTTTGGAGGCTTTTGGGTTGCTTTATTTAATGGTTTTGCTCTGGAGTGTGAAGCCAGCATGCTTAGCAGGGGGAGGTGATTATGTTCTCTGCTTTCCTTCTGTAAACGTTCTGCTTGTTTGATTTGGAAACAGGAGACTTCATGCCAGGGGAGTGGAAAAGGAGTTGGGGTTCAAGTGCATTTTGTTGTGTTATAAAGGACAAAGCACAGCTGTAGGAGCAAGTGGAGCTTGACCCTGAGAGAGGATGTGAGAAACCTGAAACAGGCCTGTGGTCTCCCCTGTTGAGGAATTGCACACACCTGGTCTTCTGTACATGTGCTGGATCTTCTTTTATCAGAATTGACTCTTTCAAGTTCTTTTTGTAAGTCCATGACTCATGGAGTATTATTTAAACTTTTTTTTTCTGTGTGCTTTGCAATATCTGGAAGCAAGGTCATACACAGCCAGACTAGTCATTGCCTCCTTTTCACTGAGGTTGTTATGAAGGTATATACACACTTCAGTCTTTCTGGAAAGAAATATTTCAATTCCACAGATGTTACTGGGGTCAAACCCAGTAACACATCATTTCCTCTGCTCTCCAAATAGCCCTGAGGAATTCCACTGTGCATGCAAAACTCATCAGCAACGGTTTAATGCCTGTACCAAACCAAAAGTGCAAAAGTCATCTAACAGGCAAGTTTACAAAAATCACAGGGATGTTAAGTCCAGGAATAAGTGCCCACTTTCCCAAATCTTTTGTTGTCATGAGGTTGGGTCCTGAGCATTGGGCAAACAGACCTGTGGACTGTATGGCAGGATTGTGAGCTACAACTTGAATCTGTGTTATAGTAGTTGCTGAAAAAGCTACAAGTTTCTTCAGTGTAACTTCTCTGAGTGTCCCTTCCATTTCAGAGGTTCCTTTAGCTCTGAGAGCATGCTGCCAATTTAGGGAAAGTTTCAATATATTTTGCTTTACTTAGTGTCCTGAGCAAGGGCAGGTTAAAGCCTCTTCTGTAATTCAGATTCCCAAAGTATTTAAGTGACCAAATTCAAGGGAGAGAAACTGTGTTATGTGCTTACCTACACTTGGCAGACTGTCAGCTGTCAGGCTTCAATTCCCAGTATTGCATTATGAGATCTGAATCTCAGTCAGTCTCAAGTTTCTAGGCCCTATAAATATAAACTTCTTGCCTTAAACAGAAAAAAGTAATGGATATAAATCAACTGATTCTGAAGAGCAGTTGATGCAATGCTCTTCCACTCATTTTTATCTATGTATATCTCAGTCACATGGACAAGAGATGGATATAAGATAAACTTGACAGGGCATGCTACTTGGAGTATGTCAAAGGCTTTGGCTTACTCAAGTTTGGTTCCGTTCCTGTCTGTTGTTAGTAGGGAAATCTTTAGCACCTTAAGGCATAAAATTTGCGCATTGAACTCTTATTGCTAAAGTAAGAGGAATTGTGTTTCAGATGCTTCATGACAGAATTCACAGCTCTTAGGACTTAGTGAGGCATTGGTGATGAGGCATTTTTCTATTCCAAATGGACAAATTATATTGGCAGAGGTAACTGCAGGAAGATAAGTGAAGCATCTTATGCTTGAAGGGAAAGTTGTGGAAGTGATGGAGGGCAAATTGCTGGTGGTCTTCTCTCCTTGAGGTGTCCTCGGTAGCTGGAACAGACTTTAACTACTCTTCAAAACTACCCGTGGGTGTTTTAAAACATTTATTACTTTCTCCCTCTTTAAAGTTAAAGCCTGCATCTGTCCACCACCATACAAATCCTTTAAGAATAGGCATGTATTGCTGCTTCTCTGCAGTTGGTACTTAGCAGTGTAGAGAGACACTTGCATCTGCAATTAGAAATTAAATTCCTCATCCCCCCTTCTGTGTGGGAAGTTCTCATTCCTTCATTCTTGCCCCCTTGTTGCAAGGCTGAGGCATCTGGCTATCTTGAAAAAGCCTGGGACTCTTAAGTCAGACATTTCAACATTAATAGTAATAATTAAGAAAGGTATTCAGCTTGCAATTTTAAGCACTGAATAATCCTTGTCAAGTAGTTAAGAACTGAAGATGAGTACTTGTTATAATCACCATTTTTTGGGAAAATGGACATGGACAGTTAACTACTGAATAGTACCAAGTCTTCTTGGGAAGAGCAGGTATAATGACCCCCTTTTTGGTATCTGTGGATACAGAAATCTAATTATAGTGTATTTTACTTAGCAGTTATGTAAGCAGACAGATTTGCTTTTGACCTGCTCTTTTCAATGGACCCAGTTAAATCCTCCTGATTTATTCTAGTAGGCGGCACCTTAGTTCCAAGTTAGATAAAGTAACAACACTTCCAATTTGAATAGTAATATTTTTTTTCCAAAGTTATCTCCAAGTTGGAAGGGAGGTGAATAACTAAGCTGAATTACTGAACTCTGAGTGTTTGCTCTCAGATTAGGCATAGGTTTTTTGGTAGCAAACTAATCACTGCTACTTAACATATGTCCCTATTGCTGCAGTATTTAGGTAAAATCTCAACTTCTGCTTAATAAGGCTTAAAACCCTGGTGGCACAAGCTCTACAGAGATCAGAAAACAGCTGTTTCTTGGACATCAGCCCCAGAACCACTAGTGCTTCCATGAGTGGCATTATTGAGAACATGTTTTGCACCATTTGGAGCATGAGAGAGAAGCTGCTCTGCTTTGTTCACCCAGAGCACAGTGGGCAGCCTGAGGCACAGATACTTCTTCTGCATGGCCACCAATCACAGGTGTGTTCACACTCTTAATTCATTACAAAAAGCTTGCCTGTAGCCACAGAGTAAATCTGAGAATTTTAGCCAGCCTCTCTTTTGCACAGCTTTGTATTTGGGAGAATAACAGCTTCATCTCTTTTCCTTTCCACAGGGAAAGCAAAACAGTTCAATAGCACTTGCTGTCCTAGACATTTAGCATGTAGGAGTTTTGCCACTTTTTAAGGGCAGAAATATTGAGAAACTTATTCTGGGAATGTCAATAAAAATTTTATGCCATTACTACAACGCTACTGTTTTTTTCTTGTTTCTCCAGTAAAATTTGGTAAGGATCCACTGATTCAGTTTTACAGGACATTGTAAGGTTGTAATTATTTTTTCTTCTAGCAACTTTCCATATTGTATCTCTGCTGCTTTTCTCTGTGCATCAATATCTGAAAAGAATATCTGTAAAATTTACTTTGTGTATTTCTACATAAATATAAAGATTTTATTAAAACAGTGTCTAAACTTACCCTTCATAGAACATCTAAATATTTTTCTGAAAGTCAACAGGTTTATTGACCAATGGAGGCACTCACTAAAGTCTGGGTAACATCTTCCTGAGCATGAACAAGACTGCTCTGCAGAGACTATGTGGTGGGCCATTAAGAGCCATGGCAGTGAGGATGCAGATTTCTCTGTGCTAATCTCTACAAATATGTAAACTCTGATCTCAGAGTTGAGGGCTCCTTTTCCTTTTCTGTGTGGGCTGTGGCATGTCTAGCACAGTGTGTGATAATGTGTGCATGTCAGCCTGGCTGAATGTTGGTGGGCTTGTTTTGTGCAGAGGCTTTTGCAGTCATTAATGCACCTTCCTTCTCTGCCAGGGGTGCTGGCCCAGGAAACAACAGGCCCCCTGTTACCTGCAACTAGGTGGGCATCCTGACCAGCTCGACCTTTGAGTCACAATTTCTTGCCCACCAAATGACTATCAAGTGACTTTAAGTGCTGTGCTATTAACTGAAAAGTTAAAGTAATATCATGGTCTGACATCCCTGACATGACATTTCCTAAGTTCACACTCCTGCTAGTGCTAAATTAACTATGTGAATCCTGACAAAAAAAAAATCAGGCTGCTTTTCCTCCAAGCTCCTCCATGTACAGAAGGATCACTGCAGTTCACAAGGGTCTCAAGCATGGATTTGGGCTGTGCATCATTCTTGTCTGTTTGAAAAATGTAGGCAATAATGAAGCTTATGTTGTTGACTTAGAATTGTTTCTCAGGAAGGATGTATGCTTGTGGTCAAGGTCAAAGCAAAGCAGAGGAAAAACATGTTGATTTTGGTTGGGGAAGAGAAAGCTGTTTTTGAATGACTAAGGTTCTGTCAAAAAATGTATTATATAATCACCCCAAAGTGGCCTTTTCCCCCCTGTGGGTGACCCATTTATTTTGTTTTGCCCTGGCCCTCCACAGCACTACCCATGTGAATCCATTTCTTGTATAAACTGTTAGGATGTTGTCATTTGGTGTCATTCCTAGTTACATGCTTGCTTTGTCTTTATTTTTTTGAGACTTTGGGGAATAAAACTTAAAACTTCTTCTGTGTCTGTATCATAAATCAAACATTTCAGTGGAAGATAATGGTGCACTTAAAAGTGACAGAGACTTCAACCTATATAACAAATAAAGAGCAGCAGCTTGTCTGCAACTTGAATTGTAGTTAATTACTCAGGGTCAGCATTTACATATTTAGTATGGTGCATTATTTTAGAAAACAACAAAAAATAAATTAATCCTTCCAATGCTTTTGATTAATGTATGAAAATCAGAACAATTTTTTTATCCTGTTTTTATTTTATGTACGTTATTTAGGTAATGTACACCCCTGGGTATAATTTATAGAGGTTAATTCAACTATTCTATCATTTTAATTCACTTTCTGCAAATGTTTGAGAAGAATTGGTTCGTGCAGAAATCTCTTCTTTCAGGATTCAAATGCTTCCCACTTCAGTCCATGTACTCCCATGAAATAGTTTATGTGGGATTGAACCCTGCAGAGGTTATTCTCTCTAGGACTGTGCTTTTCTATGCTCTCTAGGATGCAGATGGGTTTTGGAGACCTGTGCATCCCTTGTACTACATAAGGGGTGCAGAGCCCCCTTTTTAGCACATAGAAATAGTGTCAGAGTGTTTGAAGCTATGAGGAATAAACTCAACATGGATAAGGGGACTTTGACCCTTTGCCAGTATTGTGCAAAACTAGGAGAAATTGTTTAGTAGGTATAAATGTGCAATAGCCATGCCAGGAAGATTGACTATAGCCTGGTCTGCTCACTCTGCAGGAAAATGGTTGTCACCAAACTTTAATGCCATGCTTGCAGTGAGTGTTTTTGTACACCTGGCAGCCCCTGGCATCAGGAAATATGTTAAAAATCATGTGCCATTGTGGTGAGGACCAGCACAGATTGTTTTTCTCAGCACAGCTCATATTTATTTAAGCAGAGGAAAGAGTACCACTCGCTGTGAGACAGGACCCTAGTCCCCTGGAAGCCAAAAACAGTATGTGTAAGCAGGCAGACTGATACACAGCCAAGGGGCTTTGAGAAATTCCATTGGAGAATCCTTTTTCCCCTTCCAGATCCCTGCTTGCTCCATGAGTACCTCTGTGGTCACTGCCAACCCAAGTGCTCCAGTCTAGAGCTGTTCATGAGCACAGTGCTCTGGGTGTGCTGGAGAAGGGAGAGTGCCACAGATCTGTAGAATGCCAATCTTTGGTGCCAGTCTATTAAAATACATTCTTTTACTTTTTATTTTCTTTTTATTTTCCTTTTTATTTTTTTCTTTTTTCATTTTTATCAGAAGAGCATTAAAAAGGCTAAACACCAAAGGAACTGCAGCATTTTGCTCTATGGTGCAGCACATATGACTTGCTAATTATTTATAACTATACTTAGTGTCTTAATTAATTTAAAAGTAACTGGTTTACAGGATGAGTCAAGAGAAAATTTAATTTTGAGTTGATTATGAATAGGCAATACTGTCCGTGTGCCTGCAATGGGAAGGTAAAGTGTTGAGGACCATTAGCAGAGGTCCCAGACTTTGAGTGTATATTTGCAGATTTGCAAAATGAGCCAGGTGAGTTCTCTTCCCTGTGGGTGATGTCTCTAGGGCCATGTTGAAGGGCTGCATTTGCACCTTGCTGTGACTAATGGCAGCATCTGGAGAGCACTTCTGCCACACAGATGTGGAATGAAAGGTCTAAAAAAGTCAAACCCTCTGAGCCGAACGTTGTGGAACTACTATGAGATCAGGAGAAATATAAATCTGAATTTGACTATCTTTAGATCCTCTATCACCTCTGCATTGATCAATTTTTTTTTGTCAAAGCAGAGTTTCAGGTGTTATACTCCACCTCATTTGACTTTCAGCCCTGCAAACTCTCCACTCACCCATCAGCCACAGCCAAAGAGTGGCCTAGGCACATATTGGTGGTATCCTTGCTGTAGAGCACTTCAGAGAGATCACTGTGTTTCTAAGTGATAACTCAGTGAAAACATAAATTAATGCAAAGGATGATTTTGTTATCACTGCTAATCAGGTGAAAAATAACTCAGAAAAATTTCATTTAATGGATTCTAGATGAATATATCTCTATAACCAACAGCTTTTATAAATGTCTAATTGCTTTTAAAAGCAAGTTTAATGCACACAAATATTTTGTCTCTAATAAATATGTGCTTTTCATATTGAAAAGTCTGAGCTTTGCTGTGGGTTCAAGAGTTCTTCATTGTTCTCAACTATATTACATTTAAAAATTATTACAAAACTAAACAAAGAGTCTTCTGTCATAGTTAGCACATGCTCCTACTTTAATAAATTATCTGCTTGGTAAGTGCCTCCACGTTGAGCTCTCAGTATCTCAAGCTTTTCAAATGAATGCCTTATAAATTCTGACATTTAGGACATTTTTTAAAAACCTTCAAGATGCCTTCTCCATTATCATTCTCTTATTTTGCTGTCACACACAGAGTTTATTTAGGAGACTTCATAAGTTTCAGAGACTTCCTCAAAGGTTTCACTGCTAGGAAGAGCAGCATGCTAAAGGCTGCCACCTTTTCTGTAGCTACTTGGAGGTGCCTAAAATAAAGGCTTGTTGATAATGCAGTATTTTTTGGCTATGGTTTGTGACTTCTTTGTTATGTTAGTGGCCAGGGAAAGTTGTGACGGTGTTCACAGGGGTTCTTGGTTGAGGGAAGAGACGAGGATCTGACTCCGTGTTTCAGAAGGCTTGATTTATTATTTTATGATATATATTACATTAAAACTATACTAAAAGAATAGAAGAAAGGATTTCCTCAGAAGGCTAGCTAAGAATAGAATAGCAAAGAATGATAACAAAGGTTTGTGGCTCGGCTCTCTGCCCGAGCCAGCTGGGCTGTGATTGGCCATTAATTACAAACATCCAACATGGGCCAATCACAGATGCACCTGTTGCATTCCACAGCAGCAGATAATCAATGTTTGCATTTTGTTCCTGAGGCCTCCCAGCTTCTCAGGAGGAAAAATCCTAAGGAAAGGATCTTCCATAAAAGATGTCTGTGACAGCAAGTAATCCTGAATATTGGCATAGGAGATACTTATGTCACTTGTCAATCTACCCCCTGAACTTCATAGGAGAGGGAGCAGAGATGGCAATTAATATGAAAGTTTTGCATATTTTCTTTTTATTGTGTCAATATTGACATGAATTCTAGAAAAATGACTACAATCCATGGCTGTCCGTAGCTGTAGAGGCGAACTGTCCTCACTGAAGATTCCATTGTCTTCATCTAGGCATGCTGCTTGTTGTCCTGAGCAAAACTTAATTTCAATAAACCCACGGCAGTAAATATTTTGAGGCATCACTTCTAATTGTTTTACAATGGCAAGTATAGGTCAGAGCTAGCAGGGAAGCCTGCTAAGTCAACCGAGGTAATAAACTGAAAATGAATCAGAAACTAATTTTCATGACTGACACTTCCTCTCTGAATCAGAGAAGAGAGCAGAATAGCTTGAGAAGAGTTATGGGGAAATATCAGTTTGATTTATGGACAGTAAGTTTGCTGTGGACTGTATATGAACATGGATTTAAATAAAAGCTACCACTTCTTGTTTGAAGTGAATCTTTAATGCCACAGTAAAACTTGAAGACAAAATATAAGAAAACACTATTCCTCCCACTAAAAAACAACTGGGGGTAGAAATGTAAGATCAGTCAAAGAAACTGGATTCAGAGGTGGCATTTTGCTCTACATTCTTCTTGTGTAAAGATTTATTTTTGTCTTTCATGAATTCAAACAGATGCAGAGAGAATGAATTAGACTGATTTTGTAAGGTTAACACATCAACCCCCCCTGAATTCCTTATGAAGATGATGATGATGCCAAAATATTAGGTCTACAAAAAAAGAGGGAATTTCATGAGGTGAGTTTATGTCTAGTATTCAATATTGAGCTGAGAATCACATGTTCAGTTGAGAGTTCAGTCCCCTTCTCTAAGGGATGTAAAACTCCAAGGGATGAAGCAATTAAGACCCAAATCCAAATCCTAAAACAACAGATGACAGAATTTCTATATCTATCTTTCAAACTTACGGCCAGTTTTATGACAGTAACTTCTGATTCTGTAGCTATAACCCCCGCCACACACACACTTTATTCTGATATAAACTATTTAACTCTCTTAAATTTACTAGAGAGGGAATAGTTTTCTTAGAATGAGAGCCAGTGGATAATGACAATGCTCTTGGGAGCATCTGAAAAGGATGCTTACAGAGGAGGTGTCACCAAGCGTGGATTCAGTTGGGATATCTTTAAACTGTTTAAGATTATTTTAATAGTTAATATGGTTGCATAATCAATAGAGAATTCTAGGTATGCATTTGAAAGGCTTTTTTCTCCCTACCAATATTTTCCTTTCCCTTTGGTTCTTTCTCCTGGATAAAGTAAATTATTTGCTATAGATTTATTGTCCTCTTGTCTCTGTATCTCATTTTCTATATAATGTTCTTCCTTACTGATAGTCTAAAGGAGTGATTGGCATTGTGTTCTCTTTGGATGACAAAAATATAGCAGAATATTCTGACCAGTTAAAATAAAAGAATGAGGATAATGAATTTTCAGAATTTATGTCCACTTCATTTACATGAGAGCATAGAAATCAGCAACTTACCCTCTATCCAAGAAGTTTGATAAAACAGGATGTATCCTAGGGAGTTTAAGACCAATAAAGCTTAATGGCAAGGACTATTGATTTTTATAGGTAGTAATTTTATTTAACTGGACTTTTTGCCAGATTATTTAGTGGTGCTCATTATCTGGTCTTTATAAGTTTCATTACCCACTTCTTACCATGCTAAGGAAGTGTTCACTTTCATCTTACCTGAAACTCATAAATGCAGCAATTTAATTCTCAGTTCTCTCTCTGTGGTTGATAACTGCCTGTTTCTCCACCACTATGCAGTTAATAAATCAAAAAGCAGATTAATCAAGAGTATAGAGAAGTCTTTTGTAGCTTATTTCCTTTATATGCCCCAGGCTTATTTTTCATAAGCTCCTGTGTAGCATGTGAAAACCAGCCTATTTGGGAAGTGACCTAGGATAAACTTCATACATTTAGTTAAAACATCCATCTTCCAAGTGTTTTGTACTATTATAGTAAATAGTTGTTGATGTGTACCTTTGTTTTTCTTTTCTTTTTTTTTCTGTAAAGATATTTCCCCATGATAAGAACACTGGGATCCAACACATCTCTAGTGTGCACCTCTGTTTTCGTAGAATATCTCCTCATACCACATACCTTGTAAGGACTTATTTTTGGACTATGCCTGCCATTGAAACGTTGCACTAAAATTATTGGAATAAAATTGGAAGAAATTGCTTTAAATTTTGAGTTGGAGTAGATATCTGCATGCTGTAGTGCTAAATCTGGAAAGTGCTGGCTCTCTGAGGCTCCTGATTGCTCCTTGACTGCTTGGACCTTTGGGGCCCTGGCTGTCCTATCTTGCCTCACAGTCCTTAAAAAGAAGCTTTTGGGATGCCCATTTTGGTTCTAAATGGAGTAGAAATCAGGTGTTGCTGCATGGAAATGCCAAGGTTTTGCGTCCTCCCAGTTCTGCTCAAACTCATAGAAACATAGAATGGGTGGTGTTGGAAGGGATCTTAAAGATCATCCTGTTTCAATACCCCTGCCATGGTCAGGGACACCATCCACTGGACCAGAATGCTCACAGCCCCATCCAGCCTGGCCTTGAACACTTCCTGGGGTGGGGCACCAACAACTTCTCTGGGCAAAATGCACATATGGAGAGATGAACTCCAAGGGAGTATGATGATTGTAGAGATATAGGCAGAAGAGAGCAATTTCTTTGTTGCTGGACTTAAATGGAAGGGCACATATCTGCAGGAATATTCAAAAACGGTTTCAGACAGCAGCATCTTCTGAGGAGCAGACTCTAGACCTGTTAGTCAGAGGCAAAGTGTTGTGTAAGGAAGTTCAGTGATGGAAAAGGAAGTGGAAGGATGATTGAATCCTTTGAAAACAGCCAAACTCCCAAGCACTGGCTCACACTATCAGCAAATAGCCTGCAAAACTTGGTTTAGAGAAATAAAGCTGTTTGTGAGTTTTGAAAACACCGAGTCAAAACTCATCTGATTCTATGACTTAAAAACATCGAGTTTTTTTTTTTTTTGTTTTCCTAGTTCAATTTAAGAAAGAAAAGAAAGAACCCTTCTGGCTGTGGCCATGTATGCCAGCCATCAGGCAGGAGTAAAACTTTACAGCTGACTTATAAACCCCTGAGAGATGGGTTTTCTAATGGAAATACTGACAGCCCCTGGACTAGCAACACTAGCAGGCACCGTTGTAATAAATGAGACTGAGAGACACATGATACAGGGCCCAGAAGGTAATTAATGGCTAGAGTGAAATAAAATATAGACACAACATCCCGCAGAGAGCATGACTCAATGGAACAAACTTGTAATAAAGCACAAAGAATGTCTGTTTAGTAAAGAGCTGTGTGAAACTGCTTGTAAAATAAATCATGAGCTAGTGCTAGAGACAGCTGAGCACTCTGTATGTTTCTTTTAAATAGGAGGATTAACAAATGCCCCTTCACTGTAAAAAGCCATTTTTGGCAATGCAGAATTGCAGCTAAAATAAAATGCGAAGAAATTAAATGCTAAGTGCACCTATGCAAACAAGATCTTAACACACTTCTCAGCAGAAATATGGCAGAGGGAAGTTATGACTGCACCTACCACCTCATCTTTTTAACCAAGTAACTTTAGGGCTGGCTCTCATTCTGATTGAATCCAACTGTCTTCTCATTTGGAATACTTGACTTTATCCTTGTCACTTGTTATATGTCAAAGCAGGCATCAAAATAGTTCTTACTCCTTAATTTCCTTCTTTAAATTCTAAGCTTTAAAAAAATTTAAAACTCACCACCACAAAAACCTCCCCAAGCCCAGACTCTGTTGCTTTGTTTCTTGCTGTGCTTCCACTGACTTCAAGATGCCTTCTCCATTTTCATTCTCTTCTTCTGCTGTCACATACTGAGTTTATGTAGGAGACTTCATGAGTTTCAGAGACTTCCTCAAAGGTTTTACTGCTAAGAAGAGCAGCATGCTAAAGGCTGCCACCTTTTCTGTAGCTACTTGGAGGTGCCTAAAATAAAAGTTTGTTGATAATGCAGTATTTTTTGCCCTGTAGCTATGATACTTGAAGGTAAACTATTGTTTTGGGATTATGCACTATGATGCCTGATCATAGTTTATTATTGTTAATTGACTAACAATGTATTAAAAAGCTCCTACGTTATTATTGTTAATTTATCCTATGTTCACATTTCCAAGGCAGAAGAGTGAATTGCTCCCAATTCCTAATCCAGTAGAGTTAGACATCACAAGGAATGTATTCCCAACACTACCAGCTCCCATACTGTAAATCTTGGAAGGTTTCAGACTTAGGGTGATGCAAGCACTTGCCATGTCACTGCTACTCTAATCTTTATCAAACAGTCCTGGCAAGCCTCAATCCAACATTCCTTGAGTTAGGACTTGATGAAGGATTAATTTCAGCTTCTGTGATTTCTATCACTAATTAACACATAAGAATATCAAAGCTCACTGTTTAAAACTGATGACTGAACTTGAAATGTGGCAGCACTGCAGTGTCAAAGTTGACTTTGTGATATGTGAATTGTGTAAAAAACACAATCAAAAATATCTTATCCAAATACACTTTTGTAATATTCTGTTTCTGCTTTGTTTCATTTTATGTATCCTTAGAGGGGAAAATCAGAAATTGCTTTCTAGGTTCTTATGCTGCAAATCTTCTGTACCGGTGCATTTCAATGTTTTTATTTCTTGACTGAAGAGCAGGGACCTGTTTAGTGTCAAGCTCTGTACAACAGGGAAATACCCCACACATCATCTTTGTGAGATACTGTTGGAGAATAAAAGACTTGCCTTGCATCATCTACACTACAAAAGTTGCTGAAGAAGTTTGTTTTGTGATTTCAAGCAGTCTGCTAGTTAGTTTTGCCATAGTTTCAGCTCCCTATCATTCTCAGGAGGCAAGGTACCTTATACTCAGTACTGTATTCTTTTCATGTTAAGGTTTTACTAATAATACTTTAATAATTATTCTGACTGTGAAACATAGCCAGTCACAATAAATAGCTTTATATAAAGTTGAGATCAACTTCAGAAAAAAAAACAACCCAAACCCCCTTAGAAATCTAAAAAATTCTTGAGCTGTTTGAAGTGTAAAATGTGAGAAGTAAACTAGAAAGACCCCCACCTACCCTTGGCAGAAAGTTTGGAGGCTTCAATAAATGAGCTCTTGCAAATTGCAGAGGGTGATTTTATTGATATTTTTTCTGCCTTTCACTTTGCTTTGAATATGACATGTGGATGGTTGGAAAAGTGTTTTCTCAGCTGCTACAGTCATGTGATGTTTATGCTGGACATTTACTAAAAGTGTAAATCCCAGCTGAAGTGAAGTCTGTGCCCTGATTCCTTCTTATTCTGTGTGTAAAATCTTGGACATTTGTTCAATTCCAGAGCCAGATAATGGACTGTGAAGTATTTTGCTGAGTGAGACCATACTAAAATCCTTCAAATGTGGACCACCCTCTTTCCAAAATCCTAATTTCTCTTGTACTTGGGCAAAAATAATTTGAAAATCATTACTTAATTTTTTTCTTTTAATTGCCTATTTGCATAGACAGAAATAATTTATGCCTCCTGCTTGCACTGTCTAAGTGACAATTTCTTGTCTGCTATTTGCAGTTTCTTAGATTTATAACTGGCTGCATCTCATTGCTTGATTTACAGAGAGGCTGCAGATGAGTGCCCATATATTGCCGATTTAAACTAGATTGGCTATCTAAATCTTTATTGTGCATACAAAGAGACAGGAATTAAATTTAATACCCTTGACACTTCAAAATATCAGTGAGAGAACCCAGATGTACAGGAACAGTGGCTTTTTATCATCATTATTTATGGACTTTTACATCCAATGTCATTTGTATCTTAGAATTACGTGGCAATTGGGAAACTTTATTGATGGCAGATCAGGTTTCACAGTCTTTGCATTGGGAATGAGAAAGAATTTGAAGTGTTTTTATTTGATAATGTCACAGGAGAATCAGAAGCTTAATTGTTCATGCTGGGATTTTTTAATATTGCAAAAACAGTGCTTTAATTGTAGCATTGGAACTTTGCATATTCTGGAATATGATTTTAGATACATTTTGATCACAGGAAGTATTTAGAAATAATGTATGAATAGAAAAGGCTACTAGACATGACTAGGGATTGAAAAATCAAATAACAGCGCTATGGCAAAAATATTCATACCGATTTTTGTCACCCCACTGCAGTAGCTGTGTCTTTCAGTGAATTCCTCTGAAGGTTATCAAGGTTTTATAGCAGAATTTGAAGTGTGAGAAGTCTATTAAAACAAGCATTTTCCCTTTCCTCAGAAAGTGTTTAAATTCAGGTTCAGAAAGGCTCACTGGTCGAAAAGGCCTTTTGACACCCTCAGTCAAGCATCACCTATTCAGCTCCTGTGTGAGGGAAAAAAGCCGCAGTTTTATTCTTATTGTTTAAAGAACAATCCAACTCTCTTGTAGCTGTGTTGCACCAGGAAACTAATGATTCTTCCTTTGCAAGAATAAAGGCAGAACTGGCAGAATTGCTTCCACTGACGAATGCACTGGTACCCAGACTTGTGAGAGAGGCACAGACTACGGAGTGCTCCCTTTGAAGTTGTGTGTAAAGGGAGAATTTACAGACCAAATATTTCACTCCTCTATCAATCAAATTAAGTAGCAATTAAGTCACATGGGTAGGCTGATGTGTGACCTGAAATTGGATTTGTGCCTTTTTTAAGCTCTACAGTGTTCTTAAAAAAATCAATAGAAGCATTGAAATCCACTTGAGACATTTTTCCTAATGCTCATCTCTAGATTTGCTATTTATATGCTATCTGAATGAAAGTGATATACACAAGTAGTAAAATGAAAGGAGAAAGTGATAGGCTTCTAATCCTGGGTACCAGTACTTTAAAAGGAAAGGAAATTCACTCCGGTGACAAGCCAATCCATTGCTCCAGTAAAAATAGTCAATTTGGTTATAAACATCATGGTGAACTGTGGATTGGTTTTAACAGAGAAATCCTGTGAGTAGTTCCAATGTTGATATTTTAAAAGTAAAAATTTATCTTGGGCACTCTTAACCTGAAATGGGAGTATCAAATATCATGTGGAATAAGACATGAAAATTTCATTTCTATTTGGATATCATTCATCTGGACAGATCTCAGTATCCAAGAATTAAAGCAATTTTGAACCATCACTATACAAAATTAAAGACTTTTACTCATATATGATAGTTTGGCATAAAAAATTATACTAGCACAAAAAGACAAACTCATGAAGAACAACTTCCTTTATGGTTACTCAATGAATTGAAAAAATCTTCAAAGAAAAATAAATATATAAAGCAGAGAGGGAAAATAATAATGTCACCAAAACAGCTGTAACTCACAGAAGAGTTGTAAAAGTTATCAGCGATAACAATATAGGTAATGCTCATGAGGAGAAATGCTGAAGTATTGAAACAATAAAATATTTCCGTTTTTTTTCTACTGGCAGATTATTCTTTCTGACATGTTATATTGGTCGACTCTCTGTTCAGGAGAATGTATTTTTTAAACTATTTCTGACTATATTTTCCATTTCCTCTGAATATACTTCAGACTCTCATATATGAGACCTTTTATTTCTCTACTTTGTAGACTCTTCTGCAGTCTGAAGTGTTGTGCTGGATCAGGTAGTAATTTCTCTTTAATGATCTTCCTTTTTTGTGTGTGATGAGTACACTATTTGTTTGCAGTGAACACAGCCCTGCTTGATGTAGGCTGTTCTTATTTCATCCCTGAGTACTTCACACACTTTTCTTTTATACAACGTGGTCATTTTATTCCTGCTGTCACTCGAGTTCATGACTGCTTCTTATGGCTGTTTCAGTGCCTGCCCATTTTCACATTTATCACAGGCAGAAAGGTTATCTAGTGCTTCAATCCATAGCTGTTACTATTGTCATCAAGGGAAACCTTAGTTATGATTTCTAAATACTACATATACTGCTAGAATCATGTTTGTCTTCAGAAGCAGAGAAAAGCCATTTATTGTTGAAAATCTCAATAGGAAGATGACTTTCAAGTCTCCACCTACTGACAGCTAGAGCTGACGGGTCTCTAATTCTTCAGAACTTCCTTGTCATCTCTGTTCAAATAAAACAGCTGACAAACCTGCATACAAAGAGCCAGTATGGACTTTTTTTCTCTTGAGTGTCTGTTGTTAGGAGTTAAAGCAGTTTGATGCAAAAATGTTGTTTTTTTAATTCACTTTAATTAGATCTTCAATTTCTGTTTCTCTTCTTTTCACTGGCTGAATTCACCACAATTTATACAATTTATTCAAATTTTTATATTTTTTTCTCAGCGATTCTTTTATTCTGCTATATTAGCCTGGTCATATTTCATCCATGGCATGAATCACTGTTCCACATTTTTCTTATGGCCTTATGCTCTGATTAAAGATAATGAGAAGTGAAAGATACCTGTGTGGCTTAAGAAGTTAATTGCATCTCAATCTAAAGTGCTTTACAAAGGTTTTTTGAAAAGTAGTCCAGATTTTGCTCTTATGTTGTTCCTTGGCAGAAAGATGGTTTTAATCCATTTTGCCATATTCTCACATGGAACAAGTCAGTCTTTCAGTCTAATCTTGATTTCTCTCTCTCATTTCTATCAGATTCTTTGCTCTTGTTAGGAATGTCTCCACTTCACTTCCTTAGACCCCCAAAGTTTATTCTTCTATGTTTACTTCGGTTAATTTACTTAAACCAGCCTCAGTGGTACACATAAAGTTCACTGCTGTTATATTTCTAGTGAGAGTTATGGGGGATATTGATGTTCCTGGGATCTCAGGGTGTTTGCTGATCCTATCTGATTCTTGGGTCAGCCAGGGTATAACACTTGGTATATTGCATTAAAGCAAAAGAAATCCCTCAGCTGGGAAACTGAAGTTCTTTTTAAAGATGTAGTTCACAGTTGTTCACAGATTTTAAGGCATAGTTTGATTGCACCCTCACATTGGACAGGCTTTGAGAGCATTGAGGCTGAGGAGGAAAACTCCACATTGGGTGTCATTGCAGCAGGTCTGAGCTCTTGTCTATGATCCATTCTCCACATTTGCACTAGCACTGGGATGCTTTAATGGATTTTCAAGGTATTGATACCTTCTTTTTGAATGGGAAGACCTGCCAAGATGTCTACATCTGCACCTTATTTCACCTGATATGGTCTAAAAACCTGGGGTTATTTTCTACTGGATAATGTCTGCCAAGAGATCTTGTGTTATTCATAACAAGGTCAAGTAGAATTTCTCTATGGCAGCTCAGGTGTTCTAAGTGTCTTGTCTTAAACCTTTTAATGTAAATATCCCTAGGGATGATATCACAAAGGAACTTGTAGATGACTGTACAGCATAGGAACTTACATGGGACAGAGTAAGTCCAAGTCTGCTCTTATAAATGGGCAGTTCAGTGAACATTCTCCTTCTCCTTGTTAGACTTTATAATAATTATGGTATGTATGCCACGTTAGGAAACAGTGGGCCCTTCTACACCCAACTGTGTTGGACTCTACCAAAAGAAAATATTCTGATCAACAAAAAATGAAGAGCAGAGTTCTGTGAGTTCTGCTGTGTATAGAGACAGAATTGGGTGGAATGGGAGGACTGGAAGTGTCTTGGCCTTGACTTCTGAAGAAAATTGTAGGTTCTGCAAATGGCCACCTCTTTTGGGATCCCACTCTCCAGTATTTTACAATATCCTTAGGAAGCTATTATTTTCAGAAGCTCCAGAAGGCAAACTGGAAAACAACAAGAAAAGGACAGAGAAAAGGTTAATATTCAGGAGATGTTTTTTCCCCATAAAACTTTCTTCTGTTTAAGAGTACCAAAATCAAGCGCATCTATCATGCTGTTTCCTAGGTTTAATATCACCTTGGAAACTAAGTTCCCTCAGGAAGTTAAAGATGGTTAGGTAGATGATGAATCCACAGTTTGGATACTCGTTTGTTCTGTGTCCTTTCCCAAAACAGACATACATTTTGGAAGTAATTATACCCAGACTATAAAAAAAAGGGATTCTGTGGCTAATGTAAACCAAAGGATTTACCACTGAGGATTATTCAGAGACTTAGGCCTGTCAACTTAAGCCCGATGAAAACAGCACTAACACTCTTGGACTTTAAATTTCCAAGTGCACAAAAAACCCTCAAACCCCAAACAAAACAAACAAGCAACCAAGAAAAGACAATCCCTCTCCCCCCTCCAAAAAAAAAAAAAAAACCCACCAAAGCTCTCCTGCATATTTCCCTCTCTTGTTCCTTTCTTTCAACTGACATTACTAGAGAATGAATAGTCATGCATTATGCAGCACAATTATTCTATGGGAAATGTTCACAGTCATCTAAATTAATGGAGTAAGTATGTAAGCTTCCAACTGCTAGACTCAGAGGATTTTCATGCACAGATACAGTAACAACAGCTGGTATCTTTAAGAATTCTAAGTAATTTAATTTTAAAAAATTAAATATGCCTACATGCAGCATATTTTGACTGAGTTGCAAAGAAAGAATCCCCATTGCTTCTGCTCTTACTGTAACATATTGCTTTTCATGCTTTCCCCAGAGTATTGAAAGAATCCTGCAGATGTTCTCATTTAAACATTCTGTGTCCTGTTAAATAGATGAGAGAGAAGTCTCTGTGCAAAGCCTCCATGTGAAGTCTCGACCACTTTTCAGAATGAAGGTTGGGAAATATTTTCCTTCTCCATCAGTTTTTCTCGTGTAAGTGTTGAACTTCTATAAAGAGTGCCAGTTTTCACTTTTTGAAGAATGTGAGAAAGCAGTATACCCAAACAAATTAATAAAATTTAAATTAAAGTCAAGATTTCAATTGAGTTTCAGTATTTGTACTAGATCTTGTATTAGCATTCATGAGTTAAATAGCGTAAAATGGGGGGCTGATATCTAAGGATTCATTTACACCATAATTAATACTTATAACTTATTTATTTGCACATTAATGATGTTAATACTAATGAATGAAAACTGGGAACATCAACAGTGGTTTCAACCTGAACGGAACTGTAATATAGTCACATTTAATATAGGAACATCTGCAATTTAACAGTATTCACAGAGTCACAGAATGAATTATGTTGGAAAAGACCTTTGAGATCATCAAGTCCAACCTATGACTTAACACCTCCTTATCTAAACCATGGCATTGAGTGCCACGTTCAGTCTTTTTTTAAACACATCCAGGGATGCTGCCTCCTCCACCTCCCTGGGCATTCCATTCTGATGCCCAGTTACTTTTTCTATGAAGAATTTTTTCCTGATGTCTAGCCTAAACTTCCCCTGGCCCAGCTTAAGACTGCGTCCTCTTGTTCAGTCGGTGATTGCCTGGGAGGACACACCAACCCCCACCGGGCTACTGTCACTTTTCAGGAAGTTGGAGTTGTAGAGAGCGATAAGGCCTCCTGTCACAGATATCTTTTATGAAAAATCCTTTCTTTATGATTTTTCCTCCTGAGAAGCTGGGAGGCCTCAGGAACAAAATGTAAACATTGATTATCTGCTGCTGTGGAATGCAACAGGTGCATCTGTGATTGGCCCATGTTGGATGTTTGTAATTAATGGCCAATCACAGCCCCGCTGGCTCAGACAGAGAGCCGAGCCACAAACCTTTGTTATCATTCTTTCTTTTTTTCTATTCTTAGCTAGCCTTCTGATGAAATCCTTTCTTCCATTCTTTTAGTATAGTTTTAATATAATATATATCATAACATAATAAATCAAGACTTCTAAAACATGGAGTC
Organism: Melospiza georgiana; assembly: GCF_028018845.1. Classification (NCBI taxonomy): domain Eukaryota; kingdom Metazoa; phylum Chordata; class Aves; order Passeriformes; family Passerellidae; genus Melospiza; species Melospiza georgiana. The sequence goes on along the minus strand of NC_080434.1, from coordinate 41,425,482 downwards.
AGAACCTCATCTCTTCCCTCATCCTTGGACCCCTTTGAGCACTGTCACAGTCTCCCCTGAGCTTCCTTTGTTTTCCAGGCTAAACAACCCCTGCTCCCTTGAATGTTCTTGTGGCCCAAGCCCCTCACCAGCCTTTTTGACCTCCTCTAGACATGTTCAAGAATCTCAAATTCTTTCCCAAACTGAGGGGCCAGAACTGGACACAGCACTCAAGGTGTGGCCTCACCAGTACCAAGTACAGGTGAAGGATGACCTCCCTGCTCCTGCTGGCCACACCATTCCTGATCCAGGCCAGTAGCCATTGGCCTTCTTGGCCACCAGGCACACTGCTGGCTCATGTTCAGCCAGCAGCCATCCAGCACCCCCAGGTCCCTTTCTGCCTGGGCACTGTCCAGCCACACGATCCCCAGCCTGTAGTGCTGCAGGGGTTGTTGCGGCCAAAGTGCAGGACTTGGCACTTGGACTTGTTAAACTTCATGTTGTTGGACTCAGCCCATTCATCCAACTGTTCCAGGTCCTTCTGAAGAACCCGCCTATCCTACAACAGATGGACACATGCTCCCAGCTTGGTGTCATCTGCAAATCTACTGACGGTGGACTCAGTCCCCCTCAATCCAGGTCATGAATGAAGGTATTGAACAGAGCTGGCCCCAGCACAGAGCCCTAAGGGACACCACTGGTGCTTGGCCACCAGCTGGATGCAGCCCCATTCACCACCACTCTCTGGGCTGTCCATCCAGCCAGTTCTGAACCCAGCACAGAGTGCTCCTGTCCAAGCCACGGGCTGCCAGCTTCTCCAGGAGTGTGCTGGGGGAGACAGTGTCAAAGGCCTTGCTGGAGCCCAAATAGGCAATATCCACAGCCTTCCCTGCATTCACCAGGCAGGTCACTTGGTCAAGGAGATCAGGTTGGCCAGCCAGTACCTGGCCCTCTGTCCTGGTTCAGAGGAAATTTTGGAGAGAATCCCCAAAGAGGCTCCTCTAGGAAAGCAGATTCAATCAGCCCCTCCCCACAACAGGTCCGGGAGAAAATGCCTCCTTGGAGAAAAGTGGAAAAAACCTGTTTATTAAACAATAAACCCTAAACAATATTAAACAATAAAACCCCTTGCTGCTCCAAAAGCCATGACAAGCTGAGAAAGTCCCTCCCCGGGTTGCAGCTGAGCTCACTCAGTCTCTGGTCAGTCCCTCAGTGCTGGCAATGTCGCAGGCCAGGCCCGGCCCGGTGGGCCACAGGTGCAGCTGCCGGTGTTCCCCTGGGTGTTCAGGCCAGAGCAGGTTAAACAGCTCCAAAGAAAAGGGAAAAAAACACAGTCCAGGGAACTTCTTTGCCTCAGCTAGCTAACACTAACTAAAAGCAAAGGAGAGCTCTGTCCCGCTGTCTGTCCATCCACAGACAGCACAGCCCAGGAGCAGGAATGTGGAGGAGTGAGTGCAGTGTCTGAAAACAAACTGCTGCTTCTTCTCTCCCACCTTCACTCTCTGGAACAAGGCTTAAAGGTGCAAAACTTATTATTCAGCATAAACAGAACAAGACGATTGGGGATAAAAGATTCATATAGTCAACCCAGGACACCCTTCTAAACCCAAGCTGGCTGGGTCTGATGCCTTGGCCATTCTGTAGGTTTGCTGTTTGATTTCACCAGGATGATCTGTTCCATCATCTTGTCAGGAATTGGGGTCAGGCTGACAGGCCTGGAGTTTCCTAGATCCTGCTTCCAGCCACTCTTGTAGGTGGGTGTCACACTGGGCAGCTTCCAGTCATCTGGGACCTCCCCAGTGAGCCAGGACTGATGGTAAATGATGGAGAGGAGCTTGTGAGTTCTCCTGCCAGGTCTCTCAGCACCCTGGGATGGATCCCATCCAGTCCCACAGAGATGTGAGTATCTAAATGCCTCAGCAGTTCTCTGACTGCTTCCTCCTGGACAACAGGGGGGCCATTCCCTGACCCCACCTACGAGTTCAGGAGGAATGTTGTCCTGAGGACAACCTGTCTTTCTGCTGAAAACTGGGGCAAAGAAGGTGTTAAGTACCTCAACCTTTTCCTCATCTTTAATTATCAAATTCTCTCCCACATCTAACAGAATGGAGATTGTCCTTGCCCTTCCTTTTGTGATTAATGTATTTATAAAATATTATTTATTGTCCTTCACAGAAGTGGCCACATTGAATTCTAACTGGGCTTTTGCATCTGATGTTTTTCCTACATGACCTATCAAATCCCTTAAGCATTTCCTGAGATACATGACCCTCTGTCCTCACACCCTCTGGGTGTGATACAGCCTCATTTTTTTCTTTAGTTCCTTGCTCCTTGCCCATCCAGGCTGGTAATTTTCCTTGTTGTCTCATCTTTTGGCACATAGAGACAGTCTGTTCCTGTAGATTTCAGATTTCCTGAAGCCTTCAAGATTTCTATTTTGAAGCATGCCCATCCTTCCTGGACTCCTTTGTTTTTAAGGGCTGCTTCCCAAGAAACTCTCCGAATAAATCTCTTGAATAGGCTAAAGTCTGTCCTCTGGAAGTCCAGTGTGGAAGTTTTATTGGTGCCCCTCCTTGTTTCACCAAATATTGAAAACTCCATAATTTCATGATCACTGTGCCCCAGAGGGCCTCCAACCACCACATCTCCTTCCAGCCCTTCTGGGTTTGCAAACAGCAGTTCTAGTGTAGTCCTTCTCCTGGTAGGCTCGCTCACCAGCTGTGACAAGAAGGACACTCCAGGAATGAAGGACTGGACTGTCCTAGGCTGTCTCTTCTCTGCTGTGTTGAGTTCCCAGCAGGTAGCCAGCAAGCTAAAGCCACCTACAAGAACAAGGGCTGGTGATCCTGAAACTTCCTCCAGGTGCTTTAAGAATAATTCATCCAACTCTTTTACCTGGTTGGGTGGATGATAACAGACTCCCACCAGGATGTCAGCCTTGTTGGCCTTCGCCCTGATTCTTACCCATCATCATCATCATTATCAAACTTATCATCATTAATCTCAATTTCCATGGCACTGAGAGCCTCCCTAATAGAGTCACCTCTCCACCTCTTCTCCCTCTCCTGTCTCTTCTGAAGAGCTTGTAGCCATCCAGTGCAGCACTCCAGCCATGTGAGTCATCCCACCACATTTATGTGATGGTGACTACATCACAGCTTTGCTTTTGCACCATGGCCTCCAGCTCCTCCTCTTTGTTACCCATGCTGTAACATGCACCTCAGCTAGCTGCACCTCACCCCTGACTTTGGCTTTTACCACCCTTGGGCTTTTTCTGGAGAGCCCAGTTGCATCTTCTTTCCCCTTCAAACCTAGTTTAAAGCCCTCTCCATCAGTCCCAACAATTCATGGTCTAGAATCCTTCTGCCCTCAATAGACAGAAGGAACCCATCAGCAGGCCAGGTGCTGATCAAAGAACCCAAAATTCTGCTGATGGCACTAGCCCTTAAATCACTTGTTGATAATGTGGGTTCTCCTGATCCTTTCATCATTTGTCCCTGCCACTGAAGGGACTGGGGAGAACACCACCTGTGCTCCTGCCCCATCCATCAACCAGTCAACCCAGAGCCCTGAAGTCCCTTTAATTCCCCTGGTGCTCTTTTCAATCTCATCCCTGCCAGCCTGGAGTATCAGCAGTGGGTAATAATCAGGGGGCTGAATAAGCCCAGGCAGTCTCTCAGTAATATCCCATACCTGGGTCCCAGGGAGGCAGCAGACCTCCCTGTGGGATGGGTCCAGTCGACATATGGGGCCCTCTCTTCCCCTCAGAAGGGGGTCACCCACTATGACTGCCCTTCTTCTCTTTTTAATGCTAGAGGTAGTCTGACAGACAAAGTGTAATTGGGAGGCTCTCCAGGATTATTTTCTTTGATGTTGTCTGGCTGACCCTCTGGATCCAGGGCCTCACACCTCGGTAGGTGATGGCGATCGGGAGGAATTTTCATTAACTCCCCAAGTGGGGATCCATTTTCACTCCCCTTCATCTGCTAGGTCTCCTTCCTTCTGCCTGTTGGCAGGAGGCATGGGAGTCCTCTGACTCCTGGTGGGCTTATCTCAGGGATGGAAGGGTGAAACTCCACCAGTCTATTTCCCTTTCACTTTCCCTAATACTCCTTAGTCTTTCTACTTCCTCCTAAAGCTCAGTCACCAGGCAGAGGAGATCATTCACCTGTTTGCACCACACGCAAAGTGTCTTTTGCACTGACCCCTGGTACTACTGACAGCCTCAAACACTCTGTACAGGAAGGGGTCCAGAGAAATCCATCCTTCTTGGGGGGTTCTGTTTGGGTTGCTACACTTTTACTGGCTATAGCTTTTGATTGTTTGGATACCATTGCTGAAAAAAACCCAAAGAACAACCCTAACAAAATTTAAGAGGCAAAGTTCTTCTCAAAGCAAACAAATAGTTAATCATGTTAAAGGATATAGATAGCTTTGAGAGGTAGATTAAACTAAAGCATTTGGTGAATACATGGTATAGAGGCCTACTCTGAGCTCCTAACTGTATCATTGGGAATTATAATTGCATGAGGTGAAAAGCATTGGACAGTTTAAAAAACCAGACAGGAAAAGGATGTGATTTTAACCGGATTGTTTTCTGAGGAACTTTTCTGATCTCAGCTGGAGAGAAGCGCCCTTCACTATGTATGAAACTCAAATTTGTACTGTTAAATCATGTTTCCAAGAAAACAGTCCAGTAGCTGGTATTGACTGGAGGGAAAAGCCTTCCTTTGCTCAAGAAGGAAGAAGAACTTACAAAAATATCTCTGGTACCTGGTTGGCAGCTACAGCTAGCAAAGCAGATTATCTTCCTGAGATGATAAAAATGAGAAATATTTTTGTAAATACATTTACTTACTATTTATTTACAGAAAGTTGATGTCTACACTCGTACACTAATGCCACTAGTTCTGTGTATAATTGACAGGTACCTTAAGTTGCTTTGCATGGATCTTAGGCAGTAGATGGGGTTTAAATGTGGTAGTATTTCTAGACACATGTGTGGATCTGATCAGGAATCTTAAGCTTTAATTTATAAAATGTCTTGCTTGTAATTATTATAAACTTTTTTAGTTCTTTAGAGTTTTTTTCTGTCTTGGATTACTTGTGATCTGATTGCTTGGAATATCTGCATGGTTTAAATTTTTTGTTTGTATCAGGTTCTAGTTGCAGACTGGGAAGACCAATCGCGACAGCAAAGAATATGGAACATTTCCTACTAAGGATCCCCTCTCATGCCCTCAAACTCAAATAAAAGATCACAAATATCCTCTCCCCATCTTCCTCCTGTCCCCAGATTTGTGAGCCGTTCAAACTTTGGAGTATGAATGAAGGCACAGTGTGGAGCAGAGGCAGGATCTTTCCCAAGTGGTGGATCAATCTGCCACCTCATTGCTTACTCACAAATTCACTCATTCAGTGCAGAACTCATGACAATTATAATAAAGCAACATTGCCAATACAGCTAGACTGGAGCCTGACTGAGCTCACTATTGCAGACAAAAGGGCATAGTGAGTGTAAGATTTTGACACTATGAAAGGGATTTCAGTTGTGCCTTTTCCCCTAAAATTCTCTCTTTAACCAGTGAAAGCAATTACTGTACACAAGCTTCAAACCAGCAGCATTTTGCAACTGGATTTAAAATATGTGCTGATAAAGTTGCTTTCTTGCCAGTGAGAGCTTAAAACTTTCTAAAGAAAAATAATAGGACCACCTTATAAATAACTTTACGTGGCTTTTCAACCACATATATAAAATGCATCAAGTGTGTGCTGGATTGAGCTACTTAGGGCTTATTGCAATTCCTTCTGAGTATGAGTATTGATAATATAAATGATATAAAATTCAGAATGTGGCCTTGAACACTGCTCCAAAGCTTCCTCGAGTAGAGAAATGACACCTTTACTCAACACAGATTTTTAAATGATCCAAAACTCTGGAAGCCTTTGTACAGAGGACCTCCAGGGTGAGTACATGAGTCTGAAAACAATCATGAGCCCTTTACAAGGTTGGCTGTAGGAACTTATCTATCATTCTGTAGGAACTTATCTATCATTCTGACACACTGGAAGAAATCTACTGGAAATCTTGGTGGTGAGAACAAGAATTGGACTTGTTGAGATTTAAGATATCCAAAAGCAGATTAATGTGAAGACATCCCATTAATCAACCTGACAACAGGAAAATCCAGACAGAGGGAAAGCATAGAGCTGTCTTGCTACAGAGTGGCCCACTATTTTTTCTATACACATTCTAGTGCTAGCGTGTTTCTTGAGCTATTCTCACAGATTTTATGTATTGGGCTTTAGCACTTTATTTTTATAATCAGATTGTACTTTTTTACTGTTCCTGACCCTCTAAAACTTGAGCTTCTTTTCTTTCATGCAGCATTGGAATCAACAGGGCACAGTTTCTGGGGAAAAGTAAAAAGAAAGAAGGGCTTGTGCATGTGGCTTGTGATTCCTAACTATACAAACATGTTACTATCAGATTTTGCTGGTCTTCCCATTGTACTGAGTAAGGAAAACCATTTCCCTGCACCCTCATTTCTTTGAGGTCCTGGGCTTAGCTAGAGGTTATTTGTTAATGTTAAGGTTATATATTTGGATAGGTAGGAAAAATACCAACAGCTGAACCATAAGTGAAATTTGCACAGGTGCTTTATCTGTGTAACATATGTTAGATCACCTTATTGCTGCAGTATAGCTTTTATCTTCCTGGTATTTGGTAAAAACTAAGCAAACCATGGATAACTTTGAAAATTTATGTGTTTTCAGTCTTTTCTCTACATTGAATTAAGTAACAAACTCTTAAAGCCAAGAGAATATTTATCTAGCAGTTTCTGTTTAAAAGTGAATTTCACATTTTAAAAACCTTTTGTATAATAAACATTCTTCATACAGAAGTGCAGCAACAGCCTTTAAGTCACTGTTATTTTTCTCCAATCTGTAGTCCCTGCATCAGGAATTTGCTAGGCACCATTAGAACTGCCTCTCTGTTGTTAAGGACTGATTGTGTGCAGAAGGGAAGGTACTCAGGTCAATTTGTGTGATGCCTGTCTGATGTCCTGAAATGTGGATTGTTGATACATACTAATGAAACACTGCTAATGGGCTATAGCAGTTAATACAGAAATGCTGTCTCATCTTCATTCCAGCTGGCAGCCAGAATCCTTTGGAATGATACTACCAACACCAATTTAGGCAACAGTAATTTCACGTTCTGTAATTTTCTGTAGTAAAGTAGTAAACAATAATGTTTTAATACCAGAACCCATGTCTGGAATGCTACCCATGAATGTATTCTAAATTTGTTCTGAATGTGTTCTAGACATCAGGAACTTGAAATGGTTTCAAGAGAGCAACTATGGAAAGGAAGAGGCTACAGTTCACTATTGTCTTTCCAGCTCTGTCTTTCAGCATGTCCTTCCTGTCTCCTGTATTCTGCCCTTTACCACCAAAGGCTAGAGTTCAACATTTATTCCTACTACAGACAGTCTTCTCTGGTATCAAGAGAAGTCATAGGAATCCAAATTTCCAACCAAATTCCTTGGCAACACCATGAACTTTTATCTTAATATGATGTGCTTTCTTCTGCTGTTGGCATGAGTCACTGTAACCAGATTAGGAAGAAGGTAAAGTCAAGGAGACAGGAAAAAAGGGCTGGAAAATAAGAAATCTGGCAGCATGGAAATGTACAACTAAAAAGGAGCAAAGTAGAGTCAGCATAACTTTTCTTTTTCTGCTGTAAGAAAACTGAAGTTTCTAAAACAAGTGATTAAAAAAACCCCAAAAACTAAAGCAAGCTGCCCACTCCCTTTAATGCCTTCAAAAATCCTATGTTGAAAAGTTCTCCTGTTCCCCAAGGATCAAAATGGCATGGGTTTTCATTACATCCCACAGCAGATTAGCCTGGGAGAATAATTTCTTCCTGCACACGAGCCAAGTAGCTGGGGAAAAGGCACCAGGGAAGTGACAACCATACAGAGCAGCATTCCTTGGGGATACTGCAGGCCAGGACCAGAGTGCCTCTGCCTAATTCAAGCTCCATTAGAAGCACTAATATTCCACAGAATAATAAAGTGCTTCTGATATTCCATTAGAAGCACTTTATGACATCAGTGAGGACTGCTGTGGTCTGGAGGCTTTCACAGTTCATCTAGAAGCAGCTAGAAATTTGTGACCACGTTGGATGAAACAATTTGGGACATTGCATTCCAGAAGGCAGAAAGCCTTCTCTTTGCCTGTGGTGAAACATTAACTTATCTTTTTGTAGAATAAAGTGTATTTTCAAGACTATTTTGTCTCTCTTCTAAATGAGTTGATAAATCTAGGATAAAAAACTGTTCATCAACCCCTATATATAAAATAAATTGTTGTTATGCAGAAGCGGCTTTTGAAATTAAAACCCTTCACAATCTGAACAAAAAAATTTTGAATTTTTCTAGCCAAATCTTTAGGAACAGAAAGCACTTGAAATGCCATTTTTCTTTGCCTCTACTGTGTAGCATGTTTTTTACCCTGAATTCTTTGCTTGGGATTGTTCTTGCATAGAAATTATAATGTTGTTTCTTTTATTTGGCCAGAAATCCTCCAACCCTTATGTGAACTTGCAGTTCTGAACTGGCTTCTATTAGAGAGTTCAATTAAAATGGTTTGTTTAGGCCATGAGTAAATCATACTATGATAACTTAATCATCTATTACATATTAATTTTTAAAAAATAAAGTATTTTCACGGTTTATTTTTGTTAATCTCAGTTTCTGGCTAAGCAATGCGAACTTGGATTAGCAGCGGAGAGTTTGGTACTTTCTATCTGGCACCTCAGAGGAATGGGTTTTTAGCAGGGTGTTTCCTATTTAATGCCTTCTGAAGAAACATGAATGAAGAGCTGAGGGAATTCTTGATGAAATGGTTATACAGCAAGAACGAGCAAAAAATGTCTGAATTTTTGATTAATATCTTTATATGTGTGGTACTTAACGAATGTGATCTACTACAAAATCCCTTGATAACCAGAGGAGTTGTGCCAGAGTTGTCTTTCCATTTAAAAATTAGTGCACATCATATTTGCTGAGTCATGAACTTTATTTCAGCACACAGTCCTTATTTGACTTTGAAAAGACAAAAGAAAGCCAACCTAAACCTCAAAATAGAATATACTACATGATCTTTTCTTTGATTATTCTGGACAAGGAAAGACTAAGAAAAGTATTTTGTGTGACAAAAGAAATTGGATTTGACAGTTCCTTTGTGAAGAACTGCAGAATAACCAACAAGTTTGATGCCAAAAATGACATTAACCGAGTGGTAAGGTTGGCTGGCAGTGTATAGTTCTTTCGCAAAATGACAGTGTGGGGCTTTAATAAAAATAAATATGAAAAAAAAGAAAAAAAAAGGAGAAAAATAAAAGGTCCTTCAGGTTATCTGGACAAGCAGAAGCAGGGGATGAAGAAATTAAACACCTTTGCAATGTTGCCTTGCATTAATACACACTGAATATGTGCTGCGTCCATATTTGAGAGTCAGTGTTTTAGATTCCAGGAACAGCACAAAAAGTTTAGCAAGGAGCCACCTCCACGTTAATTATCATGTTTCAGTTTTAAGTCTTTCATCAGATAACCTCATAATTTTAATTTTCTTCAATTGAAATAAATGCTTTTAAATCTTAATGAGGCGGATGCAGTTGATGTGCATGCATTCACTTACAATGCTCTGCATCTCATTAAAGGTGATTCATAAGTATTTCTCCATACTCCTGTACAGTTCAAGGAGGAACAGAGATAAATAGAGTATATTTTGAAATATTTTTAGGTTTTACTGCTTGACAGGAAAAGTAGAGAGTTCTCAATAGCCAAAAGAACTCAACAGTTTTGTTACACAGTAAAGAGAGTAACTAGAAACATATGAGAGAAGATGGATGTGCTTCCAGACTTCTTCCATAAAATACAGCTCTGTCTACCCAGAACAATTAAACTTCTCTTTTTTTGTCTGTTGATCTGGATGCTGTGCAAGCTGTGACCACGATGCTGCATGCTTTCTGAAGTTTTCTTTGGCTGCAGGCACATTGTGCAAGCAAATTCAATTTTACATGTGCATTCATTCTCTGCCTGTGCTAAGGCTTTTTGGAGGGCCTCCTTTTGATATTCAGGAGCCAAGAGCATGGGAAGTGAATTATCAAAAATTATTATTTATATATTTATATAAATGGTGTAAAAATTACTTTATTAACCTATTTGGAGAAATGTGGTATAAGTGAGTAATATAGCAAGCATTATTTTAATTTGAAAGTGTTCATCAACATGCAGCCTTGCTAGGCTAATTTGTGGCTGGAAGGTTGCACCTTACAATGGTTTAGGAAGGAGAACTGTGGCAGTCTCAGATTTGGACATAACTTTTCTTATGCTATTACTGCACAAACACAGCACTCTTTACCTGCTGTGGAGAAGGTCGAGTGCTTTCAAGAAGCCAGGATTTACTGCATACCTGTGGCATTCTAGTCCTGCAGGTGATGCGGTGACCCATGTTTTCAATGGAATGAAGTTGACAGTGAATGAAAATGACAGCCAGATGTGTGATGTGTTTATTAAATTCGATATTCCAAGGAGATCTTTAACTACTTTTTAACAATCCCACAGAGTTAAAAAAGTTTGATCTTTTTTTTCAAATAAAATTGAGATAAATGTTTCACCAGTCTTAAAAAAGTATGTGTAAATATATTTATTTCAGTATGTGCAATATTCCTGATATCTGCTTCATTAAAATGTTTTTGTTTTTTTTCCTTTAAGATCTTGACAATAACTGTGCTATTTTAAAAGCTCTACACAGTTTCTATTCAGTGTTTTTGCCTTTATTTCTCTGATCTCAGCAAAATCTCATTAAAGTGACATATTTTAACCCAATGAAATGAAAATTTAAACACTGCTTGTCACTTTTTGGGGGAAGGAAAAAACAGAAATTTATACATACTAGTAAAGAAAAGGGCACGTTCTGCAAAGAGTGTTTGAAATGCTTATTAAAAAACGTTAGGAAAGTTTGTCTGAAACTTCAGCACAGTTTTATTCCTAACTGGGGAAACTTTGTTTTGAAATTGTGCTTTCTGTTTACTTTTCAAAGCCTTTATATTCATCTGGAGGCAGAATTCTAAATCATACTCTTCTACAAGTGGTGTTTTCTTTTAGTTTTATTTTAAAATTAGGACTTTCTTAATTCAATCGTAAACCGTTACAAAGCAGGTTCTTCATGGAATGTGACAATGTTATTGAAGGTGTTGTTTAGAAGAGATGATGATGGGAATATTCTACATGTGTCCTGGCTGTGTTACATGCAGATACATCAAATGTTGCTGTAGAAAGGAAAGATCATGATTACAGGAAAAGTATCACATGTTACTGTTCACACAGGTGATTCACTTATCTTTTCAGCTGCCTCCAGCTAAAATCCTGGTCTCTGTTTCCCCCAGTGAAGCTGGAAATGCTCCTGTGAATTTTCACCAAAAGTAAACACAATTATGGTACATGTATTTATAGTAACTGCCTTTGTTTTTCAATCTAGAATATATTTTAGGAGGATATGATTTTCTTCTGTATTGCTGCTGCCAGCAGACACATCAAGTGCATTACTACTGCTGTCTTTTAGGTTTTCCTTGCTGCTTTTGTCACAGACAATTTTAGAATGTGTGTAGGTTTCTGAAAGCTGAGCTGCTTAAACACTGCTGAGTGGCTGCTGCTTGGGAACGGGGACATCCTGGGTTCACCAGTTCTTCTCCCTGGGCTGAGTCTCTGAGCACTGCTCTTTGTCTGTAGATGGCAGTGGGCATACACAATGCAACAACTTTTCCAGTGCAGCATCACAGTAAGAAACAACTCCACATTCCTAATTTCAGACTCCTCTCCTCTCCTCTCCTCTCCTCTCCTCTCCTCTCCTCTCCTCTCCTCTCCTCTCCTCTCCTCTCCTCTCCTCTCCTCTCCTCTCCTCTCCTCTCCTCTCCTCTCCTCTCCTCTCCTCTCCTCTCCTCTCCTCTCCTCTCCTCTCCTCTCCTCTCCTCTCCTCTCCTCTCCTCTCCTCTCCTCTCCTCTCCTCTCCTCTCCTCTTCCTCTTCCTCTTCCTCTTCCTCTTCCTCTTCCTCTTCCTCTTCCTCTTCCTCTTCCTCTTCCTCTTCCTCTTCCTCTTCCTCTTCCTCTTCCTCTTCCTCTTCCTCTTCCTCTTCCTCTTCCTCTTCCTCTTCCTCTTCCTCTTCCTCTTCCTCTTCCTCTTCCTCTTCCTCTTCCTCTTCCTCTTCCTCTTCCTCTTCCTCTTCCTCTTCCTCTTCCTCTTCCTCTCTTCCCTTTCTCCTTCCCCAGGAAAAACATGATTTAGCCTGAATATCACTATCTATTTACACTAAAGCTGCTTACCTTTTTTTTTTTTTTTTTTTTTTTTTTTTTTAAATAATAATTTCTTCTGTGCCAGGTAGACAGATTGAAATATTACCAGTCTATGTATTTGTACTGACAGTTCTCCAGTCTGATACTCAGGCAGGAATGTTTAGCAGCTTCCAGTGAGAAAGCTGAAGTGGGGGTGGGTGTGCAGAAATCCAGTATGTTGGTGTACACTTAGTCTCTTTAATATTCAATGGATACTGTGTTATTTCTCTCAGAGAGAAGTGTAATCCAGGTCTTTTATTTTACATCTTTTTCCCCACTTTACTATTCATATTGCTCAACTCTAGGCTCTAAGTGGGACATTCCTAGTTTTCAGATCCTGTCTTTGGAGTTATTTCAATCTCTCAGATGGACATAAATGAAAGAAAATAAAATTAAATGGCGTGCAGGTTAAAGCAGGTCATTCTTCCCCTCTGCTGTGCACTTGTGTCACCTCACTGGTGACACAAGTGCAAGTCCTGGTGTCCCCAAGATAAGGACATGGAACTGTTAGAGAAGGAGGCCTCCAAGTTGCTAAGAGGACTGGAGCACCCCCCTGTAAGGACAGGCTGTGAAAGTTGGGGCTGTTCAGCTTGGAGAAGGTTTCATGGCGAGCTGGAAGCAACTTTCCAGTATCTGAAGGGGTTACAGGAAAGCTGGAGAGGAATCCTTCATCAGGAACTGTAGTGATAGGACAAGGAGTAATGGGCACAAACTGAAAGAGGGGAAATGTACGCTGAATATTAGGAAGAAATTCTTTACTGTGAGGATGGCAAGGCACTGGCATAGTTGCCCAGAGAAGCTGGGGATGCCCCATTCCTGGGAGTGTTCAAGGCCAGTTTGGTTGGGGATCTGAGCAACCTGGTCTAGTAGGAAGTGTCCCCGCCTATAGCACTGAGGTTGGGACTGGATGGCCTTTAAGACCCATCCCAACCCCTTAACATCCTAAAATTCTGTGAAAAAGCCAGTGGCACCCACCCTCCCCATGTTGTGTGTCATGTATTCCAGTACCACTAAAAACAGTATCATCACTTTTTCCCCTGTCTCCTGAAAGGAAGTTTTCTGCATGTCATCCATACTTGTGTATTATGCAGGGTTGCCAACGTGCTGGAATAAATCTTTCTAGATTATATATCTTTTTAGCAACTAGAGAGATTCTGCCAGCGTAAGTTCAGAAGGTTCAGTAAGGTCTCTTATATTTCCTTGAAATCTTTTCTATTTTAAGATGTGTGTACATGCAATGCCAGTGCCAATATCCAGAGGGCCAAAAGGAAAACATGCCATTGTTTACTTTTCTTGTTACTGGCTTTTAAATACAAACAGGCAATATGTAAAACAGAAAACTAAAAGAAGAGACGGGAATGTAGATAAAGGGTTAATTTGGAATAAGAATGCCAGAACTTGGTGCTGGTTTTCCACTTAGGTGAGACAAGTCCTGCCTTCAAGCTGCTATGGATATGCATCATTTTGTGCCTGGATTTCAGATCCCTTCCTGTGAAAGCATTATTTTTGCCTCTGGGGCTTGATGAAATAGGCATGTTGAATTGTGAAATACCAGATGTTGGAGGAAGGGAACATAATGGGAGGTGAGGAAGCTGCTTTTAAGCTCTCCGTGGCTATTTTGGGAACTTTTGGGAACTTTATCACATAAACAATGAATCCAAAGTTATGGAAGCACAGGATGTGGAGCGAAACCAATAAAAACCAAAAAACATACATTAGAGAAAAGTGCATGTAAAAAGTATTTCCAAGATGCTGTTAGTGAATGAGCATAAAAGGAAATGTCTTTAAGATGAACACAGAAAAGTAGAAGTAGCAGAGTCAATTACTCCAAGCCTGCAAAAGCAATTCCATATCCAAGAATCCACATGAAACTCTGTGTCCCTTGAAGTCAGAGCTGGCTATAGGAGGTCTGTGTAAGTAGGATTTCTCCTCTACCCATTCTACAAGTCTGTTATATGTTACTGGAGCCCTACATTCTTTCAAAAGAAACAAAAAAAAAAAAAAGGTAATTTCATAACAAACATGTGCTAAATTCTAGATTAATTAGATCATAACTTTATAAAGTAAGCTGGTAAATGTGCCCTGGGCCAGGAGGACAAGGTAATTATTCCATATTTGAGGACCTTACCTGTGTGGCTGTTTTGGCTTTGATCCTGTGAGCTCTTTATGTCACACCTAATCTGAAGCAGATGGGCTCTTCTGCTGAAGCCATTGCTTGCTGACCTGAAGTTTTCCACTGAACCAAGCTAGCATCAGATGAAACATTTGCCATGACGTCAGAAGAGTAATAAATTGAACTATGCAAACTGAAAAGCTGATTCACATTTGAATCATAGAAGATTTTGGGTTGGAAGGGACCTTTAAAGGTCAATGTCCCTGCAGTGAGCAGGGACATTTTCCTCTAGAACAAGTTGTGCAGAAGCCTGTCCAACATGGCTGTGAATGTTTCCAGAGATGGGGCATCTACCAACTCTCTGGCCAGCCTTTTTCAATGAGCTGGACACAGTGCTCTAGGTGCAGTCCCAGCAAAGGTGAGGGGTTGAGTCATCTCCCCTAACCAATGAAAGTCTTTTTGACTAACATTTACTGAAGAGAAAAAAAAATCTTAAAATATTTCCTCAGTTTTTGCCTTATTAATTCTCACTATAATTTTTCCCCAGCAAATATTCATCTGAAGATGCTTGGAAAATCGTTGTAAAGGAAAGACTATTAGGTGACAGTACCTGTGAGGTGGAATGCACTGTCATCATGTGTTACAGCACACGACCCCATTTGTTGGGGATAGCACACCAAAGATAACTTGGGTTACCATGGGTAACTTCCATGATCCATGAATCAAATGGATAATTCTGAATTAGAGATCCAGGATCCACTCTGTTCCTCTAGAAAGGTAGTGGTGACATTTGTCTGATAGAGCAGGTTGCTTTTCTGACTGCTACATTCAATACTGCTACACTTCATGCTGCTACTGCAGAAAGGAAGGGATTACTCTGACCTATCTAAAGGCTAATTAAAAGAAGCCACAAGTAGATCAAATAAAGGCCAGAGCTTCTCTCCTTCCCTTGCTCATGGGGAAGCCCACCGAAGGTCATTTGAATTTGAAGTCTGTAGGACTGAGCACTGAAGATGCAGAGCTCCAAGCAGATTTTGGTTGTGGTTTTAAATCTCAGCTTCATTTGATGTCTGTTGTTTGTATGTGATAGTTAGCAAAGTTTTAATAACTGAGTGCGATTTAAGATCAAGAAGGAAGTAGCAGGAAGGGATTAGTTGTGCCTTATGAGGCTTAAGCAAGCCATATGTGAAGATCATTAAGCTATATAGTGAATTTTTATATATATAAAACCCAATTACATATGCACAAACTGCTTGAGTCATCACAAAATTGTCACTAGGAAAGCAAGTATACTTATGGCATGAGTAAAGCAAATATATGTATAAGTTATTACAAAATTCTAATTCTGAAGGATGTAATTACTTATATGCACCTAAAAATATGTGACTTGTGACCAAACTGCTTCCAGGAGTGGGGCTAACCAATAATGGAAAAGTTTTACTTAAAGATGATCTGCACCCCTGGAACTGGAGTTTGTCAGGTGTTCTCAGCCAGGATCCCATCTCTCAGGGAGGTGTTGTGCTCGCTCCTTTTAGGTAGGCACTGAGTTACTTTTATACTTTTTGATGTAGAAACATAACTGTGTGTGGGGCATCAGTTCATGAGATAGCTGTTGCTAGCTTGTGCATTCCTAGAAGGCAAATTTGTTGTCGCAGTTTTTGTCTTACTTCCATCAAATTTTAATTTTATCCTGCCAACTACTCCCCATCAAGAAAGCTTAGGGTGAGCTTGCCAGGGTTATCCTTTACCACCAGTATGTTTACCAGCTTGTACATGTAGGAGTCCCATCATTAGGCAGAGATCATAACAAGACAAACAATGAGACATGGTTGCCGAACTTTCTGCATGCTTGCAGAAACCTCTTAAGCTTTCTTAGACTTCTAGGTCCAAGAAGATTATGTAAGTGCTCAAGAAAGATACCCCTGGCCCTTTCTTCAATTTCTTTTTGCAAAGAAATCTTCATGAATAACCACCTCAGCTATTTCCTCTCTCAACCTTGGCTCCCTCCTCGTCTGTCCAATAGGGCTAAAACCAAGCTGAGTAATTTGAGTCAAATGTTATAAATATCATACTGTGTTCATTTTCAGAGGTATGGTGTTTACTGTTCTTTGTTTTAAAAGTTTATGGCTCATTCCAAAATCCTTGAGAACACAAAATTGATTATTCCTTACTTCTTAACTAAGGAGCTTGTGATTTGGGACCTCTGGTGTCTAAAATTTATGGTATTTAATGTTTTCATAGTTAATGCATTGCAACCAAGCCCTAGAACCTATTTCATAGAGGCAGCAATGCATCTTATTTGCTTAGCCACACAGATGGCAGAGTAGCGTAGCAAAAATAGCAATCAGATAGCACTGAATCATTGTGGGCTTAAACCTGGATTTTAAATAATGAGCAGTATATAGTTAAGATAACCAGAATTTTCATGCAACACTTGATATGCTGAGAGGTCTTAGCCAAAACCATTCTGTCCTGGGTAATGAGTAAGTAGGGGTTTTTTTTGATAGTAAGTTATTTTCTCAAATAAATTAGATTTTTTATTTGGCAGAAATTAGTATAAAAATGGGTCCTTTTATTTGAGATTATAATGGAAAAATCTAGACTTGTCTTCAAGTACATTCACAGGTCATTGACATTCAATATATTCAAGATCTTCAAATCTCACAGCAGTATTACCTTTTCTCATTTTTTTTTTTCTTTTACATGCTTTAGACTGTCTCTGGCCCAAGCTTAGTGATAGCAGTAAGGAGCAGCAAGTGGGATAATCCAGGTTGAGAACCAGTACATTCCTTATGTTCTCTCCTTGTTTTTAATGGTTGTAGTTTGCTGATGTTTAGTGCTGCTGAGAAGGCAGCTGCACATTCTTGCTGTCACTGTCTCCTGACAGGGAATACCTGTGAAAAGCCTTTGTTTTGTGCTAGTAACGTGTGAGCCTGGCTAAGACTTGGAAAAGACTGCTTCACCTGTAGGACCCATGAGCAGGATGATGGGATGATGCTCTTCAAGCGTTTAATTTTCAAATAAGACAGAATAAATTGTAAAAAGCTTTCAGTTAGATTTCCAATTAAAAGTTTGAGGGCATGTGATGATGGTGTTTTGTGGTCTGTCAGTAATTTGTCCAATAATGCTGGGAACCCTTCAAGTAAACTGTAAAGATGGTAGATGATGTTTGAACTCTGAGAAAGCTGTTTTCTCTTTTTTTTTTGTTTGTTTGGGTTTTGCTTTGTTTTGGTTTTTTTTTGCCAGTGGTGAATCTGTAGAGCTGGCATGAGGCCAGCCAACAAAGGCCATGAGTTAAGTGTCTCTCAGTTCTAAAAGGAAGATGGGAGGAGAACCTGCATCATAGGAGCACTCTTGGAAACTTGGAACTGGGGCAATAGCTTGAAGCAGAAAAATATGTTAATTAAAACACTATATGAGACCAAAACAGCAGTCCAAGGGCCCAGCAGAGCACATCCATGATGAGCATTCAAGGCAAAAATCTTTGACACTGGAAGTTTTCCTTGGCTGATTCCCTTTATTACTATAATCCAAGAAAATGTTAATGTATATCCTGAAAAGACAAGAAGATTCCCCAGAAGTATTCCTGTACTAACACTATTAACCAATCCTTTAATGTATTTTGTTCTTTTTTGGCTAAAGAATAGAGTGATAAATAAATGTCTTGAGAATCAATAAATCTGTTCAGTATGTACTTATTGGAAGCCCATGATAAAGTAAACCTTAGTAATTTGGTACTCAATGTGTTGTGGGTTTTTTTCTTGAAACAATCAAACTCTTCTAGTTTTCCTAGGGAATTATATTGCTAGCAAAGTCATTAGTGTTTGCACATCAGTTTTGAGCCAAATTATGAATATCCCTGAATGCAAAGGGCTAAGTTTCTAAACTACATCATTACAGAACAAGTGTATTGAGAATAAGATCTTTTTTTAATCCAAAGTGCTTGGGGAGTTTACCCCTGAGTATTCAAATTAATCATTAATCACAAAAGCAATTTGTTGGGCATTTGAAAATCGTTACCAGTTTAAAAGACTTAGTTTCTATTTCAAAGCTTTCAGTGGGCAAAAAAGCTGCAGCTGTCACTTGAGAATACCCAATCTACACAGCAATTTAAACACTGTGTTTACAACAGGCATATGTGGTTTTAATTTTCACAGTTTTTTGTGATCTACTTTAATATCTATTATTCATTCATAGCAGGGAAAAATAATCTTCAAGTATGTTTGATATGTTGAACCTGGCACATTCAAAGCCAGTCTGCAGAGTTCCTCATGGGACAAACTGGTGGCAAGCATCTTGCCCTACAGAAGTCCAACAGCAGCTTCCAGCTGAGTTTATGTACACTCATAGAGGCTTTCTGGTGAAAAATAAGTGACATTGGGAGTAGGACAAAGAATAGCACAATTTTCAGGAGATTGTTGCTGTCTTATATGACAATTGTAGTGTGAGTTTGGTCCAGTGTAACTTTACAAGAGCATTTCAGTTTGGTATTTAATAACCCTGCCCTCAGTAAACAGGCAACTCTGAAATACGCCATTCTGTGTAAGTCCTGGGCATCTTACCTTTTGGAAAATCCTTCAATAAGTTGCTTTAGGAATTTGCATTGCTACAGAGGCACGTAGCCCAGATAGTGAGGAGGAATATTTGAATTTCTGTGCGTTGTAGTCTTTAAAAAATGCCTGTATATGGAGATGTTGTTTTACTAAACTATATAGGTTTTTTATTTGTGTACAAGGATTATTTGCACTTGTTCAATAAAAATGAGATTTCAAAACTAAATGAAAGCAATTAGTCATGTAAAAAACTGTACTCATTTGAAAGCAAACCAGTGTGAGATTCCAAATCAGAAATACAATTGAATAGGAAAATTAAAATAAATGCAGTAATAATACAGAAACACTGACAGAGTCAGAATTCAACCTGACACCCTGTGGGTCAGGGTGTTGGCAGCAGTCCCATTAAATGGTGGCTGCAGTCTTCCTGCAGTGACAGATGTGGTTCTGTTGGAGCAGGGATCCTGTAGAAAGGTCTGGTCTTCCTCTGAATGTTCAGGGGTGTTTATGTAGCTCTTGTCCTCTGGGAATTCACTGGATAAAGCCAGTTGTGATGTTGCAAATATCTGATTATCTCCAGGTAGGAATGCTTGGCTCCTCCCCCTGGGTGGAGCCTCTCACAATAGGCTGATCTAATTTAATCAGTCATGCAGTGAGATTCTGATGGCCGATTAACAGAAGATATCCCCCTGGAGGGAGTTATGAGGGATGGGTCATTGAAGAGATAAAAAACACTGCCCCACCTGGTTTTAATGGCTGGTGATAGAATACATACTTTTGATTACATCTTGTATCGTAACCTAAGATAACACATACCTATTTTCTCTTGTCTATAGCAAGCCCCCTCCTTCCTAGGTGGACTTTTCTTTCTCTTGATGCAAGGCAATAAAAGGCATTTCATGCTTAAAAAAATATACATATTCTGTACTCAGTTCCTCATGGAATTTTTGGCAACTTACTATTTCACACATGATATTTTTACACTGGATCACATATATATTATTTGTGTATTTCAGGTGATATCTGCTTTGTAAGGCCAGATAACCATAAGTGTGAGTTGGGGGCTGGAGGAAAAAGATTGCTTTAGCCTTACCAGAAAATATCTTGGTTTATTCTTAATTAGGGCCCACTAAGCTGGAGTTTGGGAAAGTCTGTAAAAACAATGTATGGATGCATCTTCATTTCTGAAATCCTTGTGCAGATCAGGAAATCTGGTAAGTAAAAGATCAGGTAGAACATGTGTCCTACTTGTAAAAGCATAATTGTTGTGATTCAAATACTCCATGCACTACCAGATTTAGACTGAGTTTACTTTTAAGTGGATGTGAAATTTAATAGGCAAATGTGTAGCATAAAACTGTTTACTGTGCAGGAGTAGTAAGTGGTTAGTGCAAGGCTATGTTCAGATTGGAATTAAATAGTCACAGATATGATATTTCTTCAATTTTATGGTAATTCTCACTTTAGAAGAATTTCTGTACTGGTGTATTGATCCAACCTGTAGCTATCTGCTGTAAGAAAACAGCTGGAGGTAGCCCATGGGAATAGCCAACTAAGCCCTAATTATCCCATCAGAGCTGGGATGGAAGAAAGAAACTTCTGGACATGACACAGGAGTGGACTGGACTTTTTGGACTCTCAGTCACAAATACTATTATAGAGGTGCAGATGCACTCCTGTCTCTGTGCTGATCCTGTGGCTGCCTGACTGAGCTGCTTATCTTTTATATCCTGGCAGAGAGCTGATCAAAACTTTTTAATTGTGTGACTCCAACAAAGTCTGTTCTTTGCCTACTGAGCTGCAGAATAGCTTGAACGCTCCATTGTTTGAAAAATGTAGGAAAAAAACCCTGGAAAATGATGTGTCCCACTGAAATAAAAGCTCAAACTTAGGGGAAAAAAATCCCAAACCCAACCCCTCAAAAGTTAGTTTCTTCCTCCTTTTGCCAACACAAAACTTATAGGTGAAAGATAGATTTCATTAACATAACTGGAAATGTTCTGTTTTCCTCCCTAATTTCTACATGGATGGGAAAAGCCCAGAGCTGTTTCAGATGGTGTCTATAGGATTTGTAGATCAGAAACTTTTATGGAAATAATGAAGATATTATACAATGTTATCGGCAGAATATAGATGATCCTAAAAGGTTGGAATCACCTTGTTCTGCTGGAAGTCCTTTTATTTCCCCTTCTAATTTCCTTGTGAAAATTCCACAGAAGAAGGGTATTATCTGCTTGGAAACACTGATTAAAAGTGTAGGAAATACTTCAACATCTCCCTCTGAATACAAACCTGACTAAAGTAAACATGAAAATGCCTACTAATATTACCATGCATAAGGCTGTGGTCTTTGAAGACAAACCCTGTGATTGCACAATCTGTGCCTGAGTTCCAGTGTGTTTTTTAAAATATGCCTTTAAAATGTACTGCATGATATAATGGCAGCAAAGGGCAGAGTTGAACTGTGCATCCATAGCAACAGGATGCTCCAGTGGCTTGTAAGATGCAATAACACCCAGCTCCTTATCAGATAAATTACTATCAGGTCCAAAGTGCCTTCATCCACCTTCACTGCTCTGTGAAAAGAAGATAAAATATTCAGCTGAGAAATGTTGATAAATACCTCTGTGCCACAAGGTAAAATGTAGCTCCCGGGACCAAGAGGATGTCAAGCCCTGGAAAGCCCTGCAAAGAGGAGTAATCACAGGAGATAGGGACATCTCCTGAACTCTTCAGCATCTATAATTTTCCAGAACCTGCTGGTTTCCAAAAATTAAGCCAAATTATCAGTATGGAGAAAGAGTCAATAGATGTTGACAGGCAAAAAATGTGGTTGGTGAAGGAAAAAACCCAGTATGCAGGACTATAAAGGTTTTGCTCTGCAATTTAAACAAAACCCAAGTCTTGTTTCGGACTATCATAGTTTTGTGTTTGGGTTTGTGATAAATTGAGGAAATCTTTGGTTTAGTGTTAACTGTGTTTAAAAACATCAGTAAAGAAAGTCAGTAGATAGTTAGCTAAGGGCCTCAGAACAAGCCAAGTTATAAAATTGGGATTAACCAGAGTAAGAAGGAATCTGCAAGACTCAAGGCTCAAACATCCAAGAGGAATTTTACTGTGGCAAATAATTTTAGCAATTATAATGTGATTGTACCTAGACCTTGTAAAACTCCAATGGACATGGATCTCCATTGATGGATCTTATCTACTGACATCTCATAGGAGTTGGCAAATTCTGCATCAGTGCTATCCTCTCTGTGAAATACTTCTATAAATGTCATGAAAGCCCTGTGCTCTGTTCTTGTTATTTGAGTATATTTTTGTGTTAAAGGAATGACAAGTTTGTGTGTCACTATATCCCCCTGCTGTAATTCTGCTGGAGTGACCAGCAGTTTTTATTCAGTATGCACAGCCAGAATTCTTCCCACAAAAGCTAAGATGTGAAGAACAGGATGTACGCCTGGGTCTTGAGGCAGCCTCATTTTCTCTGGCATGAGAAAGAGTGTACTCATTTGAAAGCAAACCAGTGTGAGATACCAAGTCAGAAATACAACTGAATAGGAAAATTAAAATAAATGCAATAACACAGAAACACTGACAGAGTCAGAATTCAACCTGACATGCTGTGGGTCAGGGTGTTGGCAGCAGTCCCATTAAATGGTGGCTGCAGCCCTCCTGCAATGACAGATGTGGTTCTGTTGGAGCAGGGATCCTGTAGAAAGGTCTGGTCTTCCTCTGAATGTCCAGTGGTGTTTATGTAGCTCTTGTCCTCTGGGAATTCACTGGATAAAGCCAGTTGTGATGTTGCAAATATCTGATTATCTCCAGGTAGGAATGCTTGGCTCCTCCCCCTGGGTGGAGCCTCTCACAATAGGCTGATCTAATTTAATCAGTCATGCAGTGAGATTCTGATGGCCGATTAACAGAAGATATCCCCCTGGAGGGAGTTATGAGGGATGGGTCATTGAAGAGATAAAAAACACTGCCCCACCTGGTTTTAATGGCTGGTGATAGAATACATACTTTTGATTACATCTTGCATTGCAACCTAAGACAAAGAGGAATGCTACCGTATGACTCCAGCAATACAGAAATTAAATATCTTTTAAGAAAAATAAATTTGACTCCATGTAGAAGTGTGGAAGGACTGCAGGACATCTTCAGTGGGACTGATGTAAAGAGACCTCAGAAAAAATCAGCTTTCTTCAGACAAAGAAACAAAACAGTAATGTGATTTTTTTTGGTCTTTTTAAGTCCCCCCAAATTTCAAAAATAAACTTTCTCACCATCATGCATGAATGCCTGGTCTCTTTACAGTGGTTCCGACAGCTGGAGGAAACCTGTATTGCTGCTCATATCTATTCTATTTGACAAACTTTATTTTAGTATACATAGTTAAGGATTCTTCTGAGAAAAATTTTCAAAAGCAATATAGACATGACAGTGTGTGAATAAGAGTGGATTCCGTGACTCCATGGACAGTAGAAAATATCTCAGAGTGAGTTCTCTACACAAAATTTAGTCCTGATTTAGTATGATTTGGAAATGTCTCTTTTTTGGAAATGTCTCTTTTTTTGGTAGATTAGTTGAACCAAAGGTGAACACTAAATGCAATATTTTCTTTTAAATTATTAGAATAATATATTACAGAAAATTTAATTTGAAGAAGAAAGGAAACTTCAATATGTGAAAAACTGAATTCTAGAGCTTTTGGAAGAGAGCTGAAGTTTAGAAAGCATGCTATCCAAAATTCTTATAATTAATTAAGTTACTGGAGAAACTGTAGAGAGTTTAATGACCTTCCTGTCTCATAATTCTGCATGATCACATTACTTTAGGCTTTGTTCAACAATGTCAAATCAGTTTTATTGACTTAAGTTGTAATATTTTTAAAGCTTTATAAATCATAATAAAACCAGCCTCACTTTTCCAAATGACACTTGAAGAAAAGTAAAAATATCTTAATCAGCTAAAATGAGAAATAATATGATGCGGAATTGAAATAAGGCCAGGGGAGAAAGACGCAGTGGCACAATTTTACTATTTCACAAAAGTTTTAAGACTGTACACTTTTATTTTCTAACCAATTTCTAGGAGCAGTGTCTTGGAACAATGCTGGGCTCTTCCCAGTGCCTGCATTTTGGATTTGTGCTGAACACAGAGCTGATAACACAGAGATGTTTTTGTTATGGCTGAGCAGGGCTCACACAGAGCCAAAGCCTTTTCTGCCCGCTGTACCAGCCCTGCTGGTGAGGAAGATGGGGGTGCTTGAGGAGGCAGGTGGGGATGCAGCCTGGATAAGTGACCCCAAGGCACCAGTGGGATATTCCAGACAGTATGGCATCATGCTCAGTATATAAAGTGAAGGGAATTATGAAGAAGGAGAGGACACTTAGACTGATGGTGGTATCTTCCCCAGCCTCTCTCTGCTGCCCTGGAGATGGCTGAACACCATCTGGTGTCTGGCCACGGGAAGCAGTGAATTAATTCCTTGTTTTGCTTTGCTTTTCTTGTGTGTGTGGCTTTTACTTTCCCTGATAAACTTTGTTTACTTCAACCCACAAGTTCTCTCCCTTTTACCCTTCCAATCCTCTCTCCAAAATCAGAGTGCTCCATATTCCTTGCAATCCATGTTCTCTTGCTTTTTCCTACTTTGAAGACTGCAGAAAACATACAGATGCTAAGGAAACCTTAGAGCTGAATGTTAAACCCATCAGCAGATAGTAGAAAATCATTATATTCTCACTGTATTCCATCTGTCTTTGATTTACAGCCAAAACATTCTCCCTATGCTGCTCTGCTGATTCAGATCTAAGTGAATATCTGGATCCAGATATGGAATCTGGGAGAGATATTAACTACTTTATAAATTAGAACAGTTGCAGAGCTGGTGGATTTTGTGATTTTTGAGCTACACAGTTGTGCTAGGGGAATGGACTCATTAGTTGGGAAAGGCTTGTTAAAAACTGTGCACTGATGTGTGATGGGATATTAAGGAGTCAGAGCTTTATAACCTAATAAAGGAAGATTAGAGTGTATATAACTATGATATTTGAAATTCTATTCTGTCTCTAATGAAGAAATATCATATTTTAAAATGTAATTGAAAGCCAGTGTATACAAAGAAAGTAGGAAACTTCATTTGTTTTCAAAGTAAAAAGTTAGTCTCTGCTTTACAGGTTCAAAAAAATTCAATTTATTAATGGCATAGCTCCAAAAAGTAACTGCCATAATACTGGGATGAACTTTCTTGTCTGACCCACATTCACTCTCAGAATGTACTGCTTTATTTCTGGTGACTCTTTCTATCCCGACTGGAACTGTTTTTCTAGTTGCTGTTTATTTCAGAAGCTAAGAGATACTGCAGAGCAGTGCTCTATTAAATGCTACCTCCAGGAAAAACTGAGGAGTTCTAATTAGCCTCAGAATGCAACTACAACTGTGCCAAACCCCTGACATTTACAGAGGTAAAAGCTGGTTGAAAGATTTGGGGGTTTGTTTTTCACTTTTATGTTTCTATCGGTAAAGCTGGATTTTACTTTCAGCGAAAATGTTGGTGGAAGTTCTGAATAGCTCACAAATTAAAATTCTGTCTTCAGAATTGTTCAGAATAGTTTTCAAAAACTGGCTAGCTGGCTTTTCTAAGGCTTTGTGCACACACCAGATAAATCATAAAGCATCAAACTTTCCTGAAATGTTATTTCCTTTCTTTTAGCAAATGTGATCTGAAAATAATGGAAGATTATTTAAAAGGGCTGATAGTGCTCATTTCAAGGTTAGTAGATTTTAGACTGGCTTTCAAAGGTTTAGGGGCTAGCATTTCTACTGCAGATGTAGTAATCTCTAAGATTTTCAGAAATTACTATTATATATAACAATTCCTCAATCTAGAACTAAGAGTAAAGGTATTTTTAAATTCTTTAATTGAAAAATCAAAGAAACTGGGATGATACTGAACAAATGCCAGAAAATGAATATTAGAAGAGAAATATTTATTTTTACTATTTATTTATTTGCTTTATATTCTTTCTGTACATTTCATAATTTGATCTCACACAGTAGTGAGAAAAAGATGTGGGGATTGTGTTGCAAATCCATGTATGTTTTGAACATCAAGGTGATGTTATACCCATGGCAAAGAATAAGAATTATTTTGATGAAAAGTAGAGAAAATCAGTTTATAGTTTCTACTATAGTGCCTATAATAGAAATTACCTGGCAGTTGATGTAAGATACTGCTGGGGGAGGTGTTCAGCAGAGCCTCTAGATAAAACTGCAGTCACTATTCCCCCAAGAGCTTCCAGTTATTTCCAATTAAACTCTCAGGAGGAAGAATTAGTTCAAAGACTGAGTCCTGAATCAACACACACAGAAAGAGGAAGAATTGAGAGAATACAGGCATTTAGAATAGCAAAAGTCTGGCCTTGGACTCAGAACTGGTATGGAGACCAGTAAAAAGTAGAACAGTTGAAATATTATGTTATTTGCAAGGTTAAAAAAATTTAAAAATTTCCATTCAGCATGATACAGTAATTTTTAAGCCCGAACCGATATATAGCAGACACTGAACTAGTTTTTCCAAATCAGAAACATGTATGTACAAACATATTTCATATACAAGAAAGAAGATTTAATTATTTGTAATCCAGTTCTCTAACAGATGAGTTGTCTCATTGACTCACTTGAGCAGGTGAGGTTTAGACTGAAGTCTTCCACTGCCCCCAAACGTTCTACTTGGCATACATAGGTGCCCTAGCAGATCACAGAATCACAGAAAGGTTTGGGCTGGAAGGGACCTTACAGATCATTTCGTTCCAACTCTCTGCCATGGGCAGGGACATTTTTCAGCAGATCGGGTTGCTCAAAGCCCGTCCAACTTGGCCTTGAACATTTTCAGGCACGAGACAAGAACGTCCACAGTGTTTATGTTCCCACTTCATAGGCAGCAACGGGGTGGTGAGGTGGCCAAGGCTGGTTTCAGAACCCAGTTTGCTTCATTGTTGTGGTTTGTGTCCAGCCGCTGGTGATCTCTGAGCCAGCCAGCAGTGGAACAGCCGGAGACAGGCTGGCATGGACGGCCTGAGGCATCTGCGGGGCACACGGGGAAACCCTCTGGCTTGGGGAGCTCCACTGAGGTGTGGGCATGTGGCACGGCAACGAGGAAGGGACAGGCACAACTGAAGGGCCAAAACTGAAGATGTTAATTAAATAAATGAAAGGGCACCAACGAGGGCCCAAAACAAAGCATAAAGAGGCTGCTTCAGAAGACCCTAAAGAAGGGGCCGACAAATAAATAAATAAATAAAGTCTCTCGCAGAATGTTTTAGGAACCTTTTGGCCAATCATGGGCTGTTGATCTGCATGGCCACTCCCAAATGATCCCAGAGTCCTTTGCAGAGTCCTTTGCTCCTCACCATAACCTGTCTGGATGTCATTAGTGGTGGCTTCTTATTTCTTGAGGCGTGACATTGGTTCGTTGTTTGCGGTGTGGATGCGTGGCGTTTGCAGCCTGTGGTTGCGTGGCGTTTGCAGCCTGTTTCCTCCAGGACAAGCTCCCACACTTCATAACTTCCAGCGGCGGGCACATGCCATGATATGCTGGCACATGCTACTTGTATCTTCCTCTGATGGAAATTTCCTTTGGCTGACTGACTACAGTTTATAAAATGACTCTGTCCTGTCCTGTCCTACTCAGTGTGGTTCCACTGCTGCAGGCAGCAGTTTCATTACAAACTTCAGAAGATCATTTTTTCTGTATTGGGAGAGAGCTTTCACGTCAGACCTTGTTTCTTGCAGTGATGGGCTTAGTTGCAGGTGTGTGAGAGTTATCACAGACAGTTAGTGAATACCTGAATTCTTGCCACTCAGAGGTAGGGTGTAAAGCTACCAAGCTGGCTGTCAAAATGAGTTTTTTGATGGCTCCTAATAGCAGAGTTAAATTAGGATATTGAAGTTTCTTGGGAGCCAAAAAACTTTTAAAAGTAAATACCGTATATGGTGGTATAGAAAAAGAGAGCAGTGAAGAGATATTTGTCTTTTCTCCCCACATTTCAAAATGAAAATGGCAGTTAAAATGCTGTGTGGGATTTATCCCTATTTGCACAAACACATGCATATTTATGTCATGAATTTCCCTGAAGTGTACCTAAGGCAAAGTGAAAGCTGAAATCTAATCCATCCTTTTGCATAAACATCTGAATTCTCTCTTCCTCTTCTTGAGTTTCTCTTTTTCTTCATCTTAAATTCATAAAGGATCCAAAGAAAGCATCAGGATATTTTTACTCTAATAGCAGCTTTAAACATGAATACTGTGCTGGTCTCTATGAAGCTACATTATATGAACACTTTTTATTGTTGATCAGATTTTGAAGCACCCCATTTTTCTGTTGTCCTTCTTCAGGGTAAACATCCTTTCTATAAAACATGACTGCTTATACGTCTGTAAGTGTATGAAAAAATAAATTGTTCATGATCTGACCCATAAAGAAATATTTATTCTTGGTAAGATACTAAGCTGTTGTGTGACTTGGGAGAAACAACTCTGCCTCTATATTTCCTGACAGCTGTGAAACAATTCTACTTCAAAAGTCACAGGATTTGAATTTCAAAATAACTTACAGGCTGGAAGCAGGGCTTTAATATTTTTAAAACTTTCACAGGCAACTGAGAAATAAGCTGCAAATGATTCTAAGTGTCAGGAGAATAGTAATTTTCATGTGTAAAGGGCTTTAAAATTCTGATATTCTTCTTTCAGAAAAGTTGGAATGAGCACCTTAATCCCTTCAGAACTAAATGAACAAAAAGAATAACCCCAAAACTCCTGAGAGACCTGCAAACGACTAAGGCATAGAGTCAGACCAGCAGGGAACCTGAATTCTTTATTCAAAGAAACAAGCTGGTCTTGTACACTTCTTCAAGACACATTATTTCCTTTTATGATCATTCTCACTAAGCAACCAATCAGACATTGCCACATCAGCAATGTGCCTTCTCTGTGTCCCCATGTGGGGTGATCACATCATCAATGTGCTTTCCACGTGTCCCCATACGGGGTGATCACATCAGCAATGTGCATTGTCCGTGTCCCCATGTGGGGTGATCACATCAGCAATGTGCCTCCTCTGTGTCCCCATGTGGGGTGATCACATCAGCAATGTGCTTTGTCCGTGTCCCCATGTGGGGTGATCACATCAGCAATGTGCTTTGTCCTCGTCCCCATGTGGGGTGATCACATCAGCAATGTGCCTTCTCCGTGTCCCCATGTGGGGTGACCATGTGCTGTTCAGGAGTTTGTGAGCTGCCAGCAGCCTCCTCTCCCTAGGGGTGTGCTGTGTGGCATCTCCTCCCCACAAGGTCAGGCAGAGACCTGCAGGCAACTCCCACAGCCTGTAACTCAATTCTATCTCATCTCTGCCCACAATTTCCTCTTTTTTGTTTCATACAAATAAGAATAATGAAAAAAAACCACCCTCAGCACTGGAACATGTTTGGCCCACTGCCTGGACCAAACAAGCTCTATTCATCTGGTTCCCTCAGCTTCCCCAGGAGCTGATGATGAAGTCCGAGTAACCAAGACTGGTTGGACTACTCTTGCAGGTACTCATTGTGGACTGGAATCTGTGGAAACACAAGCATATCCTCTCCCCCAGGTTATCAACAGAAAGGGTCCTTCCCATTTTCTATTTTCAACATTCTTAATAAGTCTTAAGTAAGCCTGGAGTCCACAAGAATGTCGTTGTAAGGGGCTTAGGTCATACTGAATGCAATTAAAAAAATTAAGAATAGATAAGGCTTTTGTGGGGGTATATCCCATCCCTGCACTCCCTCATTTTTGGTTTAACAACTGTAACATGAACATGTTTCAACCTATGAAATTACAGAGAGCGTGTAACATAACAGGCACTTCTCTTACTATAAAGAGTAAAACAGTACATCTAATAAAACAACAAGCACACACACAACCAAAATAAGCAAGGTAGTATTTTCAACTACCTAAATAGTTTACCATCACCCATAGCCTGTAATTGCTGGGGTGCCCCATTTCACAGCGAGGACAGAAACTTGTAGAGTGAGACATGCTCATTTTAGTCAAAGAATTTCACCCAGGATTTCCTCCTATTCCAACCAGGTGGGTGGAAACATCCCCTCATGAAATAGGCAGTTTAGTCACAAGGTTGGCAGAAATAAATCCCAAAAAGATTACTGGACAGTCTCTCCAAAAAACTAGAACAGCCAGACTGGATGTCCAAGCAATCATAGGCAGAGAAGTATAACATAAGGCCAGATGCACCTCCCTTAATAGATCTGAGCTGGGATGAGAGTATACCAGATAAATTGCATACAAGGAAACTAAATAAAGACCTCACCCAGTTTAGGCAGAAAAAGTACCACCTTAGGGCTTTGCTGGCTGCAGCGACATAGGGAAATACTCTTGCTGGAGGAACTGGAGGGGAGAGAGGGAATAACCATTTACCTCCCTCAAATTCCTCTGTGTATGAAGCAGGATTCAGTGAAAAATCTTGGGGGGGACAGGGGAACTGTATTAATTAAAACAAGGTATCCCTCTGGTGGCGCAGTGTTTTTGTTACAGTGTGTTTGTTGCAACAGTGTTGGTGTACTTACTGTTTCCAAATATGTTTTATTTCTTTTGGCGGAAGAAGTTGGCGGATTTGCACTCACGTGCTGATGGAATCATTTAAAGTCCAGTTTTAATAGGAACACCATTCCCGTGACAGGGTGGCCCAAAGAGCTTTAGTTAGGAGGTGGTACACCCAAATGAAACATTACTGTGACATCTTCAAAGTGACAGAAGGGACCACTAAATTGATAACTATTCAGAAATGGAGCACCTCAGATCAGGAGAGTGGCACAACTTTCCCTCCAGTATATAAATTACATGACTCCTCTCCCCACACTTGCAAAATGTATAGTTCACTCATGATAGATGCCTCAGCTAAATGAGAAGACAAGGTGAGGAAATACTGGGCAGTCACCTTACAGACCAATACTGAGCAACAGCTTGTCACTGGAGGCAAAGATAGTGCCCAGGTTGGAGAATTGGTGGCTGTATGAAGTATTTTCAAACATGAATATCTGTTCTTCTCTCCTATTGTCATCTATACTAAGTCCTTTGCTGTCTTTAAGGGCTGTACCGAATAACTTCAGTTCTGGGAACAAATAAGTGGGAGGTAAATGGGATTCCTGGTTTGGCAGGAATAGAAGTGGCAAAACCTCTTAGCATTTGCTAAGGAAGGTGACTTTGCAGTAGTATGGATAGCCACTCACCAAGCAGGGGATGATCCAGTGGCCAAGTGGAATGACAGACTAGATGAGCTGACCAGATAAAACCTCCATTAAACCAGGAGGCAGTAGCTGACATCTGGGAACATCCCCTGGAGTGGTGGCATGTGAAATGAAGCCACTCTGGGCAAAAGGTACTTACAGCTTCGTGCCTGAGGCTGGCATTTTATGAGAGAGAATTTTAACACATGCATTCCAGCCTGTGAGGAATGTTGAGTCCAGCTTGAGAGCATCCTTTAGAGGAGACTGCACTGCATCTGAGAGAAGGACAAGGATAATGGGATACTTGACAAATTGATTATATTGAATACTTTAGGAGATCAGAAAGGAAAAAGTATGTGTTAATGGGGTTAGAAATAATTCCAGGGGAATTATTACCTCATTCTTATGTCATGGTTATGTTCCCGGCTCCAAAAGGACCAAGAACCAGTGTGTTTGTAGTACAGGACAACTGTATACAAAGTTAATAACCTTTATTATTTTTGTTGCTATTGTTATGTTTTGGGGGTGGAACAGCATGTTGGACTTGAGTGTGAAGTCAAAATAGAGAACTTAGTACCCAAGTCCAGCAGGCTTCCAAAATGACTATGCAGAATATTGAACTTCTATGTGAGTTGTATAGTTCTGTTGCTACATGATATTAAATATGTTAAAAATTCCAAGTTGCTAGATACTCCTAGCCTTCTTCTCTCTCTCAGTCTCTTTCTGTGTCGTTCTCTTTTCTTCTACTGCTATCGTTATGAAAAATGTTGAGTCACAGGGTGGTGAGGCAGACCAACCTGATTTTTATTTATGCCTCAACGTACGTTATACATTGGGTGAAGGATTCCTATAGGGGCTGTACACATGCTGGCAGCCCTGTCCCCTTGGAGACTTCTCCTGAATTGTCAGTCAGGGCAGAGAAAGCTTCCACAGTTGGGCTGCAAGAAACCCCCCACTGTCGCCCTCTTCTTCTAAGTTCTTCTAAACCTTCGAATGTTTACATTTTTGTAATGAAGTTTCTCACACACTTTTCATGTAAATAATGATTATGTGTTATGTATTTTCATGTAAATAATGATTGTTTTGCATTCCTTTATGGAGGAGGAGAAAATTGATGGACTGTTGGTTTGACCAGTGTGGCTGGAGAGGTGGCAATTTCATCCTCCAATCCATGGTCACTTTTGAAAGTCTATAAATAATGGAGTTGGGAAATAAACTACCCTCTTTTTACCTTTGGACGTTCCAGCTTGTGCATGTCATTTGTTTCTTGTCCTATTCATGTCCAGAGGTACAGCAGTAATGATCTGTCCTTGTCTTCTTTTTTTCTCTCTCTGCTCTCTTTTCTATCCCCCTTCGCTAGGAACACACATCCTTCTTTATCAATAAATGGTTCTCAGATATAATATTGTGTTCGTGCTTTATTTTCATCCAAGATGCTTATCAAAAATGTGAGTCCTCCCCAACTCCCCCTTTGACAGCGGGATGAGACAAGGTGTCAAAATGAAGTTCCTAATGGGGAGAGATCAATAAGAAATGTCTTCATTGCCATGGTCACCTGGGGGACAGGGCCACTTTATATTTTTATGATTGATCCAGACATTGATGTAAAATCCTTACTGGTGAAATTGTCACTTTAATTAAAGGTCTGTGAGGTAGCAAATAATGGAGACAATTAATTAGAGAATCACATCACTTGACAGTCAGATGTTGCAGTGGTGCCTGGGTGCCACTGGTGCTCTGAGAGTAAATGCCAAACACTTTGTCAGTGGCCTCATGTTCAACGTGCTGTGGAGTGTTTCTAACTCTGATACATGTTCCTCTCTTCCTCAACAATTCTCTCTTCCCCAGAAAATGTGTAAAGAAGGCAGGTCTTGAGAAGGAAAAAGGTGAGAGATGTTGCTCTGCTGTTGCAGTTCCAATTAAATAATGTCAAGCAAATGATGGGCCTCTCATAACAGATAGTTAAATTCTCCTGGGAAAATTAAGACAAATCAGCTGGAGAGAAAAAGATCTGATTTTTTTTCCTCCTATTTCTGTCAAGTTGTTGCCTTCTTTTTTCAGAGTTGCTTGGCAACAACCTGCTGGAATGTGCTGTATGCTGGTATTTGCATTTTTTTTCAAGTTAATACCAATCTTGGAATTAGAGAAAGGTGGTTGCTAGAGAGAACTTTGTGGTCCAACTTCTTGCTTAGGACAGGACAATTTGGAAATTAGTCAGAATGCTCAGAGCTTTGTCAGTTGAGGTTTAAAATTTCAAAATTTGGGATTTCCTTATCTGCCCTGGGAAAGCTCTTCTAGTGTTAGACTATGTATAGACCTAGAGAAGCTGCCCTTAGTCACAACATCTTCCCTCAGGCTGCACTGTTATCTGAGAAATTCTCATTAGGCCTCAGCCTCGATGAACTGCACTTGGACAAAGCCCCTCTCCAGCTTATCAGAAACACTGTCTGTTCTCAGGAACTAGTGCTGTCTAATGAGCACCCGGTTTTTTACAAGCAACCTTACAAACTTTTTTTATTGTCTGAATAATAACTCAAGTAGAATAATAATTCTGTTGCCAAACCATTAATGAAAGTTACCAACTTGAATTTTGGCCAGGATGGAAAATTACTGTGACTAAGGCCAACCCTGTTGAGACCAGTAAACAGGTCCAAAGTAAGATCTGTTCGAGTTCTCAACTCCGAAAAGATAACTGGCAAATGTGTGTGTCAAGCACTGATAACTGGGTGGCTGTGGAGCCAAGGAACTCTTGGTAATAACAGACAAGGATGGTTGGTAATAACCAAGGACTATTGTTAATAAAATCCTGTGAGAAAGACTAATTTTTGGCAGGAGAAGGGAGGCCAGGTGGAAATAGGGCAGCACTTTTTCTCAGGAAAGACCCACAACAGTAGAGCAGAAGTGTAGGAATGATTGGCAGCAAGTGGACATGGACTGTAAGGCAGGACTGGGATGACCCAAGACCCCTGAAGCACTCTAACCCACGTCCAAAAGATATGAAAGAACAGACTATGCATGATAACTAATTAGCATAGAAAGTGAGAAACCTGTCTTTGGGACAGTGAAATCTGTCCATGAAGAGGTACCCCCACGCCACTCCATGCCTGAGTTGTGCCCTCCAGCCCCTGGACATCTCATCAGCCAGACTGATGCAGCTGGATTGCCACTTACTGCCCGGACTGATGCTGAGACCAGGACTGGCGTGTCATCAGATGGATTGACAGGGGCTGGTGATCCCTTTTTGCCTCCCTTTTTTCTCACTTTTTCCCTTTTTTCTTTCCCTTTCTTAAATTAATCTCCCCCTTTTTAAATAACCTGTTTAATTTCTCTTTTCCCTTCCACCCTACACCTTTATACAACCCCTCCTGTCACGCGATAAATTTTTCTTTTCCCTTGACCTGTCTGTTTTATCCCAAACCCACTCCTGTGTGCTTATATAGTAGGTCAGGGACTAACATACCAATTTCTATGTCAAGCACATAATTTATTAATAAAACTCTCTGATTGATTGAGAACCCTCTGAATGTTATAATTAATTTCAACCAATGAATATTTTTGAATCTTATGGGCTTTTTTCCTATTAAAGGATGTTCATCACAGACTACTCCAGTGAAGACGGTTTTTTCTCTTACCTGAAGGATGTTTTCTGTTTTGCATCTTGCCTCTTGTTGTTTCA
This sequence comes from Melospiza georgiana, assembly GCF_028018845.1. NCBI lineage: Eukaryota > Metazoa > Chordata > Aves > Passeriformes > Passerellidae > Melospiza > Melospiza georgiana. The sequence goes on along the minus strand of NC_080434.1, from coordinate 41,390,475 downwards.
CTGCACATATGCAAGACAAATGTGAACTGTTTGAACTTCTATCAATTGTTATTGATAGAAATACCTCAGGTTAGTTCCTGGTCATGATTTTGAATGCTTGGGGAAGTGAAAGAAATCCTCTGAGTTTTGTGTGTGTGTATTTATTTCATCATCTACATTCATAATTCTGATGGCTTCTGATAGCACTGTAGGCATTTTTCACTGCTTTGATTTATATCTACAATAAATAGCAGCCCTTAAACTACCTTTAATTCATCAGTGGAATTGTACTTACCTACTTTCAAGCTCTGTATAGCCTTCATAACATGTATAGAGGCAGTTCATATCATTCCCTGCCCTCAACAAGCAGTCATTCAATTTACTTCTCAACCCTAGTTAAAATTATTTCTATGCCTAAGCAGTTTTGAACCAGTTATAAAATGTATTGGATAGGAAGCAAGCTTATGCTTCTCAGCATTTTAGTGATTTTAATACAAAAAATGTGGTATTGCATCTAGAATAATTGGAAATTAAAAAAGCTATGGAAATGGATAATTTTATTCTGAAAACAAGTGTCACAATTTTCATAGTGATGTTAAGTTTAATTTTGAAATTGTCATTTTTAATTTGAAATAATTCCTTTCCAGTGAAGGAGATGCTGGGATATTGTAGTAAAAATGTTGAATTGAGTCAGACACAAAACTGCTTTGTCAGAGTTGTTCTGTACATAACGCGAAATTCTCTATTAAGTGAATGATTGTATTCTACTTCAAATTTGTCCCTAAAAGTATTCTCAATCTTTATTTTAAACTGTGTTTTGCTACAGGTAAATGTCTTGATCATAGTTTTGACAATGCAATTAGAAGCCAAATTGATATGAAAGGAAGCTACTGAATACTTATCTTATGCTCTTAATATGTAAATACATATATATATATATATATATATACTTGCCCCACAGGAAACACCATACTATAGCCTAGAAACCTCAACATTTTGAATTTAGAGCTCTTAAATGCAGCAAGATGGAGTGTGCTTGAATAAAACAGTATTTTGGCCAGTTGTGTGTGCAACTTGTATTTTACTCAACCTTGGAAGGACATAGCAATGAAACTGCTCAAGTTTTGTTTAGGATTTGATTGTTTTATTTTATTCCTCATGGATTCCTTCCTAATCAGGAAGGGAAATCTATGATTTTCCAATTTCTCTTTGTTAATTCAGAGGTTACAATAAAGAATCCATCACAATAAGTAAAATCTTGGCTTGAGTCAAATTTTCTAATTTTATTTTATGCTTCATTTCTGGCCCAGAATTTTGGAATTAGGCCCTGAAAGTTGTAGTTAGGAAGTGCGTAGGTGGCTAGGGCATGGAATAAACCGAGAGCTTGCTTCTACTTTGGTATACATGCTCAGGATAAAAATGATAGTAATAATGATAAATGTTCATCAGAACATATTTTCAAAGGCAAATACCGTTCTAGATATTTGTTTAGATAAAAATTATTTCAGTGAGAAGTACAGACTCTGCCTAAGAGTGAATGGGAGGAAATGGGACAGTCAAATGCTGCAGTTTCTGGAAGTCACTAGGGCACCTTACCCTCTTGTAAAAAAAACCAAACACGTTAGCTGAATTAGACTTTGATATGGAGATGAATTATTTTATAAAGCCAGCCCTCTCTTTTTATTGTCTAGTTAGTAGTCCTTGAAGGGGAAATATAATTGTAATGTGCCCATTTAGGAGCTGTTTATACTGTTTTAGTTTCTGTTAGACTGAAGAATTTTTAACCTAAGTAGCTAACTTATTAATGAGTTAGGTACTCATTAAAAAGAAGAAAAGCACTTTTGTTTAATAGCTATGATTTTAAATCATGAGTACTTAGGCATACAGATCCATCATTTTTACAGACAGATTTTAAATTATTTTACTGCAGTTTTGACACAACATTCTAGCTGACATATCTTCATCATCTTCCATTTTTCTTGGTGTGTTGATTTGGCACAGCATGATTTTTTTGGTAGTGGGGAAGAGACACAGGTATCTTCTGTGAGAAGCTGCTAAAAGCTTCAGCCATGTTGGGGACAGAGCCAATCTCTGATGGCTCTGAAGATGGACTTGCTGCTGGCCCAATTAGGGAGGTTGGTAACACCTCTGTGATGACATATTAAAAGCAGAAAATCAAACCAGTGCCTTCTCTTTACCTGTCCTAGACAACCCAGGCTGTCCGGTGGCAACAGTACAGAGGGGTGAAAGGGAACTATGGGGAGAACACAGGACACCTATACAAAAAGCTACATAGCATAACTATACATCAATAAATCTTCTCTTAACTTACACACAATATTAATCTCTTAATTGAGAGAGCCACTCATCTCATTACTCATCTATAACATTGGCACTGTAGGATCTTGCAAGAGTCTTTGAATTGGTGGAACTTGTTGGCAATGGTACCTACAAGCAGCAGTTTTTCTTCTAGTCAGAGAGGAGAAGGAAGTGAGGACACGAGAGGGAAAACAAGACGATGACACCAAGATCACTGGGAAAGAAAGAAGGGGAGGAGATGCTCCAAGTGTTGGAGCAGAAATTTTTCCCTTGCCATAGTGAGGACCATGGTGAAACAAACTGTCCCCTTGTAATGCATGAAGTCTGTGGGGCATGCAGATATCCACTCACAGCCCATGGGTAAAGTGCTCACACCAGAGCGGGTGGATGCCAGAGAAAGATATAATCCAGGGGGAGACCCGAATGCAGAGAGAGGGACCTGCTTCCATAGACAGAGAGAGGGCCCTGCTTCCAGAGACAGAGAGAGAGAGCCCTGCTTCCATAGACAGTGAGAGAGGGCCCTGCTTCCAGAGACACAGAGAGAGAGCCCTGCTTCCATAGACAGTGAGAGAGGGCCCTGCTTCCAGAGACAGAGAGAGAGGGCCCTGCTTCCAGAGATAGAGAGAGAGGGCCCTGCTTCCAAACTAGAGCAGCCTGATCTTGGAGGACTGCACCCTGTGGATGAGTGACACACACCACAACAGTTTTGGCATGACTGTTTGCCCATTGGAGTGTGATAAATAGGTATGATTCATGCTGATAAAAACTGAAACAGTAATCAATATTGATACAGTAATTGATATTTGGGAATAATAAAATAGTCAAAAAGTTGTAATGCCAAAGAAGAGAGGGAGAGGAGGAGAGTGGAAACACCTCCCACTCCTGGGAGATGTTCACAAGGACAGGAGGAAAGAAGCTGAAGATACAGTTGCTAAAAATGAGCAGAAAGGAAGCAAAACCTAGTTGGGTCCCAGAAAATGCAAATTATAAGGGATTTATTGCCTTGATATGTAGATGCAGTGATACGTTAGTCTTGGCTTACATTGTACTGGCTTGGTGTGCATGTGTAACCCAAAGGTGAATTCAAGGACAACAAAGAAGACTACAGAGCCTTCATCAGTGATGACCCCCAAAGATTTGTGCGACCACCAAACCGAGCGTGATAAATGTGGTAATGAAGGTGGAGATAGAGATATGACGAACCGAAAATAGGAGGGATGGTATTGACACATGGCATATAAGGGGTGATTTTCACTTGGCAAGCTCGTACGTGAGGTGACAAAGGTCCCAGAACGCTGCACTCCGTACCCCGCTGTTATCTTTTGCTTATGCGCTATTATTAGAACCAAATTATCCCTTATTTTAATCAAATTATGTTGTATCCAATTTTATATTTTTTTATTTTAACTATTCTATTAAAATTGCTACTACTTTTAATATTGTTTGGTTTTTTTTATGATGGGATAATTGGGCAAACATAACAGGAGGGACCCCATGGCATAGCAGGGAACAGATCCTCTCCCTGAATGAATTGAAAATGATGAACTGACCAAAACCACCATGCCCTGTCTCCTTGTGCTACTGGTAAGAAGGAGGGAAGGGCTGAGGGGAAAAAAGGTGCTTTAAAGACTTGTTTTACTTCTTATTATCCTCCTCTGACTCTGTTAATAATAAATTTCCTTTGTACCTTTAAAATTGAACCTGTTTTGCCCTTAGAATGTTTTTTTCTCCCAGTCTTTATCTCAACTCACGAACCCTTTATTCATTTCTTCCCTCTCCTCTGCCCAACTGTAATTAAAGAGGGTAAGTGAATGAGTTCTGTGAGGATACAATTAGAAGGCATTTGGTGTTTGGCGTTTGTCAAACCATGACACTTGGAATTTCATTTTTATGAGAATTTTTATTGATTTTTGAAGTATATTTAAAATTTGACCCAGTTTACCATGTGTCAATGTGTTATTCACACTTTAAATCTTGTTCTAAACTGGCGAAATTATTTTTTTCCACAGGGGAAAGGATTTTCTGCAGTTGAAACACATTCTTTGTTAGTAGAGAGTTGATTCTCTTTTTAATGGTCTAGTAATTTTGGTCAGATTATTAGTTGTCCCTGGATGAGAAAAAGACTGAATGGCTGTTCCTTTTAATCCAAATAATCCTGGTCTCTGAAGAGATTAACATAAACAGATACAGTGGCTTCCTTTTGACTGAGCTTCAGTGGCTTGGTTAGTTAGACTGTATGCCATCTCTGATTTATAAAGAGCAAACTAAAAAACAAACTAAAACTCTGTAAAAGCAATGGCTAATTAAAACCATAACCACTGACTGAGAAAGCAGCATGAACTGGGTCAAGAGTGTATTGTTTATTGTTCACAACACAGACTGGGTCAGAAAAGAATTATTGCTCACATGAGATACATGAGAACTCTAGTTTCTGTTTGCAATCCTATACAAGTTGATGTAGTATTGATGTTCTTGCACAGGCCCAGTGGACTTTTAAGCTGGGTAATTTGTATGAGTAACAAATTTCGTGTGAAATAGGCATAAATTAAAATTGTTGATGGGAACTGCTCATCTGTGAGACACAGCACATGGATGTCATCTGGTAATTGACTGGGCTTATGCTGCTAAATATGAAATGAATCTGTTTCCTAGCTGCAGTAAACCCTGATGGAAGAAACAATCAAAAGAGGATGGTTTTTAAATTTTTTAAAATTAAAATTGGTGCTTTCACAAATAAAGAACATTGTGTGCAAATATTATATAGCTAATTTTTATATCCCTTTCGTTCTAAGTGCCCAACTTCTTAATTTGACCTCTCCTAGACAAAGAAACTTCCTTGTGCACCTAACTGATCTCAATACTAATGAATCTCAAAGTATAACACTTTTTTCTATGAGGTACAACAAGGTACAACAAATACTGTAGGGTTCAGACCAGGATAGAATACAAATGCATATAAAACATTTGAATTTACAGGAAATCAATAACTTCAGGTACTTGACGTCTAGTAGCTTTTAAAAACAGACTTACAAACTTCAGACTATGTACTCCCAGGACAATGAGGGGCATAAGGTATAACTTGAGTATGGTTGGAGTTTTCACCAAAACAAATCATATTATGCACAAGTTCATTAATTATTTTAGCATGAAACATTGCCAAATGTTTTGTTTGGAAGTCTTCTTCCACTGCTAAAAAATGGGAAAATAACTGGAACATGTATTTAAACATCTCAATATTTTAGCTAGCTCTCCTGTAAGAAACCCCAATCCCAAAAAGAATGTGTAGAGGATTCAGCCCTTGAACAGACCAAACACTGATTAAAAAAGACATTTTCCAATGAAAATGAGGTATTGATCATAAGATGTATTTTCATTACCACAACAGCAACCCAAAAATCCATTGCTAGAAATAAAATGCTTTGGTGCTCTATCATTGTTACCCCAAGATAGTTAACTATAAGGCAGCTTGGTTTTCACATTACATGTCAAAAGTCATTTGACACTGAAAATGTGTCTCTGCCTATTGCAGAAAGCATATAACTCTGGATGGCATGTTTTCCATTTGCAATTCCTGCTACAGTTCTAGGAATGATAATGTATCACAATTGCTTTCCTGGCAAAAATCAAACCAATAAATGTATTATGTTTTTAGCAATAACAAACAATAACAACAACAACAAAACAACAGCAGTTATTTTATATTATGTTAATTTGGTAAATACATTAGAAATCTTGTATTAAAAGATTGCATAAATATTTAAATCCTGGTTAGAATAATCTTGAAATCTAGGCAGCTCACACTGCAGCACCTTGATGAAGTGCTGGGAAGTAGAGCTTCTCAAGGGTCATTATGATAAATAATAAATTCTCTTTCAAACCCTTGAATTCCAAGGCATACTTCACATGAGTGAAATGCTAGGGAGCCCACAAAGTTATTAATACCAGGTACTTTCTTCCTATATTCTGAGTTCAGCTCCCTGTTCCAGTTTGGCTTGGGGGAGTAGTCAGAGACTGGAAAAGGTGATCTGTTCTGAGACATCCTGGGGGCTTGCAATGTGTGACCAGGGATGGGTCAGGCCTTGCTTGGGTGTGGTTGTGCCAACACCCCCCAGTCCTGCAGTGTCTGTGAATCAGAACACACTAGAAGCAGCCCCAGTGTGGCCTAACCCAGTCCTTGAGTGGCCAGGTGAGCATCCCACCAAGGAGGAAGGCCCAGGATGGGCCAAAAAGGTTTAAGAAGGGTCACCATGAGGTAAGCACGTTGTCCTTTAACCCTGCCTTCATCTTGGAGTTTTACAGCACTGGAACCCAGGAGTTGGTAACTATGTCTGTTCTGCTATATCTTTCCTTTCCAGAAGTCTTTTCTCTCCCTTACATCTTCTTCTTCTTCTTCTTCTTCTTCTTCTTCTTCTTCTTCTTCTTCTTCTTCTTCTTCTTCTTCTTCTTCTTCTTTTTTCTCGTCTCTTCCCACAGAATGAAACATCAAATGAATTTGAAGATTTTCTACATCCAGTGGGCTAAATCTATGCTCTGATAAATGATGTTATGTAGTGTGCACTCTTATTTTTAGTGTGCCTTAATTTTCTGAACTTTGCCACTGAAGTTTGTGGTTTTTTTACCTCTTGAGAATATCTTGTTGGTATTTTCTCCTTTGCATCTACCCAGAGCAAAATAATCTTGGTTTCACCTTGGAATTCAGTGCCTGGGGTGAAATAGGAGTGACCCTCTGAATACACAATGGGGTGTTCATAACTTTGAAAGTAAAGACATTTGTTTAAAGGCATTGAGCACTGAAGGGAGGAGAGTTTAAATTCAGCCTTCAGCTTCTAATTGCAAGTCAATTCCTCTTGAAGGAAATGAAAGATCTGGATCGTGTAGAAACCAGTCCCCGTTTTTCCATCACTTCCTAAAGATAAGTCAAGTGATAAAAACTTGAGATGTATTTTCCAATAACAGCTTCCTTTCTGATAAATCCCTAAGTGTGAAATCAACCACTGAATGATGTCCAAGGAGCTGGGGAGTGGTTTAAATAAGGCCACTGTGACCTACACTCTCATAAGCCTAGTGTGAAACAAAGGCTGGTCTCCTCTACAGTGTCACAGAGGCATCTGTTGATGGCTTTTGTGGATAGGAGATTGTCACTTGCAGAGTACTCTTGCATTACTTCAGCACTGTAGCACCCTTGTCAGCTTTTAGTATGGGTATTGCCTAGCTTGGATAGATTATGTTCCTAAAGTTTATAGAAAGGGATTAAGAGTAACCTGCTGTAGTGTTGAAGTGGCAGGATTTCACTTGGACTGGAAAGGAAGGTGATTTATGTGAATCCCTAAAATATCTGCTAGCACTGAGTATCACTTAGGGATATAATTAGCTGAAAAGATCCAGTTAAGTAACAACAACCACCAATATGGATTAAATAAATGAGAACTTACATCAATGTTAATGCATTCTATTAAGAGACAGAGGTGGCTGACAGGGCCTTTGTGTTCCTTTTCAGACATTTTTCTAAAAATTGTCTGTGGCAGCTGCTTTTTATTTGTGTAGAGTGACTATATACAATCAGGAGCAACTCTGCTCTGTTGGTTGAAGTGGGTGTTGGAAATGAAAGCTATAATTTCTTTTAAAAAGCCTTGATATTGGTAAAAGAAAGATCACAAACTACAGCAAGCTTGTGTAGTAAAGAACAACTGTAAGACACCACTTCAGTGCTGTCTGTTCCAGGCACTGCTACACCTTCTGACTAAGTCCTGAATCTGCCTGCTGACACAGTCAAAATATTTGCTCACACTGACAAATAATTAATCTGAAGTTTGAAGAAATAACTCAGCATATCTGCAGGAATTTCTGCAAATCAAACATGTTTACATTTGTACCATATTCTCTCCCTATATCCACAAATACCCTCCCTTTTAGTTTAATTCAAATTCACTAGAATCTTATATCAATTATAGTTCATCCATACAAGTTTGAAATGCATAAATATTCTCCTTGATCCACCTTTTGTTTGGACTGCTCATAGTCATGGGAGTGTGTTGGGTGATGATCATTCAAGACTGTAGCATCTTAGGAGCCTAAGCAATGAGCAGTTGGAATACTTTGTTAGTTTTTATTGCCATTTATTGGCCAATCATCTGGCCAGACAAAATAGTCCAAGTGAACTGTTCTTTTTTCCTTATCTACCAGCTAATTTCCAGAGACGTACAAAATAACATAACCCTGATGAGATGTAACTTAGATGAGTATTAGGCTCTGCATCTGTTTGGAAGGTATGTTTGCCTTCCAGCCTTAGACAAAAAGTGATTTCACGTTAAGAATACACAGCAGCGGTGCTGTAAAATCTGTGAAGACACAAAAGAGTGCTTAATACCTTTTGAGATGGGAAGATCAGGATGCCAAACTTTGAAATTTCAAGGTCTTGGTGGTTTCTCAAAGAGATTTAAGGCCTGATCTAGACTGAATGGTTGAGAAAATGAGTAACTGGCCATCTGTGGCTTGCAGGAAAGAATCAGTAGAAGGAGCATAATTTAAAATATAAGTACTTTACAAATAAAATGGCTGAAATTAGCCTGTAAGCTTTCCATTATGATGTCTTCATATGGCAAAGATACATTCATGTACAAGAAAGCAATCTGTGAGCGGGGAGAAAAGAAAAACAGAAGTTTTATGTTGCAAAAGAGGTCATTGCTCTGTTACACAGGTGCCTGGTGCTTTTAATATAATAAAAATAGCTGGTCAATTAAAGAAATACAGGTAGATACAGAAATAACTCAGACCTTCCTATTGTCTTTTACTGCCTTCAAGGTAGTAAAGTTCAAGGTACAATATCCCTGGTTTGTGCTGAAATTCTGCTTCAAAATCTGACAGTAGCACACATATTCAGAAACCTGCCAGTTTGTTGTGTGTACTTGCAGGGGCAGAGTTGGTGCTTCTGTCAGTCAACAGCATGAGCAAATCATTTGGAGATCTCAGGGAACTGATACTGAGATATCTTCATGATCATGAAGGAAAAAAAAAGGTTTGAATTAAAGAAGTTTTGTTTTGATTGTTTTTAGAGAACTATATTATTAAGGACATTTGTGATATATTAATGCTTTGCTTGTATTGCTTTTTCCCTGAAACAACCTGAGAAGAAAGAACCTGGAATGTGCATAGTAGAAACCAGAAGTGAGGACCATTTGAAGCTAAAGCTTTTTTACTAAGGAGCTAAGATTAATAAGGACGAGAAATCCTTAAGTCTGCTTATTTAGCATGACAGATAACTGAGATACATACATATATATATATATATATATATACACATACACACTTCTAGTCTAGAAGGACCCATGGTACATCTGTACCATGTGTACCTGCAAAATACAAGTCTGAAGTGTTCCCCTGAGAACATAAGCCCAAAGTGAAATCTGTGCTAGATGAAACAAAGAGCCAAAGCCCCTAAGTTTTAGCATTACAGGAAGAAATGAAGAATGAGAGCAGAAACTGCGTACTCAGTCCACACAAAACAAGGGATGCTTATGAGTTACTGCTGTGATGTGGTTTGAGTAGAAAACTCAGAAATGTATAATAAAGTTCATTTTATAACTTCTGCTTACCTGAATTTCTCTATGCAGTGTATCCAAGAGGTTTTTGAGTATATCAAAATATTTGTGTAGTCCCCTCTGACACAGCTGAAATCCTGCAAGACTTACTGTCTGACAACAGAACTTCAATGTACAGTTCTGAAAAAAATGAGGTATCTCCCCTCTCCTTCATCTCTCTAGAGGATTTTATAAGCTATTCATTTTGCAATATTCTGTTAATCACTAGGTTCTGTTTTCTTCAGCAGCAGCTACATAAAGTAAGCCAAGAAAAAACAAATACTCTTTCCAGGTGAACAGGTGTTAATATCTTCACCCAATTTTATTTCCAGTTCTTGCTCTACTAAACTCCCCCTGAAGTCAGCAAGTATGCCTCAGTAAAGAACAAATAATCACTAATTAAATGCCTTAAGTTTTGTTTCAGGGCAAGGAAATGACTGTTGGATTGCTGATCAGCCAAACTTTTCTAGAGAGAGCAAATATTAAGATTTCCATATATAAAAAATTCATTGTGTAGAATTCAAAATAAGTTCAAAGATATCCATCTCTGATCCATTGCAGCTTTCATGAGAAATACAGGTAAATATTTTTAATAATATTTTTTTTTTTCTATAATGGTTATGCTTTAAGAGGGAGAAAAAGGTGATCAAGCTCTCATACATGTATGAACTATTATATTATCATTTAACTTACCTAAAGGAAAATATTGTTTTGCTTTTTTTGAGAAGGGGTTAAAATGGAAAGCAAAGTGTCACCTGAGAGTGTATTGTCTAAATGAGTATCATTTTGGCAGGTGCAATCTGAAGCATGCATTAGTACTGGTCTCAGACACCGACCCATCTGTCAATGTCAAGAAGTTTTGAACTGGGTTATGAAGTGAATTTAGGACAATGTTGGTTTGACCCAGTTTAATTTTATAACATGGGAATGATTGCTTTATATCCTGTGATTCCAGTTAGCAGCAGTTTGCCTCTTGCCACTTAACGTGTTATTGGTGCTTTGAATTTGAATGTTTTGAAAAAAATGTGTATTTTCTTTCTCTTCTGCAGAGTCCCATAGTGAATGTGCCAGGAGTGTGGTGGCAGAGAAATTATGAGAATAAAAGTATGTTCTGCTTTTCTCTAATGCTTCCAGGACCTCTGATAGATAGATTGATTAGTACTTTTAGTTAGCAGGAGTTCTAGACTAAATGGGAGAGATTAATTGTAAGCCAGTGATCGAAAGAAGGTTGCAAAGACCTCCTTGCAGTTGTGCCAATACAGTCACTCAGTATTAAGATTTATGTGGTTGCACATAATGGATGTGCAATGGAATTTAGATATTTGTTGCTTTTATTATACTACCTACAGATAGGCTAATCTGTGATTTCTAGTTTGTGCTAATTACCAGTTGAGTTCTGATGTTAAACAAGGTTCTGTTTTGGTACCTTTGGAAAGCTAAGTATGGTAATGAGACATAGAAAGTATCTAATGAGAGGTTCAACATTTGAGGCTTTCATCTACTTTTGAGAAATAAGGTGATGGTGATTATAGTTAAAACTGTTTGTCATTTTCACATCAAGGTGTTTCTTGGATAACATGGATATGAAAGTAAGTAGCATTCAATGTCAACTTAGATGTGGCTCTAATGATAGACTAGAACAGCTTAAAGCAGTTTTGTTTCAGCTCGTAATCAGCAAGGTTGTTTCACATTATCTGTTGTGATGCAATTTCAATCTCCCCAAGTGCTCCTTGATGCTTTTTCTTCTGGATTTAATAGTTAGCATGGAGAATCTAGCATAGGGAGGAATCCTATCAGGGCTTCACCAACAAATTTGATCTAAAATAAATGGGTGTTCAATGCAGCAATCAATTTTTGAATATTCCAATACTTGCCAGAGCTGGGAAAGAATGTCTTCATTCATCATACCTCCTTTTGTATTATGTGTGTATTTTGTATTATGTTTGTATTTCAAAGGCATAACTCCAGGACAAAGTTGGACAGTTCGCATCACGACCAATGCATTGAATAGGATTTAAAAAATCTTAAGGGAGGAAAGGTTCAATGAAATATTTTAGAGTAGATCCTGGAATCAGAATTTTATATGAACATTTGCCTATAATATTAAAGTTGATTGCTGTAAAAAAAAGTTGATGCAAGTTAGTTTGATCTTAAAACGGAAAACTTGTGAAGCACTGGTTCTTCAGTCTCCAAATGTTGAGAGAAGAACCCATATCCATTCCAAGACTGATCTGGAGTTTTACTCTTCAGGCATGAAGAAAATGCAAATGTTAGCCTAATATTTAAATGTTTTGAAAAGAAGGATGTCTGTAGGATACCAGATAGCTAGCTAGTTTGTTAAGTTTTGTTTATTTATTGTGGGTTTTATTCCTTTTATTTTTAATTGATGGAGAAATGGAAAGACAGGGTCAACGCCTGCTGAGATCTCTACAGCTACTCACACATCTTATCTCTAATTGAAGTGCTACAGTTCCAAAAAAATGTTTTGCCTGTAGGCAAATTGTCACTTTTCAAACATTGTCAGCATGCCCAGGGATTTAACTTGAGGGGAAACTCAGGCTGGTTATATTTATGTTTTAACCTGAACTTGTCAATATGAGTCTGGGGATCAATATCTGGAGTTCCACCCTGTTCACTCAGGATTTTATCCATTTTACTTACATGTAAGTATGACAGAGTGCAAATCAGTTTGCTGTGCTTCATAGTGTTTAAACAAACAAGTGTCTGTTTGCTGATTGCCAGGTACTTCTGCAGCTCCTCATTTTCCACTCATAGCCAGACCTTGGCTCACCAAGTTCTTGTAACGCAGACACAGAAATAGCACTCAGAGTTCTGACTGTAACAGAAAATATCACGCACACATTCATTGCTCTAGGCTTTTTGTATGTCTCTCAGGAGTAAATAGATAACCCACAAGCTTATAAACTGCTATTTTTTTTCCTATTTGATGAAAAAGAGGCAGGAATAGAAGGAAGCCCTGAAGCATAGGTCATTTCATTTTATTCAGTAACAGGCACAGAACATGACAAACCAGAGACAGCAGAGTGGCAGAATCACAGGAGACACTGGGTAAAACCTCCACTGGCATCTTTCATGTCCTGAGATCTGTGTTCCCGAGGTCACACAACTCATATCTTCCCTGAACCTTATTAGACTGCTCCAGCAGGACCATCCCTATGCTAATGAGACCTTTGAAATGCTTTCCATGCTTTTTGTTATTTTAGCTTCCTACCACATACCAGAAAGACTAAAGTTCTCCTTTATTATTTTACTACCTGTTAGCAGCAGTAGCCTGGGTGGCAGTTTGGAGTGAGTGGAATAAAAATTCAGTGTACTGCTAATGACTCAATACAAAGGCCTTTCTTTTTCTTGGCTGTTTTATTTTAACTTTTTTTTTTTTTTTTTTTTTTTTTTTTTTTTTTTTTTTTTTTTTTGTCAGGAGTAATATCTATTTCATCTCTGCTACAAGCAGTGCTTTTTAGCTAATTTATAACTGCAGTTACCTGGAGAGAGCCTAGAGGAGATGTGATAAAACCAGACTATACAGCAAAACATATTCTATAAACATGAAACATGCACAAGGAAATAATTTAAAGTATGAGGGGGAAATGTCAAATAGGATGTCTGACAACCAATTTGGCTTAAAATTCGAGACATTATGTATATGTGGCTTTTGCCAGCTTTCTAGTTATCCTTGGAGGGAAGGCAGACATCAATCATACCTGCATGTCAGCTACTGTCAGCAGTGCCAAAACTCTTCACTGGACTTTCTCATCTGGCACAAGTTAATTTAGAATAGATTAATGTAAGAACTCTTGCTGCAATTTTTCCTTATGGGCACACAAAAATTATTTCACTTAAAATATGTGCTATGACACTGAATAATATCTCCTAAATTGCTATTGATCCAAGCTTGCCTGCATTCAAATGTTGCTGCTTATTAGGAATTACTTTTCTTTCTATGATTAGAACACTTTGAAAGGTTCTTGAGCTAGAAGAGTCTTCTAAAGATGAACTTAAGTGCTTATGAGCTCTGAAACAAATATATGGAAAGCATCTCTCACAGATCTTAGAGGTCTTAGGTCATAGAAGTCTTTTCCAGTCTAGGTGATTTGATGATTCTAAGCACATCTGCAATGCTTTGATTAAAAAAATAAGTTTTCCTTGTGTCTAAATGAAAGATTGCTTCTCACTTCTGTCATATGTAATATTTAATCCCATTACTCCCAGTAGAGATCTATTACTTACAATTAGTTAATAACAAATTTGACATATTTCTAAATCTGTTTTCATGTGATTTGGCCTTACATTTTTCTGAACTTACTAAGATGATTTCTTTCTGCTTGGCCAGATTTTGTTGTCCTTATTCCCTTTGATATTCTTTAAATTTCTTTTAAGCACAAACTGGAGTTCTCATGGGGCCCTGGATTTAAGGGGGAGCACAGGGCAATACTGAACTATGAAACATGCAGAACCATCTAGTTTATGGTCTGTGTCTATGATGTTAAGTATGCACATTATTGAATGTTCAATGAATTTGGCACTTATTCATTTTCAGCTTTTCGCTGTTTATAGTCAGGCTTGGAGCAGACTTGACAAATAAAACTATAAAAGTTTAAATTGCTTTACCCACGTAGCTACTGTCTACTGAGCCTTCACATGCTTTATCTGAGTGCTTTAAAAAAATACATTGTCAGTCGTCACAAAATCTATGATGCTGGAATTTCTGTGCCCACTGATGTTTTGTAAGGGGTATAATACAAATGTTTTCAAATCCCTCTATACCTATGAAACTCCAAGGGGTAATCCTGTTCAAACTAGACCATCAGAACTTGGGCAGCTGTCTAAAAAAGTTTTGCAACTTTTGTTCTTCAAAAGACAGAGTGTTTAGTTGTTTCCTTTTTCTTTTTTTTGGCTGGACCTGAAGTCTCCTTCCTTTATTTAACACTGGTCTACTACATTCTTCTGGAGTTAGCATGCTTCCTGTGGCATTCCATCATTGTGTCAAGGTGGTGCTTCACAATATTTTTCACATTTTCTGCCTCATATATCAAACTGTAGTAGTTATCCATAAGGCATAGCTGTCATTCTGCAAAATTTTTAGTAATGCTTTCATTTTTATCTGACAGCAAGAAGTACCTAAAGTAATAAAAAATCATTTCTACTTCATATTTGCTTTGGTGCTCATTCTGTCCCTGTCAGTGTTTGTATGCTATAGTAGGTGAGATTTACACATCCCCTTACTTGGCATTTTGGGAGAGCCATGCACAGAACCTGAGACTGTGAAATTATTCCTCTTGTCAGGATTAAAAAAATATATATTATTTCAATTCACAAAACCTTCTATAGAATGTATTATATATGCTCTATATGAACATAAATCAACACTTCATTGAATAGTTTCTGTTCTCTGCATGCTCTTTTGTTTCTGTAGAGATTCTCACATTCTCATGTTTCTACAGTTCTGAAGATCATTAAGTTTTGCAATATATTTGCAGAGAATATTATATTCAGTAGAGGACACAATGACAAATCTGTACTTTCTATTCAGTTGAATTGTGCAATTTATCTGCAGATTCAGTCCTCTAAGTAATTAAAATATGCCTGAGGAGAATATAAAATAAATCTGTCATATTTTAAAGTAATAATCTGCATTCAAATCAATATATCCTGCCATATCGTATAGCTGAAAAAAAATTTGAAATCTGAGTATCAGAGCTTTTAACATGTTTTACCTATTCTGGAGATTTTACCTCAATGTTCAATGTTACTTCTATGCAGCCAGTATCTTTCTGTGATCACTCAAATGTCAGGTTTTCAAGGCCATTAGTTTGATACTTCACCTGACTTTTCATGAGGTACAGGTTAACTTCAAAGAACACAAAGGATGTACACCTCTATTGGGCTGAGTCTGTAATGCATTTGTTAAATCATGTCTGAAATATGAGAAGTATGACTAAACCAGAATTATTCAGTTTGTGTGACCATTAATAGAAGTCTAATAGTACTGTACAATAATTCTATCTGTTGCCTAAATGCTCCCACACTGACTCCTCCATGTTATTGACTCCCATATATTGCCACAGATTGACAAAAAAGGCTTTGGAAAAGTCAATGCAAATATTGGCAGGTTATTTCAGTGCTGCCTAGTCTGGAAAGGTACACAGATTTACAAAGATTTAAATTTCTTGTTGTATGGAGGCATTCTGCCCAGCATTAGCAATTCAAATAAGGAGCTGTGCGTTATACCAGAGAGCAAGAACTGTCAGGGTTTCAAAGTTAATTAGACTAAACAGACAACTAATTACGTCTTATTAAAATGTAAAGGACCTGTGACAAATTGCACTAATTGCATGTTCTTATATATCTGAAGAGGTCAAGCTACTTAAAAAGCGTGTTGTTAATGGAAGACAAATGTAGTTTTATGTGCTCGATAGGAATATTATAAACTGCATTATTTATGACTCTGGTAGGAACACTTAATAATTTTAAGCTTTAAATCAAACTGTTCATTAAGCTAGGGAGTCAGCACACAGTCCTGAAAATAGCCCGTAAAAACCTGCTGCCAATGTAATATTAATTTGAAGGTCTGTTGTTCCCCCACCCTGGCAATACAGATATACTGCTATTTTAAAGTATGTAAACCCTAAGGGAGTTAGAGCTCTTTGAAGTTTTCCCCTACTGTCCCAATCATTTTGTGCTATTTGATTGGGACAGTAGGGGAAAATATTTTCAAGAACTGTGTAAAAATCAACCACTCCCAGGTCTGAATGTTTGCAACTCTATGTGATAATTACCAGTAGAATGAAGAAGAATGAAATAGTGGTTAAAAGGACAAAGAATACAGAAGAAAAGTGAGGAAATCCCATAAAATCTTTGGTGTTGCTGTTAAATACCGAGCCATTATTGCATTTCTGACTAGATACACTAATATTTAAAGTACTTGTTATCTTCTGTTTAAATGCTATAGAGTAAGTGTGTAAGCTGGGGTACTTACGAGCTGCAAATGAACCAAGCCAAGACTAATGCAAGAGTGAAGATTTGAAGATTTGATGGAACAAAAGGGAGATGCCATTTCAAATCACAACTAACACAGGAGGACACAGAATCACATTTAGAAAGCCTTTGTCACAGGCTTGGGAGTACATTATTTCTTAGACTGCTCTTAGGATAGAAATCAGAGCTAAGAAATACATCTGTAGTGAAAGCCAAGGACACCACAGTGATGTTAAATTTATAATGCTTGCACTGGGAGGTAACCATACTTGCTAAGGCAGACATTCAAAATCACAAACTTTCCCAGACACTTCCATAGCAGAGAACATGGAAGACAGTGTTAGAAATTTTGTGGTACTATAAGAGCATTACAGATAACAGTCTGCAGGAGTAGCTTTAATTTCAGATATTGTGAAGAACAGTAATGTCAATGATCCTCTGAGTTTTTAGGAGGAAAGATGATATGGCTGAGTATAATGTTAGCATTTCTCTTTGAACTTAACAGTTATTACATTTCAAGTCTATTATTCTTGAATTCTTGCACATTTCTCCCTTGATAAATTAATTTCTAAATCAATAGCTATTCTTCCTGGTAGTTTGTAAGAGTCCCAGGAATCCAACCATCGTAGTGCCTAATTGCTTCCATGTTAGTGAAATGTCATTAGTTTGGGATTTTTTTCTGACAGCAAAAGCATGTAGTTCTTGTTGAAATACATTGTTTTGGCTAAGTAGATACAAGTTTCAAATCTGAGTAAACTCTAGAAAATTATCTTTAGTAGGAGAGATGTATTTTGACATGGAACCTTTCATACCTTTCATGGAATGGAAGCTTGGTATGAATTTGATATAGAACCTTTCATAGATCCTTTTATTCATTGTGAAAAAAAATCAAAATAAACCCCGCAAAGCCAAAGAAACAGGACAGAACTTTGAGTGTGACAAATATGGAGATTTAGATTCCATTTCTAATTTAAAAAAATATTCTTCATTGCAAACATACAAAATGGTAAAACAAAGCATTTTTCTTTTCTTCTTAGTTTAAATGAAAGGAATACAGAATCAACCAGACTGGAAAAGACCTTGGAGATCATCCAAACTATGATCGAACACCACCTTGTCAAATAAACCATGGCACTAAATGCCACATCCAGTCTTTCCTTCAACACCTCCAGGGACAGTGACTCCACCACCTCCCTGGGCAGCTTGTTCCAATACCCAATAATCCTTTCTGGGAAGAATTTATTCCTAATGTTGAAGCTAAACTTTCCTTGGTGCAGTTTAAGACTGTGTCCTCCTGTTCTGTCAGTGGTTCCTGGAAGAAGACACCGACCCCCACCTGGCTGTACCCTCCTTTCAGGGAGCTGTGGAGAGTGATGAGGTCTCTCCTGAGCCTCCTTTTCTCAAGGCTAAACACCCCCAGCTCCCCCAGCTGTTCCTGACAGGGTTTGTGTTCCAGACTTTTCACCAGCACCATTGCCCTCCTCTGGATGTGTTTCAGCATCTCAAATTCCTTCCCAAACTGAGGGGCCCGAACTGGACACAGCACTCCAGGTGCGGCCTCACCAGAGCCAAACGACCTCCCTGCTGCTGCTGGCCACACCGTTCCTGATCCAGGCCAGGATTCCCTCGGCCTTCATGGCCACGTGGGCTCAATGCCGGCTCATGTCCAGCTGGCTGTTGACCAGCACCCCCAGGTCCCTTTCTGTCTGGGCACTGTCCAGCCACACCATCCCCAGCCTGGAGCACTGCAGGGGCTTGTTGTGGCCAAAGTGCAGAACTTGGCACTTGGACTTGTTAAACTTCATGTTGTTGGGTTTGTCTCATCTATCCAGCCTGTCCAGGTGCCTCTGCAGAGCCCTCCTACCCTCCAGCAGATAGCCACTTGCTCCCAGCTCAGTGTCATCTACATGTTTGCTAATGGTAGTGTAGGGTTCTTAGGACCCAGCAAAATAGCTTAGCCACCATGGGTTATACTTTCTATCTCATTCTTCTGCATCTGTCCTAGTTTCCATGGAATTTATTTCTTATTTAGTAGGAGAATTGTGTTATTGTTTTCTAGTCATTATTGCAAACAAAAAACTGTTGGATTTGGTTGATTTTGGTGTGGGTTGTGTGTATGGTGGTTTTTTGGTTTTGGTTTTTTTTTTTTTTGTTTTGTTTTGGTTTGGTTTGGGTTTTTTTAATTTGTATAAAATCTACATACCTAGTAAACATATGAAGAATACCCTGTGAAATTTCTTTGGTCAACTCAGCCATGCTGAATTGTACAAGGTAGATTCAGGGCATGTTTAGTACAGGATAACTGAAACAGCTAATATATGGTTTGACTGCAACGCAAATGTCTGAGAACTTGCCTTTTGCTATGCTATTTCACTTGTTGTATGCTGTGCATGAACTATCATACATAATAAGTCAGTGCATTATATCAATTAGAATGTTAGAAATCTTGATTACGACTCTTCCCTGAAGTTGATGAGAATCTTCTACTTTACAAGGTAGTTGCACTTTTAAGCCCTTTCCATTTTGGCAGTTGTTTTGATTACATAGCCTTGAATTAAAGAAAAAAATTTGGATTCAACAGATATTTCTTGCTAGCTTGATAGGCTGTGGCATTGCTGGAATGAAATTTTGTGTAATGTTTCTAAAAGCTACTACTGGTTTGTCTGTGTTTTCCCTGGCTGTGCACCACTGGTTAAGTTTCTGCAATATACATTTCTTCATTAAAGGGAGAAGCTAAAATCATCTTTTTGATTAGCTGAAATGGATAAGAGTAATAGCCTAAATTCATTTAAGGAATAAATCTGTAGCTATGTTTCTTAATGTCCTGGCTGCATCAGAAAATAAATACAGTTATTTATGGTAAATACAGTTACATAAAATGTAGAAGAATGAGTAGAAATTATTTAAGACAAATGGATATATTTTGCTTACTGATAGAATAATTTAAGTGCTTTGAACCGTGCCCCTAAGTAATCCTTAAACTATCAATGTAGGGTACACAATACTTTGCTTCAGCAAGCTAATTAAATATAAAATGAAATGTGTCATTTTATAACCTCCTGACTTAAAATAAGAATATTCAAATATATAAATAGAAGATTTTCTAAGGTATTCTTCTGAAAGTGTAAAGCTGATATAGTTTGACACTCCTTATTTTCTAAACCTCATAATTGGTTTATCCAGTATATTGCTATGCTGGTAAAAATGTTCAGTCCCTGTACAGCACTATGTCATACCTCTCCTTGTTATGAGAAGAGCATCAGAAAAAAATAATTTTTTTTCACTGCTTTCTCATATTTATCCCCTAAGGCTGTAGTTTAATTGGCCCATGAACAACCTCACACTCAAGAATGTCTGAAAAATCTTGCAGCTACAGAGTGGTGACTCTGAACCAGATACTTTAAGATCCTTTTTTGCCATCAATAGTACTAGAGCTACACCCCTTGATGTTCCTGATTTTTCACATGAATATTGCCTTAGCTGGCCTTTGGCACTTAATGATGGTACTGAGCTTACATATGCTTCTAGTTAATGAGCTATCATGGAGTGTTGTTAATTAGTCTAATTTTAACCACGTGTGAAAGCCATACAGACTCTGCTTTAATATAAATTTGTGATTAAATGAGTTTTCTTTGAGATTGTCTCTTCTTAACTGACCTGTGCAGGAGCAGAAAGAAATTAGCTACCTCAGAAACAATTATGTTACATAGACATAATCTTAATACAGCACTGGTAGGAGCACCTTTTATCATTTTCCCAAGAGAGGGACTGCAGCAGAAATCTAAACTTGAAATATTGGTATGCCCTGCACATACCAATATTTGGTAATATAAAAAAATTAAATAAAATAAAAAGAAAATGTGTATACAAATGACACCTGAATAGATTGCAACAGAAGTCGTTGGTGGAATGAGATCTTCTTCTGGAATGATTAGGTTATCCTGCCCGGTATGTAGAGCTTACAGAGAGCTGCCTGAGTAAATCCACGCAGAGAGGAAGGAGGAAATTGCTGTTTCTGAATGGCAGCCTCTGGCTGTGCTCCCCAGAGAAGATGTCAGGAGCAGAGATGATGAGTTTCAGGGTCTGACAGGGATAATAAATTGATCCAAAATAACCCAAACCTGGTGAACCCTTGGGTGTTGTGCATGATGTGTGTGTCTGACAGGATTTGTGTGCATACCTCTTGCATCCAGGGAGGGAGGCAAAGGACTGTCCGGCTGGCTGAGCCTGTTACAGTGTTACAACAGGTTGTGTTATAGCTGATTATTTTGGCTTTAATCTGGCTTCTTTGGATTAGATTGCAGACCAGAGGGAGCAAGCAATTTACTGATATTACCAGACATGCATTTTTTAAAAATTGGTCAGTAAAAATAGACACAGACATAAAACTTCCATGATCTGTGTGACGTCTCTTGTAATTCTATCACTGCAAAAGTAATCCTGACTGTGATGACGATATACCAGTCTCAATACAATACTTAGTGGTAACTGATTCTATCAGGCAAATGAAAGCATTATATATATATTGGAAATGCATGCTGCATGCATGTGGAATGCATACAGTCTCACTATAGAATTTACTGCAAAGGGGAATAGAGTTACTCAGACATAGTTGCAAAGTCAACCTTTTCCTTCCAGATATTTTCACCAAAAAAAATAAAAAAACCCAAAATGATTGTTCTTTCTTATGGACAGACAGGACTAGATACGTATGTTTCTTGCAAATCAGTTTGCAGCCAGATGGATCAATTTACTACTCCGCAGATAAGTGATTTTCATGCAGTATGTTACAGTTCTGTTAAGAGATTGCTGCTTTCTTCTTCACAGTATTTGGCTTCACCAAAGCATTGCAAATATATAATGAAATTCATAGACTTTTATAGAGTTTCTTGTGATAGTCTCTAGGGTATCAATATTCAAGTAGACAGTGAAAAGAAAGGCAGAAATAATTTTCTCCTATTATGTAAGTCCATACCCTGCAGAATTAATTCAGAAAGTCAGACTTATTTGTGTTTACCTGTCTTTTCTTATTCCTGCAAATCTGAACTTGTTTTTCAATATGAACTGTTTACTTTCTGTGCAATATAAAACACTCCCTAATTTCCTCTTGCTCTAGATTAATCCCCGTTTCAAAGTCATAGATGATTTATAAATAAAATTGTTTTGTTACTTGTACATTTTGTTATGGGATAGCAAATGCTAAAAATTTGAAGTAACTGCATAAACAAAATTGAACAAGAAATCCTTAGAATATTGTAACAATCTGTATGTATCTCTTAATGCTGGAGAGGAGTAGTTTTGTCCCATATTTGCAATAAATTTAAAGAAATTTATTCTCTATGGCCTTAAACCAAATATATTTTTTCAGTTTAATGTCCTTCTTTCTGCATCTGCAAAATGATCACTTGACTAATACACATGGCTTGAGATGCTCTGTCTGGGTGCTATGACCTAAGTACCAACATATTTATTTGTCACTATAAAGGATAAAAATCTCTGTTTTGCACATATTCAAAGCTTACCTGCATGGCAATTTAACTGTCAGACTGTCATTTGGCAAATAGAGTGAATTCAGGTAAGGAGCCCTTGATTTCTCTTTCAATTTACTTCTTTACAAAACCTTTTATTTTCATCTTGGATTAGTTTCTCCCATTCTCGGTAAACTTTTTAATTATAGTCTGCAGTTGTTTCCTTAAGCCTGATAGATATTTCCAGCAGCAACATGCTGAAATTATAATTGAAATGAGGGGCTGTAATCATCCTTATCATCTGCATATGTCCCCACATTGTGATCATTAATTTATTCTGGTTTGCTATCTTAGTAAATTAAAACTGATTCATACTTTGTAAATATAATCAAAGACAACAGCTGCCCTCTTCTGTATCTTTAATAAAATGGAATCTTCCCAGCAATCTTTTTGTCTGGAAAAATTACTATTTTATTTCAAGACTAAATCTCTTCTTTTTTTGTATCAGTTTGATGAGTGGCATAAACCATTTGAGTCTAGTTCCAAAATGCTTCTATTATAGAAGCATCATTAGGGGGTCCACAGGACAAACTTGCATTTTGATTTCCAATAAAAGCAGGACTAAAATCTCCATTTGATACTTTAATGGTTGAATTGAATCACTAAATTCAGCACAACAGCTTTTCAAGGGACAGTTGGAAATTCTATTCTTCCAATAAAATATTTATAACAGTCTTCAGTAGAAACATTTCAAAAGGATCTTAGAAGTGCTACTTTGATTTTCGTCTGTCTTGGCTTTCTATAGCTAAGTAAATAGTAGTTCTCACAAATTTTTAGCTGATGATATTCTGAAGGTTTTTTTGGGCATAGATATTTTCTGAAATTTAACTTCTCTGGTTTGGAATAGCCAATTTTGGTTATGATTAAGGATAAAATATTTTCTGCCCAATTTCTTGAGGCACAGTGTATTAAGGCAAGAGAATCACAGGGAATATTATATGTGCCTATCTTTCAGTACAGAATTCCCTTAATTTTATGACATTATGCATAGTAAGGGGACTCTCTTTACTCAGTATAAAGAGTTCATTTTGCCTGTAAAATGAACTCAGATTTACAGGTTGAAGTTGACAGATTGAATAAAGGACACAAGGCTTCCCTTCATTTTTGTTTTCTGTTTCCTTAAGGCCTTTCCAAACTATAGGTTTTATTATCTCTTTCTGGTTTCTGCACTGCATCAAATGTTAGAAAGGTCAATAAAATATCTTACCTATTGAAGCCAATAGTAAATAGAATTACCAGGATACATATCTTTCATTTCATGGAATACTTCCCTTGTAGTTATTGTTTTAAACTATTGTTGCATTTTTTTTTTTTTAGTTTAGAAACTTGGGCCAGTCAGTCTTGGCTGCTCTTAATAATGTGAAGATTGAAAGCCTGATTTCTATAGGAGTCAGACTTAGTCTCTGAGCAAGAAAACATGCATCTATTTATGTACATTTAACATTTTCAAAACAACATGATGTACTGTAAGATTCCTAAGATGAGAAGGTGTTATAAAAATGATAGACTTCTACAAAAGCTGTAACATAGTCTCTCATCCAAATTATTTGTCTCAGAAAACAGAATCTGTGCTTTTCACTGAAATTAGTGATTTTTCATCTCAGAGATGTGAAGGACAGTATCTGGTGCAGAAACGGTGACCTCCCATCTAGAATATCCATTTTGGGATGGCTTCTATAGTACCTTTCCTCCATCCCTATAGCATTCCCTTCATTGTCATCAGCAGGCAAACAGCTGCTGGCTCTATTTTCCCTGGTATGTGCTACTCTAATTGCAAGGAAGGAAAAGTGATGTTCCCTGAGTTAAGCATGATCCAAGACCTGTGAAAAGCTGGATCTATGCAAAGTTTATGAGAAGAAGAAACTGGCTCCTGCTCAGTGGGAAACAGTGGTAATTAGGAGTTAGGCACCGCTGTCTCTGAAATCAGCGCTGAGTGCTTTTCCTTGCAGAAGGAAATATGCAAGACTTTGTTTCTGTCAGGTCTTTGCACCCTGTGTGCTGTTAAATCCTGGTGGAGGATTTTCTGGCACATTAACTAGTGGCTGCATGTTGAAAGCTCCCATGTGATTGCAGGAAGCGTGCTGTGCAGTATTCCTTTCATATGATAGGTGATGATGGAGAACGAATGTGATGGGGAACAGGAGTACAGGCGTAGGAAACTTAAATGGGAAAGGCAAAGAGCAAGTTTCTTCCACATCATTTGTACAGGGAAGTTTTTAAGAACATGTCTGCTGGCTGGCTCTGAGATTTCTGAAAGTCAAACTGAGTTGTTCCCTTCTTGTTTCCCATTGATTCTTGTGGTAGCTAGTCCAGACTTGGTGGAAAGGTGGGTTGTGCACTGGACAGGTGAATGAATAAAAACAAAGATTTATTAATTAGATTTTGAAACAATATTTTTAACCATGTGGTTTGAAGGTATTTAGCTGTCGGAATTCAGGACATCCCTCTGGCTGTCCTGGATGGCCAAGACCCCTGCCAGGGGGCTCAGAGACCCTGGCACAAAGCCCAAGATGCCCCTGTGGTTTTATTATGATCCATGGAGAAAATTACCAACCTTATATGAAGATCTGCAAGCTATGACAGTTTAAGTAGAATGATAGTGAATTTATCATGGGGTGAAAAAATAGATTTTTGGGGTTTTAGAATGGGGGTTCAGGGGGCAAGATGAAGGAACCTGGGCATGTCCAACCTTTCTCCTTCTTCTTCTTGGCCTCCATCTTCTGCTGTGATGGTGGCACTTTTGGATTGGTTTAGAGTAGAAGCTCACTGTCTAACATAGGTGATAGGTATTGGAAAGTGATTGTAAATATTGTACACGTAGTTTTTAGTATAAAGATATAACACTGCCCCAGGGCAGGCAGAGTGCTTCTGACTGTCTATCTGAGCAGACCTCAGCTGGACAGGAGAAAGAATTTTATAGATAAGCAACAAAAAACAACTTTGAGACTGAGAACTGAAGAGCCCTGACTCCTTATTCTAGTGCTGGGCTGGGAAAAGAGACTTTTTAAAATATCTCGGGGTTACTCTGACCAGGTAGAGAACCTGAGATTTAGCATGCTTTCTGCTACCAATTAATGAAAAAAACCCAAAATTGGTGGGGCTGGAGGCTTGAGACTGTATTACTCTTTAAGCAGTCACTAAATAATGTGTAAAACCACATTAATACAATTTGAAACACTTTAAAATAAAAAAACCCCAAACAAACAACTATCCTCTCTTACATGCTCCAAAGTGCTGCTTCTAAAGTCTCACTTGGCAGAAGTTCTGTGATTACCTTCTGGTGGTAATCCCACTGTTGATCTAAATGATTGCAAATGTGAATGCACAGCTCCACCATTTAAACAAGTGTTGTACCTCTCTCTCTGGTCATTCAGAGTTGTATGAGCTCTTCAGCAAGTGTCTTCAAGCAGGTAATGTCCATATACCTCTTGGTGACAGGGTTTGCAATGGGACCAAACTGTAACAAGGTCTCCCTTCTCTGCTGGCTCAATCAAAAGAGTTTCATGGAAACTAGGAATAGTTTTCTATGTAAAAAACGCTCTGGGTGACACAGAGATTAAGTAGTTAAGAGGGAAGAATGAAGTGCTCCTTCAGACTGTGGTTGGTGAAGAACTGTCTGCCTGGGGAGGTGGTGCAGTCACCATCCCGGGATGTGCTTAACAAAGCCTGGATGTGGCACTCAGTGCCCTGGTTTAGTTGAGGTGTTGGGGCTGGGTTGGACTTGATGATCTTGAAGGTGTCTTCCAACCCAGTGATTCTGTGAATTCTGAGAACTTCAAGGACCTTTGCTGAGTCACTGAATTGTGTATTGCTCAATGATGTCGGCAATATCAGGTGTCTCTCTCCCACATTTCTAAAGTGGCAGCTCTCTACTGTCAAAACCTAAGGAGAACAGCCCCTCAGTGGATTCCCAGCAGTCTGCCTTTTGTATTTCTTCCCTTTATATTGGAAAGTTTTGAATAAATGTCCTGCAAAATTTGAATGACTTTGCACACGCAGCAGTATATGAACAAATGGATGATTGTGGGTTTCACACGCTGTGTAGTTCTTGTCCACAGGTTCAAGAATATTATACCTACCTCCATTCAGAAATCTAAAACATGCTTTAGCAAGAAACCTGTTCTGATTTGGAAATTAATTGGCAGTTGTTAAACGTTTTGCTTTTTTTTATGACTAAGAAAAACAGCAATAAAGGCATAGAATTAATAAAGGATCAAAAGTAAATGAAAAATCATTGGCTAAGGCTAATAGCACCAGTGAAACATCTGTCTGACCAACCTAATGATCACTTAGATAACCAAGATGTTTGAAAAAGAATGATACCTATAGTTTGCTGACCTGAACTCAGAGGGCAAACTTAGGAGAGAAATTAAGCATAGCTGTGCATTAGAAAGTAGAAAAATAATCCTCAAAGCCAGTATATAATGATATATATGGGACATAAAATGGCATCACTTATATAAGAGATTGTTCTGTTTGTGGCCAGGACAGGGTTAATTTTTGGAGCAGTCAGGAGAGGGGCATGATAAGAGAGCAGGAATTCACTGGCATCCTAAATTTTATCAGTTATAGAAAGGTACTTTCCACACACTTATGGGATACTTGGAAAAGGACTGTCTGGTGTTAGCAAACCAGGGAGTGAATTTCTGCTGTGAATGTTACCACATCCATTTTCTCTCAAGCTCTCCTAAGCTTTGCAATTTCTTTTAGTGACTATCCTTTACTGAGAGGAAAACAAAATTATATGTGTATGCAGCCAAAATAGACTTGAAATCAGACCCTGAAACTGTGATTTATGTTTCTCTTTACAAGGAAGAGAAGCTGTTTCTGCGGCCAACCAGTTCCATTCTTTTGCCAAGAAAGGTTAGACCAGATGATCTTTGCTGTTCCTTTCAACCTGGTATTCTATGACTCATTTTATTTGGGGTCCTTATCTATACCAAGATACAAACGAGGGCTATATGCCAATAACCAAACTCTGATTTTTAAGCCTTTCCAGAGGCTTAAAACTTTCTTCCTCCCAGCTCCAGTGGCATTGCTGGATATACCTTGTGGAAGCTTGCGTATAAAACTAAGAAAAGGAGCTCTGAATAACACTCAAGATAACTCAGGCTTTTGTTTAGTATCCATGTAGCTAATATTTGGAAAATCACTTGTCTGAAGTGTGGTTCATTTATAGTTTTTACTGTTCTTTTTAGCTCTACCTGAAGAAAGAGAATTTCAACTGACAGACCAATCTTTCTTTTTAATGACTTGAAATATAGGGAGAAGTGCAATTGCTGCTTCCATAAATCATGGCTGATGATTCCAAAGCTGTTTTTGAAGTCTAGGTCTTCAGAGGTACATTATCAGAAAACTGCAATGCTAAGCTCTCAGATGCATGGTATTATCTGACATCTAGCATTCTATAAATTCCATGAACTTTGATTTAAAAGGATGCAGACAGGTAATTTTTCAATTTTGAAACTTTTAAATTTTCAGATTTTTAGTGCCTTGAAAATGTACTTTGTCCCCCTATTGATCTCATCCTTTTCCATTCAGCCACATTGATTTGTTCTCCTGTCTCTTAAATGTAACAGAATCCAGGCAAGACTGCTTTTATTTAACAACTATTTAAATAGCACTTTAATATCTTCCTGCAGCAGTATCTTCAAATGATGCTAGGACAGCTCTGAGGATGTTACTCAGCAGTGTGCTGTTGAAGTTAAAAGAGGACACAATATATTATTTGTGTGCAAACCACTGGAAAAAAAAGTTCTTATTACCTTGATCCTGTTTTCAATAGATTTTTGATGGGAAATTTTGAAGTATCTTTGAAAATAAATGACAACTTAAGGTAGTTAAGCTGGGGATGTTTAGCCTGGAGAAAAGGAGGCTCAGGCTTATCACTCTCTACAAGGCCCTGAAAGGAGGATGTAGCCAGGTCAGAGTTGGCCACTTCTCCCAGGCAGGAGGTGACAGGACAAGAGGACAGGGCCTCCAGCTGCCTCAGGGCAGGCTCCTGTTGAACATGAGGAAAAAGTTCTTCACAGAAAGGGTTGCTAAGCATTGGAATGGGCTGCCCAGGGAGGAGGTGGAATCACCATCCCTGGACATGTCACTTGATGCCATGATCTAGTTGACATGGTAGTGATCGGTCAAAGGTTGGACTCGATGCTCTCAGAGGCCTTTTCCAACCTCTAAATGATTCTGTGGTTCTGTAAACTATAACTATTGAAATTAGGAGAATTGTAATTAATTTTGTAAACTCATACTGAGGGATTATGATTTCTACAGATAGCTCATTTTAAACTTAGTTCCGTGTCCATTTCTAGATGCCCACAAAAAATATTAAGTACATTTGTGTATATTTCTAAGTCTTTAGGCTTTATTCAGCTTAGCTGGTATAACCCAAAGCTAAGAGAGAGTACTACTCCCTGCAGCTTGAAATTTGTGCCTTTGGTGACTTGGAAAGCGTATGCAGGAAGCTGCAACAAAGAGTGAAGTTCTGACAGCTCATATTTGCTACAACTCACACGTCATTATGGGCACATAAGATCCAGTTTAGGTGCTGTGCTAGGCAGTACAAGTATTACCCCTCAACATCATAGTGAACCCTAAATTTCTTTCCCCCTGCGACTGCAAATGGTTATGGAGAAAGTTTGTCTCATCAAAATGAAATCCAGGATAGCATGAACCCTGTGCAAAGCATCACTTAAAATGGTTCAAATTACACTGAAGGTACATGGTACTGCCCCAGATGTACTAAAATATTTCTGACCATATATATGTCTTCAATTATTTTTATTTCTTTTGAGCTAGTGAAGATCAGTTTCTCTCTTTTAAGATCTGTGAAAGACCTAATTTCCTCTTTTAAAACCAATCCTCAAGGTTCTCTCATTATGCAGTTAATTTTTTTTTAGAGCGCTTACATAGGAGGTCAGGACATGAATTCTGTTTCTTCCTCCTGAGATAGTTCTGTAACTCTGAGAAAGAATAATGTATAGATAGTCTTTGATCATTCTCAAGAAAACATGGGATCAAAAGAGAGGACCAGAAAAGCTGTGACTGTATCATTGGCAAGTGGCTAGGGCATTTAAATGATCAGGGAGCTCAGTGGGGAAGAGGAGTGGGGAAGTGGGCTTTATTTTTTCTGCTTGATATTGTACCTGGTACCATTCATAGAATGACTTCCCAGTCCCACTCATGCAAAGTGGAATGGAGTCTTGAGAGTGATACCAAAGTGCATTTTTTTTTTTTAATTGAGAGTCATGTTATGTCCTGAGAAAGTCTGCAAATCCTTGAGCAATTTAGGTAGAGGATTTTCTCTTGCGTTTTTAGATTTGTCAACTTTATCAGATTGGCAGTTCTGGGCTGAGCAAGGATACAACACTAGGTAGCCGGGAAAAGTTGATTTTATTGATGCAAAACTCAACATGAGCCATCAACGTGACCCTGCAGCCAAGAAATCCAGGTGTATCCTGGGCTGCATCCAGAGCAGTGTGGGCAGCAGGGGAGGGAGGGAGGGAGGGAGGGAGGGAGGGGATCCTGCCCCTCTGCTCTGCTCTGCTCTGCTCTGCTCTGCTCTGCTCTGGTGAGAGCCAGCCTGCAGTGCTGCATCCAGCTCTGGCCCCCCAGCATGAGGACATGGAACTGTGGGAACAAGCCCAAAGCAGGTCAGGAGGTTGATAAGAGGACTGCAGCACCCTCCCTGTGAGGACAGGCTGAGAAAGCTGGGGCTGTCCAGCCTGGAGAGGAGAAGGTTGTGTGGAAACCTCATGGCAACCTTACAGTATGTGAAGGGGCTGCAGGGAAGCTGGAGAGGGATTCTTCATCAGGAACTGTAGTGATAGGATAAGGAGTTCAAACTGAGGTTCAAACAGAAAGACTAGATTTAGCTTAGATGTTAAGGGAAAAAATCACTGTGAGGATGGTGAGGCCCTAGCACGCGTTGCCCAGAGAAGCTGTGGGTGGCTGAGTCCTGGCAGTGCTCAAAGCCAGGCTGGATTGAGCACCTTGGTCTATGGAGATGTGTTCCTGCTCATGGAACTAGATTCTCTTTAAGGTCCTTTCAATCCAAACCATTCTAAGATTCTATGAATTCAAAAGTTGAGAAGAGATACAGGACTCCTCCACACCATGCCCAAGATTAGATGGGGACTGAACAGGAGTTCTCAGAATTACAGTTTTGGACTTTGATACTCAAAATTGGTGGAGTTTTCTGCTCTCTCATGCTCTCCTCCCTCTCTTTTGATTTTTGATTTTCTGGATCTACTCTTCAGTATTGCATTGAAAAGAAAGCTTAGAATCAAGAAATAAAATAATCAGAAAATCCAACTTGTTTCTGTACAGACTGGGATCTGAATTATGCCTCTCAAGTTCAACTGTACTCCAGAAGTCATGAAATATGTTACATATTCACTTTCTTACCCCCAAAAAGGCTCCTTCATGTACATGCCCCAATAATTTTATCTGTACCAAAGGGGTTATAAGAGGTGATGGTGCAGTGAGAATTATTATGAAATGAAAAATTTCTGTTGAGCCACAGCCTCTGTGGGTAGCACAAACTTCAAAACGACACTTAGGTAGCAACTTTATGAATGCTTTATGCTGGCGCATCATCAAAAGAACTAATCCATCTTTTTTTCTCTGTTTCTTCCCACTCCCTTTTTTGTGTTGGCACAATCATCTTGGGAAGCAGTTTGGAGCTGAAATGAATGTGGGGAGCTCATGCTTTTAGCCCCAGGGGATATTCTGATCCTATTCACTGTACA
The DNA here is from genome assembly GCF_028018845.1 of Melospiza georgiana. NCBI lineage: Eukaryota > Metazoa > Chordata > Aves > Passeriformes > Passerellidae > Melospiza > Melospiza georgiana. Next base: position 41,359,323 of record NC_080434.1, on the reverse strand, counting down.
TCCAACACTTTTAATACCACAAAGGGAGAACTTTAGTTGTAGGTGAGTGCCTCGTAACAAGGATATAAATCTTTTCCTTTAAGTGAAATTCCTACATTTTCCTGCTTAAAGTACTTCTGAAACTGTTTCTTTGGATCAGCAAGGACCCAGTGGACAAACCATGAGAGGATGGTGTTAGGGAACATGGCCATTAGTGTCAAGCACAGAATTTCAGCCTTGGTCTTCAAATAAAAACCAAGACATGTCAGATGGGGATTTATTACCAGATAGAAAATGCATCATCCCTGCCCTGGAAATCATTGTGGAGAACCTAGACCAGACTGCAAAAAAGTGTCTCTAGTAGAGACTGTTCAATATGGAGTCAATTACAGTTCTATTTCAGTCAGAAATTCGTAATGATTTAGCTTCTCTTGGAAGGAATGTCCATCAAATAATAATCTTGGTCCTATTTAAGAAAAAGTTCCAGTTCTTTTTGTGTTAGCTTGCAAAAAACTAAACTTTTAAGTCTATATAATATTATATTAGTCCTGCATGGCAGTGGTAAGGCTGGCAGGCAGCCCACTCTATACAATGTACACATGCCAACACCACATTACAATGGAAAAATCAATTCTCAGCCAACTGTACTTGGATTGGAAAGAATTTGAGCACAGTTGCTGTTCTGAGTCCTAAATTGACATCATGATATCTTTCTTCAATGATAAATCTTATGAAGGTATTGGAGTAGTACTTGTTTAAGACTGCATCTGAGAATAATATTTTTATTATGAATAGTGTTAATGCCATTTCATTTGAAAATAATGAGATAGGGTGAGGAAGAAAGAGACAGACATATCCTATAAAAATTAGAAATCTAATTAGTGAGATGCCTGCTGGTGGTGTATGGAAACAAAGGTGAGATTAAGGAAGAGCATGGTGATGCTTTGATAAAACTAAAATAATGAACACAAAACAAATATCT